>NC_042623.1:88883228-89556228 GCF_901001135.1 Rhinatrema bivittatum
AATTTTCAGTTAGGGCTAGATTTTAAAAGCCCTGCGCGCATAAATCCTGCCGGATTTACGCGCGCCGGCGCGCCTATTTTGCATAGGCTGCCATTTTGGAGCGGCCTCGGAGGGAACGGAGGCAGGCTGCACGGCTCGGCACGCGCAGGTTGCCGATTTTGCACAGCCTTGCGCGCGCCGACCCCAGATTTTATAAGATACGCACGGCTACGCACGTATCTTATAAAATCCGGCGTACTTTTTTAAGATCTACCTCAGCGTGCGCACTAAGTCCCGATAGTGTGCACTAACTCCGAAATTAGGGAAACCCAAAATAAACACCCCCGAACCGTTTTAAAAATGAAATTGAACAGATAACGACCCGAAAAAAAAAATGAATACACATCCCTACGATTTATGGGATAAGAGACAATGAAATTTCCAAAACTGGACTTGAACTTAACCTATTGAATTGTGTGATATGGCTTAAGGAAAAGAAACTCCTTCTGATTTTAATTGTTTTTGAATTTTTTAAAAATGAATGTGTGACAGGGGCCCTAAGCTAAGCCCTAAGTCATTAGAAATGTGCCCTTGGAAAAGTGTTCAGGAATGTCACTTAATCTCTACTGATGGATTATTGTGATCAATCCTTGTGGCAGAGGTTTATTAAGGGGATTGGTACATTCCTTTAAATGAGTTTTATAAAGGAAAACCACAAAGGGGAGTTTCCTTGGGGACAATATAAGGTGCTGTTCAGAGCAGGAATTATTCTTCTTGCTGCAGTTTTTCTAAAAAGATAGATTGAGAGGAGAGCTCCACAGCTCCTAGTAGAGAAGCCATGGGAGATTATTAAATGATTACTGGGCTCTTGGGTGGTGTCTGGTGGAAGTCCAGGAGCAATATTGGGCACCACAGCTTTATGGACATTTTTGTAAAGGAGGTGATTTGGTCAGATGGGACTATGACTGAGAAGAATTCTACGTGAGGATGTGAGTATAAAACCTCATCTGAAGTAAGGAAGAGTGGGAGATCATTTTTGTGCTATGCTATAATAGTAAAGACTGAGAAGAAAAGTATTTTGTTGTTACTGTTGATGTTACTGCTACCTCAATGCTGAAATAGCCTGTGAATCTTCATTTAATTAGTGAATTTTTAAATTTTGTTCATCTCTGACTCCCAGAAACCCCAGAAATAAAAATGTTGCTTTGTTGAAGATACCTCTTCATGTGAGATCCTTCTTCATCCCATGGTGTGGGTTTGACATTGGCATCTATTAGTTCATTGAAGGATCAGGGGTGCAATCATAGGGGACACAGAGAAGAAAGAAGGGTGTTGTGGTGCTTTCCCTATAAGCTTGAGAAATACTACCCTTGCTTCTGTACTGGGTCCACTCTACCATCTGTTTGACCATTTTTATTTTTTGTGAACCCACAAAGAAAGTAGTGCTCGCCTCTCAAATAGGCATCAGACACTTCTCTCTTTTTAAGTGCCCCATCAGGGGGCTATAAATGCAATAGTGCTATAGCCTCTGAAAAAGTCAAATTACATCGGTAAAAAAGTAAGTACCAGAAATATACTTATGTGCATAAGAACCCCAAATAAATTAATAATATACATATATATATACATTGTTCTAGTTCAAGGTGGAACACGTCTTCTCACATTAGTCTCACATTAGTTTCCAAATATAGACATGTCCTTGAATCTAGCTGTGTGTGTGTTGTAAACGTCTAAATGAATATTTGGAGATAAAATATGCACTGAAATGATCGATATTATTGCATGATTGTTAGTGAGGAGACATTTTGGCACTCTAGTACTTCTCCAGACTGGACCCAGGTTTCTACACTAGACTGTGTTGATGGCAGTTCCTCAAGGAAGCCAGGGTTCAAATTCTGCTGCTACTGTTTGTGACCTTGGGCCAGTCACGTCACCCTCCTTTGCCTCAGGTGCAGACTTAGGGCCTGACTTAATAAGGTTTTTCCCCCATTCTGTCTCTATGGGAGAAATGCTTAGTAAAGGAGACCCCTAGATTGTAAACCTTCTGGGGACAGAGTTCTGCTTTAATGTGGCTGACTAGTCACAAAAAGTGTAATATAAATCTAATAAAGAAATAATGTAAATGTCCCATTGTTCACTGACACTTTACTTTTCAGCAATCAGAAGAGTTTTTAAGCCTTTACACTAGGTTAACACGAAGCACTCGCTTGAGCTGATATTATTAGTTGTGCTTAAATATGCCAAATTCACAGGGTCATTTATCAAATCACGTTAGGGGCCTTATCGCGGGCATTAGGGCCCTAATGCCCGCGGTAACTTCATAACACATGCGATAAATAATGCATCGCAAGATGCATATGCAAATTTTAACATTTTTGTCAAGTGGGAGGAGTTTGGGCGGAGCAAATGAAAATAAGGGGTGCTTAACATTGCGTGTAATGGCAAGCGCCGGAAATAACTACACCTTTTTTCCTGGCGTTATGCTGTGCATCACTGCTGTAACGCGATTTGTGATATTTACAGCAAATCCCATTTCAGGCAGGGAGAAGGGAGATGGAAGGAGGCACACCTATTAGTCAACTTTTTATACCACTGTAAGAGGGGCAACTAGTAACTTGGGGTGAGGCTTTGGTGGTGGGTTAGGTTTTGGGGGGCAGTTTTACATGCACAGTCAGAGGTATGAACAGCACAGTTACCATCAGTAAAGATTTTATGCGATTTGGAGTGCTAAAAGATACAAAAAGATGAGATTGGTACAATGTACTCTCGACCTAGCTTGATGCACTGTAATTAGCTGCTATCGTGTAAAACTGCATCCCAAAACCTAATCCACCACCAAAACCTCACCCCGAGTTATTAGTTGCCCCTCTTACAGTGATATAAATAGTTTACTTATATAAGAGCCTTATAAAGTCTCTCTCTCTCTCTCTCTCTCTCCCTCTCTCCCCCAAAATATATTAAAACCCTGTCTGAATACACCTCAGTGTGGTGGAATGTTACCCAATTTTATAGCAAAATGATGAAATCATTTCACTAAGTCATACTCATTAAATGGCTATAAAAAAAAAAATTGGCAAATATGTGTCGTGTTCCAGGCATTAAAATACCTACATTCTGATCACATTGCACCTACAGTATCTTCCATGTAAAGTGGAAGAGTTTAAGTATCCAGTATGATACATGAATGCACATTATCTTCTGCTGCAGACTTCAAGTTACAGATTCTAAATCATTATACTGACAACCCCAATTTTTCTACACTCCTTAGAATTAGCAGTAATACAATAATTTTTAATTAGTACCTGAAGCAAAAGATTCTATAGTCATTACTGAGTTGATGAATTACATACATTTTGAACAAGTTCACAAAATAATTTGTAATGTTGAAAATGTTCTGAAACACCATACACTAGTCAGAATTGCTAGTTTGATTGTTTTTACTGCTTTATATATTTTCTTGACTACTTATGTGGAAAGTAAGAATATAAATAGATATTAAAACTGAAAAACCATCATGACAAGAAGGGCCAACTCAATGTTTATGTTAGAAAATACTGACCATTTAGTTTGATAGATTTTATTTTCAGTGTAAAATAGTGGGAGTGCATGATGTGTTGCGGTTCTGGCCGCGAGCGCCGCAACCAGACCCTTACCTCCATGTTCCTGGACCTGTTCCCACTTTCGTTGGCCTAGTTCCTGGCCTGTTCGGCGGCGTCCCTGCGAGCCGGGAAGCCTTCCATGGATGCCCTGTCTCTAGGCGCGCGTGCACGCCACTTGGGCGCTTTTCTAGGCCATTTCCCGCCAGTGGTGACTCCGCCCAATTCCTGACGTCAGACGCCGCGGCCACCCAGTCTTCGCCTTGCAACGGGCTTACCTACCGGATCCCTGTTGCGCTGTGCCCTGGAGCGACCTGCCTCGCTATTGCTCTGTTCCTGCTTGCCTGCTACAGTTCCTGCCTGGTTCCAGTATCTGAGTCTTGCTACTGACCTACTGTCTTAGTCTGGTTCCAGTTCCCAGTCCTGATCCACTAGCGCCTAAGTCCCAGCGGCCGGGCCCCTACGGGCTCCTCCCGGGGGGGCTTCGGCTTCCAAGGGTGAAGCCACCTAAGTCCCAGCGGTTGGGCTCCTACGGGCTCTTCCCGGGGGAGTACCAGCTTCCAGGGTGAAGAGCACCTCTACGTCCAGTCTGAACATCTGCCTCCCGACCTGCCATATACTAGACAGTGACCATTTTTTCCCAGTCTCCTGCAGGTCGGCCCAAGGGTCCACTAAACTGAGACTCCCATAACATGATGCACATTCCTAGAGATAAAAAAAAGTAAGACAAGTGTTGTTCCTGGTGGTGTACTGAAGGAGCCTAACAGGAGATTTTTAAATTATTTTATCAATGCAAATTATCTCAATAAGTGAAGCACACAATCAAGGTAGAAATAGTTGAGAAAATGAGCTATAGGCCTTGCAACATCCACATTATGTATCGAAGATATAAACCCCCCCATAAATGACCAAACTAATTCTAATTTGGTGCCACCCATAAAGAAAAGAATAAGTGATGGTTATTTGAAAAACCTGGCTAAAGAATGCTCATAGCCTATTTGAAGGAAAGACAGAGTCCACATGGAATAGCAGTGAGATATAGTGGCTTGATGAAAGGTTGTGTATTCTGCTTACATATGACAGAGAATTCCTTGCTATTTCCAGAAGAGATCCTGCTGTTATATAGTCAATCAGTTGGCTGGGGATACTCATAACGTCACACTTTTTCAGCCTCATAGGCCAACAGTGAATTTTGTACATTCTTAAGTACAAGGAAGTGGTTCAAAGAACACAAATAAATCTAAAACATCGCATAAAAATTAAAAGAAAAAATTTTGACATGAATAATTTATATGTAAGGTTTTATGTTTGCTTTCTGTGTACCATTATTTTGGTTCGGTTTTCTGGTATGGCTTAACATTCCTCTCTTTGTGGTTGGTATATTCATAAGTGACAGCTCCAACCGTTTGACCTTAATATAATGATGATCTTTATATAGATGTGAAAATGCATTTAACAGATATTGTTTGAATCTGTCAAGTTGGTAACAACCAAGGGCTGTTCTTATCTGAAAGCCGTTTTGTGGCCTGTATGATGAAATGTGTTAATGCTATAAAGATCTAGTTTCCATTACACAAGTGTACATATTCCTAAAACCGCCATCACAGTTTAGCACTAATTGGCACTATGGTTGACAGTCTCAGGAGAGAACTCAAAGGTTACACACATATATGGAGACTGAATTACCCTCTCACTTCTAGAGGTGGTCCTTTTGGAGCAGAACTAAGGTGTATTGGCAGGATGGGAGAAAGCTTGCACTGTATAAATACTGTAGATAAATGGAGGACTTTAGTTTCAGAGCTGTCAATCCAGCACCTTCCTCAAACACTAAATTCATCACAGAAAACAAGTAAACACTGAATTTACTTTATACAGCAAACCTATCATAACGTAACAGAGGTAACACAAAAGACTCAAACAACAAGAACCCTCCCTGTGAAAAAGCACAGGTAAATATTACATTGGGTCCCAGAATACCAATACACCACCTACTGGGGAAACAAAACAAACCTGATTGCCAGGTTCTTATGGCCTGGATTGGCCACTGTTGGAAACAGGATGCTGGGCTTGATGGACCCTTGGTCTGACCCAGTATGGCATTTTCTTATGTTCTTATGTTCCTTAGTAAGTTGTTGATATAAAGCCCCGAGTTGTGCATAAAACAAAAATTGGGTAGGAGGAAGCCCCAATATCTCCTGAGTTTGAGCAAACGTATATAATTTGACAGAAACGGGGTCTGTAAGAACTTTTAGCTCCCAATTAAGCAAATGACCCCACGTCTTACGCATACTGGTGATCAGTCCAGAACGCAAATGTACCTTTGACAACTCCTTTCTAGGGGCCTGTAATACGAATTTAGGAACAAAGGGCAAACATACGGCTTGAATTAATTTTGCATCAGTATACTCTGACATAGAGTGGAGTCACCAAGGAATTGTAGATTGGCAGACCATGAGTACAATTTGAAATCAGGTAAATTAACACCCCCATGCATCCTAGCATACTGTCTGCTAAGATATTGTCTTGAACCTGGACTCCATTACCACACTTTCAGACCAGTTTGTGTCTTCTGTAAACACTTGGAAAATTGATTTATTGGTAATCTAGAAATTATTTCTCATCCATTTCAATTTTTAGCCATACTATTTATGACAGTTATTCTGTGATAGAAGCAATTAAAAGCTGAATTTTTGAAAGTTGCATACATAAAAATCAGCATATACTCACTCATATGCTATTTTAGAAACCTACAACATACACGCATAAGTAAGGGTACACAAATAAATCAATGCATGTAAAAAAATGGCACCCAAAAGAAGGCAGAAATCAAGAATAAAACATAAAAATATATATTCTGCTCATATGATAGCTCAAATCATATCTTTTAATGAAGATTCACAGTGACCTCATATAATGCCTCCAGTGCTTTTAGACTTTATTGTATAAGTCTCTAAAGCCAGAGAACTAGGTATCTTTTCAGTGCTATTGGTTGACCTTCTTCTCAAATGTCAGCCATTTGAGAAGAAAAACTGAGGCAAGTATTATAATTACTGGGCCGACCGTAAGCAAATCTGACGATCAGCGAATAAAGCTGACCATTTCAAAGCGTCATATGGGCTAGTTTAAGCAGACTTTCAGCAGCATACGATCTAGAGATGTGAATCGGAACCGGAATCGGTTCGGATTCCGGTTCCGATTCACATGTGGGTTTTTTTCCATCGGGCCCAATCGCGTTTTGTTTATCGGCTGCACCCCAGCCGATAAACAAAAAACCCACCCGACCCTTTAAAAGTAACCCCTTAGCTTCCCCCACCCTCCCGACCCCCCCCCAAAACATTTTACAGGTACCTGGTGGTCCAGTGGGGGTCCTGGGAGCGATCTCCCGCGATCTCCCACTCCAGGCGGTCCTCCCGCTCCCGGGCCGTCAGCTGCCACTAATCAAAATGGCGCTGATGGCCCTTTGCCCTTACCATGTGACAGGGTATCCGTGCCATTGGCCAGATCCTGACACATGGTAGGAGCACTGGATGGCCGGCGCCATCTTGTGCTCCTACTATGTGACAGGGGCTGACCAATGGCACCGGTAGCCCCTGTGACATAGTAAGGGCAAAGGCTATTGGCGCCATTTTGAATACTGGCAGCCGACGGTCCGAGTGCAGGAGGTCGCTCCTGGTCCCCCACTGGACTTTTGGCAAGTCTTGTGGGGGTCAGGAGGGTCCCCCAAAACTTTCCAAAAGCCCCTGGTGGTCCAGCGGGGGTCCAGGAGCGATCTCCTGCACTCGGGCCATCAGCTGCCAGTAATCAAAATGGCGCCGATAGCCTTTGCCCTTACTATGTCACAGGGGCTACTGGTGCCATTGGTCAGCCCCTGTCACATGGTAGGAGCACAAGATGGCACCGGCCAATGGCACGGATAAGGGAACCCCCACGATCAATATCGTGGGGTTTTCCTATCGTTTTGGGGGAGCCCCCGATTTTGAAAATATCGACGATATTTTCAATTGTCCGAAGCACGATTCACATCCCTAATACGATCATGCTTTCCTGAAGCTCCCTGAAGAAGGAGTTTCACATTCCGAAACCCTGCAGCGTCGAAGGATCAACTTCAGGACCAGATCAAAGAGATAAGTGCATATTATATATATTTTAATTGTGCACATTCTGAAACAAAAAAACTGACAGCCACAGCCATGACAGTGTCACAGTGACCAATGATTAAACAAATTGAAGTGCGTTAAGGCTAGACCAATAAGCCAATAGCACTGAAATGGAGGGAGTTGAGGTTGAAGAGCCAGGATGGTCTCAATGACCTCCAGAGGAACTGTGTAAACTGGTAGTATAATTGATAACAATGGTAATTTCATTGCCGCACACATGTCAGAAAATCTCCCGCCTTACACATGTAAAACCTGCCTAATGGGAGGAAAATGCATGTAAATTACATGGGTAAAACCTCCATCTATATATTTTTAAAGTTAGAAGTAAAAATACATGGATAAAGTAATTGCATGCCACTCATCCAGGTAAATTCCCCAATTTAACTGGCTAAGTAGTGGCTTTGCTGCTACTTATCCAGCTAAGGGATAGAATCATCAAACTATTGCATGAGATAGGAAGAGGGGCATG
Organism: Rhinatrema bivittatum; assembly: GCF_901001135.1. Lineage (NCBI taxonomy): Eukaryota > Metazoa > Chordata > Amphibia > Gymnophiona > Rhinatrematidae > Rhinatrema > Rhinatrema bivittatum. The sequence goes on from NC_042623.1 coordinate 88,891,430, forward strand.
TTTTATGGTAATAACCTATTTTTTGCAATGTGCATTGTCTTAGCACAGGTATAATACCACAGTTGTTGGGGGGGGGGGGGGGGGGAGAGAGAGAGAGAACACCTAGCTATACAGCCCTTCTAGTAGTTAGGTATTTATACCTCTTTAGGAGGCCCCCCTAATAACTCGAGATTTCTATGCAGCCAAAATCCACAATTACACATACAACCCCAAGGCTCTATTCTCATTTGTCTTGAACCTTACTAAATCTACTACCCCCAGCATCCCCGACAACAAAGCCCCCCAAAAAAGTGAAGAACTTGCCTCATTCTTCCACAATAAAATAGTAAACATCCTCTGTAGATTCACCAACACCTCCCTTCCCGCACCCATCATCTCCACCACCACCAACACCAATCTAAGCTCCCTCGACCTCACCTCCTCAAAGGAAATATAATCCATCCTAAAAAAACTCAAACCCGCATCCCACCCCTCTGACACCATTCCCACTAAAACGCTCTTATCCATCCCCAACGCTATCGCTAAACCTTTAGCGGACATTATCAATTGTTCCCTCACCCTGGGTTCAGTCCCAGACTCTCTTAAACATGCAATTGTCAAACCCCTCATCAAAAAACCATCTCTGGACCCTCAAGACCCATCAAACTACCACCCCATTTCCAATCTTCCATTTATCGCAAAGATTATGGGAAAAGTGGTTAATACTCAACTCATGGAATACCTTGATGATAACAATATCCTCCACCCATCCCAGTTCGGCTTTCGAAAAAATCTAAACACCGAAACCCTCCTCCTTGCCCTCTCAGACCCCCTTCTCTTAGGCATTGGCCAAGGACACAGCTACATCCTTGCTCTTCTTGACATCTCCGCTGCATTCGACACCATCAGTCACAACCTCATGCTAACTCGCCTCGCCGAGATAGGCATTTCTGGTACAGCCCTGCTCTGGTTTGCCTCATATCTAGCCAACAGAAAATTTTCCATAAAAATCGGCAATGCAGAATCCCCCAACCAACCCCTGTCTCAAGGAGTCCCGCAAGGCTCCTCCCTTTCATCTCCTCTATTTAATATTTACCTCCTTCCCCTCTACCACCTCCTAACCAACCTAGGACTCAAATTTTTCATCTACGCCGATGACGTACAAATCGTCATCCCCAAACAAAACTCCCTTACCGACACCCTCAACTTCTGGGACAAATGCCTCAACTCGATAAACAACCTCCTTTCAACCCTTCAACTAGCCTTGAACTCCTCAAAAACAGAGCTACTACTCATAACCAACTATCAAACCCTGAAGCCTGCCCTCACAAATGACCCTGCGTTCAACTCCATTACCAATCAACTATGCGTACGAAACCTAGGAGTCCAAATCGACCAATCCCTAAACTTTAAAACACACATCAACAAAATACTGAAGGAAGGGTTTTTTAAGCTCAACGTTATGAAGAAGCTTAAACCCCTTCTCCACGCCCATGATCTCCGCACTGTCATTCAATCAACCCTCATATCTAGACTCGACTTCTGTAATTCCCTTCTCCTTGGCCTCCCATACTCTACCATTAGACCTTTACAAATGCTGCAGAACGCCACAGCGAGAATCATCGCCCATGCACTCAAATCAGACCACATCACCCCCATCCTTAAAGACCTTCACTGGCTCCCCGTTCCCCTCTATATCCTCCACAAAACACTGACCATCATTCACAAATCCATCTATTCGCATAACTCTGACTGGCTAGGCGAACCTTTCCTTCACACTCAACCTAGCCACCCCACTCGAGCCAACGCATGGGTATGCTCCAAATACCCTCCCTCAAAAAAGCACACCTCTCCTCAACAAGAGATAGAGCCATATCTATTGTGGGCCCCACCTGTTGGAACAAACTACCTCCAAACCTCCATCTCAAGCCCTGCCCCAAAAACTTCAAAAAAAAAATTAAAGACCTGGCTATTCAACCAGGCTTTCCCAGAATAGGACCCTTCCTGCCTTTATCTCTCCCTCAAACTGCCTCGAATTGAATTTGATTTACTCGGCCTTTGACTCGTCTACCTCATTTTAACGCATTCTCAGATAACTATTTTAACTATTTATGCCATATTGAATTTTATCATTCTTTGTTTTGCTTTCCATGTTTACCGTTAAACTCATTCTGCCTGTTCTCTTCTAGTCATTCCCTCCCTGCCCCTGTTTTCCCCACCTGTTCGATGTAATTTCTATCTTTTGTTTGATGTAAACCGATATGATGTTCACATGAATACCGGTATAGAAAAGCTGTTAAATAAATAAATAAAAATAATAAATAACTCGAAGTGAGGTTTAGGTAGTAGTGTAGGAGTTAGGGGCCACTTTGACATTCAGAGTGTGACGTACAAACAGAACAGTGCACTCTTGTGAAGATTTTATGACCTTCGGAGTGAGGAAACTCACACAAAGATGAGATTTGTACAGTATTCTCTCAACCTTGCTTGATGTTACCCAGGTTGAGAGTCCATCAAGCTAGGTTTAGAGAACATTGTACAAATCTCATCTTTGTGTGAATTTCCTCACTCTGAAGGACATCAAATCTTCACAAGAGTGTACTGTTCTGGTCATACGTCTCACTCTGAATGTCAAAGTTGCCCTTAACCCCTACACCAGCGGTTCTCAACCGGTGTGTCGCGACACACTAGTGTGTCTCCAAGCACCGGCTGCTGTGTTGCGTGCTCCCGGTCTCTCCCACTGCTCTGTCTTCCCTGCTGCCGTAGCCACCGGGCTATCAACACGTTCAAGCCCAGTGGGAACGGCAGCAGTGCTAAAAAAAAGCTGTGGCACTTGTGGCTGGCCTTTTCTTCTTCCCCCGCCTGCCCCCCCCCCCCCCGTGACCCGGAACAGGAAGTGATACGTGGTGCGCGGGAAGGAGAAAGAGCAGTACCACATGATAAAATAGCAGCAGCGGCTGAAGCATCGGCTCCCGAGCAATTGAAGCAGACGGTAATCGGGAAAGGAGACAGCAGCATGAGCCTCCCGCGGCCGATGGGATTCTAATTTCTTGGCTTGCGGGGGCTGGAGGAGGAGGCTGCTGCAGCTACCATTTGTGCTCGGGGAGGGGCAGGGAAGAGGAAGTGAGTGAGAGAAAGAAGCAGCCAGCCTGCGTGTGATTGAGAGCATGTGTGTGAGTGAGAGAAACTGGTCAGAGAGCTGATGTATGTGTATATGTGAGAGACAATGAAAGTGACTGCTCAAGGAGATGACTGATGTGTATGTGAGAGTGTGAGACATTAGTCAGGGAGGTGACTGATGTGTGTGTGTGTGAGAGAGAGAGAAAAAGCATTGACGTGAGAAATCTGGGTATGTGAGAAAGCATGGGCGTAAGAAGCCTGCTGTTGTGGGGGGGGGGGGGGGGGGGGGTTTGGATGTGTGTGAAAGAAAGCATGTGAGTGAGAAGCCTGATTATGTGAGAGAGAGAGCATGGGAGTGGGAAGCCTGTGTGTGTATGCATGCATGAGAGCGAGAGACTGGTTGGTAAGGTGACGGTGTGTATGAGAGAAAGAGACTGGTGTGTGTGAATATGAGAGAATGTGATTCAGGGAATGAGAAGCCTTTTCAGTGGAGAGCGAACATGGAAATGAGAGAGAGACTGGTGTGTGTGTATGTATGTGTGTGTAACAGAGAGAAAGTGATTATGGGAATGAGAAGCCTGTGCATGTGAAGAGAGTGAGCATGGGAGTGAGAAACCTGGGTGTGTGTGAGACACAGCATGTGAGGGAGAAGCCTGTATATGTAAGACAGAACATGGAAGTGGGAAGCCTGGGTGTGTATGCATGAGAGAGATCAGGTGACTTGTGTGTGTGTGTGTGTGTGTGTGTGTGTGTGTGTGTGTGTGTGAGAAAGAAAGTGATTATGGGAATGAGAAACCTGTGCATGTGAAGAGAGAGCATGGGAGTGAGAAACCTGGGTGTGTGTGAGACACAGCATGGGAGTGAGAAGCCTGTATATCTGAAAGAACATGGGAGTGGGAAGCCTGTGTGTGTGTATGCATGAGAGAGATCAGGTGACTGGTGTGTGTTTGTGTGTGTGTGTGTGAGAGAAAGAAAGTGATTATGGGAATGAGAAGCCTGTGCATGTGGAGAGGAGTGAGAGACTGGTGAGTGTGTGTGAGACAGAGAAAGTGATTATGAGAGTGAGAAGCCCGTATATGTAAGTAGAACACGGGAGTGGGAAGCCTGTGTTTGTGTATGGCATGAGAGAAACTGTTCAGGAAGGTGACTGGTGTGTGTGTCAAAGACTGTTTGGGAGATGATTGGTGTGTGAGAGACAGAAACTGGTCATGGGGGCATGACTGGTATGGTGTGTGTTTGAGAGACATGGGACTAAGGAAGAGGACCATGAGTATAGAGCTTAGCCTCTACTGCTGCTTCTGCTGTGTGCTATGGCCTGCCTGGAAGAGGAGTAGGAGAGCTGCTGGAGGGGGTAAATAAAGGTGGCTTTTTAAGTTTATTTTTCTTGATTGACTGCCATTTTAATCATTTAATATTATGTGATGTGTCTGCTTTTTTTTGAAATATTTTATTGGTGTTTGGAGAATTTTTAATAGTTTTTATGAGTTTTTAATTGTTGGATGTTATTCTGTTCATAGCTGTTTAGAAACATTTATTCTGCTTATTAGTATAGTTTTACAATTATTTCTGTGTGTGGATCTATAGCTGCTTGCTAGTTCTGTTTTCCTTATAAGAGGTGTATTGGTTTTTAGGGCCTGATTTAATATTTATAGTGTTGCCTTTTCATAGATAGGGTTGCTTCTGTTTGAGTGTATTCCATAATACAGGTGTAACTGTGTGCAGATTAGTTTATGTGCATTACTACAGATCCTGGGAGTATGTTAGGTCGGTTCTCTGTCTGTTACCGAGATGAGATATTTTACTAGCATGTAAGAGTTTTATCAGTCTTATTTGTTGTGTTTTCTCAAGAGGACATGCATTGGTGGTAAACTGCTGTCTTTTCATAAGTAGGGCTATTGAGCCTGGAAGTAGGAGTTTGAGTTGCTGTTACTGAGATGACACCAGAACCAGAATATCTTTATTGTAGGGTGAGTTGTATGGGGAATGTCATAATTCTGCTTTACATCCATTATTGTGGGTCAGGGGGGTTCCCGTGGATGAAAACTGTACTTTTACATCTAGCCCCGTGACGATCATGGGTCAGTGTGTCACGCATGTGAGAACCATCTGTCAGGTGTGTCCCGACAAAAAAAAGGTTGAGAACCACTGCCCTACACTACTACCTAAACCTCACCTCGAGTTACTAGGTAGGCCTCCTAAAGAGGGATAAATACCTACTAGAAGGCTCTTATAGCTAGGCAGTCTCTCTCACTCTCTCTCTCTCTCATTGCACTTTGTGATCTAGCCATATCACACAGCTTAATGCCAATGAAAAAGATTGCAAAGCTAGCTCACTTTGACAGACATCCAACCCCTAACTCCTCCAAAATTAGCATCACACCATGCATTAAGGTGTTTTTCAGAAGCAAAAAGGCTATAACATGAGTTGGAAAATAACCCCCTTAGTAAGATAGACATATAAGTCTTAAACAGAGCTACTTATCCTGATAAATAGCAGCAAAGTTGGAACTTATCCAAATAAGTGCAATATGTATTCATTTATAGGTTGTTTTTTTTTACATAGGTGGCTGCATGCATTTGCGCATATTTTAGAATCTGTGCATATCATATACATGCAGGTTATAAAGTACAAGAGTAGAGTTCCACATACCCATGAGCATGCGTGCAGCTGTTTTAAAGTTATCCTATCTGAACATAGCACTTGCAGTGTCAAAGAACGCAACTTGTCTGGCAGAATCTTGGTATGAACCAAGATAGTTTCAAACATCAGTAACCCATCTATAAAAGCCAGTTCTCTTGAACATGAGAAATGCTTTACTTCATTTATTTCTTATATTAATTTTTTTCGGCTCAATTTATTTTTCTCAGGCCTCAATTTTTCCTGTGTGCAACTGAAGAGTGTATAAAGACCTAGAATTTTAGAGAATAGACAAAAACAGTTCACTGTTTTTACTTAATTGAAACTAGCTACGAAAAACTAAGGTTAGATGATGATTAAAATAATATACATAAAAGCAGCAAGTGCTTTTTGGTCAGATTGTTTGCACACCATTTAAAGAGCCACTCATTACCGAAGCACTATCATAGCACTGAGATGCATTTACTCATTTCGGAGTTGCACGGCTGGGAATTTTACAAATTGACTTTGTTAAAGTCTTTGCATCTAGTTTTTCAGGTTGAATAAACCTGATGAGCTCTTAATCTATTCTACAGATGTAAATATAATGTAAAACTAATGATAATTGTTCTCTTTTACTTTGTCTTTTTTTCCCCCACAATTAATGGGGGGGGGGGGGAACCCCTAAGTCTTTCACTCACTTACTTATCTTTCCTTTGATCATTCTTGCAAAAACGTATATCTCATTTTGTATTAGATAGAAGTATGCTATTGATTTCAAATGAGACAAAAACATCTGTAACACCGTTGGTTGTTGCAGAGGTAAGAAAAGACCTTGCTGCAGCTCCAGAACCAAGATTTTTCCACTGGGGGATAACACAAAAGCTATGGAGCCCAAGGGGAGTTACATACGCAAAGCAACCAAAACAGTCCACAAGAAAGTGAGAATTGATTCCAGAAGTGCAAAAAGCAAAGTCCAAATAAAGATGAACAAAACCTTCAGTAATGCAAGTCCAGAATTTAAATTCAGCAAAACAGCTTTTCCCTTTGACTTGCCGAGAGCTTCACAAGGATTACTCACAGTTCACTTCAAAGCTGACCACTTTTCAGGGACCTTTCCCAGTCCAATCCCACCTGAAGGGCCCAGATACGGCACTGGAAACTCCTCCTACAAAATCTCTGTCCCAAACTGCAGGCTTCCCAAGCCAGACAGAAATATCCAAGTTAACTGAGGGATTCTTTGTCTCCTTGAAGATCTTCCTGGGTTTCTCCTACTCCTCCAACACTGAACCCCTCTGGGCACCTGAAGGGGTTCAGGCTCAGTCTGCTGACTTCTGACTTGCAGGAGTCTCAGGCCACCACTTCTACAAACAGCTTCAACTCCTCTAATCTACTACAACCAACCAACCAGCCCTTCAGTGCTTATGGAAGCACCTTAAGTACCCTTACCCCCAAACCTATCCCCCTTAAGGGAGTAACTCCTTTTTTGCATCACTCTAAGCATACCTACCAGAGCCTCCCATGAACTGGAAAATTCTAAATTTTACCAATAGCTCCTTTCTAGTGAACCCTAGACAGGGGTTATATACTAATGAAATGTGTTTCATTTTCTGTCATTTCCAATCTGCAATAGGGATGTGAATCGTTTTTCAACGATTAAAATTATCGTCCGATAATGTTAATATCGTCTTAAATCGTTATAGAACACGATACAATAGAAATTCTAACGATTTATCGTTAAAAATCGTTAAATTGTGTTAGTGCGCACTAACGGGAGTTAGTGCGCACTAACTCCCAGTTAGTGCGCACTAACTCGATTTAGTGCGCACTAACTGAAAATGATACAAATAAACACTTTCCAGGTCACTGAAGGTCAGTTAGGAATGAATATGTGTTCCTATTGGCTGGCTGCCCTCTTATCTATTGATGTTACCAAGGTTACCACTGAGGTGATGGTTGGGGGGATGGGAAATGGAACTGGAAACTAACGAACACCAACAGAAAATGAAACAAAGTGTTCACACTTCCCAGGTCAGTAAAGGTCACTTAGGAATGAATATGTATTCCTATTGGCTGGCTGTGCTCTTATCTATTGATGTTACCAAGGCTAACACTGAGGTAATGGTTGGGGGGATGTGAAATGGAAACAGTTGGAAGCTTGACAAAAAAAGTAATGTAATGATCAGCACTCACGTGACTAGAACTTGTTTGTTTATTATTTTTGTTAGCAGGCACCTGAAATGCTAGTGCATGTTGAATTTGCCAATCACTGTGCATTTTAGAAAGGTGGTCCTGGCTGGAACTGTACACAGTTCAAATATATGTAATTGATTGTTGGTAAGTGTAGATTTTAAGTGATTTTCCTGCACACAGTGCCCTAACCCTGATACCAGTCTGAGACAGCTCCCTCCCTGCATTACTAGTGAGAGGCTGGCTTCACAGACAGGGGGGAGCTGCCTGACCCTCACTCCTGACTTCCCCCATGTCCCAGCTAGTGAATGGTGTGTGGGTGAGGGGGGGGGGGGGAGGATGGTGAAGTCTGAGACAGCTCCCTCCCTGCATTACTAGTGAGAGGCTGGCTTCACAGACAGGGGGGAGCTGCCTGACCCTCACTCCTGACTTCCCCCATGTCCCAGCTAGTGAATGGTGGGTGGGTGAGGGGGGGGAGGATGGTGAAGTCTGAGACAGCTCCCTCCCTGCATTACTAGTGAGAGGCTGGCTTCACAGACAGGGGGGAGCTGCCGGACCCTCACTCCTGACTTCCCCCATGTCCCAGCTAGTGAATGGTGTGTGGGTGAGGGGGGGGGGGAGGATGGTGAAGTCTGAGACAGCTCCCTCCCTGCATTACTAGTGAGAGGCTGGCTTCACAGACAGGGGGGAGCTGCCTGACCCTCACTCCTGACTTCCCCCATGTCCCAGCTAGTGAATGGTGTGTGGGTGAGGGGGGGGGGGGGAGGATGGTGAAGTCTGAGACAGCTCCCTCCCTGCATTACTAGTGAGAGGCTGGCTTCACAGACAGGGGGGAGCTGCCTGACCCTCACTCCTGACTTCCCCCATGTCCCAGCTAGTGAATGGTGTGTGGGTGAGGGGGGGGGGGGGGAGGAGGATGGTGAAGTCTGAGACAGCTCCCTCCCTGCATTACTAGTGAGAGGCTGGCTTCACAGACAGGGGGGAGCTGCCTGACCCTCACTCCTGACTTCCCCCATGTCCCAGCTAGTGAATGGTGTGTGGGTGAGGGGGGGGGAGGAGGATGGTGAAGTCTGAGACAGCTCCCTCCCTGCATTACTAGTGAGAGGCTGGCTTCACAGACAGGGGGGAGCTGCCTGACCCTCACTCCTCCGGGGTGATCTTCCTGCACACAGTGCCCTATCCCTGATACCAGGGGTGTTGTGATCTTCCTGCATGCAGTGCCCTATCCCTATTAATACCAGGAGTGTTGTGATCTTCCTGCACGCAGTGCCCTATCCCTAATACCAGGGGTGTTGTGATCTTCCTGCATGCAGTGCCCTATCCCTGATACCGGGATGTGTGCAAGAAGATCCCAACACCCCCGGTATCAGGAATAGGGCACTGTGTGCAGGAAGATCACAATACCCCTGGTATCAGGGTTAGGGCACAAGTTCTAGTCACATTGACTGATCACATTACTTGTTTTGTCAAGCTACCAACTGTTTCCATTTCCCATCCCCCATATACTGTCAGTGGGAAGCTTGGTAACATGAATAAATAAGAGGGCAGCCAATAGGAATACATATTCATTCCTAAACTGACCTTAACTGACCTGAAAAGTGTCAAATTGTATCATTTTCAGTTAGTGCGCACTAACTCTCCGTTAGTGCGCACTAACTCCCGTTAGTGCGCACTAACTCGAGTTAGTGCGCACTAATCGGAAAAAACGATTTTTAACGATTTTTTAACTAAAAAATCGTGCCTAACACGATTTTCTTGCCCTGCCACACGATTTCTATCGTTAAGACGATATGGAAAACGATTCACATCCCTAATCTGCAATGAGAGTAAAAACAACAAAATTTAGTTTCATCATTTTAGTACATGTTAAAACAATTTCATGTGCATTAATCATTTTAATGCATGCTAAAACGGCAAAATGAAATGAAAACAAAATGCAACAATGGTTTTCCATGCACACCCCTAGTATTAGAGGTCTTACCTCTTTTAAAAGACAGATGATTAGCCAAAATAAGATCCAATCCGGCCAACAAATTTTAACAGTTCTTTAAAGTTTCCAATGTTAAAATTACCTTCACATGCATCAGGGCTCCCTGACATCTTTTGGCGCCCTGTTAGGCTTAATACATTTGTAATAGATTTGCTAGAATATCTGTTTTTCTCAATTTGTTTCTGTTATGCAGAGAGGCTGAAGGGCGGAATATAAATCAATCAATTTAATAAGCACACATCCTGAGCAATGCTTTTACTTCAAATGAACATGTATAAAAGAAACTTTCCAATTTATAAAAGCATATTTGTAAAAATCATTTTATTGATGTTTTAAGAGGTCGCCATTCTTACAAGTCTCTCTTTTCCAGTGCCCAAAACTCTTCCTTTGCGAAAACTTTCTCTGCACATTTACTTGGTAGAAGAAAATGGCAGTAATAGTAGAAGCAGTACACTGCATCTTTAGTGAATGAATATTCAACTCGTTTGCAGGCCAATACTGTAAAGTGTGCTCGGTCGAGTGCACTGTTTAACACGCAGTTGGATGCACATTTTCGACACATGTCCACTACCCCTTACATTGTAAGGAGTTTAGATGTCAAAATCACCCCCCCCCCCACACACACCCCCCCAAAATTCATCGCGCTCATCACATTCAAATGCATGTTGATGAGGCTATTAGTTATGCATCCAGGATACTGAAAAAAATTGTGCAGCCAAGCAGCACTGTGTGTCTCTCCAGAGGCTTTCCCGCTCTCTCTCTCTCCAGCAGCTGCCCAAAATGCCTAACCACACCCCTTTTTTTATTGCAGGTTCTATTCTTGTGAAATTTATAGCAAAATGATGAATCAAGCCTTAGGATCCTAAATCTAAATAAATGAATAATAGGCCTAAAATTAGGCTCCTAAGTTTTATATTTTTAAATTTAGCTGAATTTTCAGCTGAAAATGGATTCCTAAATAGGCAGCTAGCTTAAGGTCCTAAAGTTAGTTCAGCTGTTTTTGAATATCATCAGCCTCAGTATGTCTGAATTATTGTTGCTGCTGTCTCCATCACTGTCCTGTACTTCACTATCATCTGATGCTTGAATATCTTTATCTAATATAGAGATCAGTTCTCACTTTTTTTATTTGTGGAACTGGGGTTGGAATTAGACAATTTTCAGATCCTGAAGGCTTTAAAAATCTCAAAATTGTTCCTGTTATAAGTTCCTGGTTATGGAATTCCTGAATTTTCACTTGAATGTATTTATCCATTCATTTATGCAGAGTAGAGATGTGAATCGTGTGCCCGATCGTCTTAACGATCGGGTTCAGCTAGAGGGGGGAAAAATCTGATCGTGGGTGATGTGAGTGATGTGAATCGGAATTGGTTCCGATTCTTATCGTTATTTTTTTTTTAGTGAGGCCCGACCCTTTAAAATTAATCCCTTACCTTCCCCTACCCTCCTGAACCCCCCCAAAACATTTTACAATTACCTGGTGGTCCAGTGGGGGCGCGGGGACTGATCTCCCGCTCTCGGGCCATCGGCGCTATTTTGGCTGCCACTCAAAAATGGCGCCGATGGCCCGATAAAAAAAACCCCCACCCGACCCTTTAAAAACGACCCCTTAGCTTCCCCCACCCTCCCGAGCCCCCCAAAACATTTTAAAATTACCTGGTGGTCTAGTGGTGGTCCTGGGAGCGATCTCCCATTCTCAGGCCGTTGGCTGCCACTCATAAAGATGGCGCCGATGGCCCTTTGCCCTTACCATGTGACAGGATATCCGTGCCATTGGCCGGCTCCTGTCACATGGTAGGAGCACTGGATGGCCGGCGCCATCTTTACGACGGTGGCGGCCATCTTTAAATATGGCGGCGGCCATCTTTACGATGGCGGCGGCCATCTTTAAAGATGGCGCTGGCCAGCCAGTGCTCTTACCATGTGACAGGGGCCGGCCAATGGCACGGATACCCTGTCATATGGTAAGGGCAAAGGGCCATCGGCGCCATCTTTATGAGTGGCAGCCGACGGCCTGAGAATGGGAGATTGCTCCCGGAATCACCAATAGACCACCAGGTAATTTTAAAATGTTTTGGGGGGATCGGGAGGGTGGGGGAAGCTAAGGGGTCATTTTTAAAGGGTCGGGTGGGTTGGTTTTTTTATCGTGCCATCGGCGCCATTTTTGAGTGGCAGCCAAAATGGCGCTGATGGACCGAGAGCGGGAGATCGGTCCCCGCGCCCCCACTGGACCACCAGGTACTCGTAAAAAGCTTTGGGGGGGTTCGGGAGGGTGGGGGAAGGTAAGGGATTCGTTTTATAGGGTCAGGGTGGATTTAGGGGTTTTTTTGGTGTGCCGGTTTTCCCTGCCCTCCCCCGATTTACGATTTTTCACGATAAATCGGGGGAATTTCTATTGTATCACGACTCTTAACGATTTTTGATGATTTAAAATATATCAGACGATTGTTTTAAATCGTCAAAAAACGATTCACATCCCTAATGCAGAGTTGTACCCAGGATGGCAATGGAATTGAATGGGAGAAGAGGCACAGGTCACCTCAGGTCCTCCCTTAGTCACCCTCTTGTTTCCCTTCAGGAAAGATATTCTTAGTTTAATCCATTCAAATACTAAGCTATTGATTTATTTTCTAAATCATACTTAGAAGCTTCCCATGTCCTTATAATGTGCATGTATAACATGTTGATAAAGATTTCATGATTTTCCTCTTCAGGCTCTTTGGGGACAGCTGGCCGTGTGTGCAATCAGACGTCCCGTGGCATGGACAGCTGTGATGTCATGTGCTGTGGAAGAGGGTACGACACGTCCCGTATCACGAGGCTGGCAAAATGTGAGTGCAAATTTCATTGGTGCTGTGCTGTACGCTGCAAAGACTGTTTAGAAACGATCGATGTGCGCACATGCAAAGCGCCCAAGTCTACAGGCTGGACAGACCAAACATGACACAATTGCCTGCAAGGCTTAGAGCCTCCGGACTCCGCTTCCCCTGGGAGTTCTCAGGCAGGCTTCGTGGATGCAGTACTTCTTCACGTTTTATTTCTCCCTTAAGTTTCTTTATTTTGCAGATGTAATTATATAATTAATAATATAATTTATGTTGTATTTCATGGCTAATTCTATTTGTAACATGTCTTTCCTGACTGTGCATGAAAATCTCATGCATTCTGGTGAAAATGCCTAATATGTATGAATATACATATCTATCTATCTATAAAGAGAGACAAAGATGTGTAGATATCCTAGGCATGCATACATCCATTGGGGTGCTGAAAGCTTACTGACGCAGCGTTATTGCCTTCAGATAAATGCACACTTATGAATGATACTGCATGACTGCAGAGGATCATAAGCAATTTTGCAAAATGTGGAAACCAGAAAGCTAGAATAATTTCCTTAGAAATAGCTATAATTAGTATATTACATTTTATAGGTTAGAAAATTATTTAACTATTCTAAAACAAAGGAATTTTAATGCTAACTTTCTTTGCAACATTTTACCTGATGTTACTATTTGAGATAAAAGGAAAGGAAATGTATAACATTTCAACTCAATGCCTGAGAAGCAAAATTTGGGTGGCAGCCTTGGCCGCTCAAAACGACACTGAAACACCCCAATTGCTAAACAGAAATTGATGGCAGATAAAGACCGCAGCTCCCATTTACTCTACCCAGATTCTGATTTCTGACTTTGCCCGCTCTGATTTTCTTTTTTTTAAACAAATAACCAGGAAGTTAGAAAGGTGACGAATGCTTGATGTACTCTACTTCCTTTTCATTAAGGACTTTGACACTGGTCTAGTAAGTAAGTGGGGAAGGTGGAATGGGTCCTGATGGAGTAAACTGGGTTAGGAGATGAGTTACCCAGAACAGAGCAGGTCTTCCCACACTTTTTTTTTTTTTTTTTTGGGGGGGGGGGGGGGGGGGTACCACAACCAGTGGGGCTTTTAGGAAACCCGCAGTGAGTATGCATGAGATATATCTGCATATGCTGGGTTTCCACTATGTGCGAAGTTATTGTGGATATCCTGATAACTAGACAGATTATGGGCTCCCCACCAGGGATAGGGATGAGCTTTTATTTCATTTGAAAAACAAAATTGTGTTCATTTTGTTTCCTATAGTAACAGGTTGCAGCCACTAGCCCCGGATTCCCCCTCCCCCATACACACACTCACTGAAAAATAATCAGCCCCTCTAAGGGCTTGCCAGCAACCTCCCAAAAAGCTTCTTAGACTATTTGTGTGGATTGTCAAAGTCCAAATAAAGCAGGAGCAATCCCCAGTTACTCCTGCCCCGCCAGCCAGCATCATTTTGAAATAGAGACCCGGTGGGACAGGAACAACTGGGGGTCATTCCTGCCCTATTTGGACTTTGGCAACCTTCACGGATAGAATAAAAGGCCACCGAGAGTTGGCTTGCATTCTTAAAATTTGGATGCGCTAGGATTCTTTTATGGCAGGGGGATGAGGGAACCCTGGACCCAACATTTTCTTTTTTTTTTTCCTTTTGGTTTTTTTTTGTTTATTTTCTTTCAAATAAATGAAACAAAATAAACACAAATAAACCCAAAATGCACCAACAAGAAAAGAATGACATAAAAAAAACCTATAAGTGTACATGCCTACCAAAAACAGTTTGGGGAAACTCTGCAACAGAGGGTGATTTTTATATTTGGGGGACACGGGATTTAGGTCCTCTTCAGTCATGCACCACACAGCAGATTTTAACCTTGAGTGAACAAAACATAGGTCTACCTATAACTTGCTTATTCCTGCTATTTCTAGTCTCTGAAACATAGCGATGGAGTAGCATGGTGAATGTGAGGTACTCTCATGCTGGAAACTCATGAGGACGATGACTACCTGGTGCTGCCTGGGCCATTAGCCAGCATTTCAAAGAACTGGTCAATGCTTTTCAAAAGAGAATATAAAGCAGACGGACCACATGTAGTGTTTGATCCAAGAGGGAAAAAGATCTTACCATTTTTCTTGTTTTTCTTTTTATGCTTTTGAATATATCCAGTTGTGAGTTGCAAACTGTTGGTAAAACAGATATCCCTTCTATGATCCCATCTACCCTTGCTTCATATTGGCTTAATGGATATCTAGTTGCTTTTTTAAAAAAAGCTTTGACAATGATAATAGAGAGCATCATATTGAAAAATCAAGAGTTGCATTCCTAATTAGTATACTTTACGAAATAATTTAATGGAAATACAATAGCATTGTTAAATTTATAAGCAATTACTTTATCTATTTCCAGACTGACAATTACAAGACTGAGGACTTTGAATACTTTGCCCCGCCTCTGGAAGAGTATGACCTATGAAACATTTTATTTGCTATTCCATAAAATAGTCAAGGCATGGTTATATAATCAAATATTTGCTTAGCAAATGCTGTGGGTGATTATTTATACCCAATAGTCCATTGGGATGTTTTAAAGTTTTGGTTGTTCTGAAATGTGTTGTTTTATGGTATTTACTATTTGCATTTACAATGTACGGTTTGTATTTTTAATTATAACTCGCTTTTATGTCTTGTGAAAGTTGAGATATATACAAATAAATACACCACTTGGTAAAGAAGTGCATTCAATATTTACATTTTATTTATTCATTTCAAAGGAGGAGCCATAGGTCACTCGAGGGAATCAAAGGTGGAGTGCCTTGAACATTGGAATAACAATCAATGTCTCCAATGTAAATTTTAATACCAATTCAAGTATAGTTAAGCAGAGTGGAATCTGTGGTTGATTGTATCTGATGATCTTAAGATGGCCAAACATGTGGAAGAGGTGACAGTAAAAGCCAGAAAGATGCTTGGGAACATAGGAGAAGAATTGTCAGTATAACAAAGGAAGTCATATTGCCTCTGCTTAAGCATCTGATAAGATCTCATTTGGAATACTTTGTACAATTCTGGAGACCATACCTTGAAAAGTATATAAACTGGTTGGACTTGTCCAAAGGGTGGCTACTAATATAGACAGTGGACAGACTCAAAGATCTAAATATGTATACCCTAGAACAGGGGTCGGGAACCCATGGCTCGCGAGCCAGATATGGCTCTTTTGAGGGCTGCATCTGGCTCGCAGACACGTGTCGCCATACTTCGCGGTTCCCCGCTGACCCAGCTGCTCCCCGGTCCTCCGCCGCCCGGGCTTAAAATGCTATCAGCCCGGGCGGAACGCGGCAGGACAGCTGGAGTCAGCGGCACCGGCGTGCTCTCTTCTCCTCCCCCCCACCCGCGGCCCGGAAGAGGAAGTGGAGAGCATCGGGTGCCTGCGCGGGAAGAAGAGACCACACTAGCGTGGTCTCTTCTTCCGCGCAGGCACCCGATGCTCACCACTTCCTCTTCCGGGCCGCGGGGGGGAGGAGAAGAGAGCACGCCGACTGGAGTCATCCGGGTGCCTGCGCGGGAGTCATCGGGTGTCAGCCGGGTGCCAGCGCTGGAGTCATCGGGTGCCTGCGCGGGTCTTCCCGCGCAGGCACCCGATGCTCTCCACTTCCTCTTCCGGGCCGCGGGAAGAAGAGAGCACGCCGGTGCTCTCTTCTTCCCGCGGCCCGGAAGAGGAAGTGGAGAGCATCGGGTGCCTGCGCGGGAAGAAGACTGCAGCGCGGCTCGGAGGAAAATGAAAATCTTCAACCGCGGCCGATGGGACTCCGCCTTCGCCTCCGCGAGGGCTGAAAATGAAGGAGGTTAGCGTTGGGAGGTGGCTGCTGCTGCCGCGAGTTCCCGGGGGGGGGGGGGGGAGGGGGAGAGAGAGAGTGAATGAGCGAGCAAGCATGTGTGTTTGAGATCCTGTGTGTGTGAGTGAGAGATTGCATGTATGTGAATGATTGAGAGCCTGTATATGTGAAAGAGAGTATGTCTGTGATTGAGATCCTGCCTGTGAGAGAGAGAGCATGAATGTAAGTTTACCATTGGGAACCTGTATGTGTAAGTTTGTAATTGAAAACCTGTTTGTTTGAAAGAGTATGTGTGTATGATTGAGATCCTTTGTGTGTGAGAGAGATCATGTGTATGTATGATTAAGAGCCTGTGTGTATAAGTAAGAGAGAGATCATGTGTCTGTGTCTGATTAACAGCTGGTTTAGGTGATGGAGCATGTGAGTATGTGATTGAGAGCCTGTGTTTAAATGAGAGAGAGAGACCATGTGTGTCTGTGTGATTGAGAGCTGATTTAGGTGAGGGAGCATGTGAGTATGTGATTGAGAGCCTGTGTTTAAATGAGAGAGAGAGACCATGTGTGTCTGTGTGTGATTGAGAGCTGATTTAGGTGAGGGAGCATGTGAGTATGTGATTGAGAGCCTGTGTGTAAATGAGAGAAAGAGAGGACATGTTTGTAAGCATGTGAATGAGAGTCTGTGTGTGAGAGAAAAAGACAGCATGTATTTATGTGATTGAAAGCCTGTGTGTGTGTAAGCGTGAAAAGATAGACAGCATGTGTGTAAATGTGTAATTAAGAGCCTATATAAGTGAGAGAGAAAAAACATTTGTATATGTGAGTGACTGAGAGCATGTGTGTATAGGTGTGTCATTGAGAGCCAGTGTGAGAGAGAGCGCTGGTATGTGACTGAGAGAGGAGAAAGTTCCAAGCAAACCACCCCACCTCCTGCTAATTCAGAACAATCTCAGGACACCTGGATATCAAACGTTCCCAGGTATGCAGAGCAAAAAAAATTTTGTATCCTTATTATTTTTCATTACTGGATCTTTGTGTCTGCTATTTTGAAATATTTTGTTGGTATCTGGAAATGTTTTATATGAGTTTTTAATTATTGGATATTCCACTCATCAGCTGTTTCGAAATATGTTCTTTTTGTTAGTACAGTTTTACTGCTGATGATTTTATATTTCTTGATTTGTTTTATAAGGATGTGTGATGTTTCTTTTTTCCTTTGTTACACTGCATACAGAGACTCTGGCTTGTTGCAGTTTCCAATTCAGTTTTTGTCTGCATGCTTCTTGTTATGCGTTTTGGTCTCTTTATTCTATGTTAGGTGAGGGACAGCACGTGATTCAGGTGAGGTTTTCTGCTGGCGTGTAGTTTCTGTGTAGGACTCTATAGCAGCCTGACTTGGTCCGTTTTCCTAATAGGAGATGTATTGGTGTCTTAAGGCCTGGTGTAATATTTTCAGAGACTTATTGTACTTTAAAAGTGTGATCTTACATAAAATGCACACATTTACTTGTATTTAGTTTTAAACATATTGTATGGCTCTCATGGAATTACATTTTAAAATATGTGGCGTTTATGGCTCTCTCAGCCAAAAAGGTTCCTGACCCCTGCCCTAGAAGAAAGGTGGGATAGGGAAGATATGATAAAAACACTTAACTATATACAAGGTTTCCATGGACAGGAGGCAGGCCTCTTTCAATGGAAAGGAGGCTCTGTAACACAGGATAATGTGATGTGATATTTCTAAGGAAATTTTGCTTTACAAAGATTTTGATGGATGCATGGAATAGCTTTCCTGTGGGAGGTAGTGGATTCAAGGCCAGTATCTGAATTCAAGAAAGCATGGGATAAGCATACAGAATCTCTAAAGGATTGGAAGAGATTTTGTAAAGCTGAGTATTTGGTGTGGATGAGCAGTCTAGAGAGCAAAAAAAAAGTCATATGGCCTATCACATTTCTATGGGGTCAATATTTGAAAGTTGTCCATTTATTTCAGTTATCCATTTTGGGCTAACTTAATCAAACCATTGCATGCAATAGGAAGAGGGGCGTGTTTTAAGATAATAGCCTATTTATCACAATGTGTGCTATTTTAGTGCTTTGCATAGGTATTACTGCAAAGTGCAATAACTTTTTACACTTTGTGGTAATACCACAATTATATTAGAGAGAGAGAGAGAGAGAGAGAGAGAGAGAGAGAGAGAGAGAGAGAGAGAGAGAGAGAGAGAGAGAGAGAGAGAGAGAGAGAGAGAGAGAGAGAGAGTGAACCTAGCTATAATGCCCCTCTAGTAGTTAGATATTATATCTCTATAGGAGGCCCACCTAGTAACTCGAGGTGAGGTTTAGGTAGTAGTGTAGGAGTTAGGGACCACGTTGACATGAGAGTGAGATGTACGAACAGAACAGTACTCTCTTGTGAAGATATGATGTCCTTCGGCGTGAGGAAACTCACACACACAAGAGATTTGTATAATGTTCTCTCAACCTAGCTTGATGAGTCCAAGCTTGGAGGGAGGAGTAGTCTAAGGGTTAGAGCAGTGGACTATGAACCAGGAGACCAGGGTTCAAGTCCCACTGTTGCTCCTTGAGATCTTGGGCAAGTCACTTTACTCTCCATTGCCTTAGGAACAAATTTAGGCCTGCATTTATCAAAATGCACTAAATATCAGTTTTCTTATTTCTGAGAGCTCTTCATGTTCCTTTGTCATCAGCTGAAGTGCATAACACAGTTAATAGCTTCTGTGTATTTACAAGGGCTTGACCTCTAATGCTGTGCCTGTCCACCCAGGCCTTAAGTCCCTATGAGGGCTTGACCTCTAACACTGTGCCTGTCCATCCAGGCCTTATGTCCTTAAAAAGACTTGACCTCTATCCTCGAATGCTGTGCCTGCCTGTTCATCCAGGCTTTACGTCCCTACAAGGGCTTGACCTCTAATGCTGTGCCTGTCCATCCAGGCCTTATGTCCCTACAAGGGCTTGACCTCTACTGCTGTGCCTGTCCATCCAGGCCTTACATCCCTACAAGGGCTTGACCTCTAATGCTGTGCCTGTCCGTCAACAATTGGAATGTAAGAACATAAAAAGCTGACTTAAGATGTTTGGAGCTTGCATATTTCATATGCTCAATAGTTTTCCTGACTTTCATAATATGGGCCATGTTCCCGAAATCTTTCTTAGGTGCCAACAGTAATGTTTCTAGCAGAAAAGAGCTCCCTGGAATGGGTTGGCCCCTAGAGTGGAGCACGAGCCTTCAAAGCATGGCGATGTGGAGCAGGGTGCCATGTGAACAGCAGTTCAACATGGATCAACAGGTACTAAGAGTTAGGCCCCAGGGAGAATTCCCTCTCTTTTGAACAGAAAAGAGCTCCCTGGAATGGGTTGGCCCCTAGAGTGAAGCACGAGCCTTCAAATCATATTTGTTTTTATTAAGGATCCATGCTGTAAAGGATTAGTATTTTGAATTGCCAGAGACTGAGGGTTCCCTTTGCAACGAGGGTTCAGCCGTTAGGACTATAAGAAGCGCTGACATCATCTCCCGCCCAAATCTACAATATCAGCCTATGTTGACTTTGTAGTTTACACAGTGCCTCTGTAAACTATGGGAAGACAGAGGATGAACTAGAGTGCAACTACCATCAAAGGGAACTCTCCCCCGGGGTAGCTGGCCTATCTCTTAGTACCTGTTGACTCATGTTGAACCACTGTTCACATGGCACCCTCCTCCGCCTCGGCCTTGAAAATTCTCGTTTGTATATCTGCTAACTCCACCAGATTTTAAAAGACCAGCGAGAGCTCACTCGCCAATGGAAACACCCCACTCTAGGGGCAAACCCATTCTAGGGAGCCCTTTCCAGCACAAAGGAAAGGGAACTCTCCCCGGGGCCAGCCTATCTTTCTCCTATCAAAACCACGGGGAGCAGACTACCTCCGCTCTTCCAGCCTGTCTTACCCCTATCAGTTTTATGCCACTCTGTCTTGCTGCCATACACCAGATGACTCACTCAATTCCTTGTGGTGTTCTTGCCACTATCATGGTTCCTCAGTGTGTTGGTGCTAGTCTTTCTGCTTGCTATGTTCCCCCTTCATTGTACTGTAGGATGTTGATGCCACTTGTCTTGCCACTTTGCTGTCGTGCTGCCTTCGAGGGTTCATGCATCTGTTATCGATGCTCTCTTTTGAAGCTGTGGTGTGTTTTTTACACTCTCGCTGCTGCTTTGCACCTCTGTTAAAGCACGCTTGCCATTCCTGGTACCCCTTTGCCCCTTTAAAGTGCCTTAGGCTATTCATGCCACTTTGGTGCCACTTTGCCACAGTCTAAGTACCTTAGAGTTCTTTTCTTGTTCTGATGATTGCTCCCTAGAAGTTTCATCAGAATTGATAAGAAAGCTCCAATTCTGCAGCCAAAAATAGGCTGCAAATACTTCCCCCATTGACTTTAATGGGAAATCAGAAAACGAATAAAACTAATCAACGAATTGGTTTTCTCCCCTATGAAACGAATGCAACAAATTTGGGTCCTGGCAAAATGAAAACCGAATTGAAACAAATTTTTTCCTTCTGCACATCCCTACCATCTGCATGGCCCATCAAATACATTTGGGAGATAGACCCTTCTCTCATTAGGGGAAAACCTCCCATTATTTATGTACCTTAGGATGGGGATACACATGCGTATCTGTGTGTTAAATCTTTTACCGCACAGTAAATGCTGTTTAACATGCACAGGCCTGGATTTGCTAATAGGCACACCAGATCTGTGCCTAGAACAACAAAACTCTGGGGGCAGCAGGCTGGCTGAAGATTTACTGCCTTCTGGCCAAATCTCACTCAGCAGGGAACAGCTGTCTGCATCCTGCTCCAGCCCCTACCCTCATAGGGAAGTTAAAGAGAGAATAGAGATCCTCTCGGATTCCCTCTCCCAGTTCTTGCAACCTCCCTTCTCCCCAGATCCTGGAAACCACCTCCCTAAGGCCTGATCCAAGATCCTCCTTCCCTCATCCTGCTCCTCCCCATCTCAGACTCCTGATCCTCCTCTCTTTCTCCCATCTCCCATCCACCCCATGTGTGGACCTCTCTTCCTCTTCTTCCCCATTTCTAGTCTTTTCACTCTCCTCCTGCTTCCCACCTCCTCGCTTCTTCTCACACTCCTCCCCATCCCCAAATCCTTTGTTCTTCTCACTATCCTCCCCCCATCCCCAAACCTCTCGCTTTCTCCCCTCATTCCTGGTCCACCTTGTTTCTTCTCTCTAATCCTCAATAATTCCCCTCCTCCCCCATGCTGGTCCCCTCACTTGCCTCTTCTCTCCCCATCCCTGAGATCTTGTTCCTATGCTAATACTTGAGATATTTTCCTCTCTCAGTAAAAAAAAAAAAAAAAAAAAGCGAAAAAAACAAAATAAATCATACAGATGCAGGTAAAGTTGGGAAAATGGCTTTATTTTTATAGTGCAATATAAAAGATGGAAGTGTTTTCTGATGTGCCTCAGAATTTTCTAATTCTTGTTGCAGAATCTACTCCTGAGCTGCTGCAGTAAACTATGGCGCTGTGCCTTACACATTCTGCTCTCTCTTGCCTAACCTTCTGGTGGATGACACCAATAGTGCCTAGGGGCAGCAAAAACCAAAATCTGTCACTGATGCAAGGTAACATGTTAATGAGCTTAGTAAATGACCACTAATCTGCCAGAAAGATTATGCACAGTACTCTCTCCATAGTAAGGGTGGTGGTGTTACTATTCATTATACTGATCCTATTTTAAAAAAAATAATTAAAATCCTTAGCTCAGAAATGTACATTCTAGCTATTTTATACTATAAATATTAATTTGGTTTGTTTTTGTTTAAAAGATATGCCTTATATTGAGAAGGGAACTTTTTGTTCCATTGCAAAAACTCACTATTTTTGTCAGAGGCAACAGAAAATAAAATACAAGAATTATTGTTAAGTAAATGAACATCCAGTTGAAGTTCCTAGGTAAGTTTGCATACTTTTTTTTTTTTTCCACTTTTGTCCCCGATTGGCAGCTGGGCTAATGTCCAATGAAATAGAGTTGGATAAATAAGAGTTCCATCTTCCAATGAATGGAGAAAATTGTGGAGAACCATTGTGATAGAAAACATATAGAAGGAAGAACATATTATTCTATACATCCATTTGTAGTATCAAATTGTAGATTTATAATGTCTAAATCGGTAATGCTCAAACTGGTCCTTGGCCCCTCGTTCAATGCCTAAAAATATATCTCATGCAAATTCATTAGGAGTATTTGAAAACTCAACTGGCCAAAGGGGAGAGGGATATGAGGGTGATTTGGACACCACTGCTTTAAATAAATCTGCCATAAAAAGAAATGAATAAAAAAAAACAAAACAAAGAGGTCCAAAATCAAAAGCCATTTAGACAGATACATTTTGAGTTATCTGTCTAAATGGCACAAGTGGCATATTCAGCCACTTATCCAGCTAATTATAGCCAGATAACTACTTATCCCCAAATTTTAGATATGGTCTTCTTGGGCCGTGTATCCTCTAATCTCAAACCTCACCTTATACAGGTAGCTGTGCACCCCCCCCCCCCCCCACCCCCAAAACACACACACACACACACACACACAACCACACACATTCCCGGTAACATACAGCAGATAGCAGTGTACTTCCCTTCCCCAATCCCTCCCACCCACCCATTGTACGAGTAGTCCTACCTGCACCCCCCCCATCTCACTCCCATAAAAAAAAACCCCTGCTAGAGCAAGGTCTCAATTCATCCGCTCCCGGCAATCTAGAGCTGCTTCCATTTTCTAGCGCTGGAAGCCTAAACTACACATAGTGGGGCAGATTTTAAAGGGGTACGCGTGTACCCCCCGAAAACCTGCCCCAAGCTCCCCCTGCGCGCGCCGAGCCTATGTTGAATAGGCTCGGCGGCGCGTGCAAGCCCTGGGACACACGTAAGTCCCGAGGCTTTCCTGGGGGCGTGTCGGGGGCGTGCCATCTGGGGGCGGGGCCATGGGTGTGGTTCTGGCCTGGGGGCGTTTTGGGGGCATGGCCGAGGCCTCCGAAACTGTTCCTGGGCTGGGGAATCGTGCGCCGGTGGCTTGCCCGGCGCGCGCAAGTTATGCCTGCCCTTTACCAACAAAGGTGCGGGGGATTTAGATAGGGCTGGGGGGGGTGGGTTAGGTAGGGGAAGGGAAAGGAAGGTGCAGGGGAGTGGAAGGAAAGTTCTCTCCGAGGCCGCTCCGATTTCGGAGCGGCCTCGGAGGGAATGGAGGCAGGCTGTGTGGCTCGGCGCGCGCAGGCTGCCAATTTTGTGCAGCCTTGCGCACGCCAACCCCGGATTTTAAAAGATACGTGCAGCTACATGCGTATCTATTAAAATCTGGTGTACTTTTGTTTGCGCTGATCGCGCGAACAAACGTACGCGCGGGCGCAATTTTTTAAAATCTACCCCAGTGTATGTTTCCAGCGCTAGAAAAGTAAGCTCACTCTTATGTTAGCCGTATAACTTGTCCACTAAATGGCCTACTGAATATTGGCCTCAAAGGGATTAATGCTGAGCTAAATTGTGCAACATGAAAATAAAATAAATTCATTTGCCTGAGCAAACGAAGAGAGGCCATCTCTAAGGGGGTAAGCACACTGCTCACCACAGCCATACAGAGATTTTTTTCCTACAAGGTTTCTGATGTACTTAGTCAATGCATAACTATCAGCAGATTTTGTTTAACTATCAAGTAAAAAGCAAGCATTTGACTTAAAAATAAGTATCAGTGAGACCAGATCCATTTCATGTTCTGATGTGATCATACTTGATTACAATTTTTTTTTTGATTTAGGCATCATCAACGAACAATGAAAATGTATGCTGCAATTCAGTGGATTTCAGTCCCTCAGGCAAATTATAAATTTACTGCAATATTATAAAAGTTCTGTCAAAGCAGGAAGAATTATTACTGTAATTAACTGGACGTTTGCTAAATGATTAAGTCTGAAAGGCTTAGGCTATTGAAGACAAAGGTGTGAAGATTCTTACCTGTCTGTCAAGGTATGCATGCCATAATGGTACCAAAAAACAAACCGGAAATTGATCCAATATTGCAGTAGCAACCAGAAGGAAAAGGATCAATAAACACCAGGAATTCTTATTAAGCTCTTTATTTAGCACAGAGTGTGAAAAAAGCCCGACTCAGGACGAGTTTCGCTCGTTGAGCTGCTTCAGGGGCTATTTCAATTCTTGCAGATGATTATTCTTCATACAGCAGGTGAGCTTTTCCAATGAGCACCGGAGTTGAAATCAAACCTGCATTCCACTCGACTCTCTAGGCAATTTCAGCCGGATGAAAGTCGAACTAGAAGTTCCCACGATTGTAAAAAAGACTTGCAAACACTCAGCGTTTCAACCAGAATGGTACGACCATTTTCTAATTTTAGTATGCCGTTACAGGCGTCCAATAAATTCTTTTTGTTAGGAGGATGTGAGATAGGCATGCAGGACTTTGACATATGTTACTTGGCTATCTCAACTAGAAAGCCCCTTGCTCTCAACTTACCACAATATATGCCTTACCTTTAGCTTGCCTCTCAAAGACTAAAATAATTTCGGATTCTCTGTAAAGGCTGTAAACAGGACTGGACTTCAGGATGTCAACACGGAATATTCATGAGACATGTCTACATAACCTTGATTATACTGTCTGTTTGTATTTTTTGGTATCTATCTTTTGTATGTTTTATTTATATTTTATGTTGTATGTTATATTTTTGCTCAGGGCAATTGCTGGAGTGGCAATTTTATAAATGTGAGTGATAGATACATACATCATTTTATTGTTACTATTATTTAACCAAGTCAGGCAAGAGGCAGTTTTCAAAGAGACTAGATGCCTAACTTCAGGAGGTTGACCTCTTTGAAAATTTACCAGGGCTGAGTGGCTAAATTTAGCTAATCAAAGAGGGCAACCTCAGGGGTGTGAGTGGCTCAGGGGAGAAATGTTAGCTGGTTATTACTGATTTTCAAAGGTAGCTGGCTAACATACATGTCCAAAATTTGGTGCAATGAGAGCTCTCGTAAATCTAGGTGCTATCTTAGTGCCCCTGGATCAGTAATCAGCTTCCACATAAAGCCCCGATCTTATAGAGGCCCCCCTCCTCCTAGTGACCCTGGCACACATTCCTCCCCCCTCCCCCCCCCCTAAAAAAACCCCTCACATCAAATCTCTCCTGGAGCTCCCAAGCTCCAATGTTACATCAAAGCATTTCTGGAGTTGGCAGTACCTTTGCTCCCTCTCCAAAACACTAATCTATCATCAAAGCTCTCCTGGACCTGGTGACACCTCCCCCTCCCCCCCCCCCCCATCCCTGAACCCCAATCTCACTTTAAAGCTATTCTGGAGCTAGTGCTGCTCTTCTTTCAACACTCCTCCAAGCCCTGATCTCACATCAAAGCATTATGGAAGCTAGCATTATCCTTCCTCCCAAAATTCGATGTGCAACCAAGTCTTCCACCAGACCCAGTGCCGACACCCTCAATCTCCACACCCTACTCTCTTTCCCCCAAGCCCACAGCTTTCTCTTAACACTCTGGTAAGCAGGAGGAGTTGTGCGTACTTTTTCCCTGCCGCAGTGCTGAGTTCAAATTGATGCTGGTAGGCTGCACTATGGTGCTCGGGGTTCGGGGAGGTTAGAAGATTAGTGCCAGTTCTGGGACAGCTTTTATGACGGATTGGTGTTTAGGGGAAGGTAGTTCCAGTTCTGGGAGGGCTCTGATATGAACTCAGGGTTTCTGGGGAGGGAGGGCCCTATAGGCTTCAGGGGGACTTTGATGTCAGACTGAGCTTTGAGAGATGGGAGAGCTTTGATGTGAGATCAAAGTTGGGTGTTTCTGAACACATTGGGGTTTGGGGGAATCTTTATTTGAAAGGATCTAACTGCTTTACCCAAGGAGCAGCCAGCTGGTGAAGGTAATTTAGGATAATTGTATTTTATTTATGTATTTATTTATCTCAGTTTTATAAATTGCCAGTTCCATGAACAGCTCGCAGCAATGCACAACATAAATACTGCAAATAAATATTCTATACAATGAATACAAAGCTGTAGAAATTAAAATCACAATAAAAATGTAAATCAGATAAAATAATAAAGGCATTACATATTGAAAATTAAAATAAAATAATATCAACCTTGGTCAAATATATAAAACCATAAATAATTAAATCAATCATAGACTGAACAAATCATATTCTTTCTCCCCCTAATTTCCTATAATATAAAATTATAAAAAGGAAACAAAAAGAAAAATCTTAGGCCCAACCAGGAATAAAAATGTAAAATGTTTAATTTCAGCCAAATTGGTTATGGCTGAAAATTATCCTAAAGTTAGCTGGCAAAAAATAGCCAGATAGTTTAGCTGCTCAGCAGCTCTTTGAAAATGTCCTCTTAGGATAAAATTTCAAACACAATATACCAAAATCAACCCAAGAGGCAGACCAAGATGAAAAGGAGCGGACAAGGTGGGATTTAATTAGTAAAAGCAAGCTGAAGAAGATGAATGCAAGGTTTAGGGTTGTCAGCTCACCCAAGGTTAACCAAACAGGTTGGTCCTAGTACTGGTTTTTGCCCCACTGCATGCATAGAAGTGTAGTTCTGACTACATAAGGGAAATGATTGGGACAACTCTATGCAACGGGACAAAACCAGGACTGGATCAGTCTATTCGATTGATTGGGATAAGCTGGCAACCCTAACAAGGATGCATTTTAAAGGAAGACAGACATGGAATAGTATAAGTGGTATGGCTGTAATTTTGTAATGTATGGGTACCTATAAGCCTTATGTTCTGGTAGAAAAGGGAATCTTCTAGCAATGCGAGGTTCAAGGAGAGTTAGGAGGATCAGTAGCCCAGGATTATAAAGGTGACTTGAGGAAGCATCAGTGAGGGAGTGTGAGAGTGAGTGTTTCCTGGCTGTTGGATTGTTTGGAGCTGATCCAAGAGAGTCACTATCCCCAGGACACTGGGTTTGGGAGCTCATCTAGGAGGCAGTCTTCACCATCAAGGTGTTTTGAGAAATATTTTTCTAAATTGTGAGAAGTGGATTCCTAAGTTTTGAGAGGAATCTTGGGGAGAACAACTGTTCAGGAGCCTGGGGAAGTCCTAGTTTTCTTAGATTGATTTCTTCGAGGATGATGAGGATTTGTCATGCTATCTACTAACTTAAGAAAAACTGACTTTTTTTTTATTTTTCTACATTTTGTATCATTCAGACTTATTTTTTGTTTCTTCCAGTAAACTCCTTTGTTCTGGAACATAAATTTCAGGGTGGACAGCATAATTCTTTTCTTGAACAGAGCAACCCTCTTTGAGGTCCTGCAGGAGAATTCCTGCACCCATCTCACAGAACTCGAGTATTCCTCCACCCTGAGTGATCCAATGTTCATCAGGACTGGGAATGTAGCCCCCTTCCCCTAGGTGGTGGTGGGGTTACTATAACACAACCAAAAAGACATTCACTATGAATTTATGCCTTAAACTATCAAAGGTTCATTGTTTAAAGATGATGGACTCTCATATGAATTGGCCACAGATATGGGTTGTCTGGTACTGCCAGAGTATAAATGTAGGCCCCCAACTACTCTTTTTAAAGATCTTCATGCAAATAAAAACAAGATTCAAGATACTTTCCTGTTGTTTCATCAATTTTCAATTTTCCATGTAGCTCAAATCAAGACCTTTATGCTCACCATTTATTTGCATGAAAAACTTGTTTGTTGACCTTTATTTCTACATATTCAAGAAGACTAACATGGCAACCATTCTATGTTATACTAGGGATGAGCAAACAATATGGAATAAATCCAAAAGCTCCCAGAGCCAGGGGTGTTTAGATAATTTGATTCAAGTTGAGGCAGGCCATGAATGGAACTGGCAAAATCTGGAACATTCACCTGGTTTAGATTTTTTGATGTATTACATTTCTAAATATTCACACAAATCCAAGCCACAATAAATGCCTAGATTTTTGAATAAAAATCAGTCACAGTTGACAATGTTTGAGGCTACTTTTCAATTATTTTAGTATATTTAAGTTGAATATTCACAGATCTGAACCTGAATTTGAATTGGGTTAGAGGAGGTTCACGCACCCCCATACTTCTACAGTTCTTAAAACTTACTATAAATCCAAAACTAAATATTACGTAGCCATGTGGAAACATTTCCTAACAATTTTACTTTGATGTCCCTTAGTCTAATAGTTTATCTCT
The DNA here is from genome assembly GCF_901001135.1 of Rhinatrema bivittatum. NCBI lineage: Eukaryota > Metazoa > Chordata > Amphibia > Gymnophiona > Rhinatrematidae > Rhinatrema > Rhinatrema bivittatum. Next base: position 88,920,269 of record NC_042623.1, read on the forward strand.
AGTGGCATATAAAAAGTAAACAAGAATATTTTGAAAAGCATTTAAGTACAGTGAACAGAAAAATATTTCTTATAATAAAATAATATTAAATAATATCTACGCTCATCTTTATTTAGAAAGGAGAAGCCCTTCGGGCTAATGTTTGAATTTCTGAAAAAGTTAAAAAAAAAAAAAAGCCTGATGCATGCATGAGGCAATTTAAAAAGCAGTAGCATAATATCTGTCTGAGATTTTCAAAGGCTAGGATGATAGCAGGTCTTGGCACAGGCTTTCTCTTGGACATGAGAAATGACAGCAATTACAAATACTGTGGTTTTATATCCTTAACTAACTCTAAATCATATTACTCCATAATCCTTCAAATAACCCCTTTAAGTAAAATACATCTATTCACCTCTAACCACATGCATAGAGCTATCATAATGAATTAATGCACTTTCTACAACAAGAGAAAACTGATCCTTAGCAGTGGGCTTTAAATATGATTTCCTTTCTTTTACAGCGGGGAAGACTGGGACAGCGGCCATTAGGCTCTGTCCTGGGGAAGCGTGCGCCGGCAGCTGGCCAGCACGTGGAAGTTACTCCTGCTCAGAAGTAGCAGTAAGTTATAAAACAAAAAAATTGTGGCTAGCTAGGTAGGGGTTAGGGGTCAGTGAGGAGTTCCCTCCCAGTCCTTAATTTGAGCAGACTGAAGGGGAACTGAGAAAGGCTTCCTTGTATTGCCGTGTGTATTTTTTTAAATGTCCCCTGTTGGGTGCGTGACACGACACCCGCCCACACATGCTCGCACCGATATTAAAATTGGCGCCTCCTTGTGTACACGCTGGGAACCACGCGCACATGGACGCACATGTGCGTTTTTGAAAATCGACCCCTTAGTTTTAACTGCCATAAACTGTTGTGGTTTAAATGTTTTCCTCTAAGCTGATATATTTATTTTCAGCCTAAGCAGATTGCTATACTTATGTGGAAGTATTTACCATTAATTTAATTTCTTTTATTAAACTTATTTATTATACTATGATTTTGGCCCCAAGATACATTACCTAATGGTACCTGAAATCAAGTAGGAAAACTTGCTACTTACTGAAAATAAACTATTTTTATCAAGATGCTCTTGATTTTTGTCTAGAAGACATAAGGAAAGTGAAATAAAGGCAACCTTAAAATAAAAAGGATTTCAGCCTTGTTTTGAATTTTAAGTGCGGCTTTTTGCTGGAGTTCCTGGAAACTCGGGGACTAGAGAAGAGTTATGTGTACCAAGGAGAGGCTGGGAGATATAGTAAATCTCAAACTGCCTTAGATGAAAACTTAAGAACTGCCATGCAGTGCCAGACCAGTGGCACAAAAGTGGCCAATCCAGGTCTCTTGGAAGAATCTCAGTCGGAAGATCATTTCCCTGTTCATTCCCAGACACAGCAGGTGGCAATCCCCAAGCCTCTTAGCTAATAATTGGTAATGGATCTGTCCTCCAGAAGCTTGTCCAAACCTTTTTAAAAAAACCATTTATACTATTAACCTTTACCACGACAACAGGGTACCAACAGTTAGAAAATTACAAATATACAAAATAGTACAAACCCTAACTTGTAACTAAGAAAAAAAAGGTGATAATTATTGTATACTGATAATCAGGTTCAAGTGCATGAGAAAAGAATATGCCTGTGCAGCAAGTTAATGTCTGTCAATACTACAATTACACATTAACATAGTATATGCTGGCAGAAAAAGACCAACTGATCCCTCCAGTCTGTTCAGTTGTTTCTATTCACTCTGCTAAGGATACATCAGTTACCAGCCATATAACGCCACAACTTGTAAGAGATCTTATTCAAGATAGGTTTTCTCATCTTACTCCTTTTGGCGCCATCCTCTTGCACAGATGAGCATACTGGATCCCTATTTGGTTTACACCTAGCACCCATCCCTTTCCATGTCCAACCACAAAGCTCGAAATAATCTAAATGGCTGCCAGTACTATTGCTGTCATTTCCAACATTTGTTCTTTAGTAGGCACAGGCTGAGTACCCAGTTGTTGTGATTTATATGTAGAATCTGCTATGAAAATCTATAAAAGTGAATTTTTCAGTTGATCTTGTATATCAAATAAATGCTTGAGCCTCATGTTATCTTTCAGTTCCTACACTGATTATTTTCAGACATTCCCCACTCAATATTTTTTTAAATCAAAGAACAGAATGAGAACAAGGTCTGTGGGATAGAGTGTCTTACCGATATGCTACTCTAGTATTGCTTACGGCCCAGGAAAGGACCACTAACATAAAGGAACAAATGCATTCCCTAACATTGAATTTATGGGGTTTGTGTCTTCTCTTTGCAGGAGAGATGCCCCAGCTGCCAGGGAGTGCTTCCAGCTGTTTGGGAACAATGGAATTTGCACAGTTTTGTTCTTACCTGTTAAGATCCTGAACACAGAATTACCTTTTCTAGCTGTGTGGTCAGCAGATTGACATAAGGCCTCTCGGTCATTATTTCAAATGCAGACCCAGGTCAACAATGACCAAAAATGGCTACCATCTATTAGAGCACGTGAAGTGAACTAGTATGTAAACTAGCACTACTTATAACAATAACAGTAGGCTCAGAACATGGGATCGACATTTCCCAGTTTACATGGAAAAGCTGTGCCAATGCAGAAGTAAACACATGCCAAGTCTTCAAGTATGTGCTGCCAGGATCAAATGGGTATTGAAAAAGTAGTGATAAACAAGTGCTTTGCTGCAATACACAAAAGTTTATTTTTAAGATTTGTTTTCTTTCCTTGAAGGCAAAATATAATAGAACCAAACATCAATTTAATTTTGTACAAAAAAAAAAGTCTGTATATGAGAATGGACAATCCATGGAGTCTCAGAATTTTCCCTTTTTTTTATCATGCTTTCTTGCGGTCAACAGAAGGTTGGCACGTAAGCTATCATGGCATTCAGTGCTGTTGTAGGCCTCCTCAGATCCTTGTTAGCTGGTGCCAGAGACTGGAGGGGAGGATGCTTTCTACCTTCTCCATCACAAAATTTAAAGGAGCAAAGAGAGTGCTGAGGAACTGTGAACAAACCAGACAAGACATGTCAAGAGAAAATTAACCATGCCAGAGAAATGCAGCTTAGTCTAAACTCTTATTATGCCATCAGATTCAGAGAATGCAATACTTTTTGAAATATTTCTGTAGTTTAACCTTTATAGCTCTTGTTTAAAGACTTGTTCAGATCAGTCTGCTATTTATGAAGGCTGCTATCATGCTACCTGTAAATATTGGCCATTGCAATAAGCACATTACAATCAGTAGAAGAACATTTCGTTTGTCGGGTTTTTCTTTCGTTAGGGCTGGGTACATGGTGGTGTCAAAAATGGCCAGTTTCATAGTCTGTTGATGGGAGCGCTAGTCTTGTTTGGCAGCAGGGGCAGTGATGTCATCGGTGTGAGGAAACTCGTGCACGTTCGTGGGGGGGCTGGCAGAAGCAGCAAGCAGGGAGCTTGGGTGCATTTTGGCCTGACATGAAATACGAAAGGGAGCTCGGGAACCAATTTAAATCGAAGAGGAGGACAGTTTTCAGTGGCAGCAGTGAGTTTTGACAGGGGGGGGGGTGGGCTGGCTGCAATTAAAGTGAGGTGGTTATTTTGACATGCTAACTGGAAAAGAAACAAACAAACAAAAAAATCCATCATCTTATAATTGGACCAATACAGCAGTGTTATCCCAGTCATGAAACTGACTCTCAGAAGGATGCTAGGCCCATCATTCCCTATGGGAAACATGAGCATTTCTGGTGGTTATAGAACTTCAGCGAAATCACCAACCCCTGCTCATGCTGCGTCTGATGCCCATTTATGATTACTTGCTCTGTGTGAGTGCTCGCTGCTACCGGCAATGCTGCACACTTCTATGGGAAACCATTCTTTAAACAGAAAAGAACCTGTTGTTCTTTCCCAGTGACTTATCTTCCTCTAGGATTCATGTGGAGAAAATTCAAAGCAGAGAAAAGAAGAGTTGAAGGGTAGGGCCCAATCTTATGTGCTCTTTTGAAATTCTACTTATAAAGCCTCCTCCTGGGTGAATGCTGCTACTTAGCATTGAGAAATAACTGAAGAAAAGTCAAATTAGTGGTTAGAAAGAGATTCCTCCAATAAATATTTTAGTTTATTTCTCTTTGTACATATAGGGAGTAATTTTCAAAGAAGTTACACACGTAAATGTAATATACTGTCATAGCAATTTTCAAAAGCCCATTTACACACTTAAAATGCACTTATACATGTAAAACCTATTGACAATTCAATAGCATATATTTCTGAAGCCCATTTATGCATACGAAAAGGTCAATTTTAACAGCCCGACATGCGCACAAGTTGGGCTTACATGCGCTGCCAGATTTTAAAAGCTGCCCAGATGCGCACGTATCTCCCGCTGCGCAAACATCTCACTCAGTTTCAAAAGGGGGCATGGTCTGGGCGGGGCATGGGGATTCCTGGGCGGGGCGTGGGGGGTTCCTGGGCGGGGCCAAGAGATGTGCACATAAATACTTATGTGCCTGGGCGCACACACAGGTCCGGTGCTGTGTAAATTTATTTCTGTTATGGAGGAGGTGTAACTTAAAAAAATAAAACAAGCTATCCCTTTCTTATGGGTTTAAAGGTCTTGGGTAACTGGGGGGGGGGAGGTGCAGGCTATTAAACCAGGGGGATTTGGAGGACCTAGCTCTTACATGGGTGAGCTAGTGGATGAATTTGTGAAATTGGCAATGCCCTAATTTACGCGGTAGAATTGGGATTTATGCGTCCAGGTGTACATCCATTTAAAATTTGATGCACATCTGCATGCTTCCAGTGTAATTTATAACTTGCGCCCATATGTTCGTGTCTATCATAAAATAGCGCGCGCCCATTTGAAAATTACTGTCAAGGTGCATTTATGCATGTATGACCCAGTTTTAAGTGTGTAAAACTTTTTGAAAAATACCTCCCCTACCTTCTAGTTTTATGAAGGACATAATTCATAGAAGACTGACAGTAAAAATCTTTTGAGATGGTGTGAGGTTAGAATAGCTGGTAGTGTGGGGTTCAGTTTTTTTGGGGGGGTGGTTTATTGGGAAGAGAAAGGGTTGAGGTGATTTTTAGATTTGTTACTTAGTGTAAGAACTGTTACTTTGTGATTTTATTATGCTGCACACTATGTAGGGTGGTTTCTGGTTCTGCAGGTACATAAGAAATACATTGAATGGAAACTAGCATTGCAAATATCACCACTGAACCCACTCCAGAGGAGTCCCATAGAAATGAAAAGTAGTAGAGGAGCTACCTTTCAACGCGGTGCACTAGAGATATGAGCTTTCACCATAATTGGCTTTTTTTCCATATTTGGTAAATTAAATCTTTTATTTCCCTCTTTAAAAATTTTTTAACAGATCTCAAATAGATATAAAGGTGAATTTTAAAAGCCTGACGGGTGCATCGATTAGGGGATGCGCAAATATGTCAGGCCGGTGTGTGCCGAGCGGCTATTTTATAACATGCATGCACATACGCGCGTATATTATAAAATGGCCACTTACCTGGGTGTGGGCCGATGAATGTGTGCACATTTGCGCCTGTTTAAAAGTTACCGACATTGCATGCAGCCTTTTAACCTGTGGTTGGTATGTGAAGATCAAAGCATCTGTGTTTCTTTGTACAAGATTATCTACAATTGAGATAAGGAGTTTATCTAGACAGGAGAACACTCTGGGGCCGATGCAATACAGTGCGCTCAGCCGAGTGCACTGTATAACCCGCAGTTGGACGCGGGTTGTAGAGGTGCTAACTGCACCTCTACAATGCGCGTCCAACTACGGAGTGAATCTAATAGCGCTCATCACTGCTCTCTACATTAATGGTGGGGGTGGAAGGGAAATAGAACCAAAGAGCTAAGAGAAACAGATAAGTATGAGAAAAAATGTGTGAAGCTTGCTGGGCAGACTGGATGGGCCGTTTGGTCTTCTTCTGCCGTCATTTCTATGTTTCTATGTTTCTAAATGCATATGAATGAGGCTAATAGGCATTTACTCCTGATGAAAAAAAAAATGTGTGTCTAGGATGCACATTTAGCAATCAGAGATTAACTCCTGCCTGGAGCAGGCGTTAATAGCTGAGCGCTCTTAAAACTAATACAGAAAAGCAGAAAAAAATGCTTTTCTGTACTGCTTCCTACTTAATATCGTTGCAATATTAAGTAGGAGGAAAAACAAAACTAAATAAAGTTTAAAAAAAAAAAGTAAAAAAAAAAAATACCAGGTGCAGGAAACTGACAAGTGTCCATTTCCTGAACCCCTGGCTGTGCAGTGTTTAGGAAACCGATGCTGATAAACTTCGCATCGGTTTTCCTAACTGGCGGGTGGCCTGGAGGCGCATTAAGAAAGCTTTCTGTGCATATTTATTGCATCAGCCCCTCTGTTTTTGAGAAATAGCATGGTGTGATCCCGGTCCATATAAACATGAAGCTGATCTTCACTGAGCTCAGGGGTCCAGTTCAGCCCATATTGACTGCATATTCAGGTCTGCTTGCCAGGAAAGGCTGAATCTGCTGAACAAACTGGTTCAGCCTTTCCCTATGACAAGCCTGCTGATGCTGAAAGCTTTGAGTCAGAAATTTGCATATCTTCCCACTGAAATAGAATGAGGGATAAAACCTTTTTTATTTAAAAAGGACTAATTTGTTCAGTAGTTTTATTCAGCTTCCCTTCCATGACTTTATTATTATTATTCATTTTGCAGCACATTTACATAAATTTATCCTTCATCCTCCTCTACCGTTCAATCCCCTCCTTAAAATTCCCCCCGGTTATATCAACTTCTTTGCTGCTAGGAGCTGGAGTTATGCTTTGAATCCTGCAGTTCAAAAGGGCAAGCTGGGTTCCAGGAAGAGAAGGGGAGGATGCGGCATGAGGTGGGTTTGGGATGTTGAGGGCATCATTGTGGGGAGAGTGGAAGATGGAGTGGAGAGTGGTGTGCGCACTGGACCTAGCTCCCATGATTGCGTGGCAAGGGGCAGATTTTGCAGTCTGTGGCATGGCGTTGTGGGCAACCAGGACCATGGTGATGAAAAGTATGCAGTGAGACACTGTGGCTGATGTGAATTTTATACCCATCATCTTCTGCAAGGCTATTTAGACAGCAGGATCTGTGCCCTCCCTGATGTCACACGATTCAGGTCAAACTGAAAGGAAGATGCCTCGGCCCTTTATAAATCTCTGGTCTTTGTCTTTCAAACCAAGACTTTGAATTAATAAGACAGATGAAATGATGTGGTCAGGGGTGTAAGGTCTTTGAAAGAGCTAATTCTATTTCAGCTACAACATTTTCTTTGACTTAAATGTTGTTTTCATTTGATCTGCCTTGCAGAGAAACCAATCATTTTTATTTTCACAGAAAGGTAGTCTTGGAAAGCTCTAATGAGCTTCGGCATTCTCTTCTTGTCTTTATACATGATAATACAATTTCTGCATAAAAGAAAAAAATTGCAATGCACTGAAGAAAATACTTCTGAAATATCCAAGCAGTTCCAGCTCAATTGTAAATGCTGAGATCAGACGTATGCTGCCACTGCATCAGTGGATAGGAGAAAGCATGTAATGATTCTGAAGAGAGATTGGTGTTAAGTGGAGTGCCACAGGGATCAGTGTTGGGACCGGTTCTGTTCAATATCTTTGGGCGCAACATTGCAGAAGGGATGGAAGATGAAGTTTGTCTATTTGCGGATGATGCTAAGATCTGCAACAGAGTGGACATGCCTGAAGTGATTTAAGAAAACTTGAAGAGTGGTCAAAGATTTGGCAGCTGGGATTCAATGCCAAAAAGGGCAGAGCTGAATGTGATGGGGGGGGGGGGTGAAAGACAAAGGTGCATGGACCAAAATAGGGATGATAGTGTCTGATGATTTCAAGATGGCGAAGCAATGTGACAAGGCGATAACTAAAACCAGAAGAATGCTGGGCTGCATAGGGAGAGGAATAACCAGTAAGAAAAAGGAAGTGATAATGCCCTTGTACAGCCCCTTGGTGAAGCCTCGCCAGAAGTATTGTTTTTAGTTCTGAAGCCCATATCTCAAAAAGGCTAGAGACAGGATGGAGGCAGTCCAGAGAATGGCAACCAAAATGGTGTGGGGCCTGTATCGAAAGACCCATGAAGATTAGGCTGAAGGATCTGAATATGTATACCCTGCAAGAGAGGAGGTGCAGGGGAGATATGATACAGACTTTAAGATATCTAAACGGTTTTAATGATGCACAAACTTCAAACCTTTTCCATTAGAAAGAAACCAATAAAGGAAGGGGTTATGAAATGAAACTTCAGGGGGAGCAACTCAGAACCAATGTCAGGAAATATTTCTTCATGGAGAGAGTGGTGGATGCCTGGAATACCATTCCAAAGTTGGTGGTGAACACGAAAACAGTCAAAAAATTCAAAGGGGCATGGAATAAACACTGTGGATCTCTAAAGGCTAGAGGACAGAAATGAGAAAAACATGCAGGGGGGCAACTTGCTGGTGCGGCAGTTACTATCCTTAGCAGAAGGCATGGAGATTACTACCCTTAACCAATATGCCTTGATGCTTTTAATTCAATTGCAACACTGTTTCCCACTTAGATGGCAGTGGAGAAAAGAGGAATTGAATTTAGATTATAACCAAGGGCCTTGACTGGGACTGATACACAGACATAAGGGGAAAAGCACAGGACTGCTTCTATGGCCAAGTCCATAAGCAATGCATGTCAAGAGCACTGTCTGAATTTTCAAGAAAACTCATCACTCAGTAAAAAAAATGTTGCTAGCTGAAATGTTTATGGGTTATCATAAGGCTTGTAGATACTTGCACAGAGCCGCAGTTACTACCCCTAAGAGAAACACGACAGACCATTTGGTCCTTTTCTGTCATCATTTCTATGTTTCTAAGTTTATTTATGTTTTAACTACCTTTCTGGAGGCATTTTGCTAGAGTGCCATGTCAAAAAAAGACACAGCTCTTTGGTATAATCACAAATCATTTGACTTATTGGTTGAATGAAGAAGGCAGGCCCCATCAACCACAGCAGGAATTGCACAGCTCAGCACACACCAACATATTTGTGACAAGAAATTCAGCATGGGGCTTTACAGCACCTGCTCGCTCAGAGGCCATGTGGTAGCCTCGCCCTTCGTCCTGCATGTGATTTCTGTTACCATGGAAACCCCTGTGAAAGGGCCTTGTACTGGTCCTTGGCGAGGCCTCACCTCACCTGGAGTACTGTATTCAGTTCTGGAGACCGTGTCTCAAAAGGGACAGAGACAGGATGGAGGCAATCTAGAGAAGGACGACCAAAATGGTGGGGTTCTCCATGAAATGACTTATGAGGAGAGGTTGAAGGACCAAAAGAGTAGATTTTAAAAGGTGCTCAGGTGCGTCCATGTGCGTGTGCTTCCCCGGCGCGCACACATTGGACATGCCGATTTTATAACATGTGTGCGCACATTTTTATAATCCGCATGTGCACGTGCGGGTGGCATACGCAGGGAGGGGGCTAATTTTGTAAATGTATATGCGGCGACGAGATTGGGCCTCTCCCAGTTCCCTCCTAGTCCACTCCAATTAAGCAGCGGACTGGGAAGAAACTTTTCAACCCCCTAACTGACCTTCCTCCCTCTTCCCCTCTCCCCCCCCCCTCATCCCTATCCTATCTAACCCCAAATTTTTTATTTTACCTTTTGTTCCTCTTCAGAAGCAGTAGCAACTTGCACGCGCCGGCAGGCTGCCGGCACGCGCTTCTCTGGCACAGTGGCAAATGGTCGCTGTACCGGCCGCCTCCAGCCCCGCCCCTTGGACCACCCCTTTCTCTGGGCTCGGCACTTCTGCACGTAACAGGGGTTACGCGCATGGCCAGCCCTTTTGAAAATGTGCGTGGTGCGCGCAAGGCCCAGCCATGCACATAACCATTTTAAAATTTGGCCATAGATATGTAAACCCTGGAAGAGAGGAGGTGCAGGGGAGATATGATAGAGGCCTTCAGATACATGAAAGGTTTTAATGATGCACAATCGACAAACCTTTTCCATTGGAAAGAAATCAGTAGAACTAGGGGGTCATGAACTGAAACTCCAGGGGGGACAACTCCGAACCAACATCAGGAATTTCTTCACAAAGAGGGAGGTGGATGCCTGGAATGCCTTCCAGAAGACGTGGTGAAATAAAAAACAGTGAACGAATTCAAAGGGGCATGGGATAAACACTGTAGATCCCTAAAGGCTACAGGACAATGAAGAAAAGAGTGCATGGGGTAACTTGCTGGTGTGGTGGTTACTACCCTTAACCAATAAACCTTCTTACTGTTGATGCAAATCCATCATTCCTCTCTGCTTCAATGGCAGGGGGAAAAGAGGAAAAGGGGAATTGAATTCAGACAGCAACCAACAGCGACCCCGATTTTTATGATTTGGAGAAACAAATAAGCATGGGGGGTAACTTGCTGATGTGGCTGTTACTACCCTTAACCAATAAGCCTGATACTTTTAATGCGACTCCAACATTGCTCTCTGCATCAATGGCAAGAGGTAATGGGGAATTGAATTCAGACAGCAACTAACATGGCCTTTGACTTTTATGATCTGGGAAACTGATAATATGGAGGTAACCTGCACGACGCAGCAGATACTACCATAAGCTTGCTGGGTAGAGTGGATGGACCATTTGGTCCTTTTCTGCTGTCATTTCTCTGTTTCTATGTTTAAACCCAGTTATGCTAAATGCCTTGTCCACATTCTCCAATAACAATTTCTATAGCTTGATTGTGCACTGAAAGTAAAAATAGTTTATCCAATTTGCTTTAAATGTGTTACCCGTTAGTTTTAAGGAGTGTCTCCTAGTCCTTGTACTGTTTTGAATGGTAAATAATTGTTCCCTATTTGCCTGTTTCACTCACTCATGATTTTATAAATCTCTTTCTGCTCATTTGTCTCTTCTCCAAGCTGAAGAACCCTACCCTATTTAGCCTTTCTTCATAAAGAAGCCATTCCATCCCCTTTATCATTTTTTTCTTTCTCTGTACTTTTTTTAAGTTCCGCTATATATATTTTTTTTAGATGGGGGCAATCAGAACTGCACACAATAATTCAAGCTGCAAATGCACCATGAATTGATACACAGGCATTATGATATTCTCCGTTTTATTTAACATTCCTTTCCAAATAATTCCATAAGATTCCATTCGCTTTTTTGACCACCGCTACACCCTGAATATTAATTTTTACCCATCAAAAGTATACTCTTAATTTAATTGTTATATACATTTGTTATATTAGTGTTTCAAGAAAAACCAATACAAGATGAAAAGGGTATCCAGTGGTTTGTAAGTCGACTGATTATATTTATACTGGCCTGACTGCACACCGGAGGCACATCTCTCATTACTCTTCTTGGGCATGACACAAATTACCCTCTTCTCTAGACAACACAATTGGAAGTCTGGGCCAAAGTACTTTTCTGGTTCACTGAATGAAGGTCACTGTGTGCCTTTCTGTACAGACACCCTATTCTCTCACAGCTCAGACATGTTAATAGCCAGCTGCTGCCCAAGGTAGAAGCAGCAACAGCAGCATATCTCAAGCAAAGTCTCCATATTGATTAACATGTTAAACAGTATTATCATACTGTGTAATAGCGAGTCTCGCTCAAGATACAGGCCTCATGGGAAAGGGATACACTGAAGTAGAAGAACTGGTCTGAATAAGGAAATGGATAAAGCACATGTTACGATTCCATGGGATCTCCACTTGTGATTCTGACTCACTGGTCAGGAGTAAGCAGTGTAGGTTAGACAACTATACTTTCTTGCCACAAAAATTTCACTGGAGATTGTTGCAGTGGTCATTTACTGTGTGCATAGGGGTAGGTGACCCCTAGGTTCAGTGTGGCATTTTTGTTTTGGAGTTGGTAAAGAAGGATCCGATATTTTGTAGTCCCCCTCTATCTTATTCCTGTCTATCCTTACCCAGTAGTGGCTACAACCCTGTGCTGAGTAGGTTAGGATATGAGAAAACCTCATCTACTAACCCATATCCATTTATCAGGAAGTGGATCTTGGTGTTTAGAGTATGTTTGTGTTTGGCGATTTTATTTGGGAGAAAGTTTCTGTCTACCCTTCTTACCCATGAGAGAGGAGAGGGAAAGGAGGATTTTTTTGCTTTTTTGCATTCATTTTGGATTTTTCAGTCTTAAGGATCTCAGTAACTCCTAGGAAGAGGTTGGGAGAGAGAAAGAATGCCATATGGAGTAGAGAAGAGAAACCTGAGGCTCCCCACAGGAGTTTCTGCCATGGAGAAATAAGAAAGGAGAGGTTGGGACATTTTGGAGACAATCCTTGGACCACAGGAATTTGGAAAGGGAGATCTGCAAGAGATAGGAGAATCCATTCCATTTCATGCTAGGTAACATTTGGGGTACATTTTAAGACCTACACGTGGGCGTACATGTGCGTGCGCTACCCGACGCGCACACATTTTTGCCTGATTTTATAACTTGTGCGCGCAGGCGCACACAAGTTATAAAATCAGGGATCAGCGTGCGCAAGGGGGTGCACACTAGTGCACCTTGCACGCGTCAACGCCCACGGGCTTCCCCCATTCCCTTCCCCCTAACCTAACCTTCCCACCCCTTCCCCTAACCTTTCCCCCCCAGCCCTACTCTAACCCCCCAAAAAGTTTTATCTAAGCTTTTGCGCGTGCCAGCAGCCTGCCGGCACGCGATCCTCCGATACAACAGCAAATGGCCGCTCTGTCGGAGGCCTCTGGCCCCGCCCCAGACCACTCTGCCCCGCCCACGCCCCGCGACCGCCCCTTTTTGCAAGCCCCGGGACTTACACGCGTCCCGGGGCTTTACACGTGTCGCCGGGCCTTTTTAAAAAAGGCCCGGTGCACGTAATCCCCCTATGCGCATAGGGCTTTTTAAAATCCGGCCCTTTATATTCACCATCGGAAGAAAGGGTACAAACCCTCCTCCCAGGGAAGAAGCTAAATGATCACAAACATATATCAATGTGGATTTTATTTATTTGAAATGATTTTGGATGTAATAAGAAGAAAATGTACCTGCTACCAATTAATTATCCTTAAACAAGTTGAACCGTAAACTTTTATTTTGGAATACCCTACACGTGTCCAGCCAGGTTATTGGCCATTTCCAGTACAAGAGTTTGAGCATGTGCCTACAGGAAGAGAGATTCACACTATGCCTTTGTCCTGAAGATCTAATCTGCTCCTCCACTTCAGAGAAACTACACCAGTGTTTAGTGAAACTTTGTGAGGACTAAGCCCTTGTACTGAATATGATCCCCTGCCTTCACAGCAACCACTGGAAAAGGAGCTATACATGGTAACATTGTTTTTATGTAATGTGTTTGTATAATATTTTATGTATGTTTATTGCTATCTATGTTGAACAAAACTGGAAAGCATGGAATTAATTGAGAGTAGTTAAGGGAAAGTTCCTATATCGTAATTCTTGAATGCATAAAATCAACTTAGAGATTTTATAGCTTGCAAGCCATATCTGGCCTATGGAATAAGTTGAGTCCCACTCTGTAGTGGCGACAGTATGTCACTTCCAGCAGGAAAACACCCCTTAGCTCCAGAAGGGACTCTGCCTTGCTGCAGACTCCTAGGAGGGACCCTCATTGGCCCCTAATCCAGTCAAGGCCATCAGTGTGGCCCTCAGGCTCAAATGTTATCCCATTTTTGGCTTAAACTGTAAGAAGGGAAAGTTAGTACAGGAAGGAGTCAGAATCTTCTGAATCTTCTGAATGTTATTCTTCCACACTACAGAAAAAATGAGGTTTGAAAGTGGTACCTACCCTACAGTTGTTCTCAATAAGCACTCCCTGAAGAGTTGAAATCTGAGCCTTCCATGGTTCATTTTAGGAAACTGTTAAAGGCACATTTGTTTACATGTGTTTTTAATACGAGTGGATTACATTTTATTTTACTTCAGGTTAGTTTTATATTGGTTTCCTTGTTTGACTGAATAGGCCCACTTTTCTGCATTATAGGCTAATACTATTGCGTATGTATGACTATTCATAAGACGTGCCAACTAGTTCTTATATAACTATTTTAAAAATTGGTATGTCCACGGTCCCACTCTTATGGTACATTGATGGAACATGGTCTGGTAGGTATAGGTGCTGGAGCAATAGTTTTATTTCTTATGGTTTTATTGACTTGTTTTGTGTTGTGTGCTTTGTTTTTCATTTGCATTGTGTATTAATTTATTTATTTATTTAACCAATTAATATTACGTTAATCTGTGAACCTTGGCAGATTACAATTCACATATATAGTCACAAAAATAACATGAAATAATATAACATGAGGATTAAAGCATTACAATGACGTTAAAAATTCAAACAAACTTCAAACACAACAATAATACAAATATGGACTACATAGCACAGGTGAGCTGAAAAAGGTGGGTTTTAATGAGGTTTCTAAAGCAGAGGAACATAACAACATAAGAAATTGCCATGCTGGGTCAGACTAAGAGTCCATCAAGCCCAGCATCCTGTTTGCAACAGAGGGCAAACCAGGCCACAAGAACCTGGCAATTACCCAAACACTAAGAAGATCCCATGCTACTGATGCAATTAATAGCAGTGGCTATTCCCTAAGTAAACTTGATTAATAGCCGTTAATGGACTTCTCCTCCAAGAACTTATCCAAACCTTTTCTGAACCAGCTACATTAACTGCACTAACCATATCCTCTGGCAACAAATTCCAGAGCTTTATTGTGCGTTGAGTGAAAAAACAATTTCTCCGATTAGTCTTAAATGTGCTACCTGCTAACTTCATGGAATGCCCCCTAGTCCTTCTATTATTTGAAAGAGTAAATAACTGATTCACATTTACCCGTTCTAGACCTCTCATGATTTTAAACACCTCTATCATATCCCCCCTCAGCCGTCTCTTCTCCAAGCTGAACAGCCCTAACCTCTTCAGCCTTTCCTCATAGGGGAGCTGTTCCATCCCCTTTATCATTTTCGTTGCCCATCTCTGTACCTTCTCCATCGCAACTATATCTTTTTTGAGATGCGACGACCAGAATTGTACGCAGTATTCAAGGTGCGGTCTCACCATGGAGCGATATAGAGGCATTATGACATTTTCTGTTTTATTAACTATTTCCTTCCTAATAATTCCTAACATTCTATTTGCTTTTTTGACTGCTGCAGCACACTGAGCCGACGATTTTAAAGTATTATCCACTATGATGCCTAGATCTTTCTCCTGGGTGGTAGCTCCTAATATGGAACCTAACATCGTGTTACTACAGCAAGGGTTATTTTTCCATATATGCAACACCTTGCGCTTGTCCACATTAAATTTCATCTGCCATTTGGATGCCCAATCTTTCAGTCTTGCAAGGTCCTCCTGTAATGTATCACAATCCGCTTGTGATTTAACTACTCCGAATAATTTTGTATCATCTGCAAATCTGATAACCTCACTCGTTGTATTCCTTTCCAGATCATTTATATATATATTGAAAAGCACCGGTCCAAGTACAGATCCCTGAGGCACTCCACTGTTTACCCTTTTCCACTGAGAAAATTGACCATTTAATCCTACTCTCTGTTTCCTGTCTTTTAATCAGTTTGTAATCCACGAAAGGACATCGCCTCCTATCCCATTACTTTTTAGTTTTCGTAGAAGCCTCTCATGAGGGATTTTGTCAAATGCCTTTGAAAATCCAAATACACTACACCTACCAGTTCACCTTTATCCACGTGTTTATTAACCCCTTCAAAAAAATGAAGCAGATTTGTTAGGCAAGACTTCCCTTGGGTAAATCTATGTTGACTGTGTTCCATTAAACCATATCTTTCTATATGCTCTACAATTTTGATCTTGAGAATAGTTTCCACTATTTTTCCCGGCACTGAAGTCAGGCTCACTGGTCTACAGTTACCCGGATCGCCCTTGGAGCCGTTTTTAAATATTGGGGTTACATTGGCCACCCTCCAGTCTTCAGGTACAATGGATGATTTTAATGATAGGTTACAAATTTTAACTAATAGATCAGAAATTTCATTTTTGTGTTCCTTCAGTACGCTAGTATGCATACCATCCGGTCCAGGTGATTTGCTACTCTTTAGTTTGTCAATCTGGCCTACTACATCTTCCAGGTTCACAGTGATTTTGTTCAGTTCGTCTGACTCATCACCCCTGAAAACCATCTCCGGAAATCTTCCTCTGCTCTAATCTCTTTGGAGAGGGAATTTTAAGTTCAGGGCTGCCAATTTTTAATATTCGTTCTCTGGACTCTGAAAGGCAGGCTACTTTAACAAAATTATTGCTGTGAAAATTGGAGAGTGCAATAGGGTAGATATGGCTGAATTGACTCTGACAGACAGGGAGAAGATTAACCATGGATAGCTTTAAAGATTAGTGTCAAAGGGCGTGTGATAATTCTGCAAACTGTGCTTAATGTGATTTGTGAATTTTTAATTCAGGGGTGGAGTTGGGTTTATGATGTCTCCTGACAGGCCTGTTTCCGTATGAGAGAGAGAGAGAGAGAGAGAGAGAGAGAGAGAGAGAGAGACTGACCATAGTACCTACTCCCTAGTCAGGTATTTGTATCCCTATGGGAGGCCCACCTAGTAACTCGAGGTGAGGGTTAAGTATTAGTGTAGGGGGTTAGGGGCCACTTTCACATTCAACGTGAGACATACGAACATAACAGTGGTCTCTTGTGAAGATTTGATGACCTATGGAGTGAGGAAACTCACTCCAAGATGAGATTTGTGTAATGTTCTCTCCACCTAGCTTGATGGACTCTCTACTTGGGTAACAACAAGCTAGGTGGAGAGAACATTGCACAAATCTCATCTTGGAGTGAGTTTCCTCATTCCGTAGGTAGATGTAGTATACTTGGATTTTCAGAAGGCGTTTGACAAAGTTCCTCATGAGAGGCTTCTAGGAGAAGTAAAAAGTCATGGGATAGGTGGCAATGTCCTTTCGTGGATTGCAAACTGGCTAAAAGACAGGAAACAGAGAGTAGGATTAAATGGACAATTTTCTCAGTGGAAGGGAGTGGACAGTGGAGTGCCTCAGGGATCTGTATTGGGACCCTTACTTTTCAATATATTTATAAATGATCTGGAAAGAAATACGACGAGTGAGAGAATCAAATTTGCAGATGACACAAAATTGTTCAGAGTAGTTAAATCACAAGCAGATTGTGATAAATTGCAGGAAGACCTTGTGAGACTGGAAAATTGGCCATCCAAATTGCAGATGAAATTTAATTTGGATAAGTGCAAGGTGATGCATATAGGGAAAAATAACCCATGCTATAATTACACAATGTTGGGTTCCATATTAGGTGCTACAACCCAAGAAAGAGATCTAGGTGTCATAGTGGATAACACATTGAAATCGTCGGTACAGTGTGCTGCGGCAGTCAAAAAAGCAAACAGAATGTTGGGAATTATTAGAAAGGGAATGGTGAATAAAACGGAAAATGTCATAATGCCTCTGTATCGCTCCATGGTGAGACCGCACCTTGAATACTGTGTGCAATTCTGGTCGCCGCATCTCAAAAAAGATATAATTGCTATGGAGAAGGTACAGAGAAGGGCTACCAAAATGATAAGGGGAATGGAACAGCTCCCCTATGAGGAAAGACTAAAGAGGTTAGGACTTTTCAGCTTGGAGAAGAGACGACTGAGGGGGGATATGATAGAGGTGTTTAAAATCATGAGAGGTCTAGAACGGGTAGATGTGAATCGGTTATTTACTCTTTCGGATAGTAGAAAGACTAGGGGGCACTCCATGAAGTTAGCATGGGGCACATTTAAAACTAATCGGAGAAAGTTCTTTTTTACTCAACGCACAATTAAACTCTGGAATTTGTTGCCAGAGGATGTGGTTAGTGCAGTTAGTATAGCTGTGTTTAAAAAAGGATTGGATAAGTTCTTGGAGGAGAAGTCCATTACCTGCTATTAAGTTCACTTAGAGAATAGCCACTGCCATTAGCAATGGTAACATGGAATAGTCTTAGTTTTTGGGTAATTGCCAGGTTCTTATGGCCTGGATTGGCCACTGTTGGAAACAGGATGCTGGGCTTGATGGACCCTTGGTCTGACCCAGTATGGCATTTTCTTAAATCTTCACAAGAGACCACTGTTCTGTTCATACGTCTCACGTTGAATGTGAAAGTGGCCCCTAACCCCCTACACTAATACTTAACCCTCACCTCGAGTTACTAGTTCGGCCTCCCATAGGGATACAAATACCTGTCTAGGGAGAAAGCACTATGGTAAGTGTCTCTCTCTCTCTCTCTGTCTCTCTCTTTTCCTCTCCCTCTCTCCCTCCCTCCCCATCATACTGAAAAAGGCCTGTCAGGAGAAATCATGAACTGCAATGTAGCCCAAATTGGGCTAATAGTGCAACTTGCATTAACAGCCTTTCAGATAGCTGATAGTACAATACACATGCTTATTAGCATAAGGTACACCCCTTTTTGGTATCGCATGCGATATTGGAAAATGAGGCCCAAAATCTTAAAGCGAATACGCCAGCAATAAGTAGCCAGTAGAGGCTGGCCAATATTGGAGAGATAAGAGAAAGAGTGCTTCTTATCAAGCGAGCTTCAGAGTTCTGAACTAGTTGGAGATCTAGTGTAGAAGTTTGGCAGACCCAGAAAGACTGTATTGCAGTAATCTAGAGAAGTTAGTATAATGATTGAATAACCATATGAAAGTCAAAAAGAGAGAGGATAGTTTTTAAAGGCCTCAAAAGTCGAAGACTGTAATATGACGATTGAACAAATGAATTAATATAAGAATGCAGAGACAGAGAAGAGTCAAATATGCCCCATAGATTATGAGCTTGAAATTTAATTGGAAAGGTGAGTTCATCAATGAAAAACAGGTGGCAAATCCAGTTGGTTCTGAATGGGAAAGTAAAATGATCTCCATTTTCTGGAGATTCAGTGCAAATTTATTGTCCTGCAGCCAGTTCTTTATCTGAGCCAGGCAGGAGGATAGATGGCAAAAAGCCTGGTCAAGTGTAGAAGCAATAGGAAAAAAGAATTGTATGCCATCTGTTTCCTGTTATCCATCTAGAATTGTGGATAGAGTGGGAAATTTTTAAAATATAAATAAATAAAATATACCTACTGCAACTATGTGGCTAATAGGGAGATGCTTTCATTTGTCAATGACATACTCTATATCGTTTCATGCTGTTTTGTAAATAAAAAAAAAGATTTTTTTTCATTTTTATTGCACACAATCAAAATAATATCAGCAGCTCAAAACTGTGCAACATTTTGGATTAGTGTGCATTATTTAGATTTAGTGCACACTAAAAATGAAAATCTAGAAATGAAAAATCATACAAAATGAATTTTAAATAAAATGAAAATAAACTGTAAACAAAATGGAAATATTTATTGATTTTTTGTTTTGTTATTTTAATTTGCTTTATTTCTGATTTATGTATGGTGGATTTTATTATGTTAATCTTAAGTGTAATCCGTTTAGCACGACTTGTTGTTATAGATAGAATAATACATTTTTTGTAAATAAAACAAAAAAAAATTATTGCCATGCCCAGCCCTAGTGGCTAAGCAGACCTTATTAAAAAAATATTTTTCCTGGGAGTAGGATGATAAAATAAGTCCCAGAAAAATTTGCATCTTCTTAGAAAGAGTGAGTTTTGATGAGAGTTCCCTAAAGTTGGCCTGGTCACTCCACAGCCAATCAGCATATGCATGAGATAAATGTTCATACGCTGGATCTGTATTGTGTTCAAGTTTATTTCATACATATTCATTGTGGATATCGTGAAAATCCAATGGGGGGAGGGGGAGTGGAGGGGTGGATGAGATGGCTCACCAGGTTTGGGAAGCCTGTAATGGGATTCATCTGAGTCTGGCTGACCACCTCCAAATGAATGAATCCAAGTTAATAGGCCTCACTGTCAGAGATTCTTTCTCTCAACCCAGATCATAAGATTAATTGCCAGTGCTTACAAAATGTATACAGAGTAACAACACATATATCTGGGGTAGTTAAAACCCCCAAATGAAGCAACTTGCTTTGCTTCCTGGAACTAGGTTTCAGGAGGAGGCACCCTTCCTGAGACATGGTTTCAGATAAGTTACAGAAAGAAAGGAATGCGGTCCGTCTCGTCACTTGTCAGAAGAATTGTTATTCTGAACTTCAGGAAGCAACAGCAGAAGCTGGACAAATTTCCTTGGGCCCTCTCTATCAGAAAGAAACGTAAGCGTCTGTTTACTTTATTGCATGAATTATTATAACCACTACTTATTACCATTGTGTGCTTGATTTCATATTGCTGTTGGCATAACCCCCAGCTGCTATTTCCGGGAATATAAACATGTGCTGACTCAAGAGTCTGCATGTGAGTGTGTAACAGTGAGCTCCAATACAGGATAAGCTGCAGTGAGCTCTTATAAGGCAAATGCTTCTACCCTCTGGGGCTGGCTTGCAACCTGTATTAGATTCTAAATTAATCAGATGGAAAAAAAAGTTAAAAGCAATATAGTTTAATGCTACAGCTAAAAAGTAACAAACAAAGAGTTAAAATCCTTAGGGCCTAGTTTCAGCAGCTAGGTGACTGGGATATTTAATGGTGTGGGCATGCTGCTGAGTATACCTAGCTATCTAAAAGTAAGCCAGGTAAGTTTATTTGGTTAACTTTAGGAGTGCTCTTCAGCAGTCCCAAAGTTATCCAGCTACATTAGCTGGATAATGCTGAAAATTGGCATTATCTAGCTAACTTACAGGGAGATGCATCAAACTGTGGTAGGGCTCTAACATGCTTTACATTGCATGATATATGTGATATTTTGCATCTCCCTACCGAGGTTCCCTCCCTATTACAATGGCTAGAAAATAGCCACTGCTATTACTAGCAACAGTAACATGGAATAGACTTAGTTTTTGGGTACTCGCCAGGTTCTTATGGCCTGAATTGGTCACCGTTGGAAACAGGATGCTGGGCTTCATGAACCATTGGCCTGACCCAGTATGGCATTTTCTTATGTTCTTAATTACCTTCTTTGCATGTGATTTGCATGCATGAATAATGTAAATGCATGCAAAGAGGGTCATGCATAGGCAATCCTGTGCAAATATTTTATTGCAGCCGAGCAAGAAGGTGGTCAGCTGTGATAAAATATCTGTACCTTTTGGGAAAGTGGTAAATGTGAGAGCATCTGTGTGCATGTATATGAAAAAGCATGTATTAGATCATCTGTGTGCATGTGTAAGAAAGGGCAGATATGAGAGCATTTGTGTGCATCTGTGTGCATGTGTGTGAAAGAACATGTATGGGTGTGTGAGAGAGAGAGCATCAACATGTGTGTATAAGAGGAGAAAGTTCACCTTCCCCATTCCCCTGCATTAATCCACGGCATCTCAAGGTGATTGGAAATCAAAAATCCTCAGGTATGGAAACGGTATGGAAATAAAACATCCTCAGGTATGGAAAGCAGGAATTTTTAAAATCCTTATTAGTTTTAATTATGAGGAGTTATTTGATATCTGCAATTTTGAAATAGTGATGTTTGGGTAATTTTAAAAATGTTATATAAGTTTTTAATTATTGGCTGTTATTCTATTCATCAGCTGTTTTAAAAAATTCTTATTAGTATGTTTTTACAAAGTCCTTGATTTTATTGTTTAGAAGAATGGCATTTCCATTTTTCCATTGTTGCTCTGCATACAGTCTGGCATGCTGAGGTTTCTAGTTCATTTCTGTTTGTACTTTATGGTCTCTTTATTCTGTATTTGGTGAGGGTCTGTCTGTGTTATGCATGTGTGACTGAAGTGAGGTATTCTGCTAGTGTGTACTTTCTGTGTGAGAATCTATAGCAGGCTGGCTTGTTCTGTTTTTCTAATAGTAAGTGAATTGGTGTTTTGGGCCTGGTGTAATATTTGCAGTATGGCATTTTAATAGTTAGGGCTTTTATTGTTTGAGGGCTGGCAGTTAGAGCTCTTTTAGTATGGGAGGTTTATTATATTGTAATTTTACATTACAAGAGGTCTAATACCATATGCATTCCAAGTGTGGTTTTTGCTTTTTTGCAGAATTGTGATGTTTTTACCTCAGAAGACTATAATTTCAATATCCTTTTTCATGTAAAATTATTATAAATGCAGAATTTTTAATTGTGTGTGGTGAGGGCAGAGGGGCATGGGCACAAGGCTGTAAAGTTCGCCTAGGTGCCTCATGCCCTTGCACCAGCCTGGAGAGTGTGCTACACTAAGACTCACACTTGGCCAGGAGAAAATGCCGGGGAAAAGGTGGGAAGCAGGTCTTAGGGTTCCTGGGAGTATGGCAGAGTGGCTAACTTCCTAGAAACATTCTCACTGACACTCTATCTGCCACTCCTCTGGGAATTCTGACCCTTACTTTCCCCCTTCTGCAGCATTTGAAATCACTGGAAAGAGATACCTTTTTTTTATTTATTTATAAAGAGACACCTTTTTATTTATTTATTTATTTATATTTAAAAACTTTTCTATACCGTCATTAAGTTATAACCATCACAACGGTTTACAGAAGGGCACGATAATGAACAATAAGGGTGGTATAAATTACAAATTAATCATTTGCCATCATAGTACGGTAACACTTTAAAATAATAAACTAAGTGTGTAAGTTAAGCCTGTTTGATAGGAACATATTAGGCGGTTTGGTTTTAATATTAATATGTTTGTGTAGGTTAAAAATTACAACTTCTAGTTTGGTGCGTCCTTATCCCTCAACTGTTTTTCACCATCTCTTTATCTTTGTAAAAAGCTTGTTTAAAAAGCCAGGTTTTCAGATTGGTTTTGAATATTTTCAAATTTCTCTGTAGTCTTATTTCAATTGGCATGGTGTTCCATAGTACGGGACCAGCTAGTGACAGAGCTCTTTCCTTTTGATGATGTGACCTGTACCGTGCCTTAAAGGTGAGTGTGGGGGGGGGGGTGCCATCTCATCCCTCACCTCAGGCAGCAGATTGCCTTGAGCCACCCCAGATGTGTGTGAGATTGTGTGGGGGAGCACTTCTCTGAGGAGTGCTTGTGTATGTATGTGTGTCTGAGGGAATGCATCAGCATGTGTGTGTGTGTGTGTGTGTGAGAGAGCATGTGTTTGTGTAAGCTTGCGTGTGTGAGAGAAAAAACTTGTTTCAGTTTGAGTATGAGCATGCATGTGTGTGAGCACCTGTGTGAGAGAGGGAGTGTGTGTGTAAGAGCATGTGTGTGAGAGAGGAAGCATGTAAGTGTGTGAGCATATGTGTGAAAGAGAGATTATATGTGAGAGGGATCATGTGTGTATGTGAGCTTGTGTTTGTGTGAGTGTGTGAGAAGGAGCATGTGTGTGTGGGTATACAGATATCTATATATATAGATATATTTTTTTATAATTATATCTTTATTGAATTTCTTATTTAATCATAATAAAATAAAGAAAATACAATTGGTGTACCTATATAATTGCAAGCAATTTTGCTATCAAAAATAAACTAGATTACAACAATTGTATACCCTATAATCCTTGGGAGTTAAAATAAAACTACATCACAATAACAACGTTATTGAAGGAAGAGGAGAATGTACCTGGGTTTAATACAAATTGTATAGACTTTCCCCACAGCTACCTCCTTACATAAACAATGAAACCCTAGTCTTCTGAGCCTTTCTCAGCATTCTTATTTAAAATAAAGGTTTCCAAATGTAGGAAGATCAGTAAACACAAACTTATATGTATGTATGTATTATATATATATATATATATATATATATATGTATATATCTATCTATCTTTATTTGTATATATTTGTATGTATATATTTATGTATATATATATGTATGTATATATGAAAGAGGAGAAAGTTT
Organism: Rhinatrema bivittatum; assembly: GCF_901001135.1. Lineage (NCBI taxonomy): Eukaryota > Metazoa > Chordata > Amphibia > Gymnophiona > Rhinatrematidae > Rhinatrema > Rhinatrema bivittatum. The sequence continues at coordinate 88,944,201 of NC_042623.1, forward strand.
GTGTACCCCACTCACTAGTCCACAACAATCTCTGGGTGACTGGAAATCAAAAGTTACCAGAGCATACATTTTTTAAATCCAAATTAGTTTTGAGTGTTACTTGATGTCTCTGCAGGTTTTAAATATTTTATTAGTTTTGGGGAAATTTTTAAAAACTGTATAAGTGTTTTTAATTATTGGGTCTGCCAGTTTTTAAAATATTCTTTTTATTAGTATGTTTTTATTATGATGATGATGTACTTATTATATTTATTGATTTTATTGTTTGATGTTTGAGGAATTGCGATGGTTCTGTTTTCCATTGTTGCACTCCATACAGAGTCTAGCTTGTTGCAGTTTCCAGTTCAGTTTTTCCATGCATTTTTTTATTTATACTTTTCGCTTGCTCTATTCTGTATTTGGTGATGGTCTGTAAGTGTTCTGCATGTATGACTGAGATGAGGCATTCTCCTAATAGGAGTTGTATTGTTGTTTTGGGACCTGGTATAACATTTGCAATGTTTCTTGTACAAAGGTAGGGTTGATATTATTTGAGTGATGGCAGTTCATGCTGTTTGGTATAGGAGATTTATTATATTGTAATTGAGTTTACTCATGCCTTTCTGAGGTTCAACCACATATCCAAGACTCGTTAAACCAGACCTAAAATCACGAGTTCCAAGTAGTGGCAGCACAACAGTGCATATAAATATAATATAATGCTAGTGATATTTTTACCTCAGAAGACTTACTTTGTTCTTTTTCATGTAAAATAAATAAATAAATAAATAAAACCTAATATAAATGCATAATTCTTAACTATGTGCATGAAGAGGGCTTGGGGAGTTTGTGCAAAGCTATAAGGTTCGCCTAGGGCACCTAATATTCTTGAACTGGCCATGAGTTCTGGGGAGGGGATGAATCTCCTGAGGGATGTCAGTTTTTAAAGTTTTAATAACTGGAGAGAGCTGGGCTTTTTTTAGTGAGTCGGGGAGCGAGACTGAATAAACAGAGCAGCAAAGTAATTGTTCACACAGGGTAGCAAAAAAGCTAGCACTGGTCCTGGAAAGAGGGGTAACGGGTGGATTTTAAAAGCCCTGCTCGCGTAAATCCGCCCGGATTTACGCGAGCAGGGCCTTGCGCGCCGGCGTGCCTATTTTCCATAGGTCGCCGGCGCGCGCAGAGCCCCGGGACGCGCGTAGGTCCCGGGGTTTTTGGAAGGGGGCGTGTCAGGGGCGGGACCCAATGACGCGGCGTTTCGGGGGCGGGGCGCGGCATTTCGGGGGCGGGACCGGGGGCGTGGTGCAGGCCCGGGGGCGTGGTCCAGGCCTTCGGACCAGCCCCCGGCGCGCCAGCAGTCCGCTGGCACGCGTAGATTTACATCTGCTTCTCGCAGGCATAAATCTACGGATAAAGGTAAGGGGGGGTTTAGATAGGGCCGGGGGGGTGGGTTAGGGAGGGGAAGGTGAGGGGAGGGCGAAAGAGAGTTCCCTCCGAGGCCGCTCCGATTTTGGAGCGGCCTCGGAGGGAACGGTGACAGGCTGCGTGGCTCGGCGTGCGCCGGCTGCCCAAAATCGGCAGCCTTGCGCGCGCCGATCCAGGATTTTAGAAGATACGCGCGGCTACGTGCGTATCTTATAAAATCCAGCGTACTTTTTTTAAAAATCTACCCCTAAGTGTATATTGTTGGAATTGGCATTTATTGTGTGATTGAAAATTTAAACAATCCCATTTCAAATAACAATGCGATGCACAAATCTCCTGTGCATATTTATTATAAATCAAGATAACAGATTGAGCAGCAAGATTGCACTGACATTGCTGTACTTGGATTAATGACTCAAATTAAATAACTAACCATGCCCCAAATCAACACTTCCCTCAACAAAACACACTCTCAGTGACTCAGTACCACTAAGGCAGTGACCAATTGGTATGTTTCATGCCTTAGCCACAGGAACATCACCATGTTCTCTATCTGGCTGGCATAAAATAAAACAGGTGGATAGCAGCTGTACCCCATCCACAACATCATGAGTGGCATTTCCATCAAACGTCAGGAGAAGGTTCATGACAGATTTTGAAAGTGAGACAGCATGTGGGAACGAGCAGCAATTCCTATAGGCCTGGAAACATACTAGTCTGATTCCAGCCTTTCTTAATACAGTATGGGGCGGATTTTCAGAGCCCTGCTCGCGTAAATCCGCCCAAAACCGGGCGGATTTACGCGAGCAGGGCCCTGCGTGCCGGGAAGCCTATTTTACATAGGCCTCCCGGCGCGCGCAGAGCCCCGGGACTCGCGTAAGTCCCGGGGTTCTCCGAGGGGGGCGTGCCGGGGGCATGTCGGGGGGCGGGCCCGGTCGTCGCGGCGTTTCGGGGGCGTGTCGGCAGCGTTTTGGGGGCGGGTACGGGGGCATGGCTACGGCCCGGGGCGGTCCGGGGGCGTGGCCGCGCCCTCCGTACCCGCCCCCAGGTCGCGGCCCGGCGCGCAGGAGGACCGCTCGCGCGCGGGGATTTACGCCTCCCTCTGGGAGGCGTAAATCCCCCGACAAAGGTAAGGGGGGGGGTTTAGACAGGGCCGGGTGGGTGGGTTAGGTAGGGGAAGGTGAGGGGAGGGCAAAGGAAAGTTCCCTCCAAGGCCGCTCCGATTTCGGAGCGGCCTTGGAGGGAACGGGGGTAGGCTGCGCGGCTTGGCGCGCGCCGGCTATACAAAATCCATAGCCTTGCGCGCGCCGATCCAGGTTTTTAGCAGATACGCGCGGCTCCGCGCGTATCTACTAAAATCCAGCGTACTTTTGTTTGCGCCTGGAGCGCAAACAAAAGTAGGCTATTCGCGCGCCTTTTAAAATCCGCCCCTATATCTTTATTACAGTTTCACACATGCGCAATAGTAGACTGTCTTCCCTTCATAACAGTGTACTCTCTTTACTTACAGTTCAATACTGCTTCCCTCAGTACTCACAGTTCAGCTTTGTCTCTGGTCAGTGTTTGGATAGTGTTATGTTACAGGAGTTACCTTTCTCCTGGAGGCCTGGGCCTGGTCTGGTTATCCTCACCTGGATCCCAGCTCTTATTCCCCAGTCTCTGGTTACACCCTCTGAGTCCCATCTACCCCGCAGGATCCTGCCCATACAGCATAATCTCCTTAGTGGATTTAAGGTAGACCAGCCGTCTAGCCTGGTCTTCCACAGGTAAATAGGGGAACACTAGAGGCACTGCCTCACATACCCCTCCCCTCAGCTTGGACCCATCGGTTCAAGCATCCCTACTCCCTCCTGGATCCCATCCAGGAGAGACCAAGACATCCCATTCCCCTTCCTCTGGTTTTCCACCAGCTACGCATAGAAAGGGGACCAAATGACATGCTCTTCCCCATCTCTTAGAATTACTCTCAACAATGTCATGACCACCACCCAGTATGCCGTTCGCATAGTGCTCTTCCCCAGTCCTTTAACTAAGTCCTTTGTTGGCTCCAGGTTTGAATCCCAGCTCAATGGAGCTTTATGGACTGACTGTGGAACCATAAGTACTGGTTCCTCTATAACCAGTTGTGCCCACTTCCTGGCATCTTGTATCTGTACTGTAGAGTGCCTTCTTGGCTCCTCTGTAACCTCAGTTGCGGAGTCTCCACAGTGCCATCCTCTGGACTCTCCATGGACTCTTCCTCCAGGTTCTCGGCAGCACCTTCCTCTGGGCTCTCCGCAGTTTCCTCCTCTGTACACTCTGCAGCACTCCCTCTGTGCACTCTAGCCACTTGCCCAAGCTGGTTGCTAGATCCTCTGAAGCCTCATTCACTGGGGTCTCTGGAGCGCCACTATCTGGGCTCTCCATAGCATCTCTCACTTGTCTTTCTGTGCCTTCTTTCTGGTCTTCTCGTGGGAGTTGTCTCTGGACTTCCAGTAGTGTTTTGGCACCCTGCAGGGTCTTCCTTGGGACCTCCTGCAGCACTGACTTCCACCTTCTTAATCCTGCCTCCTCCTGGGTAGTTTCTTTTGCCCTCTCCAGGATGCTCTGTGACCCCTCTCTCAGGGTTTTTCACCGCCTCTTCTCGGGGCTTCTCAAAGGTGTAATCTCTGGACTCCCAGTTGTGTTTAGGCACCCTACAGGATCTTCCTCAGGACCACCTGTAGCGCCATCCTCTGGCCAATTGATGTTGAAGCCCACTGGCTACTCTGTAGTGCCTCCTCTTGGGCACTCTGTGTTGCCACTTCATGACAAGGCCACAAAGTTCCACTCCAAATAGAAGTTGACCACGGCCCAGTGTGTTTCTTGGTTCTGTTTTTGCTCAGCCCAGGCCCGCTGACTCCTTGCAAGGCTCTCTTGTAACTTCCTATCTCCCTCCTGGAGATTCTGGATCAGTGCTTGCTGGCTTCTTGCTCCCAGACTGTTGCATTCTGGTGCTGCAGTACTCTGGCTGCTCCATTCCAAGTTTTCTTGTGGCTGTACACCGTCCTTGCAGAGTGGCTTGCTGGAAGAGGGCCTGGTCCTGTTTCCATTCACCACACTCACAGCCCACTCTGGCAGCTTTTCCAGGGACACACCCTGTTCAGCACAGCCCTGCTATATCAGTGTTCCTTCCTCTTTTCTTTTTTCAAGGCAAAAAAAGTAAAAGAAAAAAAAAAAGCCTGCATAACCAGCAATAACTAAATCACTTTAAATCTCTATCTACCTCCAGCCAGGCTTCTCCCCTTAGCCGATATAAACCTACCACTTTTTGGCTGTCCCTGCAACCAGATCCATTCACAGTTTCCTCTGTACTTGAAACTTTTAACTTTGTTTTTTTCTTCTTCAGTGCAGCTTCTAAGCCATACCCTTTCACAAGCTACCATGCTCTGTGTACTCCTTTACTTTGTTTTAGAGACACAGGCCCCCTGTGTTCTGTACTACATTTAGAACCACAGGTCCTCTTCAAAACAAACAGACACTTTCTTGGAGGCTGTTTTTCTTTTCTGTGCAAAGCTTTAGAAAAAATGCCATGCATGACACCATTTATTCCCACAGTCCTGAAGACAATCAAGTCTGATTCTAGCCTTTCTTAAAAGGCTAGAATCAGACTTTATTATAGCTTCATAGCTTCACACATGCACAACAGTACACTGTCTTCCCTTCAGAATAGTGTTACAGTTCAGTACTGCTTCCCTCAGTACTCGCAGTTCAGCTTCGTCTCAGCACAGTGTTTGGACAGTGTTACGTTACAGGAGCTGCCTTCCCCCTGGAGACCTGAGCCTGGTCTAGTTATCCCCACCTGGATCCCAGCTCTTATTCCCCAGTCTCTGGTTATGCCCTTTCAGTCCCACCTGCCCCGCAGGATCCCACCAATAGAGCATACTCTCCTTAGTGAAATTAAAATGGACCAGGCATCTAGCCTTGTCCTGCACAGGTAAATAGGAGAACACTGGGGGCACTGCCTCATACAGCATAACATGGCCTCCTTTCAGTGGGCTCGTCCCTGTTTGCCGTAGGTAAGGAGGACAGTTTGTTATATTAGATTGGGACCAATGCTGTAGATCCAGAATGGATGGACTCAGTCCAACAAACTGTATAAACATTGGGCTTAGTAGATGGTCTGGCATAAAAGATGAGATTATTTCACCATATCATCAGCTAATCATTGCAAGTTATGTTTTATTGCCTCTAGGCAGTGTAATAATGTTAAGGGAAGGGAAAGAGATGAGCCTGCTTAGAAAGATACCCATATAAAGCATAAACAAATTCAAAAGGCAGAGCAAGTTTACCATGCTCAATTCCATTCTGAAGCAACAATCCAGACAAGGTAATTACATGCCAAATCATCTTTTTATTAACAATTCTCAATCTAAGAAGTTTCTGAAGGTCAAGAGACCCAAAGGCTCCCAAAGCCAGTGGAATATGACACAGCATCCATGCTCTGCAATTTGCATCCCCTTTCTTATGTGGCAGGTCCATGCACTTCACTATGGGTTTCACAATTTAAGCAAAGCCCTGTTCATTTTATTTTACTTGCAAATGCACTGAAAACAATACTCACAGCTTTTGCAAAGACACCCATAAGCTCTGGGAACTGATGTGTCAGCAGGGCCAGCATGGCTGTGAAGGAGCATAACCCAGCGGTGAAGAGAATAAAGAAAGGGAGTTCCTTTTTGGGGTAGACTGAAACTTCATGAAATGCTGCACAAGAGATAAAAAAAATATAAAAACACCAAAGGTTAATCCAAGACGAGAGCGGAAGCCTCTTAATTATCAAGGTGGCAGTGCCACATGTAAGTCTGTATTTGACTAATCTTTTTCTCTGAAAGGAAAAAAATATAAGTTTTTAGATGGCTTAAATATGCTTAAGTCACTATTCAGTAAGTCAGCAAATGGCAAAGTTATCCAGGTGAAGTTACCCAGATACTGTTAGCATAGTGTATTTAGTAGAAGATAAATTACAATGAATATGCCTAGAAGGCAATGCAGGAGACCTGACAGCCCTCCACAGGATCTACCCCCTTGCCACCAAGTTAACAAAGGCAGGGGTCCCAAAAGCCCCCCAGAGGATCTCTTCTCTGCCAAGTTATCAAAGTAACACGGGGGCTGGGGGGGAGGCCTGAAAGCCCCTAGCAGGATCCCTTCTTTTCTACAGTCAAAAGGAGAAATTACTACTTAGCTGATAATTTCCTTTACTTTAGTGAAGGGTAGGTCAGTCCCAACGAATGGGTTATACACCTCTGCCAACAGATGGAGACAGAGCAAAAGCTGACGTCACGGCCATATAATCTCACCCTGACATCAGCCCATCAGTATTCTCTGGAAAAATCCAAACTGTGGACAAAAGTGATTATACTTGAACATTATTAGCAACAGACAATCATTCGGGTTTCTCGACCAACAGGAACACTGAGCTTAGCCAAAAGAAGGAACATATCTAGCAAACTAAGGGCTAGAGAAGCCACTTACCAGTTGTCAATGAAGAGCTGGAATCATACTTTGCATAGCTCACCCTAAGAAAGGATAACTACAAATTCAAACTCCAGCAGCCATGGGCGGGTCTGGGATTGATCTACCCTTCACTAAAGGAAAGGAAATTATCAGGTAAGTAGTAATTTCTCCTTCCTTAGTATTTGGGTAGGTCAATCACAACGAATGGGATGTACCAAAGCTAATCTCAAAAAGGGTGGGAAGCTGCCAGCAAACCAGTCAAAACTGCTCACACAAAAGCAACGTTCTTCCTAGCCCTAACATCCAAGCGGTAATACTTGAAAGTGTGCAAAGATGACCATGTTGCTGCTCGGCAAATTTCAGCAGGCAACAAACGAAGTTCCGCCCACGATACCGCCTAAGCCCTTGTGGAGTACAGTCTAATCTGTTTCAGTAAGGTAACTTCAGCAGCCACATAGGCTGCCATAATAACATCCTTAACCTAGCGGGCAATCGTTGCCCGTATCACTGGTGCTCCCTGCTTACTTCCACCATGGAGCACAAACAGGCAATCAAACTTCTGAAAAGCCTTAGTCATCTCCAAATACCACAGTAAATGACGCCTGGTGTCCAAGGAATGCAAAAGGCGGTACTCAACTTCATCTCTGTCCCTGTCCAAGGCTGGCAGAGAAATGGACTGATTCAAATGAAACGCCGAAACCACTTTAGGCAAAAAGGAAGGCACAATCTGAAGTTGGACCGCAACTGGAGTCATAAGGATAAAAGGCTCACAGCAGAAAAGGGCCTGCAGTTCAGAGACCCGACGTGCCGAACAGATTGCTACCAGAAAAAAGTGTCTTCAAGGCAAACCATCGCAAGGAAAGAGTATGCAGCAGTCAAAATTGGACCTGCCAAAAACTCGAGGTCCAAGTTAAGGTCCCACAGAGGCACCGGAAGCCACAATGGGAGATGCAGATACTTAACTCCCTGCATGAACCAGGACATGTCTGGATGGGTAGACAAAGGTCCTCCATTGACTTTCCCCCAAAACAAGGCAGGGCTGCAACTTGAACCTTCAAAGAGTTAAGGACCAAACCCTTCAGCATGCCTTGCTGTAAAAATTCCAAAATCAAGGGAATATACACCAAGAGTGGCTGAGTACTTTTCTAAAAACAGCAGGCATCACAAACCCTTCAAACTCTAACCTAGGTTAGAGAAGAGTGGAAATTACAGCAGGCAAAAAACCCTGCTTCAACAACTGAGCCCTTTCAATGGCCAAAACCGCAAGACAGAATCGACCAGGATCTTCGTGCAGAATGGACCCCTGACATAACAGATCCATCCATGACTGTAGCCTGAGGGGATTGCACACTAGCAGGCTCTGGAGATTGGTATCCCATGGCCTTCAAGCCTAACCTTAAAAGGCTGGATTTGGTTTGACTTGCAATCTTCTGGACCAGCTTGCATATCAGAGCCAGAGCAGAAGCACCTAGAGAAGGGCGCTGCATGGCCACTTCTGTACAAGAGTGTTGATGCGATCGCTTCCGGGTCCCACCTGCAACAGAAAAAGCATGGAAACTTTGCATTGTTGAAGGTCACCAATAGGGCTAGATGCAGTAGGTCCCAGTGGTTTACCAAGAGCTGAAAAGTCTCATCTGTCAGCTTCTATTCTCCTGGGTCCAAGTTTCTCCTGCTGAGGAAATCAGCTCTGATATTGTCCTTTCCGGCCATGTGAAAGGAGGAGATGCTTAGGAGATGCTGCTCTAATCGCTTGGCGAATCGCCAGCATGTCAACCAAACCACTTGTGCTTCCTGTTTGTTCATGTTCCACAACCGCTCTGCTGCATTCCAGTGCCCTTGCACCATCAACTCCTGACAGTAAGCCCCCCTAGTCCCAGGGGCTCGCATCTGTCGTGAGTACAAACCAATCCAGTGCTGACATGAAATTCCTTTCCTGAGATGATCCGCCTGTAACCATCAGCCCAACTGGGATCTCACCTCTAACAGGAAGAACTGCGTCACAGCATAGTTCTTCAACTGCAGACTCCATCAGGAGAGCAACAGGCACTGAAAAGGGTGCATTTGTGCCCTCATCCAGGGAACCACTTCTAATGTAGCAGCCATCAACCTACATATAAGACCCCATGGTCAGATGAACAGGGTTCTGCAGGGATCAAATTCTCAGCATCAAAGTGTGGATCAGAGACTTCAGCAGAAATACTCTGCCCCACCTTGAATCTCGAGATACTCCAGGGTCCGAGACAGCTGCAAATCACTCTAGGCCAGATTCTCCACTGAGCTTAGTTCCTGTAGCAAGGAACCACCCTGCAGGAAGCATGAAGACTCTCTTCCACAGTCTTGTTCGAATCAACCAGTCGCCTAGATAGGGGTGAACTAGAATGCCCCCCTTGTGGAGAGCCACCCTTACCACCACCATGACCTAGGAAAAAGGTCCTGGGCGACACAGCTAGCCCGAAAGGCAAGGCCTGAAACTGGAAAAGAAATTCTAGAACAAACCCATCCCAAATAACTTTGAGAACACAGTGATCCAAAGTAATCCGGAACCACCTGTGGTAAAAATGGGATAGATGCCACCTATCTCCTGAACCAATAGGTGAACCTGCAAATCTTCATTGGGAAGACTGAGAGGCTCCACCTCCAGAGTCCATATCCTTTCAAGGTCCTCGGGGGTGAAAGGACAGAGACCTGTGGAAGGGATGGGACTTCTGGGAAGAACCTTTCCTATAAGGCCAAAAACGCCTCAAAGGCTTTGCTTTAGGATAGCCTCAATCCTCCTATCCTGAGCATCCCTTCAATGCTATGCCTCCTTCTACTGGGATAGTGGTATGGTTCGTGACAGACCACACTAAGGCATCCACCATAGGAAAATGCAGCTACTCTCTGGTCTGCGGATCCAAGGGGTATAAACCCACCAAGAAAAGTCCTTCAAAAGACGCCCCTGTGCACTCCATACCAGTTCAATCAACTCCTGGAGTATATCCAGGAGGGGAAGGAAACAAGAAGTCTTACATAGGGTGACCAAAATAGGAACTTTCTTTTGCATTGCCAAGGAGGGTCTTCAGGGTCTGAGAGACCAAACCCGGCAATTCCTCTCTAAGAAATGGAGAAGAGATTGATTTGGGCCCAAAGCTGGGGCAATGTTCCCCTCCACCATCATAATCATTGGTGTTATTTTGATCCACCTGCATTCGAGCTTAGTCAGGTCGCATTGTGCCACAGCACTTGACATGGAGACAGGCGGAGGAGCACTTGGAGCACATAGGCCAACCGCAGTAGGCACTGCTGATTCAGAAGACCGATCCTGTAGAAATGTCTACAATCCCTGGAAGAATCTTCATTCAAAAATTTGAAGAAGGATCCATCAGAAGAAAATAGGATTAAGCATAGCACTGGCAAGTTAAATGTAAGACATTGATAAGACAGGCTAAGAGAGAATTTGAGAAGTTGGCAGTAGAGGCAAAAACTCACAATAAAAACTTTAAAAAATATATCTGAAGCAGAAAGCCTGCAAGGGAGATGGTTGGACTGTTAGATGATCGAGGGGTTAAAGGGGCACTTAAGGAAGATAAGGCCATCAAGGAAAGATTAAACAATTTCTTTGCTTCAGTGTTTACCAAAGAGGATGTTGGGGAGATACCTATTCCAGAGACGGTTTTCAAGGGTGATGTTTCAGATGAACTAAACCAAATTATGGTGAACCTGGAAAATGTGGTAGACCAGACTGACAAACTGAAAAGTAGTAAATCACCTGGACCGAATGGAATACTCCACAGGGTTCTGAAAGAACTAAAAAATGAAATTTCAGGCCTATTTCAATTAATTTGTAAACTATCATTAAAATCATCCATTGTTACTGAAGACTGGAAGATGGCCAATGTAACCCCGATATTTAAAAAGGGCTCTAGGGGTATTCTGGGAAACTATAGACCGGTGAGCCTGATTTCAGTGCCGGAAAAAATCGGAATAAAATCACAAAATATTTAGCTAGACATGGTTTAATGGGACACAGCCAGCTTGGATTTACCCAAGGGAAGTCTTGCCTCACAAATCTACATTTTTTGAAGGGGTGAATAAACATGTGGACAAAGGTGAATTGGTAGATGTGGTGTATTTGGATTTTCAGAGGGCGTTCGACAAAGTCCTGCATGAAAGACTTCTAAGAAAACTAAAAAGTCATAGAATAGGAGGCGATGCACTTTTGTGGATTGAAAGTTGGTTAAAACACAGGAAACAGAGTTTTCCACAGTGGAAACAGTGGAGTGCCTCAGGGATCTGTACACAGACCGGTGCTTTTTAATATATTCATAAATGATCTGGAAAGGGGTATGACGAGTGAGGTGATCAAATTTGTGGATGACACAAAATTATGCAGAGTAGTTAAACCTTAAGTGGATTATGATAAATTACAGGAGGACCTTGCGAGATTGGGCTTCCAAATGGCAGATGAAATTGAATGTGGACACGTACAAAGTGATGCATTAAGGTGAAAAATAACCCTTGATGTAGTTTTATGATGTTAGGTTCTATCTTAGGAGTTACCATACAGGAAAGAGATCTTGGTGTCATTATGGATAATACATTGAAATCGTCGACCCTGTGTGCTGTGGAGATCAAAAAAGCAAACAGAATGTTAGGAATTATTAAGCAGGGAATGGAAAATAAACTGATGGATGTCATAATGCCTCTGTATCACTCCAGAGTGAGAGTGCATCTTGAATACTGTGTGCAATTCTAGTTGCCGCATCTCAAAAAAGATATATTTTAACCAAAGAAAATGCAGAGAAGAGCAATAAAAATAACTGGCATGGAACGGCTGCCCTATGAGGAAAAGCTAAGAAAGTTAGGGCTGTTCAATTTGGAGAAGAGACAACTGAGGCAGGATATGACAGAAGTTTACAAAATTGTGAAAGGACTTGAACAAGTTAATGTAAATCGGTTATTTACTCTCTCAGATAATAGAAGGACAAGGGGGCACTCCATGAAGTTAGGAAGTAGCTCCTTTAAAACAAATTGAAAAAAATTATTTCTCCCTCAGTGCATAGTTAAGCTCTAGAATTCATTGCCAGAGGATGTGGTTACAGCAGTTAGTGTAACTGGGTTTAAAAAAAGATTTGGATAAGTTGCTAGAGGAAAAATTCATAAACTACTATTAATTAATTAATAAGCAATAGAAGCTGGAGATTTATTTAATGTTTGGGTACTTGTGACTTGGATTGGCCGTTGTTGGAGACAGATACTGGGCTTGATGGCCCCTTGGTCTGACCCAGTATAGCATATCTTATGTTCTTAATTCTAACCAGGAAAAGGAGGATGGGTTCATTCCAGGCCCCATAGGCCTGAACCTGACATCCTGAGAGCTAGCGGCTCTTGATGACTCAGCCCGTGGATCAATTAAGGGAGGGGATACCCCCGTCATGTCTCCCTCAGTCCCATTCCCTACAGACCGAGGAGATGGGACCATCACCAGCAAAATCAGAAGTGGGTAAATCGTCCAAAGCATCCAAGCAGCTCTGACACAGGCTTATGGAAAGCTGCAACTGAATGGCCCTGATATGGCATGTAGCAAAAATAAATAAGCACTTAGGCTTCTTCATCGTGGGCACCATAGATGTAATTGTGCAGAATGATAAAAGCTCGTGCCTAGAATATGTGTGCATAAAACCAGCGCCCAAAATGGATGCCCAAAAAAATGGGCACACAAAAATGTGTGCGCAAATATACGCGCCTAGGCTGCATGTCCAACTAGGCGCCCAATCTGGGGGCCCAGTATCGACACCAAGAAATGCAGTAAGTAGGATACACAAAACGGGTACACAGGTGCGTGCAGAGCAGCCCACAGCACAAAAACGTGCAAAAACACTTCACGGCTTTCCACGAATTCAAAAAGGGAGAAGTCTGCGAGCGGGGCCTAGCCAAATGGCTGCTCAACCTGCCATGCCTGCACTGCCTCCTCACCTCATGAAACTCCCCAGAGACATGAGCGGGATACCAATGTTTCTCTTTTTTTTTTTTTAAGTAAGAATAAAGTCCACCTGAGTTCAGCCCTACTTGGCTGAGAGCAGGAATGGGCCTGTAACCGCTAATGAAACTATAGGTCCACGCCACTCAAGGCAACTGGATTGAAGTACTCTATTGAGAGAGGAACTGCACAGTATCACCTCAGGAGGCAAGCAGTGCTATATAGACGTTTTGTCCCAAAAAATGTCAAAATTGGGCACACAACTGGGCACGCAGAGAAAAAGGCATGCAATCATGTCATTGTCTATCATGCGCCAAAGGAGAGAAGCCTGGAAGCGAGGCCTAGTCATTAGGTTGCTTAACCCGCCATGCCTGCACTACCTTTTCACCTCACCGAAGTCACTAGAGACTTCAGTGGGACAGGCAAACACTGATGACACAGACCCTTTCTGCTGTTTTCCTCTCACTGGTTTATTTATTTATTTTTATAAAGAAAAAAACTTTTAGCCAAGGTCAGCCCTCCCTGGTTGAGAGCAGAAATGGGTCTCGGCTATGGGGGAAGAGGGCTAAAGCCTTCACCGCTGAGCCTCTCTCGGTCTGCAACCACTATTGAAATTTCTGGTCTACGGCAGACAAGGCTACCGGACTGAGGGCACTCTACCAAGGGAGGGACCACACAGTATGACAGGCAATCTCCTGAAGGAAAATGCATGTCCACCATGCATTTTGGAGATGGAGAATACTGCGGGCTGATGCAGGGCGGGACTATATGGCCTTGATGTCAGCTTTTGCTCCATCTCCATCTGCTGGCAGGAGTGCATAACTCACTCGCTGGGACAGACCTTCCCGAACACTAAGGAAATATAATTTAAAATGTGTGGGCTTACGCTACCACTGTGGCGTTTAGAACAATGCTGGACACTGCTTGAAGCGCATAAAGACTCTACTGCCTCCTGGCTTGGGTTTGGGGGTTTTGGGGCATTTCAGGTAGGTCAGGAGGCAGGAGGGAGACCAGAATCATAGCATTATATTTAAGTATTTTGGGGGGAGGAAAGAATTTTTTAAATTTGGTATTAGAGGGCTGGGCTGGGCGGCGTTACGTTTTTTGATTTATTGCTTGGCTGCAAAGGAGGGGAGATGCTGTGGGGGGCTGTTGGGCCCCCTGCCTTAACTTTTTAAAATGTGAGCAAGTGGGGAGCAGTTACCCAGCTAACTGTAGGACTGAGATTGCTTCAGCTAGAGTTAGCTCACCAGCCAAACAAATCTCCCCCACCCTCACCTCAGAACACCCTCGAGCCACCTCCTTTTTATCCGTAATAATTTACCAGGTTAACATTTAACCACTGAGAAAGGCTAGAATTTCAAAACTCCGGACTTGTGACAAACCCTTTTGATTATCGACCCAGCTATGAATACTTGCATTCAGCATAACATAATTATATAATACATTATTTTGTTTGGAAGCGTTTAATTCTCGTGTTTTAGCAATGTTTGTTACATCATCATGTCTCCAGCAGGGTCGAGTAGCAGGAGATTAACCCCTACTCCCATTCCTCTTCCACTGTATTCAACAGCATTCAATCTCGGCCAAAAGTCCATGAAGGGATCACCCACAGCCAATAGCTCAAAACCCTGTGTTTCATTCTATACTTTGATCTTAGTGAAAAGGCCATGAAGAGATGGGAAGCAAACAGATGCACACATACACAAGATAAATAAATGTGCTATGGCATACCTTTTGCAGGCAGCTGATAGCTCCTTGCCTTTGTTCACATAGCCTGGGTCACACTCTACTGACTATGGGAACTGGAATATCTCCACCCCACACACAAAAAAGGTCAATTTGATTGGCTCAAACAGCCTGTTCTGCTTTGCAAACCCTTTTAAGGGGGAAGAGGAACACCATTGGCATAGTCTGAATCAACACTATGGAGGTAATTTTCAAAGAGGTTCCACATGTAAAAATAGCATATACACATGTAAGTTGTATGTACGCATGTATATTCTAATTTTTATCTGATTTTTTAATAAATGCCGAGAGTACGCACATATTTTTGTTTTCACTTGCACGTTTTACCAGAGAAAAAAGGGGCATTCCGGGACAGGATTCAGAAGCATGTGTAGTAGTTGCTGTTTTGTAAAACATGTAACTATATACATTACCAAACTTATTTGTACACTTTCACACCTGTTAATTGACTTGCACAGGTGAAATCAAGCTAGTCTGTTATCTGTAGTTTTTGGGTGGGAGGTCTGGGTAAACTTGTGTGGGTTCAGGGTTCGGATAATAGAAGGACTAGGGGGCATTCCATGAAGTTTGCAAGTAGCACATTTAAGACTAATCAGAGAAAATTCTTTTTCACTCAATGCACAAACTTGATAAATAGCAGGTAATGGACTTCTCCAAGAACTTATTCAAACCTTTTTTGAACCCAGCTACACTAACTGCACTAACCACATCCTCTGGCAACAAATTCCAGAGCTTTATTGTGCGTTGAGTGAAAAATAATTTTCTCCGATTAGTCTTAAATGTGCTACTTGCTAACTTCATGGAGTGCCCCCTAGTCCTTTTATTATTTGAAAGTGTAAATAACCGATTCACTTCTACTCATTCAAGACCTCTCATGATCTTAAAGACCTCTATCATATCCCCCTTCAGCCGTCTCTTCTCCAAGCTGAGAAAATATGTGTGCTCCTGCACTACAAATACATACATATATGCGTACTTTCAGGGCAAAAATACAAGGTATTTTATAAACTGTGCGGTTCTCGCCACACAATTTATAAAGTACTACAATAAATCTCCTTATGCCCACTTAAGTGTGCAAACAGTTTTGAAACTTGGGTTCTCTGAGTATTAGAAAAAGCAAAATTGAGCTTCTACTTTATAATCGTCCCATCTTTTAGTTGGTACAGGAAATACATTAGTCTACTTTCTGGCTAATTTTCCCTAATAAAGCATGCACTACAGGAAGTTAAGCATGGGACCTTCCACTAGCTGAGTGATTCCTGGAAGAAACTGTATCCCATAGGCTGTGATACATTTTCATTGGACCAACAAAAAAAAAAGATGGTGGAGTGAACGAGAGCTTTCAGGAGTACATAGGTCCTTTGCCCTGATGCTAAGAGAATGGACACCAAGGGACCTCACATGAATGATAACCTCCTGTTTGCTGGTATAATAAAAAGTATCATACACCTAATTATAAATGAGATTTTGGTGGTGAATGAGAGCAAATAAAAAACAAATTTGTGAAAGATTTAAAAAATTACTTGCATACATCATGTCATAAGAATATAGACTTAGTTCTGAGCAATACAAAAAAAACCATTAAAAATCTCTTTGCTACTGACTTACATGGGAGTAATTCTCTGTCTGCAGTTTCTGTACAGATAGGGTAGGGGTAGAAAAGGTGACCTTTTTCCAAAGGGTAGGGAATCATTCTGAAGGCTAAAAAGAAGAAAAATCAACAAATATAAAATAACGAATACTTCAGATATTACATTCTATGTCCCAAGAATCTTTTTAAAATTAGAACCAGATACTATTATGATGCCTAAAACTTGATGCCAGCAACTCTGAAAGTATAATGGTAATAACAAATTCTGGATAGTATGATCAAGTACATGGAAGTCATATGCGAGCATTAAATGGAGGAACTGAAAGATGAAATAGTTCATTCACCTTCTCTAACTATGGAAAATATATCAAAATAATGCTAAAGATATCCATTCTTTTAATTACATTATCAATATGTACACTGTTAGACAACATAATTCACATGGCCTGCCCAAACAGCTTACCAGCTATGTTAGTATAGGGAACTTAAGTAACTTTTTCAGGGCCAGGATACATTTGAGCCATTTATAAATTCACTCTAATTCAGGCCTCCTGAATTTTGAGTGAGTGAATGAATACTGCAATATACACAGAGATTGTTTTGCAAATATGTTTATATGCTTCAGCCTGTAAAATTAGCCCTCTTTAATCTGTAACAACTATGCTGCATCATTTCCAACCCTTCTCCCTTTCTGGCCAATGATGAGAATCACTTGCCAAATGCTTTTTTTTTTTTTTCCAATCTAATTCTCAATAACCACCTGAGAGCTATAAGCAGAGCCCCAGTTTCCTAAGGTAGATTTTTCAAGGTTCAATGGCAACAGTAGGCAAATTCTGTGACAGAGTTTTAACAATTCTGTGGCAAATTTCCCTGACCGTGCAAAAATGGTTTTTTGTTTTTTTTTTAATGAAAACCTTTCATATTATTTTAATCAATATAATATGCAAATACTAAATTTATGAAGTACAAAAAATAATTTATCAAATAAAGCCCTTTAATTTAAAACTTTTAACCATGAAGTGTCGCTTTTGTTTTGGATTGAAATGAGTGAAACCATCCTTTTTTAGATTTTCTTGAGAAAGTCCTTTCCAAGGGTATGAGCTTATGTATGCTCTAAGGGCCAGCTTTTCAAAGGGGTACGCGCGTACCCCCGAAAACCTGTCCCAAACACCCCCTGCACGTGCCGAGCCTATGTTGCATAGGCTTCCGGCGCGCACAAAGCCCCGGGACATGCGTAAGTCCAGGGGCTTTCCTGGGGGGGGGGCGTTTCAGGGGGCGTGTCGTGATTCGCGCGTCATCGGGGGGCGTGACACGTTCAGTGTGTCATCCGAGGCTTGGCGCCGCGGGCGTGGTTTCGGCCCAGGGGCGTGGCTGCGGGCTCCGGACCAGCTCCCGGACCGGAACATGGAGCGTGGCAGCCAGCCCGGCGTGCGCAACGTTACGCCTGCTTCGAGCAGGCGTAACTTTTGTGATAGAGGTGGGGGGGGGGGGGTGGGTTAGGTAGGGGAAGGTGGGGGGAGGTGGGGGGAGGGAACGGAGGCAGGCTGCGTGGCTCGGTGTGCGCAGGCTGCCGATTTTGGGCAGCCTTGCACGTGCCGACCCCAGATTTTAATGGATAGGCGCGGCTACGTGCATATCTATTGAAATCCTGCGTACTCTTGTTCGCGCCTGGTGAGCGAACAAAAGTACACGTGTGCGCAGATTTATAAAATCTGCCCCTTAGTGTTCTCTGCATCAGCAGTTTGTTCTGCGGTTAATTACACAGAAAGATATGTATGCATATACTGGGGACACACTAACACACACAAAAAGTGGATGAATTAGCACAAGTCTAAAATTTGTCAGCAGTAATGCCACACATCAAGCCTTCTAGGAATTGAAATTAATGCTGTTTCTGACAACTGTGAGACACCAGTAATTGCCGATTTCCAAAACACTTCCAAATCTTTACAGCTGGCGTATGGGTGGCCATATATTCAGGTGCAAGAACTTTTGTATAAAGATGAAAATCTTCTAAAGGGACAACACTGAATCCCGGAATTATATCAAAATCATCTTAACCTCTTTTATTATAATGCCTACATCCAAATCAAGATTTATTTATTTTTTTAAAGAAAATACAAATTGGATTTCAAATGGTTGGAGTCTTTGTAGGTTATGATACCTTTTAAAGGACCAAAAGAAAAAATGTAGTACTGCATGAGTTTTTCAGACTTCACAGACTTCATCTTCAGTTGTCTACTCTACATTCCAAATGGTCAAAACCGTCTCCAAGTGCATGCACAAACTTTTCAGAAATCCAAGGTAAGTTTGACCTAGACTGGAGGAGTTTGGTCTATACTATACATATAGGGGCGGATTTTCAGAGCCCTGCTCGCGTAAATCCGCCCAAAACCGGGCGGATTTACGCGAGCAGGGCCCTGCGCTCCGAGAAGCCTATTTTACATAGGCCTCCCGGCGCGCGCAGAGCCCCGGGACTCGCGTAAGTCCCGGGGGTTCTCGGAGGGGGGCGTGTCGGGGGCGGGCCCGGTCGTCGCGGCGTTCCGGGGGCGTGTCGGCAGCGTTTTGGGGGCGGGTACGGGGGGCGTGGCTACGGCCCGGGGGCGTGGCCGCGCCCTCCGTACCCGCCCCCAGGTCGCGGCCCGGCGCGCAGCAGGCCCGCTGGCGCGCGGGGATTTACGTCTCCCTCCGGGAGGCGTAAATCCCCCGACAAAGGTAAAGGGGGGGTGTAGACAGGGCCGGGTGGGTGGGTTAGGTAGGGGAAGGGAGGGTAAGGTGAGGGGAGGGCAAAGGAAAGTTCCCTCCGAGGCCGCTCCGATTTCGGAGCGGCCTTGGAGGGAACGGGGGGAGGCAGCGCGGCTCGGCGCGCGCAGGCTATACAAAATCGATAGCCTTGCGCGCGCCGATCCAGGATTTTAGTGGATACGCGCGGCTCCGCGCGTATCTACTAAAATCCAGCGTACTTTTGCTTGAGTCTGATGTGCAAGCAAAAGTAGGCTGATCGCGCTTCTTTTAAAATCTACCCCATAATATACAACAAGTCAAATTATAGGAACAATAGAGTACTAAAGAAATATTTAAAAATTATATAAAATATTTATTAATTTCTAAAATATTTACATGAAATGTTATCCCTAAAACAACATTATCATTCTTCACTAAAATGCTTTACAAAATTGTTATTTAAAAGGCATTAGACATATCTAGTGGTGAGTGCAAAGATTTTGAAGTTCAAAGAGTACTAACGCAAAGTTCACTAAGCTTGATAGTCTTTATGTCTCTAGCGTTTTGGTTCCTGCAGGAAGTTTGATAGCAGGTGGAAGGTACAGCTTGCACCTATAGCGGTGCTAGGTCATCTGTCATTTTCTGCGCTGGAAGCAACTGCCCTTCCTTGGAGGCATGCCGGCACCATTTCAGGCCATAAAATTTTCGTTAGAGACTCTTAGGTTTCTCTGACTTTGTAATTTATTCTCACTCATTTTGGACTCAGCGATTTTTCACTGGCAGGACTAGTCGGGGAAGCGACTCCTGCAAAAGGGGTTTCGTAGCCAGCAACAGCATTATCCGTATCTCAGCTCGCACTTCACCAAGAGGAAGTTCTTTATCTGAAATTTTGTGAGGCGTCCCAATAGTAACAGAGAATCAGAAGCTTCAGCCAGCATTTTCAATTTTTTAGCATGGCATTGCTGCTAACATAATTGTCTGCTAAAAGCAGTTCCTTTATGCTTATGACCCTCAGTCCTTCACCCCATAAGTTAGTTCAGCTTTTAGACTTTCGGTGTTCTTTGTACATGGGTTCCCTCTGAGGAAGCCTTCACTGGCGAAACAAGGGCCTTGTTGGGACATTTTGTCATCAGACACGACATACTGTATATTACTAATCCTGGTTGTATGGTGTGGATGTTAGTATGAGTGTGTAGTTATATCTCACAGTTACAGTACTCTATGTACTCACATGTAGTTAATATGTATTCATAAAACATGTATCTGTTTATGTATATGTGGTAAAAAACAACAATAGCATATTACTTCTAGCTTAGATAGTCTTTTATGTATAGACAGTCATTAAGTTCAGCTATTTGGCTTTTAAACATATTCAAATGCTTTGGCATTAATTACAGATATTAGTTTATCATACTAAGATTTTTTTAAACAAATATTGTTGTAAGAAGACAATTTAATGTCATACATAACATTGTATTTAGTTACAAATGCATTAGATTAGTTCACATTAGGAACTGCTCATTTATATTATATCTAAAAGATTTTTGAATAAAGCTTTTTCATTTTAATTGTAAACATTTTACATTAATGCTTTTTCTCCTTTTTTGGCATTGTTTCATTGCAATTTCCCAAAGCACTTTACAGACTACATACATTGCCCAATTTCTATTTCTTCTCTTGCTCTCTCTGTATATAATGGGCCGGATTTTATGATCTTCGAGCGGGCGTAGATTTGTGCGCACAACCCAGCGCGCACAAATCTATGCCCGATTTTATAAAATGCACGCGCCGAGTCCTTGGGGAGCCAAGATAGCTTTCCCTGTTCCCTCCAAGGCCGCTCCGGTTACCGGCATGGTTAAAAGGGGAGGTGAAAGTAGCTATTTTAGCCAAAAGATCTTCATTCAAAAATTGGAAGAAGGATCCAACAGAAGAAAATAGGATAATGCATAAACGTTGGCAAGTTAAATGTAAGACATTGATAAGACAGGCTAAGAGAGAATTTGAAAAGAAGTTGGCCGCAGAGGCAAAAACTCACAGGAAAAACTTTTGAAAATATATCCGAAACAGAAAGCCTGTGAGGCAGTCAGTTGGACCGTTAGATGATCGAGGAGTTAAAGGGGCACTTAGAGAAGATAAGGCCATCGCGGAAAGATTAAATGATTTCTTTGCTTCAGTGTTTACTGAAGAGGATGTTGGGGAGGTACCCGTACTGGAGAAGGTTTTCATGGGTAATGATTCAGATGGACTGAATCAAATCACGGTGAACCTAGAAGATGTGGTAGACCTGATTGACAAACTGAAGAGTAGTAAATCACCTGGACCGGATGGTATACACCCCAGAGTTCTGAAGGAACTAAAAAATGAAATTTCAGACCTATTAGTAAAAATTTGTAACCTATCATTAAAATCATCCATTGTACCTGAAGACTGGAGGATAGCAAATGTAACCCCAATATTTAAAAAGGGCTCCAGGGGCGATCTGAGAAACTACAGTCCGGTTAGCCTGACTTCAGTATCAGGAAAAATAGTGGAAAGTGTTCTAAACATCAAAATCACAGAAAATATAGAAAGACATGGTTTAATGGAACAAAGTCAGCATGGCTTTACCCAAGGCAAGTCTTGCCTCACAAATCTGCTTCACTTTTTTGAAGGAGTTAATAAACATGTGGATAATGGTGAACCGGTAGATGTAGTATACTTGGATTTTCAGAAGGCGTTTGACAAAGTTCCTCTTGAGAGGCTTCTAGGAAAAGTAAAAAGTCATGGGATAGGTGGTGATGTCCTTTCGTGGATTGAAAACTGGCTAAAAGACAGGAAACAGAGAGTAGGATTAAATGGACAATTTTCTCAGTGGAAGGGAGTGGGCAGTGGAGTGCCTCAGGGATCTGTATTGGGACCCTTACTTTTCAATGTATTTATAAATGATCTGGAAAGAAATACGATGAGTGAGATAATCAAATTTGCAGATGATACAAAATTGTTCAGAGTAGTTAAATCACAAGCAGATTGTGATAAATTGCAAGAAGACCTTGTGAGACTGGAAAATTGGGCATCAAACTGGCAGATGAAATTTAATGTGGATAAGTGCAAGGTGATGCATGTAGGGCAGTCAAAAAAGCAAACAGAATGTTGGGAATTATTAGAAAGGGAATGGTGAATAAAACGGAAAATGTCATAATGCCTCTGTATCGCTCCATGGTGAGACCGCACCTTGAATACTGTATACAATTCTGGTCGCCGCATCTCAAAAAAGATATAATTGCGATGGAGAAGGTACAGAGAAGGGCTACCAAAATGATAAGGGGAATGGAACAGCTCCCCTATGAGGAAAGACTAAAGAGGTTAGGACTTTTCAGCTTGGAGAAGAGACGACTGAGGGGGGGGGGGATATGATAGAGATGTTTAAAATCATGAGAGGTCTAGAACGGGTAGATGTTAATTGGTTATTTACTCTTTCGGATAGTAGAAAGACTAGGGGGCACTCCATGAAGTTAGCATGGGGCACATTTAAAACTAATCGGAGAAAGTTCTTTTTTACTCAACGCACAATTAAACTCTGGAATTTGTTGCCAGAGGATGTGGTTAGTGCAGTTAGTATAGCTGTGTTTAAAAAAGGATTGGATAAGTTCTTGGAGGAGAAGTCCATTACCTGCTATTAATTAAGTTGATTTAGAAAATAGCCACTGCTATTACTATCAACGGTAACATGGAACAGACTTAGTTTTTGGGTTCTTGCCAAGTTCTTATGGCCTGGATTGGCCACTGTTGGAAACAGGATGCTGGGCTTGATGGACCCTTGGTCTGACCCAGTATGGCATGTTCTTATGTTCTTAAAACCCTGGAGAAGCACTGTTGCAGATTGAGAAGACCATAGATGGGGATGGGATAGATGAAATTCTGTTTACTGAAAAGAATGTATGGGAAGAGCTAGGCAAAATGAAAGTGGACAAGGCCTGAGGAAGAGCTCTTGATGTAATCTACTTGGATTTCAGCAAAGCTTTTGATACATTCCAGCATAGGAGATTTGTGATAAAATAAAATGATTGGGAATGAGTGCCAAGGTGGTTGACTGATAGGAAACAGCGTGTAATAATAAATGGAACTTACTCTGAAGAGAGAACCGTGTTAAGTGATGTACCATGAGGATCGGTACTGAGACCGGTTCTGTTCAATATCTTTGTGAGTAACATTGCAGAAGGGATAGAAGGTAAAGATTGTCTATTTGCAGATGATACTAAGATCTGCAACAGCGTGGACAAGCCTGATGGATTAAGAAGAATGAAAAGTGATTCAAGAAATCTTGAAGAGTGGTCGAAGTCTTGGCAGCTGGGATTCAATGCCAATAAGTGCAGAGTCATGCATTTGGGATGCAGTAATACAAAACAGCACTATGTGATGGGAGGTGAAAGACTGATGTGCATGGACCTAGAGAGGGATCTAGGGATAATAGTGTCTGGCGATCTGAAGATGGTAAAGCAATGTGACAAGGCGCTAGCTAAAGCCAGAAGAATGCTGGGCTGCAAAGAGAGGGGAATAACCAGTAAGAAAAAGATGATAATGCCCTTTTACAGGTCCTTGGTGAGGCTTCGCGTGGAGTACTGGAGATCGTATCTCAAAAAGGATAAAGACAGGATTTATTGCAAATCTTGGTTCGGGCATATCGCACAGCTTTACGCCAGGAAAAAAGGTGTACTTATTTCCAGCATTAAAACGTGTTATGCTATCGCACAAACTGTTAAATACCCCTCATTTTCACAAACCGTGCCCAAACTCCTTCCCTTTGACTAAATTCTCAAAATTTGCAAACACATCTCATGATGCGAAAAGTAATGCATGCATTAGGGTGATATGGCGGGCATTAGGGCCCTAACGCATTTTGATGAATGACCCAGTTAGTGTTTATGGTTGTGACCATAAAGTTCAATTTTGGTCTTATCACTCCAAATTATTTTGTTCTAGATGTTTTGTGGCTTCTTTAGGCACTGTTTGGCGTACTGTAAGCGGACTATTTTGTGGCATTGGTGCAGCAATGGCTTTTTTCTGGCAACTCTACTAGGTAGCCCATTTTTGTTCATGTGTCTCCTTATTGTGCATGCTGAAATATCCACACTACTTTGTTTCAGATAAGCCTATATTTCAGGAGAAGTTGCTTGTGCACATTTCTTTGCATACTAACAAATTTTCCTGGCAATTGTGCTTGAAAACTTTCTTCATCTTTCTGACTGTGGCTTGGTATTAACAGAACCCATAATTCTCCACTTCTTGACCAGCTTTTGAACAGTACTGATTGGCATTTCAAATCTTTGAATATCTTTTTATATCCTTTTTCTGATTTATAAAGTTGAACTACATTTGCTTACAGATCCTTTGACAGTTCTTTTGCTTTCACCATGATTCAGTAACCACCAAAATTGGTGCAGCTCTGGATAAAATGTACAAGGGTTTCTCAAGAGCTAAGAAATTATTGACACTAATTATTGACACTAATTATAATCAAATCAAATTATAATTATTGACACTAATTATAATCAAACAAGGCACATGTGTGGATACCTACCCTTCATTGCCATCTCCACCTGTGTGGGTCAACCTGAGGTATATTAATTGCCCAAACATTCAAGGATATGTAAACTTTTGAACAGGACCATTTTATTATCTCCTTTATTGCTATGGTTTATTTAATGATTGTGCTATTCTGTGATGTATAATAGTTTAATTTGAAACACATTAAAAATAACAGATGTTTGTCTGATCACTCATGTTTACTTAAAATGCTACATATCTTACAAATTCTGCCAGGGGTATGTAAACTTATGATCACAAGTATATAAATATATATATTTTGGCAGAAGTACGCCTGGTCATGTGATTTTAAAACATTTCATGTTTTTTCTCACTAAGAAATAAAAGTGGTGCAGATTTTTCACATGAAGCTAATAGGCAGCACACTTAAAACAAATTTGAGAAAGTAATTTTTTACTCAGTGAACAGTTAAACTGGAAATTATCATTAGAGGATGTGGTGTAAACAGCATAGCTAGGTTTAAAAAGAGTTTAGACATGTTCCTGGAGGAAACGTCCATAAACTATTATTAGCCATATAGATTTGGGAAAGCCACTGCTTATCCCTGATTATGAGCAAGAAGGATTCAATCTATTCTGGATTGGCCACTGTTAGAGATAGGATGCTGGGCTTGATGGAACGTTGGTCGGACCCAGTATTGCATTTCTTATGTTCTCGTCAATAGCATGTTATTCTCACTGTTACTCAGAATAAAACTGAGGTCAATTTTCCTTGCCAGTTGGTCTATAAATACAATGTTAAAACATCCTGGAAAAGCTCCTGCACAAAGACTGACAGCAGTTCCTAACAATATACCTTACTACAGCTCAGCAAGAAATCATTTTAACAGCTTTTTCTGTACAGCAATATTTTCAGATGTAAATAACACAGTGAAAAAAGTTGCATCTGAAAGCATGTCATTTCTTCAACTTCTAAACTACCAGCATGCATATTTGTTTTCAGCTTAGTAATGGAGATTATAATTAAAAAGGACTAAGGAAAGCTGATTGCTCATATTCCCATGGAGTGACAGGGTTTCATTGCGACTGGGACCATCTCTTGTCTGGTAATCTTTTTTGTAGTTTTGACTGGTGTCTGAATAATAATTTAAAAGTACAGAGGCTGCCCCCATTGTTCAGGCTACAGCGCTGTATGCTGCAAGACACTAGACTGAGCTAGTTTCTTGTCCAATGTGGAAAGAGGGGGTTAGGCACTCAGTGGCAAGGCTGGTGGAAGCACCACCTACAGCAGCAGGACTGGGTCAGCATCAAATTCGGGCCAGCTGCAATAGGTCTTGGTTACCCATCCTGCGGCCGCTGGCTGGAGATGAAAAGCATTGAAAGATGGACCGGATCGAGGGGCAACTATCTCTGCCCCCCTGCCCTGACATCACACCTGTGCATGAGTGGTCCGCAAGTACTCAAATGCAGCAAAGAAGCACACGCATGCAGGGCATGAAGACAGCAGGAGCAGAGCAGTGTAGAAAGGAGGAAGGCTGAGACCAATTCAAATGCAGCAGCAGGATCAAACCATCCATGTGGAGTGCAGCCTCACCTGGCCCATTCTTTTGTGTTCTGCCTTTGCCTTCCTGCAGGCTGTGACTGCTGACAGCACCAAGGAGGACTAGCAGCCAGGCTGCGGGGGATAACCCATCTCTACGGCACTTGTACCTGCCTGCTGCTTGAAAAACAAAAACCATTGGGAGGGCTGACCTAGCGGGATTGGCTTGCTGTGGGACAGAGTGCATTCAGCTGCTATGTCCTGCAGCAGTACTTGGTGGAGCAGATGGAGCCAGCCCAGTCCTTGCCTTCCTTGCTGTTCTGTGATTTGTTTGGGGCATTGGTTTGGGGGCGGGGGGTGGAGAAAGAGGGTAGAATAGAGCGAGAGAAATAGATTGCAGCCCCAAGTGACTAGAGGAGAAAAGGAATTCCTGTTGCAGAGGGAGATGGGATGGAAGGGAGAAAGAGATGCCTGGAGAGGAGTGAGTGGAACTCAGGGAATGGGTAAGGATAGGTTGTCTAGGGACTGAGGAATAAGTGGGAGAGCAGAAATATGGGGATTTAGAGGGCAGAATATAAATAAATAAGAAATAAGAATGAGCAGAGACTCAGACTAAGTGTGTGTGTGGGGGCCTCTGAGGGCTGGGGGATTGAGAGAGTGGCCCCAGTTGGGATGGAAGAATAGGGACTAGTTGGAAAGAGGTCTGGGGATGGGAGAACAGGGATTTGGATTGGGGGGCATGATCAGGGATTAAGTGGGAAAGCAGGAACATGGGAATTGGAGGAAGGAGGAGTGTGACTCAGAGAGAGTGTGTACATCTGTGGCAAAGATTGAGAGAGAGAACATATGAGTGTGTGAGAGCAAGTGAGAATGTGTGTGTGTGTGTGTGAGAAAGAGAGTAAAGAAGTTGTGCAAATCTCCATGACCTTCCTCCTCCATGGGTGACTAGAAATCAATAACCCCAAGTGTGGACAGCATAGGATTTTTAAAAATCTTTATTGGTTTTAATTATTGGGTGTTATTGATGTATGTTCTGTTTTAAATTGTTTTATTGGTGTTTGGGACATTTTTAAAAATGTGTATATGACTTTTTATTTATTGGTTGTTATTCTATTCTTTTGCTGTTTTTGAAATATTCTTAGTATGGTTTTACTATTATGACTGATGTTTATATTACTTGATTATATTATTTGATGTGTTATGAGGAATGTTGTTCTGTTTTTCCATTGTTGCACTATATACAGAGTCTGGCTTGTTGTGGTTTCCTGTTCAGTCTTTGTCTATAGTTTCTAATTATACTTTATTGTCTTTTTATTCTGTATTTCAGAGGGTATGTCTGTGTTCTGCATGTATGAGGTATTCTGCTAGTATGTGTTACAGTAGTGAGCAGGTGTGGTTGACGCAACCTAATTGGTGAACCTATCTATTAGGTCCATGCCAAAAGCTGGTGGACATGTCCTGACTGGGACTGAACAGGAACTTCTCTTGTATCAGCCCTGTTCCCCACAGAAGAACGGTCCGGGTCCGTAGCAGAGATTAGTACTAGGCGGCAGGCAAGAGATTGGTCCAGGTCCGTAGCAGAGGTCAGTACCAGGGAAGCAGACCAAGACAAACAGAACAAGCAAGGACAAGGTACTGAGGGAGTGAGAAGGGCAAGGCAAGGTAAGGCTACGGGGATCAAGACTAGACAAAGCAAGATGAAGAGACAACAAAGCATGCAAGGAACACCAAGTCAAGGCATGAGAGAAGCAACATGCACTGAGGTGCCAGCTGAAAAAGCGGCCGTGGTTTAAATCCCCGGCCCACGCAGACATCATCTTGCTGGTGCTGTTCCTGTTTTCCGCTGCAGGGACCTTATCATCTGGTGTGCACCTAAGGGGGTCCAAGGAGGAGGCAGGATGGTGGCGTCCATGCCGTGATGAAGGCAGCCTGGCGTCTGAGTGGTCTGGTGGTGTTCTGTGGTGAGTGCAGTCAGTCATAGGGCTGTCCTGCGACCAGCAAAATGTTATAGTGTGTAGTTTCTGTTTAGGAATCTATAAGCACTTGGCTTGTTCTGTTTTCCTAATGGAAGGTATATTGGAGTTATAGGGTTTGGTGTAATATTTGCAGTGTTGCCTTTTCATAGGTAGGGATTGTTATTGTTTAAGTGCTGGTAATTAGTGCTGTTTTTATATTGGAGGCTCATTATATTGTAATTGTAATTCAGTTTACTCATGGCTTTCTGAGGGCCAAGTCCATACCCAACAAGTATTACAATAGGCCTAATACGTATCTGTTCTAAGTGAATTTTTTTACAGGGTTTTCTGGTTGACACCACAGCAGTGTATGTAAATATAATATACATGTTGTAAGTTATATATTTTTTTTTTTACCTCAAAATGTCCTTTTTCTTGTAAAGATTTGTTATTATAAAAGCATAATTTGTAATTGTGTGTGGAGAAAGCTGGGGGGGACACAAAGCTGTATTTTTTGATGCATCAATGTTTTGTGCACAACTATGTACCACTGTATATGAAATTATTTTGAATACTGCACATAGTAAAAAAAAAAAAAAATTATATATATATCTTATATAGCACCATGACTGACATCAGATACAATTATTATTACCCATTTCTACCTGGTACAAACCAGCCATAATGGGATAGATCTGGCTTGACGGTTGGTCTATAAATGTTTCATTAATGCGTGGGTACAAGAGCAGTAAATCAACCAATTGGGTTTTCTAGAATATATCGGATGGTGAGTTGTTTACCTTGGACAGGCAGAAGCATGATGGGTGAAACAGTCCCCCCCCCCCCCCCATGAGCATGATAGAGCAAATTCTTATGAGAAAACATTTCATATTTTAAACAACTTCACATGATCCTCCATTGTTCCCTTTCCCTTTGAACCTTTAAAAGGACAAGACTCTTCGGTGGTGAGGCATGGATGAAAGCAAATTATTAGCTCTGATTTTGGTAGCACCTGAATATTCTAAGGAATTTTAGCTCTAAAGCGGTGGTTCCCAACCCTGTCCTGGCGACCCCCACCAGCCAGTCGGGTTTTCAGGATATCCACAATGAAAATGCATGAGAGAACACTTGCATGTTATGGAGGCAGTGCATGCAAATGTTCTCTCATGCATATTCATTGTGGATATCCTGAAAATCTGACTGGCTGGAGGGTCCCCAGGACAGGGTTGGGAACCACTGCTCTCTAACATTCATAACATAAAGAGCCATGAAAAAATGTGTTAATAATTTAGGTCAGATGTGCTATGATTTTACTGTGGGTCTGCTGAATTGGGTACAAAAAAAGACTAGATGGGACTAGATAGGACTAGATGTCAACTCTTGGGATAAGGCACCTTTTGGTTTGTTTATATCTACTCAATACCATCATGCTATACGTTAATGGCAATGAGTAAGCAATAAAAATCATCTTCTTTGTGCAGCATCACCTGAACACCAGGGATCCATCCCTACAACAACAACTATAACATATGTAAAACATCAGTTATCCTAACAGAGATCTTCAATATGGCAGCAATGTGATTTTTAGAATTTTTGTTATACTTAAGGGAATATAATTAGTGGGTAACTGATTTCATCGTGAAGCCTAACCAACACAATACGAGCTTTAAGACCCAATCAGATATGACATAAGAGAATTAAAAGATTAATGATCGATATGGCATATTGATTTTTTTTCACCAGAAAATTTGTTAGGAAATATTAAAAAAATAAAAATAAATACTTACTCCCTTCCCACGTACAATGTAAGAGATTTAAGGCCCCCTCTACCCTCTTCCAATGCTGAAGATGAAAAAAAGCATATGCTATTGCTTCACTGTCCCCCCTTTTCAGAATATGTTCAGGGGGTAGTATTAAACTTTTCATTTCTAGGAGGTACTGAAATAGAAAGAAAAGACAGCAACTGTATTAGATGCATTATATCAGTGCACCTTTGCAATGCCATACAGCCCAATAAGCAGACTGACAGAAATTGGCAGTAAATGTTGGTAATTTTAGGTTTAAGAAAAATCTGAAGATCTATAGACCTCTCTACTAAAACAAAAGTATATTAGTCCGGAAAACAGTCATTAGAGAATGTCATTAATCCATATTTAACTATCACCAATGCAATAATAAATTGTTTACATCACTTTACATGCAATGGATTTTCCATATTGGGTTGCATGTGTACACCTAGAAAATTGGTGCTCATTGTAATGTACAGATGCTGATGCAAATGGTTTACACATCTTAATTTTGCTGGTGTGCTAGCACTATGACTAATTGCTGTACCAAGGGGCAACTGCAATAGGAAAATGGAGCTCTAGTAGTGGAGATATTTCACAAAGAGACGTTCCCTTGTGTTTTATTAAAAGAACATCCCCACCAAGTACTTTGTGCAAAGGAATGGGGGAGACAGTTTTCAAACTATCTGTACTGAGACAAAGATGGTGTGCACTTTTTACCCTCGGGCTTTGCGCCAATTTTCAAGGCAAAAGAATGTACATAATTTTGCTTATAATCTTGCCACAGATACAAAGTACATGTTGTCACTTGCACCTGTTTTTTTCTACGGGTACGTTTTCACTGTAAAAGTACTCATGAAGATGTGAAAATTCCATCTACACATATAGGGGCAGATTTTCGAATCGGCACACACAGGGTACATTTTTACGCGCTACCCGGCGCGCACACATGTACACCCGATTGTACATTTGTACCAAATGTATACCCGCGCGCTTGTTATAAAATCCAGGGTCGGCGCGCGCAAGGTGCACAATTGTGCACCTTGCGCGCGCCGAGCCCTAAGGGAGCCCGATGGCTTTCCCCGTTCCCTCGGAGGGAACTTTTCTTCCGCTCCCCCCTCCTTCCCCTCCCTTCCCCTATCTATCCCACCCCCCAGCCCTACCTAAATCCCCCCCTACCTTATTTCACTTTTTAAGCCTGCCTCTGGCAGGTGTATCTTGTGTGTGCTGGCCGGCTGCCGGTGCGCCATCCCCCGGCACAGCCGCTGTGCCGGAGGCCTCTGTCCCGCCCCTGGACTGCCCCTGGAACTGCACCACGCCCATGCCCAACCCCTTCCCGCCCCTTTTTCAAAGCCCCGGGATACATGCGCATCCCGGGGCTTGCGTGCGCCGCCGAGTCTATGCAAATTAGGCTCGGCGCGTGCAGGAGGGTTTTTAAAGGGTTATGCGCGTATCCCTTTGAAAACCTACCCCATACTTTTTCTCACCCAACCTAAACATGCCCCTGGAATTGTCTTCTCTCCGTGTAGCTAAAGGTACACACATTGTCGAAAATACATACTTTTAGCCACATTGAGGGAGGGCAATTTTCAGATAATGACTAATGTGGGTGAAATGCTTTTTGCTGGCCTAAGTTGCTTTGAAAATTGGCCTCCCCAGCAATAACCTTTCTATCAGTAGCCATCTTGTCATTCAGATGGACATGACCATGGGTGGGGTGCACTTACTTTTGGCACATGTGGGTTGAACTCTACAGCTCTGTGTATGGCCTCCACAGCATTCATCTCTGCTGTACTCAGCCCTCGCCGAGATGCGGCCTCTGGAGAGAATCTAGGAAAGCAAGAAAAAGAATGTTGCTGAAAAACACAAAAAGCAAAGGAATGTAAACGAAATAAACTAAAAGCTAACTCAGCTACTTATGTTTATCCAACATGAACAGAAACTCTTCATTTTCCCCTGGAAAAAAAACATCTTATCACACCAGGAAGCAAGCTTGGAACATCACTTATTTTGTCTGTTGCAAATCTAAACATCTTTATGCTATGGGTACTTTGGGAGTTTGCCAGGACAGAAAGTGCTGGAATAGGAGAAATCAAAGTTAGACAAAATGGAACACTTTTATGCACGTTCCCAACCTAATGCCACTGGGCAGGTTGAGAGAAAAGCCTGGTGCAGCAGCAGAAGCAGGTGGTCTGCTCAGTTGTACCAGCAAGGGTCACATCCCCAGACTGTAGGCAGAACCACATCTGCCCCAGTGTGCAAAAAAAAAAACCAGACCATGCAATCTCTTTCTCACCTCACACCCCACGGCTGACTCCAGAGATGTACTTGGCAGGCAGACAGCACAGGGAAAGCTGTGAGAACCCTTGCCTTGCCCTCCCAAGCTGGAGTCGCTGTGTAGGGAGGAGAGATGTTGCAGTGGGTACTGGCGATCTACAGGACAAAAAAAAATCAATGACTCATATCTTGAACTATGTACACAACTAAATGAATGCCATCTCACCTGAAGAAAGCTGGCAGCTTCAACTTGGTTTCTCTTTTTGAAGAGATAATAGTTAAAAAAAACCCAAAAAACAAACCCCCCCAAACTGTAAATACATTTAAATGCATGATTATCTCTACGGTTAAGTTTTAATAATTTCAGCATACTTTATCCAAAAGCCAGAGCAACTTGCCTGCAATGATAAAAAAAAGTGCATATAGTGCCACCATATTTCTTCCATTAAACTGGTAATAACATTTCACAGCTTCTTTACTAACGGAATTTGCTTTTAGCTATTACACATTATTTATATGAAATAACTTTTGATTAAAACACAGTGACTCTATTGAATATGAAATCGAGATATATATATATTTTATACTGTCTCATGGAGGCTTATAAGCAGTTAGTGGAGGGGGATTCCCCCTTTTTAAATTTTATAAGTTTTGCTTAGGTGGAATATTTGTTAAGCAAATTGATTTTTGCCTAAAGTAAAATCGTATTGCAAGACTGAAGAACCATAGGCCAAAATATTACCAGTTGATGTCCAAAGGTCAAATGATACCGGGCTTCTCCTATATGCTACATGATACAAATTTATTAGCAGGGGCTGGGTTGCTAACGCTCCACTTAGGAGGCTCACTTAGGAGGATTTTACTTTGTGCAGCAGAAGTTATGTACTTACTTGTCCGAGACAGCTCTTGCTTTGAGCAGTGCAGCTGTGTAACAAATTGTTGCTGACTTTGGTAAGCTTATATCTGTCAAAAAAAAAAAAAAAGGAAATCATAAAAACCTTTGGCAGCTTAAACATGTAGAAAAATGGCTGCTAATCACTGTCCTGTACATCTTGAGCTTATAGCATCTAAACTACAACAATCGAGCAAAATTAGTGGTGTTTGGAATAGCTCTACAGCTGTTGGGTTGGTTATGCAAGTAATCTGGCAGAGCTAATCTTTAAAAAAAAAGTGTATAATTAGCCTCTTTGGCCCATGCTGTGGTTTTCTTTATGCCACATGTGATACATCATTCTAGTGAACTGCAGCATAAGTTCACCTAATGAGATGTTTAACCCAGGAAACAGATGCTGTAAAGGAGATCTTTTTTATATGTGCAAGGAACCCTTGACATCCAAGCAACGAGGATACATTTCTGTTGGTCTTTTTTTCTACTTCTGTGTACTAGCACGATATCCTTCTCGCTACACAGCTTTTGACAACAAAGCAAAATGTAACCTCGCAGTGTGCCGAACAAAAAATGGAAAAAAGGTTCAACAAGCTTAAATTCTATCCACACATGCATGTATGTTTTGTGATTTGGGTCATATTGTTCAGTCCATTATTGCTCCAGATGATGATTATTTAATGAGTGAAGTTACAACATATCAAAGCATAGCTAATGAACCTCACTGATCCAGCAGATTCTGAGACTGTGGCAGCTATAACTATGTCTACCATAAATATAGCTCATGTGTGCCAAAAAATCACTTTAGAATTGAATCCTGTTTAGGTCATCTGCATTGTATTGACAAGCCCTAAACCTGAAAACCATAATGTGGTATCTCAGCAGCAGTACACATCTTGCTTCTAATGAGACATTTTTTCCATGAACAACCAGTAGAGCCATCATCACGGTTGCCAGGTTCGTAACACAAACAGAAACACAAAACATTTTTGTACTGCAGTAATTCTGCCTGCAAGTTAACCACTTAAAATTTAAAGCTGAACCTACCATGAAGACTTATTTATGCAGACGATTAAAGGGGTAAGAGAAGAGGAAGAGGACACTGTTCAGTGATTTCTATATCAGTTACAAGGAAAATAAATCGGAACTGTTCCTGATTAGGTAAAGATAGTGGAGTAGGATTAGCAGAAACTGCAAAAAATAAAAATAGTGTAAACAAATGTATTGTTTTATATGCCTGCAAATCATCCAGCGCATGAAGATAAACTAAGTCCCTGGGTCTTCAGGACTCCTTATTCACAGGAGATCTTCAGGGCAAACAAATGGTCTATGATTAACTAGTTTGTTTTGCTGTTTCTATAATAATGTTCTTTAAAAAAAAGTATTGCAGAGTAATGTCAATGAAGATTTTTGAATGTATTATTTATTTATTATTTTTATATACTGATATTTGATCTCAATTGAGATATCACACTGGTTTACAGTCAGGTACTGTAGGTATTTCCCTATCCCCAGACGGCTTACAATCTAAGTTTTGTACCTGAGGCAATGGAGGGTAAAGTGACTTGCCCAAGGTCACAAGGAGTGACAACAGGACTCAAACCCTGGTCTCCTGGTTCATAGGCCACTGCTCTAACCACTAGGCTATTCTCCTCCCCTATTATTAATTCTGTTAATTAAAAAAACAGTTATATAACAAACTTACGATTGAATTTTCTATTTAAAGTGAAGTGTCCATAACAATCTGTGATATGGAAATTAGGAACTAAAATTAAGTTTCAAGTACTCATAGTAAATATATTTTTTCTTTTTTCAATTTTTATTTCTTGAAAGCTGAAAACATTAAATAACACCTACCCTAAACAACTGCCTACAGGAGTACTGTGGTACTTCCACTAATAGACTGACGTATCAGCAGAAGGCCTTGCAACAAATCTAAATTTATTCCCATAGACTACTGCATGCTAGGGAAGAGTGCTACCAATGTTTTATATGAACTAATTATACCAGCTTCCAACGCTTGGTCAACCTAGTGTTATGGCCCCATCGAGAGTATGCAGTCTTGTACATCAACGACATTCTCATCCACTCTACTAGTTGAGAGTCGCACCTTCCCAGAGTAGAGGCAGTACTAAAGTCATTAGGAGCAGCTGGGTTAACCGTGAATGCAAAACAGTGCAAGATAGCACAGAGGGAAGTAGACAGTGGAGTGCCTCAGGGATCTGTATTGGGACCCTTACTTTTCAATATATTTATAAATGATCTGGAAAGAAATACGACAAGTGAGATAATCAAATTTGCAGATGACACAAAATTGTTCAGAGTAGTTAAATCACAAGCAGATTGTGATAAATTGCAGGAAGACCTTGTGAGACTGGAAAATTGGGCATCCAAATGTCAGATGAAATTTAATGTGGATAATTGCAAGGTGCAAGGTGCAAGGTGCTGCATATAGGGAAAAATAACCCATGCTATAATTACACAATGTTGGGTTCCATATTAGGTGCTACAACCCAAGAAAGAGATCTAGGTGTCATAGTGGATAACACATTGAAATCGTCGGTTCAGTGTGCTGCGGCAGTCAAAAAAGCAAACAGAATGTTGGGAATTATTAGAAAGGGATTGGTGAATAAAACGGAAAATGTCATAATGCCTCTGTATCGCTCCATGGTGAGACCGCACCTTGAATACTGTGTACAATTCTGGTCGCCGCATCTCAAAAAAGATATAATTGCGATGGAGAAGGTACAGAGAAGGGCTACCAAAATGATAAGGGGAATGGAACAGCTCCCCTATGAGGAAAGATTAAAGAGGTTAGGACTTTTCAGCTTGGAGAAGATGTGAATCGGTTATTTACTCTTTTGGATAGTAGAAAGTCTAGGGGGCACTCCATGAAGTTAGCATGGGGCACATTTAAAACTAATCGGAGAAAGTTCTTTTTTACTCAACGCACAATTAAACTCTGGAATTTGTTGCCAGAGGATGTGGATAGTGCAGTTAGTATAGCTGTGTTTAAAATAGGATTGGATAAGTTCTTGGAGGAGAAGTCCATTACCTGATATTAAATTCACTTAGAGAATAGCCACTGCCATTAGCAATGGTTACATGGAATGGACTTAGTTTTTGGGTACTTGCCAGGTTCTTATGGCCTGGATTGGCCACTGTTGGAAACAGGATGCTGGGCTTGATGGACCCTTGGTCTGACCCAGTATGGCATTTTCTTATGTTCTTAGGCTACGTTGTAGATCAGGGGCAGGTATGCCCTCTGGTAGATAAAAGTTGTGAGTGTCTGGGATTATAAGCAGCCACAGACTAACAAACAGTTACTCACCTTTCTAGGGTTAGTAGGGTCCTATAGGTGTTTTATAACCCACTTTGCTAACCTAACTATCCCCTCACTGAGATGTTGAAAACAAATACACCTAACCAATTGCCCTGGACCCCTGTCACTCAGGGGGCTTTTGAAGCCCTAAAGGCCACTCTCTGTAGTGAACACGTTTTGAAGGGGGTAGACTTTAACAGGGGGTTTATATTACCATTGGACGTGTGCGTGCATGTGCTTGTGTTATAAAATAGCTGCGTCCATAAGCTTATGATTTTCATATACGGCATAGGTCCAGGAAGGAACATGTGAATGCCGACTTTCTGTCATGGAGTGAGGAGTACACCCTACATCAGGGGGAACACAAAGTGGGGAGTCTTAAAAGGTGTGTGTGTGTGTGACATAATGAGGTCCCTCCCTCAACCCAAAATACAGCAAGACACACAGAGCCATAGAGCCAGACTCAAGAAAAGGAAACCCAGAGTACGGCTCCAGCACAAGGGCTCAGGGGAATCTAAGGCACTGAGGCTGTATCTAGGTCAAGATCACGCTGAGGGTGGAGGACCTAGCAACCCACCTGCAACTGCAGGCAGGGAATTAGGACCTGACCAATCTTGGAGGTAAGACTTTCCCTGAAACCGAGGCTTATAAACCCCCTCGGCAGCAGGCCAAGCTCTCTATGGAAGAGATGAAGATGGACCAGACACTAGCGCAGACCTGCACAGAGGAGAACTATGAGATGGACATTGACTAAGGTCAGTCTTGTGAAAAACTGGACTTGCAGGGAATTAGAGTAATTCCAAGACGAGTTGTTATATAATCCCAGGCATAAGAGGGCATACGTTTGTGTCTGAGTTTTGCTTTCTTTTGTTTTCCCCTGTTAAGCCAGGGTTGAGGAAAAGCTGTTATACAGCCTCTGGCTGGTAAGAACAACTCATGGGGGAGAGAGGTGAGAGAGTTGTTCTGGGCACCTTCCCAATACTAATAGTTGGAATTCATAAGGTGACCCTGGACCCCCGTCCTGTGTTTGTTGATGTGCATTTTGAAGTGGACAAATACTCCTGTGGGATTGGGAGAGGACCAGGGACTGTGGGATCCAGTGACCACACAGAAGCTAGTTCAGTCTTTTGTGTTTTTCCTTTTTCCTTGCGCTTCCTGTTTTTCTTCTTTTGAGGAGTGGAGCTAGAGTTGCTTCCTTTCACTCCAGTGACTGCTGGGCTTCTGGCCCAGGAAGTTCGGAAAGGAAGAATTGGGATGCTACAGGACCCCGAGGCCTCCGCATCTGATGACCGACACCTTACTCCCCGGAGCCTACCTGACATATATAATTTTGGTGTGTCATCCAAAATATCGTGGCGTGTCACCTTTGACATATGTGTCATAGGTTCGCCATCACTGCTCTAGGTAGATTTACAGGGAAAGAAAATAACTTCTTTTCTATTTAAGATTATGCAAATGATGTCCTAGTCTCAACCATCAGGAATGGCAAGTATCAACAAAAGTGAATGAAACTAATTAAAGTACCTATTTGGATGTTACATACACTAAAACATGATGAGGTCTATATTCAGAGAAAGTCCAGATAGCAAACTTCTCTGGCTAATTTTGGAGACATATTCAATAGTGAAGCCACACAATTAAATATAGCCAGCTATCTTAGGCCTGGATTCACCATTCTATCGCAGAATGGTGAATCCAGCGAAAATGGGGGGGGCAGGCCTGTGAAAGCCGGCAGCCTTCGCACCACCGCGGTGTTTTCGCTGCCAGCTTTCGCACCCAATAGCGCCATCGTGAAAGGTGGTGCTATTGGGCTCGCTACTGGTGACGATAACGTTACTTACCTTATCGCCGCCAGCGAAGACACCGCTGAGTCTGCCTCCTTACCGCCCTAACTCCTCCCCTCACCGCCCCGACTCCGCCCCCAGCATGCTATCACACGCAAAAATGACCCCCTTAATTAGTTAGCTGGCTAACTATAGGACAGCTCTTTGACTTGATCAGACTTAGGGGGTCATTTTCCAAGGTGTTATCGCGGGAGATAAATTCGCAAATCACGCTAACATCCGTTAACGCGATTTGCGGAGCATATGTAAAGCAGGAAACAGCCGCAGTGTTAGCGCGGCTCATAGCTACAACCCTTCCATTTGGAAATGAGGCCCTTAGCCAGCTAAGTCATCCAGGTAACTCTGGATATCGGAGTTAGCTGGCTAACTCAACTTCTCCCAGTTATGCCCCTGGACCACCCCTAACTTATTCAGCTAAATCCTAATTTATTAGCTGGATAAGGGCTGAATATAGCCAGATAGATGGATAACTATTAAATTATCCATCTAAATGTTTTTTTAATACGGACGTCCGTATTAAAATAGAAATTTAATTTAATTTTGTCTTCAGTAAATAATTAGGTTGGCAGTAAGTTGGTTTATTACATATACCAATTAACCATTCATCAAGGTTATTAAACAATAGGAATTATAAACTTTCAATAAAGCAAAAGTTCACTAAATCTTCAGAAACAATTCACATTATTAATTGACTTTGAATATCTTTTCTTATAATAATAATCATTTATTTCAGAATACTACTCCAGAGAAATTATATTTAACTTGTCTCAATATTTATCTATTTATTTATTTATTTAAAATATGTATAGTACACCTTATCTAACTTTTACATAAGTATTAATATTTATTCCATTTATCTTTGAGTACTCAAATATTATGTACTGGTATTATTTAAGAAATGTGATTCTTTGTATGCATTTTTTTTATAAAGCGTTCCGAATCTCTGGATGATGCTAAGTATGAAGGTACTTGTTTAATGACCAGTTTTCTCTTGTGTACCTCTCTGGTTTCTTATATGCTAGTTGTATATTATGTTTTTCTTGTAGTAGTAGTCCTTTCTTTTCTCACTCACTATTTCATTTTTATTGGTGCTGTGTCTTTCTCTGATTTTTCTCTGTCCATCTCTTGTTGTTTATATCTTCTATTCCTTGTTGTTTGTCCTTTGTCTAGCTAGACTTTTTCTATATATTTGTGTGCACACTTATCTTTCCTGGGTCTTTATGCAGCTTGGGTATGTGGTTTGCGTTCACAGCTAGGGTGCATTGATTCTTTTACCGTAGCTAGAGATTGTTGCTTGGGTAAGCAGCTTGGGAGTATAGCTTGCAGCACTTAGATTCTGCCCCACAGCCTCCAGGTTGCAAAATCTCTTCTTTGGTCTTTTTCCCTATTACTCTATTCTTTAACTAACATAAAAGAAAAAAAACCTAACTACACTGTCACCGAGTATCTTCACAGTATAACTGTGTTCCCTCTGTATATTGTTGTGATCCCCCCTGTTTCTGCGCTACAGGAGGTATCTTACCTTCCTCCAGAGGCCGCTTTGAAGCCAGGGCCTCGCCTGTGTTCCATCCGGGACTTGCTCCAGGGCCTGAGAGGCCTAGCTGTTCCTGTGGCGTCGTGCCTGTGTTTGGACTTCCTGCTTCCAGCCACGCCCGTTTCTCTAGGGGCTGGCCCGCAGCTCTCTTCCCCAGTTATAGGGCCAGCAAGGGGCGGTCCTGTCTAACTCCTCCCAGGGAGTTGCCTACAACCTCCAGTATATAAGGACTTGCTTGTTAGTTCCTGTTTGCCTTTGGATTGGGTTACACAGTTGTCTGTGGCCTCTCCCGATCCAGGTCCTCTGTGGTCTGCCGTGTCTAGATGGTACCTTGTCTCGTTGTCTGTTTCTGACCTTGCCTAGATGTCTTCGTGTCTCTGCCTTGACCTACATCCTCGTCTGGTTCCTGAGCCTTCTGTCCTGTTGGGCCCTGGAGTGGCCAACAGGAGGGATTCGTCCCACTGGCTCTTGAGCTTCTGCCAGCCGAAGGGGCTTCGGATGTTAGTATCCCAGCATCGGAGTTCCTGCTCGCCTGGATCTTTCCTATGTCTCGCTTCAGCCCTTGCCCTGATGTCTCCAACGTCTTGCTTCAGCCTCTCTTGGATGTCTGCTTCAGCCCTCGTCTCACGTCCTCAGTGTAAGGACTCTGTCTGCCCTCGCCTCTGTCCGGCCTGCTGCCCATTGCCGTTCCCAGCGGCAGGTCCGAAAGGGCCGGGAACAGTCGGAGGACCGTTCATTAGTCAACTTCCCCGTGTTGGCTACCATGGGCATGCAGGTCTGGCTGAGGGTCGGACTCCCTGCTTCTGTTCCTGCCTGCCTGGCTCACCATGCCTGCTCAGCTCACCTCCCACGGTGTGGCTTGGGGCTCCTCCTTGAGTCCTGCCGTGGCCCAAGGGCTCACCACCCGCTTACGACGACCGTGCCCGCGCGCGCTCGTAACATATATGTCTTGAAGACTTGTTGGACTTATTTTTCTAACTAATAGAAATAAAAAGTTAATTATTTATCCCTGTGCTTGGATCTGGAATTGAAGTTGAAGGAACAATTACTGCAATTTATTTATTTATATATATTATTTTGTATACGATATTCTGTACTCAATCATACTGGTTTCCAAATATTAAAAATAAACACAATACAAAAATTCATAATAAAACTCATATGCAATAAACAAAAAATCTAAAATTAGGATAAAACATGCCATAAAAGTTAATAGTTAAATTAAAAATATGAAAACAGATAACAATAAGAATAGAAATAAAAGTGTAAAATAAAAAAACATTGATAAAACATAATGAAAATAAAATAAAAGCAGTAGTAGTCTCTCCATATGTTTATAACACAGTTTTAGATAAAAGTCTAAAATATAACACACTGTTATGTCTACTTTCACAGTTTCTTCTCTGTCTCTCTACTATGTATATACATAGCAGTACGTTCTCTGTAGATTTTGTTGTGTTCCCCTACCTGACTGACCCAGCAGGCCACCGCGGCAGCGTTGGGGGAATCGCCAGTGCTGGACTGTTGGCCTCCGCGCGCCGGCGCGGGCATCCGTGGGGGTCCCCGAGCTTGGGAGCCGGCCCTGCTCCCTCTTCGCGGCATCGGGTAGCTTCCCCCGCGGGTCGGGAATTCAAGATGGCTGCCGCCATCTTAGGCGCAAGGCCGCGCCCCCTCACTAGAATTAAAGGGATCTAAGCCCTTTAATTACCCACAGCTGCTGCCAATGATCCAGAGCAGAGGAAGTATAAAAGGAGGCTTCCTCTGCTCATTCCTTGACTTGGCAACGTAGTCAGGTCTGCTTGCTTCAGTGAGTTCCTCTACTTCGGATCCTTGTTCGTGTCTTGTCTTGGTGTTCCTGGTTCCTGACTTCGGATTGGCTAGCGGTGATTCCTGGTGTGTGACTTCGGACTGGCAAGCGGTGATTCCTGGTGTGTGACTTCGGACTGGCAAGCAGCGATCCCTTGGCGTGTGACTTCGGACTGGTTAGCGACGACCCTCTGGCACTTGACCTTGGACTTCTTCTTGACCATCGTCTCCAAGGGCCCACCTAAGGTGGGCCCTTGGAGGTTCACCCCTGGAAGCCCTGGGGGACCACGGGCTTCCAGGGGTGAAGCTCCAGTTGGCCCTTGCACCACTCCTTGATCTCTCAAAGGTCCACCTAAGTCCCAGCGCTCCGGGTCCCTACGGGCTCCTCCTGGAGGGACCACGGGCTTCCAGTGGTGAAGACACAGTTCCTTTCCTTGATGTCACGACTCTTCGTCTGCCTCCATAGTCGCCTCAGTCTCCAGTGCAGAGGGTCAGCTGGTCACGTCTTCTGTTCCTGCTTTGCCAGGCTCAGGCTCCGCTCCATAGCATTGCCTTTGCAACAGGTCTCCTCGCTCGTCGAGTACTCATTGCTACTAGAGAGTCGACTCTTCCCTGCGTTCCTGATTCCTTGTTGTTCCTGGCTCCTGTTTCCTTGTTCCTGCTCAGATTATGCTTCAGGTTGGCTACACGGACTTTGACTTTGCTTCGCCTGACTAATTTCCAGCCTATCTCCAGACCCAGACCTCTGCTTCGCCTGACCACGCTACAGCCTATCTCCAGACCCAGACCTCTGCTTTGCCTGACTACACTATAATCTATCTTCAGACCTCTGCTTTGCCTGTCTACGATACAGCCTATCTCCAGATCCAGACCTCTGCTTCGCCTGACTACGATACAGCTTCACCTGACTACAATACAGCCTATCTCCAGACACAGACCTCTGCTTCACTTGACTTCGATACAGCCTCACCTGACTACAATACAGCCTATCTCCAGACACAGACCTCTGCTTCACTTGACTACGATACAGCCTATCTCCAGCCCAGACCTTCACTTCGTCCGACTATGCTATTGACTATCTCCGTGATCAGACCTTAGCTTTGCTTGACTACGCTATTGACTATTTCCGTGATCAGACCTCAGCTTTGCTTGCCATTGCCTCCGGATTGCGCCACCCTAAATCAAGCCTTCCATTGGACACCCTTCTGTCTATTTCCTGGATGTGGATTCATCAGGCTTCGGCCTACCTTTGCTCAAGCGCCCTCTATCTGCCTTCGTTCCATTGGCGCCCGAGTTTCCAGGACATTATCCAGTCCAAAGTAGAACTGTACCATTCCTCGCCTGCTGTCTCTGGGCTGAATCCTCTTTTCCTACGACTATACACAGAGGCCCACCTAAGGCTCAACCCGCGGGGAACAAGGGCTGGTATAGGTGAAGCTCCAGCGGCCTCTGCCTTTCAGCCCATTCCACCTGCAGATGGTGGGGACCTGTAGGTCCTTACCTACGGGTTACTTCAACCCCATCTCAGCCCAAGGGTCCACCTCCGACCAACACTGGATCCAGAAGAATAGGAATTGTCAAACGAAGCATTCGAGCACATAGTGGGCTGCTGGGTTCTTCCATTTCTAGACTTGCTGGCGAAATCACACAATGGGAAGGTTCCTCACTTCTTCAGGTGCAGGAGAGATCTGAAGTCTTTGGGCTTTGATGCCCTTGTGCAGAAGTGGCTGGAAGGCAAGCTTCTATGTGCCTTTCTCCTGTGGCCCATGTTGGGCAGAATGATTCAGAGGATCGAGAAACACACAGGGATGGTGCTTCTAGTGGCGCCAGATTGGCCCAGGAAGCCATGATATGCAGATCTGCGGAGCCTCCTGCTGGACTCTCCTCTCTGCTTATTGGTCCACAGAGATCTGCTGTGGAAGGGGCCTATTCTTCACGAAGATCCAACTCGATTTTGTCTTACGGTATGGCTCTTGAGGGGGCTCGGTTGCTGCAGCATAGATACACCACTGCTATGATTTCCACCCTGCTTTGAGTGCGAAAGTTCTCTACTTCCTTAGCCTATGTTCGGGTTTGGCGAGAGTTTGAGGCTTGATGTGAGGAATGAGGGGTTCATCCTCATTTTGGATTTTTTGCAGGATGGGTTGATTAAGGGTTTAGCCCTTAATTCCTTGAAGGTACAGGTGGCTGCTCTTGCCTATTTATGAGGTCAGGTGAATGGTGAACCCTTGTCGGTCCATCTAGATGTGGCCCAGTCCTTAAAAAGGGTGAAGAATCTTCGTACTCCCTTATGGTTGCCGGTGCCCTTGTGGAGTCTTAATCTGGTTTTAGATTTGTTGGTGGGTCCCACATTTCGACCACTGCATAGCCTCTCCTTGAGGTTACTTATTTTGAAAACTGTGTTTCTTGTGGTGATTTGTTCTGTGTGTAGAGTTTATGAACTGCAGGCCTTGTCTTGCTGGGATTCATTTCTGTGAGTGACCCCGGAGGCAGTACAGCGGCGAACTGTTCCATCCTTTTTTGCCGAAGGTGGTCTTGGATTTTCACTTGAATCAATCAATTTCCCTGCCGACACTGGATAGGAAGAGAGATGTGGATGAATATTGCTGATATGGACCTTGAATGTTAAGTGGCATATCATGAGGTATTTGGAGGTTTCTTAACCTCTCAGGAAGACGGACTGGCTGCTTATACTTCATGGTAGTAGTAAACAGATTGAGCAGGCATCCCGGGCTACGATAGCCTGCTGGATTAAGGAGGTTATCATGGCCACGTATGTGGATGCTGAGCAGCAGTGTCATGGGTGGAGGTTAGATTGTTGTCTCTTATTGAAATTTGCCGAGCTACAATGTGGTCCTCCTCCTTACACACCTTTTCTAGGCATTAC
Organism: Rhinatrema bivittatum; assembly: GCF_901001135.1. Taxonomy (NCBI): domain Eukaryota; kingdom Metazoa; phylum Chordata; class Amphibia; order Gymnophiona; family Rhinatrematidae; genus Rhinatrema; species Rhinatrema bivittatum. The sequence goes on from NC_042623.1 coordinate 88,988,460, forward strand.
TGCCTAGATATGCAAGCCCGGGAAGATGCAGCCTTCACATGTGTGGTATTGATCAGATCGCGGCCAGCCCTCCATCCTGTTTGGGTGTACCTTTGGTACATCCCACTGGTATGGATTAACCTATCTGAATGCTAAGAAAGGGTAAATTACTATTATCTGATAATTTTGTTTTCTTTAATGAAGACAGGTTAATCCAACTTCCCGCCCTTGGCTGCCAGATGGTGGTGCAGTTGTCCTCCTGAGTGGCTATGTCTCCGGGGATTACTGGTAAATGTCAGATCCAGTCCATAGATTAGTGATATTACATTCCTTGTCTAAACTCAATGTTTTCCTGTTAAATGAGTATTTGAATGGTTGTCTTAATGGTTATGATCATGTATTTTTAGATCATACCTAAGTAACAGATATTATCAAGTTCAAATAAAAAACACATTGTCAGAGAAAATAAATCTAGTAACTGGCGTACCACAAGGATCAGCACTTTCAGCTACACTCTTTAATATCTACCTACTTCCTCTGTGCCACCTCCTAGCTGGACTGGGTATCATACACTACATATACGCTGATGATATTCAGATTTTACTACCAATTGACGACTCACTGGAAAAAACACTAAATCTAGCAATCATGTACCTTGACATTATTAAACAGCTACTAAACCAAATGGAGCTAGTCATCAACATCGAGAAAACTGAATTCCTCCATCTTGAACGAACAAACATGACAGTCATCTAATCCCCGATCCTACTAAAAAACAATCAGAAAATTGGAATAGCCGAGAAAGTACGGAACCTTGGTGTAATAATAGACACAGAACTCAGCCTCAAACAACACATATCATTAAAAGTCAAAGAAGGATATGCCAAGTCAAAGTCAAAGAAGGATATGCCAAGCTAATGGTCCTCAGGAAACTTAAACCGTTACTAAATCAAACTAACTTCCGAACTGTCCTACAAGCTTTAATATTTGCAAGCACTGACTACTGCAATGCCTTACTATTAGGATTACCGTACACAACATTAAGACCACTCCAAATACTCCAAAACTCAGCTGCAAGAGTTTTGACAGGAAAAAGAAGAGATCATATAACTGAAACACTAGCTGAACTACACTGGCTGCCAATTGAATACAGGGTAAAATATAAAACCCTTTGCATTATACATAAACTAATCCATGACGAAAAAGCAGAATGGCTAAACACAGCACTCCGCATCCACGTCCCTAACAGAAACCTGAGATCCGCCAACAAAGCCCTCCTAACCATCCCCTCAGTAAAAACTGCAAAACTAACTCAAGTCAGAGAAAGAGCACTATCATTGGCCGGACCGTTACTATGGAACACCATGCCATAGAGATAAGACTACAGGGAGATTTCAAGACTTTCAAAAAGAGCTTAAAGACATGGCTCTTTAGAGAAGCCTTTCCACAAAGAGAGCGAGAAAGAGAAAAACGCTGAAAGCTGTACACATAAAATCTTCATACAGCACTAGCACATTTTATGTATGTACGTCATGAGTTTGTCTATTGCACCTTTTAATTTAAATGTATAATTTAACAGTCTTTATCTTAGTCACAGGTCAGATTAATCATCACTAAACTCTTTCGGGCGGATTTTCAAAGCCCTGCTCGCCGGCACGCCTATTTTCCATAGGCCGCCGGCGCGCGCAAGGTCCTGGGTTTTCGGAAGGGGGGCGTGTCGGGGGCGTGTCGAAGGCGTGTTGGGGGTGGGGCCGATCGATGCGGTGTTTTGGGGGCGGGACGCAGCGTTTCGGGGGCGGGCCCGGGGGCGTGGTTTCGGCCGGGGGCAGTCCGGGGGCATGGCCGCGCCCTCCGGAACCGCCCCGGGTCGCGTCTCGGCACGCCAGCGGCCCGCTGCGCGCGTGGATTTACTTCTCCCTCCGGGAGGCCGTAAATCCGTGGACAAAGGTGGGGGGTGGGGTTTAGTTAGGGCCGTGGGGGTGGGTTAGGTAGAGGAAGGGAGGGGAAGGTGAGGGGAGGGCGAAAGAGAGTTCCCTCCGAGGCCGCTCCGATTTTGGAGCGGCCTCGGAGGGAACGGAGGCAGGCTGCACGGCTCGGCGCGCGCCGGCTGCCCAAAATCGGCAGCCTTGCGCGCGCCGATCCTGGATATTAGAAGATACGCGCGTAGCCGCGCGTATCTTCTAAAATCCAGCGTACTTTTGTTTGCGACCGGTGCGCCAACAAAAGTACGCGAACGCGCATTTTTTAAAAATCTACCCCTTAGCCTTTACTATGAAACGATGTTACCGAGATCATCAGGCACGTCCATTACTAATAATAGGAACAGTTGCATATACAATTTACTATATGTACCTATATGTGAACCGTTGTGACGGTATTCTACTAAACGACAGTATAGAAAAGATTTTAAATAAATAAATAAATAAATAGTTGTCCACAGTTGACTTTTGCAGAGAATACTGGCGGGCTGATGTCAGCACATTTGCTGTTAGAGGTACATAACACATTGGTATGCATTAACCTGTCTTCATTAAAGAAAAGAAAATTATCAGGTAAGTAGTAAATTCTCCTTCCTGGGTTACATATTGTAATATCAGTGCAGGGTCTGTAAATGGATCCCTCTAATCGCTCCGCTGTGACTGGCTCCCCTGGAGTTTCTGAGATTATTTTAGATTGTTTTAGAAAGTGTAATCAAACATTTTTACAGATGGACTTCACCTGTAGAAGGGGGGTATCATGATATAAAGAGTTTTAAATACCATATGGGCACTATTTTTCTATTGACATCATCAGAGTAAGGATATCACTGTACAGAAAAGTATGTGTCAGTTTATAATGTGTCTTATATTTACAGTTCATACTGCATTTAGCAGGAGTGCTGCAGGTGAGTTGCCGAAATAAAACATTATTTGTGACAGCTAAAACGTTTCACCAGGAACGTATTTATTTATTTATTTATTTGCAGATTTTTATATACCGGGGTACGTAAGTAACATCACCTCGGTTTACATTAAAACAATAATTCAGCATTGCGCTTTACAATATAACATAGAAACTGAACAAATACAAAACCATGTATAACTTTGTATTAAAAGAATATAATCGAAATATAACAGACTGTGGAAATGGTGAAGAATGGTATAGGACTCAGATCATTAATAGTAGGCTTTTTTAAATAGCCAGGTTTTAAGGTTTTGTTTAAATTTTTTGTGAGAAATTTCCTGGTGTAATTCAGAGGGCATGGTGTTCCATATTGTTATTCCATATTGTTTATTCCATATTGTTATTCCATATTGCTTATTCTATTCTTGCACTTTTTTGCGTATGCTGATATATTTTGAGTGCAAGTGGTGCTCCGGTGTGTTTTTAGGTTACAAACAGAACATATAATGGCGGTCTATCCAATGGAGGTCTTATTATCAATGCTTACTTGTGAAGGAAGACATTTCCATAATTCGGAATGATAAAGCCTTCATGAAGTTATGGAAACTTCATCTCTGAATCCATTAGTGAAAATAAAACTTTCATCTAATAGAAATTGTGAACGTCAGGTAGTAGACAATGGCAGATAAGGACCACTGGCCCACCCAATTATTTTAGATAAAATTACATGTAGACTTACCATCATATTTTGCTAAAACCGCCTGAACATCTGCATACGCCTGCAGTTCCAATAGAGCTTCCAACAAGTTTTCATGAATGTTGAACATGCTTAGAAGAGGGAACTCCTTCATTAGCTAAATAAACAAAGCCAACAAGCTATTAACATAGCATAACGGATATTTACAGTGCACAGATTGAATCTGAATAGTCAGAAATGCTGGATGTCAATCATGGTCACCTTGGCAATGACAGCTAATGTCTTGCATGCAATTTAGGGAATAAACAAACTCTAAGAAAGCGAGAGAGCTTTTATTGCCTTTCATAGGAAGAGTCAGAAAATACATGTTCGTTTTGATGGCAGAAAAAAACATCAGCAGATAAATATTTAGACAGAACCCTCCTGTAAATTGTTCACTGTTGCTAAATAGAAATTGTCATTAAAAAAGTGGTGCTTATGTGAGTCTTAACACATGGTTTAAAGAGGCATCATATAAAGCTTTTAATTTAACTGTGTCGCACAGCCTCAAAATGTAATTGTTGGTGTTCAATGTTACATTTATATTCGGAGCCTACGAGAAGAAAATCTCTAGAAAAAAAACCTCTCTGAATTAACAACAGTTTTACAAATCCTGCACAGCTTAAACAGGTGTTGCGCTCTACAGAGAAAGAGATCTAAAGTTGTCTAGCTGCAGTACAGAGCACGGTAAGGTCTATTTCAAGCAGCAATGTTTCTATCTGAAACGCCGCAGGAAGTCTGACTTTCATGGAAGCCTCTTGTACATGCCTTTCAGTTGGAGTGCAGAAGTAAAAGGTCAGCATAATGCTTTCCTTCAACACAACAAATTAGAGACCAAGCAGGCATTTATGGCTCCCAACGAAAGAGAAAACTTATTGAGACAATACCAGTTCCAAGGTGATCCGAGTGTAAACATTTTATGAGGGGCATTACGCTTAAAGGTGAATTTTCAAAGGGGTTCCACATGTGCAAGTAGTAAGTATGGATATATAATGCTATTTTATAAACATCAAGAGTACATTTTACGGGGAACAAAAGGGGCGGTCCAGGGGGTGATCTGGGACGGGTTCAGAGGTACGCATGGTAGTTGTTATTTTGGATATAGATGCATATTCGTCACCAAACATATTTGTACACTTTTACACCTCCTACCTGACTTGTGCAAATTACATTGCACTTCTCTGTTCCCGCTTTGGGGTTGGAGGTCTGGGTGAATGGGTAGGGGTTGAGAGCGAAATGTTAAAAGGGTCTAGGTGAACTGGAAAAGGACTGGGTGAATTGGTGGAAATGTCGGCAAATTAGTGAATTCCAAGTACACACACACAAGTATTTTCAAAATGTTATAAGCGCATACTTTATAAAATACCTGCTTCCATAATTAAATCTGGGTAGTGTCACAGTTATTTCACACACAAAATATATGCACTTATGTTTATAAACTGGGTTTCTTGCACTGGAAATATACCCATGCACTGAAACATGCATGCATGCTGTTGGAGTTGCACAGTTAATAAAACACTGACAATCTTTGCGTGTCCACTTACTTATACAAATGCCATGCCGCAAATAGGTTTGAAATTTGGGGTTCTTAAAAACAAATGCGCTATAACATTTTACAATCAACTATACACTATTTAGAGGATGGAGGCTGTAAAATGATATAGTGTCAAAAATATCATACCTATTTTATGTATTATAAACACAAAACTAATAGTTTCTTTTACAAATAAATAACAGGTAAGCTGTTCCCAGTTGGCACTGCATGGCTGTCGATCTATAAACGGCATTATACACTTTTAAATACCTCTCTTCTGTGCTCTGCAAGCAGCAGTCAACATGTCATTAACTATTTGAAGTTAACCCTCACGGAGTTTGAGGGTAATGCATGATCTTAAAGAGAAACAATATTTCCTCATTTTGAGCCAAGTTCTTAAGGCTTTAAGAGGCAGAGGCACTAATGGGTAATTTCCCAGTTCAAGCCTGATTCATAAAAATGTGTTTCCGTTCTGAGCCTAGGAGGAAGGTGCTTAACACCCCTGGCCCTAAATATAATGTCCAAGTACAAAATCATTTGCTTATTTAAACATAACCTTAAGTCTGTTTTACAAGCAAGGAATCTGCAGGGTGTAAAGTTGTGCTATGATAACAACCTGCCTCAAGAGTGCTGTGAGGTAAAAAAAAAAACAACCAAAAAATAAACTACTACCCAAGACGTGAACCATTTGCATCATCCGCTCACAAACCCAAGTGGGTTTAATTAAAGGCAACCTGCCTTCTGCTCAGGCCATAATCATTTCTGTGAGTAGTTGAAAGCCATTATGGTATAACTGAAATCAAATAATATTCATTTTCCCTATTTAAAACTGGGTATTAGGTATTATCTAACCTGCCTTAAGAAGAAAGAGCCATTTTCTTTACTAGTGGTGCCATGAATGCACGATTGCCCTCATTCTAGGAAGCTGAACTAGCTCAGGGAAGCAGAGCAGTGATCTGGCCACTAGGCTAAAGTTTTAGCACAGGAAAACCTGTAGTCCAGAAGAAAATGAGTCTGATGTTGGGACCCAGTACTCACATCTCCAAGGATCCTGACTGGATTCTGAAACCAGAATGAAACAGCCCTCTACCCATACTTTGATTTAACTGAACCTGTTACTGGTAAACTCATCTGCTACTTTTTAATACTGCTAGACCAATCCTGTGCTGGCTCTGAACTGTAAGCGAACCAGAGCTATCTACGGTCCCCACACCCAGGGAGAGGCCTCTGGTCTGGGAACCTGACAATCTCGTGCATATTCCTTGGGGCTATCCTGAAAATCTGACTGGTTATGGGGGTCACAGAACAGGTTTAGGAAACCTTCTATAATGCTCTTGGGCAGATAGTCCGAAATGGAGAAGAAGCTAGCTCTCGTTTAGTTTACAAGATAATCTGAAACTGAATCTAAAAACCGCAAAAACAAAAGTAATGGATATTTTCACAGTTTCTATCTGCTGACAGTAAAATAATATTTTGAAAACAGAATCTAAATGAGGTTTTCTTAAAACAACTGCATTTGTGGATGTTAATCGCTGTTAATGTTAATCGCTGTTATAGTTGCTCCTTTGATTTTAATGTATATCGTTGTTATAAATGTAAACCGGAGTGAAGGCCAACACTAATACTTCGGTATATAAAAACTTACAAAATAAAAATAAAAATGATATTTGGAGACAAAAGCATGTCCTTTGAACCATTTTCTAAGGCTGTATTGCTATATACTACTGCACCAGAAAATTCAGGTGGTCACTTGGGTCCCTGACAGAGCATGGGTGAGGAGGCAACTATTGCTGCAAGAAAGATCTCTGCTGGTACAGCGCGGTGCTGAGTCACGCAGGGCACCTCTTTCCAGCTCTGAGCTCGTACGCAGACCCATGTCACGCAACTGACATGGGGAAGGAGAGAAGAATGCTTCCGTCTAGCCCCCAGCTATGGAGGCTCTTCATGTCTATATCTACTGACAGAAAGAGAAGCCTCCTGCAAGCTATTAATGTGCAACACCTGCAAATCAACTTCCTTATAAAATACCTGATTTATATTTCTTCTCTATTTGTTAAAAATAATACAAAAAAAAAACCCAAAACAACACAACCCCAGGGTGATCCTCTTTTTTTGTTTGAGAATGTTTGGGGCTTCAAGACCCTGTTGGCAAATCAAGAAACCCTCCAAATCTCCATAAAAAAAACCTTTAATTTGAAGGACTGCTCTCCTACAAATGATTTATTAATCCATTTCTAGCCAGAGGTTAACTTCCACACCTCAGACCTTGAGAGGATTTACTGGATCTGAAAGCCTCATTGACTGTTTTCAGGGGCACAGCCCCTTTACGTTCAACTTTTATTGCCTTTGCAATTCTGTAAGTGGCGCTGTAAGCCCCTGAAGAACTGATTTCTGCCTTCCAAGATCTTTTATTTGGTTCTGCGTAGCTTATGTAGATACTAATGAAATGATGTGTACAATCTGCCCATTTTAAGGGCAATAAAAACAAAAAAAAAGTAAGACAGTGTATACTGTGTTCTGTGACATGAAGTAACTTGTTCGGTGGTAAAACTGTAATATAACTTTACAGTGCATTCATCTCTCCTTTTCCTTGGCTTGTCCCTCACTTTGTTCTCTCCCCCCTCAGGGACTAAGACCATATGTGCCCCTTACTGCAGCAGCCCATTCCCATATTTTTTTACTATTTTTGGGTCTCCCTCCCTATCCCACCCTGCTGTTCCTGTTGTCTTGCCACATTGGATACGTGCCTGGAGGGTGCCAGGGCAGGCTTTCTGAAAATAATTAATACAGCATCAGCCCCATGTACTTCCGTCTACAATGATGAATGCAGTGAAATGTTAGAGGAAAAAAAAGAGGAAGGGTAAGGATTTTAACTAGCATAAGGCCAAGAAAGGAGGAGGAGTAGCTTAGAGGCTAGAGCAGCAGGCTTTAGACCAGCAAGATCAGGGTTCAAATCCCACTGCTGCTCCTTGTGACCTTGGGCAAGTCACTTTACCCTCTGTTGCCCCAGGTACAAACTAACCCCTGCATTCATCAAAATGCTATAATAATGCCTGTGGTAAGAAAAAGGGATGCATTTATGGTAATTTTAGAATTACCACACACTACCATACCACTTCACACAGGTAGTATTGTGGGGTGCGGTAAAGTTTTCACACCCCACGACATTACTTCACAGCTCATGAAGTGCCCAGATAGGTGTGAGAGAGAAAGAGACTCTTTAAAAGGCCTTTATAGTAGTCAACTATTTATATCTCTTTAGGAGTGCCAGCTGATAGCTTGAGGTGAGATGTTGGTGGTGGTTTAAAGGCCAGTTTTAGAGGCGGAGTGAGACGTGCAAACAGCAAAGTACACCGAGGTAAAGATTTGACGTCCTGGCTCTTTCACATTCATTCAGTTTAAAGGGCAAAGGGATGGGAAGCTGCAAGAAAAGACCACTATCTTTCAAGAAAAGGTAGGTCAAAAACGTTGATGGACACAGGACACATAAACTAGGAGGCAGATATGTTCATTAGCTGCTGTGGAGAAATAATGGCTAAGAGGGAATCAGGGTATCATGATATTCTCTATGATGTATGCAAGTGTGCACTATTAGGGGTGTGCATTCGTTTGCAACGTATTGGCAATCCGCAACATATAGGGCCATATTCGTTGTGTTCATGGGGAAGCGAAACATATCGTGATTCCCACGAATACAACAAATCTTCACCAAATTATTCGGCCATCTAAAGGAGCAAATTTAAACAAAACCCCCACCCTCCTGACCACCCCCCCCAAGACTTGCCAAAACTCCTTGGTGGTCTAGCGGGGGTCCGGGAGCGATCTCCTGCATTTTGATTACCGGCAGCCGACGACCCGAGTGCAGGAGATCGCTCCCGGACCCCCGCTAGACCACCAGGGACTTGTCAGGAGGGTCCCCCAAGACTTGCCAAAAGGCCCTGGTGGTCCAGCGGGGGTCCGGCAGTGATCTCCTACACTCGGGCTGTCGGCTGCCAGTATTCAAAATGGCGCCGATAGCCTTTGCCCTTACTATGTCACAGGGGCTACTGGTGCCATTGGTCGGCCCCTGTCACATGGTAGGATCACAAGATGGCGCCTGCTATCCATTGCTCCTACCATGTGACAGGAGCCGACCAATGGCACCGGTAGCCCCTGTGACATAGTAAGGTCAAAGGCTATCAGCGCCATTTTGAATACCAGCAGCCGACGGCGAGAGTGCAGTAGATGGCTCTCGGACCCCCGCTGGACCACCAGGGAGTTTTGGTAAGTCTTGGGGGGGGGGGTCAGGAGGGTGGGGGGTTGTAGTTAATTAAATTTTAGCCGGGAAACGAATAAGAATGGAATGCATGAACGGATCGGGGCCCCCCCTTGCCGAATGCAACGTATCTGCCCCCCCCCCCCCACAAATACCGAATGTAACATATGCGGTCCCTCTGCACATTCCTACTGTATATAGCATGCATAAATTGCATTGTATGCATTACCATCTTTGCCTATATACTTAACTAGGTGGGTCACCAGTAATAGAAAAAGAATGAGGTATGCGTGCAAATTAAGTATAATAATGCACGTTCTAATTAATTCACACATTAATACTATCCATTTTAACAATATACACTTGCATGATCTCTCTGCATAATACATGGCTATGCACATGCATATATCTGGCCAATTTGCCCATTACTTCTTATGTGCTGCTATATGGCCATAACATGCTATGTACATAGTACCTCCAGACCTACCACACTGGACAAGTCTTTTAGCATTGATAAGCCCATCACCAGTGTTCTCCCACCCCCAGTATAATATATGATGCAGCCTCATTACTAAAAATCTGTAAACCTACAGGCAGTAAGCAGCCTGATTCCATGGCCACCCCATTTACTCTGCCCTTTCTAAGGCATATATTGCAGGTGCTAACAGATGTTTCCAGGGCTTCTGTCTGTAACACAGGAAAGTTTTGTATACAGTGAGTGGTATATCAGCAGGTGCTACATTAGGGATCACAGAGCAGTTCTCTCACAAGTAGGAAAGAGTTCTGAGTGGGAAAGATACAAAAAAGGTGAACATATATGTTCAAGCCAACAAATATTTTCTCTATTGCAGGGGAGCAGCATAGTGAGGAGACAGAAGAAGCTGGACCAAGTGACTCCCAAAGGAGAAGACAGCACTCAAGGGTGCTGCCTGCCAGCTCTGAGGAGGACAGTGAGAGGGCAGATGGAGTTGCAGAAAAGCAGCGAGTGTCATGTACAAACCTACCTAGAAGTCAGCCCCCGGTAATGTTTCCTTCCTGGAAGTAGTCATGTATTCCTGACTGCAAGAGAATGTAGGCATTGTGAGTCTATCCCGGAAACTGGGGGACTACATCCAGGAAGATGCTCTTGGCGTCACACACCACCTGCATATTGAGGGAGTGAAAGCTCTTGCAGTTGTGCAAGTGGCCTCATCTATTCCTGGTGCTCTTGTAGAGACATGAGTGCAATCGATAGCCCTCAAGACAGAGAGGAAATGTGCTATTTGATAGAAATCATACATTATATCATGTTGTTCATGTATTCTCCAAGGGAAGGATATATATTGGTGTTCTCCTGAGCAAGGAATCTAGGACCTGCTCTATACACATAGAGGTGAAAGACTGGCTGAGGCAAGCCATGATGCCTAGAGGTGTTTGAAAGGTGCCAGTGGCAAAGAATGCAAGGGCAGTTGTCACTTTGACATGTACTGGCAAGGCCTGGCCCCTTCGGGTGGTTGGTTCCAGATCCCCCTCTAACTACTGGCATAGGTAGTGCATAGATTCCTTGTTGAACCTGAACCTGTGCATGACTTGTTCCTCTGAGAGAGCCATAACATTTATCTGAGTCCTATATACCCTGAGTAAGGGGTACCTGCTCCTCCTCCTCTGCTCTGTCTTCCTCCTCAGTCGCATAGACCTTCGTATCTAATAGAGTCAGTAGAGTCATCTTAAAAGGGGACTCTCCAGTACAGACTATCTAACCCTTGAATGTTGCTGGAAGAAACACTGGCATTCCCTCTTTATAGGCTTTCATGTCCCTGTATCTCCCCAATCTGTTCCTCTAACCCCAGTATATACCTGTATGTCCCACACAGCAAGCAGTAAGGCTCTTATCTATCCAAGGAACATGGTGTTAAGCCCCCTCCCCATAGTTTGTCTTTGATGCCCCCATATCACCCAAAATTTCCCAGTGTCCATCAGCAGGCCCCCATCTGGCCCTGAGACCTTCCCTCACACTCTGAAGCCTGCACCAGCATCCACTCACCCGGAGAAGCCAAGCCAGTGAATGCCAAAAGAGAACAGAAAGGAAACGTTTGCAAGTGTATGTGCAGATGAGCTGAAGTAACTATACACGCGTAAATGCGCATATGTAAGTGCATACCCTTTACCACATGTCCCCGACACCCCCCCAAACTGCCCGGTTTTCCTGCGCTTAAAAACTACGCTTTTACGTTTATATACGTGCATATATGGCACCTTTATAAAATCCAGATTACATGCATTCTGCTCTTAAACATACGTAAATGGTCTTTTCTTTTGCGCAAGTAATCTTTTGAAAATTCATTTGTAAGAGAGCAATTTCCAAAATGCTCGCATTGGTGCACAGTTGGCACACAGTTTACACCCACAGCCTTAGCACCGATTTTCAAGGGGAGAGTGCGTGAGAACTTTCATGTTGACCCAAACAAGGCCTGGTCTCCTCTCAATGTGGCTAAAGGTCCACATGGAAAAGTAGCACAACGCACAGACTTTTAGCCACATTGAGAATGGGGAAATTTTCAGATGGCTGATTTATGTTGATAAAACTCTTTTTACCTGTGCAAACTTCTTTGAAGATTGCCCTCCCTGTGGGAGGCAATGATGCAGGCAATGCAATGATGCAATGATGCAGGCAATGATGCAGGCAATTAAATAAGGAGTAGCGGCATAAAGCACCAAATGTCTCACTTAATGCTCCTAACTGAACTAGTTCAAACTTTTTTTAACTGTAGTCAACCATCAGGACAAATTGCTATGAAACACTCAATCCCCCATATAAAACACCTTTGGATATAAAACTCCTGTTTGTTACCGAAAACTAATGGCTCCACCCATGTAATGTACGACCCATTTTTTTCTTTGATATAGGTAAACCTATTGTAAACCGTTATGATGGTGAATAACTTAATGACGGTATATAAAAACTCTCAACTAAATAAATAAATAAATAAATAATGAGCTGTTATTGCTATATTATGCAATTAGAAATCAAGATGATAGCTTCTAGATTGACAATGTATCAGTGTTTATTACTTTTTATCATGAATTAGCAACAAGCCTGACTGAACAAAATGTATCAGATCACATGTGAGCCACTGAGAAACTTTCTCTCTAAAGAAATAAATATCATTAGACAAGAGGTATTCAGACAGGGCGTAACAAAAAGGGAGATGAAGCTGCTCCTGTGGATGCTAAATCGATGCTGCATGTCGAAGTGGAAAGTCCAGTAAGTGAAGAGCCAGTTGTGATGGGGAGAAGAAAATCAGTGACAATCCTCACCCAGGAGCCTTGCACCGGAACCCAATAATCATAAGCCCTGGATCTCACCACTAGATGTCGCTGTCGTGCAAGGATGGTGGTTCCTTCCTCCCAAGAGGGGCTGTGAATACTGCCTCCACAGCAACCCCAGCCCCAGCTGATCTGGGGAGAGGTAGACCCGAGCTGGGAATCAGAACTCAGTCTCTCCGCTTGGTTCTGCTATGCAATTGAACCACTGGACTGGCCTTTACTGCTTTCATTTCTGACATGTTTCAGTGGCAGAAAAACTATAAGCACCGGTCAAAACCTCCAGTTATCATCTGACAGGTATTGGAAGAAACTAACACCTCACATTTCCAGGGTTCTTCTCACAAGGCACTTACAGACTTTACAGCAGCAATTCATGATCCAACAAAACCCCTTAATGCATGCTAGTTTTAACTTCATTATGTTATTTTACATGGTACTTGGTCCAAGTGTGTTTATTCTGACAGGCTCCATCTAAAGTATATATTTTATTTTAAATATATATTATCTATTGGGAACCGAAAACACTTATAATTCAATTTAAGATCAATTATAAAAATTCATTTCTGAACAGCTCTGCCCAAGCCCCCAATCAAAATGCCGTTGATGAGATAGGTTTTATGAGTAATATTTGCCAAGATTCATTCTATGCACACTGCTCACAGACAATCAGTCTGAGGTTACTGATCTCCCCGTCGAAGACTGAGACACAATTATGCATTCAGGTGACAGTATCAGGAAATAGAAGGGTGGAAAAAAACCCCTGCAGTTGACTCACCATTCAAAAGGCCAGAGATGTGACACATCTGCTCAATAATTCAGAGAAGAAAGCAAGCAGAGCTGGTCTATGAATGACTGCTGAGAAGATCCATGAGGGGTTAGAAGTACGGTAGTTAAGATCTACTGAAGATATTTTTTTTTTTTAGTTGCTATCATTGTCTGTTTTCTTGGTTGCAGGACTTTAGAGGCAGAGAAGAGTGTAAGTGACTTAGAGGTTAGAGAAATGGGCTGGTTCAAATCATGTTTATGCCACTGACACTCTTTGGGCAAGTCAATTTATCTCTCATTGCCTCAGGTATTCACAGAGAGTTTATAGCCCTCTTAGGGCAGGGACTCATTGTGCCTGGTTGTATTTTGCATTTTGTAAGAAACTTGGAGTTATTTTTCGAAAACGTGGGGTAGAACAGGAATGGAATTATATCTGTACGTAATTTATTGTTAGGTACCCTGGCATAGGGGTACTATATAAAAGCTGAAATAATAAGACAAAGGTTTGGCACATTTCCTAGTTTATTTGTCATACTTGAAGTATGCCTATTTCTCATGCACACATCAATATTTAATATGGAAAAATAAGGCAGAGAGAGAACTCAAGAAAATGTTTTAACCTCTTGTGTTCCGATATTGTTAGACTGGAAAATACAGACAGTGATAGGTGATGAAGCTATCATGTCCAAATATACTGCAAAATAAACATCTGCAGTGAGCATATGCCAAATTCAGAATGAGGGAATTTAATGGAAAGTGTCTACAATTATCAGATTGGAGCCCATCATCAAGGGATCAACCTTTCTAGAAAATATAATCTGAACATATTTAAAAAAACATGATCTGAATGTTTATTTTAACTGTAACTTCATCTACAAGAAACAGGAGGCTTCTAGCATCAGATAACATTTTTTTTTGTAGGTGATGTTTTAGAAGAACGAAATCAAATCAGTGTGAATCTGGAAGAGATGCTACAGCAAACCAACAAACTAAATATATGCAAATCACCAGGACCTGACAGTATTCACCCCAGAGATGTAAAGGAACACAAATATGAAATTTCAGACCTAATACAGGTAATCTGTAACCTATCATTCAAATCTACCTCTACACTTAAGGCCTGGAGGGTAGCAAATATAATATCAATTTTCGAAAAGGGATTCAGGAAAGACCCAAATAACTGCAGACTGGTAAGCCTGACACTGGTGCCAGGAAAAATAGTGGAAGCTATTAAGAACAAAATTGACTTGGCGCGACTGGACGGCGCCCTGCGTCGATTTATATGGAAGGGTGGGAAATCGAGGGTACCGCTTTCATGGTTGAGAAACAGGTGGGGAGATGGTGGACTTGGACTTCCTGACCTGGCCTTATACAATTTGGCGTGTAATATGCGGATCATACGTGATTGGTTGATGACCAAATCCTATTATACTGCCTTGGGAGCAGATTCTGCGGTGACATATCCTAGGACCCCCTCCTATGTATTACAGGGAAGGGCGACCAGTCTTCCCTCGTTTTTAACTCAATCAGCCCTTCTTAAACCGATCCGGCAGACTTGGCTGCGACTTACGAAATTGTTACATATCCCTAGAATCTGTGCTTATTTCTTACCTATAATAGGAAATGATGATTTCCCCCCAGGATCCCAGTCCAAGTCTTTTCACTTGTGGGCAGATAAAGGAATAACTTATATAGGACATTTTTTTACTAATGATGGGGAATTTTTGCAGTTCAAAGACTTCTGTGATATGTATGGGGTGGGGGTTGCGCATACCTTTCCTTACATACAAATCCGTCACTATATTGGGGCGCTACCAGTCGACTCCAAACAACCTTTGGTATTTCACACATTAAATAACCTCTTTCATTTTGATAAGGACAAAATCCCATCTTTATCTAATTATTATAGATCATTACGATGTACAACACGCTTCGATATATGTTCATCGTTGACAGACCGTTGGAACCAGGATGGGGAATTCCTGGTAACTAGCTCCATTTTGAGAGCGGGCTTTCGGCGTATTGCCAAGGTTTCTTCGAACATGTATTATAGGGAACTACAATTTAAATTTCTGAGCAGGGCTTATATCTCACCTCTGGTAGCAAAACAGATGACAATTACGCCACTAGCACTGTGTGCACGATGTAACAGGGATGTGGGTACTCTGTCACATGTCTTCTGGTCTTGTCCCACTGTACATAGCTTTTGGCGTAAAATAGCCCATTATCTAGAAGATATTCTGGATGTGACTCTTCCCCTATCCCCTATGTGGTTTCTATTTGGCTGTGTTTCCCCCATCAGAGTGGTTCCAGACTACTGCTGCAGAAAGCTTGCTTAGTGGGGAAGAAAGTGATCCTGTTGTTGTGGCGCTCCACTGACTCTCCATCGTTTTGGGCCTGGAGAAACCATTTTCATGCCATGATGTCTATGGAACATGTGGGATCTCATGAATCCCCTCGACGTTGGAAAACCTTCCTGCTTATTTGGGACCCATATTTACAAAGCCTACCACATAGAGCCCGTAGTTTGGTGGTAAATGATTGACCCTGCGATTAATGAGATTTTGTAACCTTTCATTGCCTACTTGTTTGTATGTTGTTTTTGATGACACACACCGGGAGGGTGGGGGGGTTGGGTGGGGATGGGTAGTGGGGAAGGGAAGGGGGGGGGGGGGGAAATTTTACTTTGTATGATGTAGGTTATGGGTCGGGTCAGTATCCCACCTGACTCATTGTTGTCTTAACTTAGTGGTTGTATGAAACTCATTAATACCAATTGTTTGAAATAAACTTTGGGAAGGGGAGGGGGGAGGTGGACGGGGATATCAATGTATGGGTGGAACTGTGTTAAGCGTTCTCCTGAGGAGGGTTCAGAAATCAGCCCGACTCAGTATTGTTATGATCTGTTTATTCAAAATATTAATAAAAACGTTTAAACATAAAAAATTAAAAAAAAAATTAAAAAAGAACAAAATTACTGGAGATCACATGATGCTGTGAGGGGATAGGATGCACGCTTCCCTTCTCGGCGCCCTCGCCCAGCATCTAACACCATCCGCTCCGGCAACCATGCAATTTTGCTTTATCGGATAGGTGTGGTGAATACTAAGCAATTGCAGGCTTGACTTGTGGAATGATGGCCTCCCGTCAACAAAAGAAGGACAAAGAAAAAGAGAAAGAATGCTCGCGGGCCCCAGAGGCCCCGGTGGAGGAGGGGGACTCGCTTCCTGTCCCGATTCCAGCTACAGGGCTTGCGGAACTTAAATTAGCGATTCAAGAGACAATTCACCCAGAATTGCTGCTAATTTCTACTAAATTTACCGAGATGTCTGCCTCTGTTGCCTCTTATGAGACCCGTTTCCTTGATGCCGAACATCGCATCTCAGAGCTCCAAGATGGCCACCAGACCCTCCACCAGGAAATGGTAGCGCTGAAGAGCATGGTGAGTAAACATACAGAGCGTTTAGAGGATCTCGAGAATCGCGCTCGCGGATCCAATCTCCGCTTCGTCGGGCTGCCAGAAAGAATCGCGGACACGGACCTCCCGGTTTTTAGAGGAATGGATCCCCCACGCGCTCGATTTACCTCGTGCTCTGGGCCTGTTCTGCATTGAAAGGGCACATCGCCTCGGCCCTAGACGCGCGCCTGATGCCCGCTCGAGAGTTGTCATAGCCAAGGTGCTTAATTATGTGCACAAAGTCGGGGTCCTGACTGCGATCCGCAAGGGGCAGGTGCTGCAGCATAACAACCAGAAGATTTTGGTTTTCCAAGATTTTTCGGCTGCAGTCACCCAGCAACGCCAGGTCATGGCCCCCCTTTGTAATAAACTTTATGCCTTGGGAGAGAAAGTGGTAATAATTTACCCGGCACGACTTCGCGTGGCCTTGGAACAGGGCATTAAATGGTTTTCTGATCCAGTGGAGGCAGCGAAATATGTGCAAGAATGTGGCAGCGTACGAGATAACTCCGTGGGACCTCCTTGAACTGATGATCCTGATGCGCTATACCGGGCCTGTAGTGGTTACCTCGGACACACGGACAGGCTGTTCTTCTTCATGTGCTGGTTGTGTTCTATTTAGTTCCCGGTCTAACGATCGAATATGGGCCCAGTGCAACTCATGTTTCCTGCGTGGATGGGACACAACACTGGTCTAACCATTCTTTTCTTTTTTTTTCTCAAATTAAACTGTTTCAGTGCCGGTGACTGCGCTGGGCCACAAGTGCTCTGGGAATTGGGAAACCACCTGATGTTCATCTCAAGAGCAGTTTGTTTATCTTTTCTGGAGTTCACAGTTTGAGCTATCAAGATATGCTTGTTGAAGGCGCCATTCTGATTCAAGATGGCTAGGCCAGATTTCATCTATGTGGTTAGCCTTCATACTGGTTGAGGCTTTTCTCACTTGAAATGTTCAGCGGTGGGTGGGGCTGGATGGGGGGGGCGGGGGGCGGTGGGCTCTTAAGTGATCTTCTTTTCCTCTTCGGAGGTTTTTTGGGGGTAAGAGATTGCAGTTTGCTCTGGGAGTGGGGGGATGGTTGGCGGGGGACAGGGGGAAGGGGGGAGGGGTTTCTTTTTTGGCTCTGTGCACTCATGGTCCGTAAAGGGGAAATTTGCTTCATGATTTTATGGTTTGGAACGTGGCTCCTGGGAGTCCCACTTGGCTTTTTATGGAGGTCTCAGCTGGGATGGCCTCCATATATCAGAATTTTCATGTACTGTGTTCTGTTTTTCCTTTTCCCATTTCACTCTATAGGTCCTAATTAATGTCTAATAAATCATTGAAATTAATTTCCTGGAATGTTTGTGGTATAAATTCTCCCTGCAAGAGAACAAAGATATTAACGGTTTTACAAAAGAAAGCTGCTACGGTGGCCTTTGTAAAGGAAACGCATCTTAATGATGCGGAACATCGAAAGCTCCTCTTCTTGGAGGAGAAGTCCATTACCTGCTATTAATTAAGTTGACTTAGAAAATAGCCACTGCTATTACTAGCAACGGTAACATGGAATAGACTTAGTTTTTGGGTTCTTGCCAGGTTCTTGTAGCCTGGATTGGCCACTGTTGGAAACAGGATGCTGGGCTTGATGGACCCTTGGTCTGACCCAGTATGGCATGTTCTTATGTTCTTATGTCAATGGGTGGGGGCAGTGCACTATGCCTCGGCGACAACGCGGTCTGCCGGAGTCGCCATTCTAATACATAAAAGTCTCCCACTATCGATTAAAACTGAAATTAAGGATCCCCAGGGACGCTACCTAATTTTAGTAGCAGAATTTGATGGGCAACCGGTTCTCTTGTGCAATAACAGCCCTCGTTTTGATTTTTTTCAAAAATTATATAGATTGCTCCTCCCTTACTGTCATAATCCGCTATGCTGATGGGAGGAGCAATCAGATAGGAGTATCAATCTGATGCATTCCATAGGCAGACTTAGCAATCTGTTGTTATAGACTGCAGGAGATAGTAGTAGGTGGATCCTTGGGCCAGTGGCAGATGACCACGCCCCCAGGGGAAGATCCCGAGAGGGATTACCGGCTAGGCTTAGAGTATTTATTTGAAACTTTTATATACCGGTATTAGTAAGCATACATCATACCGGTTCACATTGTAACTAGTAGGCTGAAATTACAATCAACAGGGAGGGGAAAACCGGGGGGAATATACATAGAGCAGCAAGGCATTGAAGTTAAAGCAATAAAACTGAAACGGGCTATTTACAGGTCTATATATAAAGGCTTAAAACAACTTATTTACAGCAGTCTATATACAGTATGGAGACAGACACACACTAGTTATTTTATTAAACAGGTCTTGAAACCACCAGAGGTGGCAGTAGTGAGCTGAAGTGCCCGGCAGGGCTGAAGTCCCTCAGATACTGGAACAGCGATCCCTGGATGGCTGAGCTGTTGAGAAACTGTAGACAGTGAATAGGCAGGATATGCAGAGTTCATGAACAGAACTAGATGACAACACTCACATATTGGTCTCAGGGAGCTCAGGAGCTGGAAAGGATAGGCCCTCGAGAAGCGAGTACCTGGTTCCAGGGAAAGCTCTGAGAGAGCGATGGTAACTCACAATGATGTAGATAATGATGGCTTCCAAGAAGAAGAGAATCAGCAGATAGTCAGGAACAAGGCCCTCGAGGAGCGAGTACCGCTTTCTGTCTGCAACTTGAAAAGTAAAGAGAGAGAGCGAGGCCCCTGAGGAGCGGGTACCTCTGGTAAGTCCGAGGAGGCAGAGTAGCTTAGGTAGAAACCCCATGCTAACTCAATTTGTTAGCGATATCAGAGACCTTTAAATATCGGAAGCGGATGACATCATCCCAGGGAGATGCCCCTGAGGTTCGCGCCCTTGCTGGAACTTCACACAGAGCGCGCGTGCCCTAGGCTTCAGGCAACATGGCGGATCTGCAGCGTCGAGCCGGTCCGGGGACGCCGGAGGGAGACGGCAGGGAGACGCTGCAGCAGCCAGCCATCCTTCAGACCTGGAGGGAGTTGCCACAGAGGTAAAGAGGGCAGAGTGAAGACGTCGGGCAGCAATGGTCGCAACAATACCCCCCTTCAAAGGGCGATCTCCTCTTTGGGTACCAGGCTTAGGTTTTGAAGTATGCGCAAGGTGGAACTGACGAAGTATCTCTTTGTCCAAGATATTGGTCTGAGGCTCCCAATAGATTATATCTGGGCCGAAACCCTCCCATAACAGAAGGTATTCAAAAGTCTTGCCTCTTTTACGAACATCCAGAATCTCTTTGATCTTAATCTCTAAGTCGTCTTCTGCATCGATGACAGGTGGATCTTGAGTTTTGGAAGATGTTTGTTTGTAGATATCAATAAACAAACCAAAAATCAGTCTAGCTTGAAATCAAAAGGATTGTATGTGATCAAACTGGGGAAACCTCATAAAGGGCCAATACAAGGCTAAATCAAATGCCTATTTGGCTGCTTACTTTGAGGGTCTAACTCCAACAATGTGGTTGTTAGATAGAGTTTATAATCATTGGAAACCCCAGCCGAAAGATGCTTAATAAATATTGTGCCATTAAGCTATCTTATTAGTCCAGTTCAAATCCACTGTTGTAGGAGTGAAATATGGTATACAGACAACTATTATACCAATAAAACACTCACTGTTATGACGCCAAGGTACTCCGTGGGAAACTTCATGCAAACAGTGTATCGATCCCGACACTGCAGTGTTTCGAATAAATTATCTTCATCAGGGAATCACCTTTGAGCATGGAGTGTACTTGTATATCTCGGCTGTATAAACGCACTCTGTAAATGATGGCGGGTATGCTCCTTCATTAGAGTGCTATGCGTGCACTGACGATGTAACAGTGACTTTTGGTGGTCGAAGTGCTTCTTCCTCTTTAGGATTGCGCGACTGCAATCCGTTCGTTTTGAAACGAACGGATCACAGTCACGCTGGCTGGAGCTGGCATTGCTGTGGAGGTGGCATTTATAGTCCCTTGGGAAGACGGGTGTGGGAGGGGAGGAGAAAGCCATGATTGCTGTTAAGGGCAGCACGTGATGGCCCAGATTCAGGTCCTCATGATACAGGAGTCCATACAGCTGCATGGCTCCCAGCTTCAGGATCAATACTGCAATAACCGTACTAGGAACAGTGGATGGAAGGGTCTATTATTGAGAGCTCATGATGCCAGATTCCAATTGAGCTGGAAGGAAAAGGAGAAAGGAAGAACTACAGGGCTGGGAAAAAAAAACAGAGGAGACTTGACGGAATGTGCACCGAACTGTTTCGACACAGGGCTTTGAATGTGTTTTGTCTTAATTGCCTCTTTTGCTATCAACGAAATGCCTGGGAACTGAACATGACGAGTGTTCTGGGGGAGGGAGGGGGGTGATGGTGGCTCTGTAGCAGTTTGTCCTGCAGAAGGACCCGACTCAGATCTTCCACTGGCTGTGGCTGGGGGTTCTGTGGCGGCGGTGTCATGAAGTCGCAGCCATCACACACAGCTGACACTCAGTGGCTGCATTTAGGGCCTATGATTACAGGGTCTGGGGCGGGTGCATGGGCCCTGGCTGCATTTATTGGAGGAAAGTGAGTTGGGAGGGGGATATAAAACAGAGGATGGGGAGTGTTTAGGAAATGCTTGCCAGTATTTAGTGACCCACAGCTTTGTGTGCATCACAGGAAGAGTAATCAAGGTTTGTCCCGGCTGTTCTCCAGATATAGATTTAGCAATGAAGCATAACCCAGTTAATTTCAATGGGAAAAACACCGGTGCAAAACTGGAGAAAAACTTTGATAAATGTTTGTCATAGCAGAGTAAATGGAAGTTATAAAAAAAAAAAAAAAAAACCCACTCAGAAACCAGGATTCTCCAAGCTGGGTATCCCCATAGCCAGGAGACCCGAATCAGGCTACCCCCACCTGGGAGACCTAAGTCTGGGACACCTGCACTTGAGAGACCTGGTTCGGGACCTCCCACTCCATCTAACATTCCAATCCTCCCAACCTACCCCTTGCCCTCGCACTAATCCAGCCCCCCCCAATCACCTACCTACCATTTTAAACTGGACTATCGCGAAGGCAGGAGGAGCCATTCAACAGAAAATGTAAGTATAGGGAGGCCTGTAATATGGGTGGTGAGCTGGGCTACTGAGTGGGTAGTGTGATTAGAGAGGTGGTGGTGGGGCGGGGGGAGTTGTGAACTCTCTGATCCTGTGGCAGAGCCCCTCTGGCTCGGAGCTCCTGGGGCACAGGTTGTTTGGCTCGGAGTCTCATGCTGGGCCAGAGACCCTGCAATTTTTTTGATTCAATAATTATACTTGTAAGTTAATATTAGCTTCCAGCTCTAACCACTGACATTAAAAATGATATTAAAGTTAGTGCACTTTTTACCAAGCAATTTGCATAAAGGGGATACGTTTTTAACAGCTTGCATTGGTGAAAAATCCACAGGTAATTTTTATTCATGCATTTTGCATCATTTTTCAAAGAGAAAGCATCTGCATACTTTCGCTTTGAAAATTATCTCGGGGAAAATAACTCGCACGCATTTACACCTGCCAATTTATGCATTCAGGTTTTCTGAGGGAAAATACGCACAAACTTTTGAAAATGCAAATGTATGGGCAGAAGTGCAAACCCTGCCCCTCAGAATGCCTCCTTCTCCTGCTGCAGGTGAAGCTGCGCACATAGGGCCGGATTTTAAAAGGGTTACACGCATAAGTTATGTGCGTAACCCTTTTAAAACCCCCCTGTGCGCGCCGAGCCTATTTTGCATAGGCTCGGCGGCGCGCGCAAGCCCCGGCACTCGCGTAAGTCCCGGGGCTTCGCTAGGGGGACATGTCGGGGTCGACGCGACATTTGGGGCATTCCGGGGGGCGTGTCGGGGGGCATGGTGCCGGCCCGGGGGTGTTTCAGGGGCGTGGCCGAGGCCTCCGAAACGGGTCCCGGGCCGGGGAATCGCGCGCCAGCAGCCCGCTGGCGCGCGCGACTTACGCTTGCTTCTGGAAAGGTGTAACTTTTAAAACACAGGTGGGGGGGGGGGTTAGATAGGGCCGGGAGGGTGGGTTAGGGAGGGGAAGGGAGGGCAAGTTGCGGGGGGGGGGGGGGGGGGGGTGGACGTTTACCTACACACGAGGACGGCAATTTACTAAAGCATCGTTTAATCCACAAAAATGACTTTTAAAATCACCCTCGTAATTAGCTTATTGCATCAGTAGTACAGTATTTTTAGAGCAATAGTAAAGAAAACGCAGGCCAAATCTTAGTTCACGCTTTTTAGTTTTTTAATACCGCTTTCTTTCATCGGCCTTCTACTTCTTGCACGTCTGCTCCTGTGGATTAGCAGTGAGCAGCAAGAAATGGCAGTTCAGAGCCTTGGATCTGGGCAGCACTATTCCTGGTGCTGGGTCCCTCAATGCAGTGATTCTGTTTTCTAACAGGCCCATACTGTGAAGTGCGAGGGAAAACGGGCGCTCAGCGTTGACTGCCCGCTTTCCCACTGCGCGGCCAGCCATATCTCCTGGGTGCACGATACCGTATTTAAATGAGGGGTCGTGCTAAAAAGGAGGCAGTAGGGACAATAGCGCGTCCCTAGCGCCTCCTTAGCAGCGGAAACCCAGGAGCGGTGGCTGTCAGCGGGTTCAGAAAACAGATGCTCAGTTTTACGAGCTGACAGTCATTTATTTATTTATTTATTTAAAGAATTTATATACCGGGGTTCCTGTATAGTATACATATCACCCCGGTTTACAAGGAACCATAACTATCGCTAAGGAAACGATCATTTAGCGGTTTACATTGAACATTTAGCGGTTTACATTGAACATAGTTAATTTGAGAAAAACATAATGAAACATAAATAAACATAAATAAACATAAATGAACATAAATAGTTAATTTGAGAGAAGTATATAAAATGGTTAACCAGTTAATAACTAAAAAGCAGGTTAATAAGTAAATAAGTAAGTAAATAACATTGAACTTGGTAGAATCTGGTAACAGGATAAAATATAGTGTTGCATATGTTTAAGTACAGTTTCGTGTTAATTTCTTCAGAAAGATGTAAGCTGGGGAAGATACGGAGGATATGAAATGCCTTTTTTCTTGCTCATTAGCTCTATGGGAATGCTTGTTCGAACAACCAAGTCTTAAGTTTCTTTTTAAATGTAGTGTGGCACGGTTCAAGGCGAAGGTCCGGAGGGAGCGAGTTCCAGAGAGAAGGGCCCGCTGTGGATAGAGCACGTTTCCTCAGGGAGGATTTCGCCTGTTGTGTGGTTAGTCTGTACTGATATGCGCTTCTAGTTGGTTTCACTGATGTGTGTAGCTGAATTTGAAATGTTAAATTGAGTGGAGCGATATTATGTAAGGCCTTATGTATCATCATTAAGGACTTGAATTGGATCCTGTATTTTATCGGGAGCCAGTGTAGATGATGCAGGATTGGGGTGATATGGTCTCTTTTTTTGGCATTTGAGAGGATCCTTGCCGAGGCATTCAGGACCATCTGAAGTGGTTTTGTGGTGCAAGCTGGTAGGCCAAGGAGGAGAGAGTTACAGTAGTCCAGTTTTGGGAGTATGATGGCTTGTAGCACCATGCGGAAATCTCTGTACAGAAGGAGTGGTTTTAGTTTCTTTAAGGTTTGTAGTTTAAAGAAACATTCTTTTGTTGTGTTGTTGACGAATTTGTTGAAGCTGAATCCACCGTCTAAGATGACTCCCAGGTCCTTTACTTGTTGAGAAAAGGTATCCGGAATTTGGTTGGCATTCGGAGGAGTGGATGGGACATAGTTTTCCGGTGCTATAATGAGGATTTCAGTTTTGTTTGTGTTTAAGACTAGGTTGAGGCTGGTGAGTAGGTTGTTGATAGCTGCGAGACATTTACTCCAGTGTGACATGGCTTTGTGTAGTGTGTCCTCTATAGGGATGAGGATTTGTATGTCATCCGCATATAGGAAGTGTATAAGCTTGAGGTTGGTGAGTAATTGGCAGAGAGGGAGAAGATATATATTGAAGAGAGTCGGGGAGAGGGATGATCCTTGCGGAACTCCCCTTTTAGATTCGATGGCACGAGACTCTTTGTTATTTATCCTGACCTTGTATGATCTGTCCTCCAAAAATGATTCGAACCAGTTGAACGCTGCTCCTGTAATGCCAATGTCCGTTAGGCGTTGCAGGAGGCACGGGTGGTTTACGGTATCGAACGCTGAAGAGAGATCCAGGAGAGCGAGGAGGCAAGGTTGGCCTTTTTCTAGGTTAAAGATAATGGTGTCTGATAGTGAGGCTAATAGCGATTCTGTGTTCCTAGTTTTACGAAATCCAAATTGGTTTGGGGTGAGGATGTTATTTTCTTCAAGAAAATCTGAGAGTTGTTTGTTAACCACTTTTTCCATAGTTTTGGCTAACATAGGGAGGTTTGCTATAGGTCTGAAGTTGGCTGGATCTGAGGTGGGAAGGTTGGGCTTTTTGAGGAGCGGTTTGAGTATGGCTAACTTGAGTTGGTTGGGAACTTGCCCTTGAGTGAGAGAGCAGTTGATGATGTCTGCAACAGGTTTGGCTATGGTGTTGGTGATCATACTCAGGGTGTTTGAAGGGATATAGTCCGATGGGTGAGAGGAAGGTTTTATCTTCTTGAGAATGTTCTCTATTTCTAAAGTAGATGTGGGATCAAACTTGTCCAGCACTGATGGGGTTGTGTTAGGTTGTAAGGTGGTTGAGTGCAATGATTGTTGGGTGGTTGAGTGCGGAGGCTGTTGATCTGTTGTGTCCAAAGATTGTTGAGCGGTTGAGTGATCTGATTTTTGAATGTGGTTTGGAAGTGTAGCTGCTCCTTTGAGGGGGGCTAGGAGTGATGTGATTTTGTTGTCGAAGAAGGCAGCTAGTTCATTCGCTTTGTTGAGAGCTTGGTCGTCTGGAATGGTAGGCGCAGGAGGTAACCCATGACTCCTGCGCAGGAGGCGCAGGAGTCATGGGTTACAAAAAGGGATGCTCGTGAAATTGAGCATCCGTTTTCCTAATCTGACCCACCTGCACATTTTTTAACCTTTTTGGTTCCTCCGACTTACTATCGCTAGAAAGTACAGAAAAGCAGTACCTTCTGTTTTTCTGTACACTTTTTCGGGCTGCTCAGCGTAAAATGTGCGGCTCGGGCGCATTTGCATGTGATGAGTGCTATTACTTTCAGGGGGGGGGTTGGACGTGCGTTACGGATGCGCTAAACCCCTTATTGTATAAGGGGTCATGGACGTGCGTCCAAAATGTGCATCCAAATAGTGTGTTAAACAGTTTACAGTATCGGCCTGTAAGTGCATGCATAGCTCTTTCCAAACTGGCAACGGAGGAACAACGATAATTGTAAGCTGATTTTTTATTGACTGTTTGCCTGGCACCTTTTGAAATAGACCCATGATATTATGAAACCAATCACACTGCTCAGTTATTTTTTCAACCACGAGATAAACAAAGCAGTCAAAATTATACATAGATTTTATAGCACTTTTCACTTTTTCTTTTAACATAACACAGGGATGGAAAGGTGTCAAAAATCTGCTTTTCACAAAGCTTTGAACATTTTGCAATGGCTAATTATCAGTTTCAGGTGAATTTCAATAGGGTGATTTCCGGCACTGTGATTAGCCTTCGTGTGAATTCTGAACCTGTTTGGTCCAATTCAGCGAAAGTTATCTTGCCTGCAGATGGATGAATAGATTGAATCACTGCATGCGTACTTTCCAGATATGTTGAAAATGTAGTAAACAGTCAGTTAAGATGCTGATACCGATGCTAATGAGAATATATTTCCAAGCCTATTTACTTACTCTCATGTGCAAGGCCACACTTCTTACTCTCCAGTCCAGGTCTTCTCAGGGAACGACTCTACAACACCTCCTGTATTTTACATGTTTTCTCCTATGTCCCCCCTCTCCTATATAGATAACTTTCCGGTTCAGACAGAGCTGCTCCTCAAGTGATTCTTTGGCAAACCACCAAAATGGCCTGTTCCAAGCAGTGCTGAGCTTTCTCCTCAGGGACTGTTGAGTACTGCTTCAGATGCACAGCCAGTCAGTTCAAGGAGCCCTAGCTAGGAAACACGTTCAGATCTCCTGCGCAGCTCTGCGGAGCATTAACAATCAGACTCATTTCAGAACATGCTGCAATCATTATTATACTTAACAATATCGTTTTATACTGGAAATCACAACAGAAAGTGTTTAGGGGAATGCAGACTCACATCTCTCATCATTTTCACCGCTTCCCGGGTCCTTCCCAGCTTCCTTGCACACATCGCGAGCCTCCTTTTAATGTACACTAATACATTGGTGTCTCGTCCTTAGAGAAGCAAAGAGTTAAAAAAAACATGTGTCAGTGTTGTACATTATTTGAGAAGAAATTTAGAAGAAGAAAAAAAATATTTCTTTCTCTATTACAAGTGTTCTTAAGAATATAGGGTTGCGCATACAACAGTGAATGTTGGCTCAATTCACCCAAAATCAGGACTACATTTTACAGTTTAATACATCAAGAATAACTTGAAGCAAAAATAAAGAAGAGACAGGCATCCAATAATCCTTCCATCCGAAAATAGCTCAAACAAAAGTGACATCTGCACCCTTCATTATAGTCCACAAAAGAGAAAGAGATCCAAGAAAAAGAATCTGGGAGCAGGATTTACAGAAAATTGTAAAAAGAAAAAACTTAACCTAAAATATTATCCAGCAGCTACTTCCCCCAGCTATATCACCACAGTTCTAACAGCCAGACCTAACCTCCCCCTCCCTTACCAATCTCTGAGAATCTAGGGAAAAAAATGCAATTGGGAGGGCTCAAAAATACCGTATATAACAAACATTGTCAATTTTTCAGCAGCATTTACATGGAAATTTAATTTAGCAATTCTGAGGCCAGGGAGACAGCCTACTGGTAGAATTCTAGAAATGTTTTCCTGTGTTCCTGGCATTGCTTTGCAAAGGTGACTTAGAAAAATTTACAGCACAAAGCTATTTGTCGACTTTGGTGAATAAAAATGCCCTGAGGGCTTGAATACCTCAGAACAGTTATGCACACCTTTTTAAACCGAACTTCCAATCAGAAACATACAGTACATTAACATATACGTGACCTTCAGTATTTTAATTTATTTTAATTTAAAATATTTGTTACCCACCCAGCTACCATTCTGGATGGGTTAGAGATAGCACTCATAAAATGAACATACATATAACATATATAGAGAGAGAGTTGCTCTCTTGATATCACACTGTCTGGGATTAGGCATGGGAAGAGCAAAGAGCATGAGGTGATGTCATGAAAACCGCCTGCTCACATATCAGTCACTACACTGTGTCTCGTGTACACGAACTCCACATTCTGCTGGAAGTGCGACCCTAAGGTCAGAGTGGCTGGTACACTGGCAAGACAAATCAGATAGCTGAAACAGCAGCAGTGTCTTCTGCCTGTGATGACCACCTTCCCCTTGGGTGGACTCCTTGGGGTGCAGCTGGCTAGAAGAGCTTAGTAGGGGTGTACAGGAGTAAAAATTTCATTTTGTTTTCCATTTTGTTTTTGGGGGTGGATTTCTCCTTGAATTTCATTTCATTTCATGTTTATTTTGATTTTAAAAAAAAAAAAAAAAAAAGAAATTTCATTGGAATTTAAATAGTTTCATTTTGAAAACGACCCAAAATGAAACAGGAAATTTTGTCTCGTTGCCTATTTCATTTCTCCCGAATGCACGTCCCTAGGGCTTAGATAATAGGCCCCAAACCAGGAGTCAGCAGGAACTCAGCACAATCGAACTGGAATCAGGAAGACAAAAATGAGATGAATCAACAGATTTGGAGAAGCGAGGAATATGCTAGAGTCAACACAATGAGATAAACTCTGGAGGCAGGACTCTAACGAGGAGGTCGGAGAACGAGAACCAAGCTCTGGCAATCTGCTGACTGGAAGTCTGGAACATATATGTGTCCAGATAGGAAACAAGAAGGTTTTCAGCACGAAGTGTGGGCCAAGCACCTGGGAGGCTGACCAGCTAATCCCCAAAGATCAGGGGCATCTGCTGGCAGGAGGTAAGAATTACCTATCAGGACTTTGCAAGAAATCAATGGCATAAAAGGGAACATAAAAGAAGCAAAGAAATTGTTCATTCTTGGTGGAAAAAATATTGTCTAATAGAAGAAGAAAGTTAAACAGAATGTTTTACAGGAATAAAGGAAGGTTCACATTTTTATAAAAAAAAACCTTCCTTATAATTAACATTGCTTACTCCTTTACGAGCAGTTTTGATAACAAAGGGGTTGATTCATGCATGCTTGAGCCCTAGAAAAATTTCCTGCAAAAATGTATTTGCCAGCTTGGGTAATTTGACAAAAAATTGAACAGGCTTGATACACCTTGGCAATACCAAATAAATCTGCTTTATGCACGGTTTGAGATCTAGCTTCACTTTCCATTTATATTATTGGCTTCCTTACAATTATCCATTTCCAGACATGTAAAGTTACACTGCTGATGCCAGTTACCTCTGAAAAAAGCAGAAGAAAGTGCATGAAGCATGTTCATGACACAATATCAACACAAAAGCACTTGCCCACACACTTCACTCACAGCTCAGTCTCTTTTACAGTGGCGTAGCCACGGGTGGGCCTGGGTGGGCAGGTGCCCACCCAACTTAGACCCAGGCCCACCCAACTGGCACCGGAACTGCAAGGCTGTCGCGGGATCCCATCCCCGCGACAGCGAACAAGAGAACCCACGCCTCGCGCGCCATCACCGCACACATGGGGAAGCGCTGCTGCGGCCGTATGGCCAACCGGTCTTCCTGTTCGGGGGGGGGGGGAGCGGAAGCGCCGCGCGCAGCTTCCGCTTCCTCCCCCCCAATGCAGGAAGATCAGCTGCCTCTCCTGCTGCCACCCGTTCTCCTGCTATCTTCGGGCCCGCCGAACTTCCTGTTTGGGGGAGCGGAAGCGCCGCGCACAGCTTCCGCTTTCTCCCCCAAAGCAGGAAGATCAGCTGCCTCTCCTGCTGCCACCGGCCTCCTGCTATCTTCGGGCGTCGGGCCGATCTTCCTGCTTGGGGGGGGGGGAGGGAGGAAGCGGACGTTGTGCGCTGCGCTTCCGCTCCCCCCCCCCCCGACAGGAAGTTCGGCCCGACGCCCGAAGATAGCAGGAGTCCGGTGGCAGCAGGAGAGGCAGCTGATCTTCCTGCTCTGGGGAGAAAGCGGAAGCTGTGCACGTGCTTGAATGTGTATGTGTGGATGAGAATGGGAGTGTGTGTGGGTGAAAACTGGAGCCTGGGTGGGTATGTGGGTGAGAATGGAAGCTTGAATATGTGGGTGAATGGGAGCTCGAATGTGTGTATGTGTGGTTGAGAATGGGAGCCTGGGTTTGTGGGTGGGTGAGAATGGGAGCTTGAATGTGTGTATATATGGGTGAGAATGAGAGCCTGGGTTTGTGTGGGTGGGTGAGAATGGAAGCTTGAATATGTGGATAAGAATGGGTGCTTGAATGTGTGTATGTGTGGGTGAGAATAGTACCTTAAATGTGTATATGTATGGATGAGAATGGGAGCTTGAATATGTGTGGGTGAGACTGGGAGCATGGGTTTGTGGGTGAGAATGGGAGTCTGGGTGAGAATGGGTGCCTGGATGTGCGTCTGTGTGTGCATAAGAATATAAGCCTGGGGAGGGATGAGAAAGTGAGAACTTGAATGTGAGCTTGTGGGGGGGGGGGGGGGGGAGAGCATATGAGAGTGACAGCTTGAGTGTGTGAGAGGGAGTCTGTGAGAGAAAGCGTGTATGTGTGTGTGTGTGTGTGGAAGGGAAGAAGACAGTAATAGAAGAAAGACACTGAAAAGGAATTAGGAAATGAGCTATAAGGGAAAAAATGGGAAAAAGAGACCAGGACCAACTGATTAGAAAAATACAAAGATCAGACAACAAAGGTAAAAATATATATCTATATTTGAGATGTTAGCAATTTAAATATAAGCAACACAACCGCTCTCTCAAAATTTATGGACAGGTAGGAGCCGTGTATAAAATCGTAATAATAAGAAGGTTAAAGTACCACAAATCACCGTGAATTATGTTTGTATCATTAAGTAAACCTCATACTTAGGCGTAGATGTGAATGCTATGCTGCATAATTTGGCATTATTTATCAGTAAAAAAACAACTAGTAGACCTGCATGCCTACAGTCCACCCATGTTAACCTTGTGCCCACCCAAAAAATCAATTCTGGCTACGCCACTGCTCTTTTATATATGCTCTGAAATGCTTGTGTGCCTCTGCTCCATAGGAAGCAATAAGGAAAAATTAGCATCAACGCACCTGCTGAAAAGCTGGTATTTGCCTTAAAAATGGCAATGCTTTAGGAAGGTAAACATGATGAACTGCTGTCATGGAAGTCCAGCATGTCTCCCATCTATGCAAGTTACCTTCTCCTTAATTCAATGACAGTTTTTTGTTGTTTTTTTTCATTTTAGGGTACCCACTGGTATCACAGATGGCAAATGACACCGTCTGTTATTCCAAAAAATCATTGCTCAGCCTCTCCACTTCCTTGACAGCAGAGCAAGGCAGAACAGGAAGGAAAGAGGCAGTAGCAAATGCAAACTCATATGGGCCACATAAGAGCTCAATCTCTACCATAACAAGACAGCATCCAGTCTATTCCCAGCAGTCATGTACTCTTACTGGGATCTATGCCTTCATATACCAATGCTGGCAGAAGCCAGGAAACTTTACCACCATATTCATCACTCACCTTAGAAAAGTGGACTATATGATAGAAAAATGCTTCTCACCTCCCACAATCTGCTATCGAGAAAGCAGTACTCTCTCTTTAAAAGTGGCTTTTGCCATAAGAAAGAACAGTCAGTGATTTTCAAATAACTGAAAGTTTTGTCGCCTTTCCCTTTACCTGGTAAGTAATCAAGTAAAATGGCTTGCCTTGTTTCAGTTACATTTGTTGATTTTACCATGAAAGGAAAACACACAAAAATGACAAAATCACTCTCATAGACAAAAATGGGGGACTGCATAGCTGTAGCAAAGGGCCTTCTGGTGACAGTCTAGCTCTGAGCAAAAGCAAATGTATTCATGGTGGAGAGCTTTGGAAGGTTAATAAAAATGGCATAAGTGTGAGAATGAATAATGTCTTATAGTCAGGGCATTAATATACAGTCTATAGTGGCTCCACCTTCCGAGTGTCCAAATATTTTTTGAGCTGTACTGAATCATTTTTTGACCATCCTGACATTCTCTTAAATATTCTGTTTTAAAGCACTTGCTATTTGGCAGACCCCAAATATCTGGCGGTATTTGTCTTATGGAGCCGAAAAAGACAAGGGGTGAATGGATCCCAAGGAAATAATTCCCTTCAGAAAAAATACATCTCAGCATTCCCACAACTATCAAACAACATTCTCCACTAAATCCATCCTAAGATAGTATGCATTGATAGCACTACAAAGTGTGAGCAACCTAGTACAAGACAAGAAGAGGAACAGGTAAAAACATGACTAGGATCACAAACATGGAGATGAACAATTAGTTTTACTTAGGTAAACAAATTAGGAGGCACATGCATTTCCTATATTGATAATATTTCCTTCCAATCAATACAACTTGATGACCAAAAAGCTGTATGAATTCACATATATTTTGCAAGGCCACAATCATAAATGCATGTCCATTACCTTTATGGTCAGCCATCATGTGATTTTCCCCATTGATTGAATGACCAAAGCAGAAGACATCACACCTCATCCACAATAATTTCCCTACTTTTTCGAGTTCACCATACAGGATTCTGCTGTGACATGTAAATTGCTCTCTGAATAGCTACACCTAGCAATATCAGTAAGTAGCATATTTCTATCATTTTTAAATGCATGTAACATTTTGAATAATAAATAGCTTGCAGATAGCTGATTTGCCTTATGTTTGAAAGGTGATAATGAATATATATATATATATATATATCTTTACTGCTATTATGCAAGTTGACTTAGGGATTAGCCACTGCTTATTGCTGGCATTAACAGCATGGGATCTACTTAATGTTTGGGTACTTGCCAGGTACTTGTAACCTGGATTGGGCACTGTTGGAAACAGGATGCTGGGCTTGATGGACCCTCGATCTAACCTAGTATGGCACCTTCTTATGTTCTTATAGGTAACAGGTTATTCATAGTGTATTATGCAATCATGTCGTAAATATGAGAAGCTAAATTGATTTCCATCTTTATATGTTATTCATTGAGGCACACATGCAGCCAATACTCTTGTACTGGTGCACGGTATCAACCGAGATTCCCTCTGTTTATACTACAAGAAGAATCAACTGAAGGATGGGAAAGAACAAGTGCAGTATCCCAAGTAGACATATGTGGCATGCCCTTTTCTCCCTCCTTATAAAATACATTTCTTATATCCTTTCTTAATGCTTGCAAAATTATATTTGCAAAATTACATGTGGGAATGTGGTTGCTGCCTTATTTGTTATGCTGTAGGGTTTTCTGAGTGTCTGATCACGTTTAGGCATGAGTACTATGATCAGTTTTTGTGCACAAGTCTGTGCTAGTTTTGTAGTGAGAACTATTATCATGCTTTGCGGTGCTATCTGTGTTACAGAGTTAATTGGGTTTTATGCTGTCATGGTATGTCATATCTTGGTTTCTTTCCAAACATATCTTTGGAAGTCATGCACTAGTATTTTGCAGGAAAGGTAATTATCTTCTTGGCCTTTACCTCAGGGTCTGATCTTCGACATTAGATCGCTAACAGTAACATTTATTTATTTAAAATTCTTCTAAACTGCCTTCCCAAACTCAAAAGAACATTCAAAGTGATGCAAAAATATTAAGATATATAAAAACAGCAAATACATAAAGTGAAAATAATTAAAAATTACAAATAACCACAGGAGAACACCAATAGGCTGAAATGTAAATATTGTGCTGTTCAATTTCTCCCCTTCCATCCCAAGTTTATTTTCCTTGTTTTTTGTAACTTTCCCTCTCCCTTTTTCTGATTCACTGTATTTAAAGTTCAAGGTTCTTATTGAAAATATTGTTTTTTACGTTACGTTATGCTTTACACTCCTTGTTATTTGTAAACCGGGTTGATGTGATGCCTATCATGAAACTCGGTATAACAAAAACAATAAATAAATAAATAAATAAGTCTGACCCCCAATACAGTCAACAATCAATCACAAAAAACCTATTCCATGCCTACATAACAATACAGAGATAACATTACATAGGAGGCCTTCTCAATACTACCTCATCTCAGAACTAGTCACAATGTTAACACATGCAATTCTTGGCTTCTTGCTTTTCCATCATATGATGACATTATAGGGTTGATATTTCATGAAAGCCTAATGCTTTCCTGTAACATTTTTTTTCCCTTTCTCACCTACAAATTGACATTCTTGTGCTCATCAGGGAAGGTGCAAAAGAGAAGAAAAATCCCCCATGTCATTAGGAAGCAGGGGAACAGATAATATGCTAGAGTCCCCCTACTTTACCCCTGCAGAGTCATTGAAATAATAAACCAGGGGTAGGCAACTCTGGTTCTGGAGTACCACAAACAGATCTGGTTTTCGGGATATCCATAATGAATATATAAGAAGTATATTTGCATGCACTGCCTCCACTGTATGTAAATACATCTCATACATATTCATTGTGGATGGCTTGAAAACCAGAACTTTTTGTGGCATTCCAGGACCAGAGTTGCCTACCCCTGTAATAAACAGTCTGTTATTCATTGTTGTGCCAGGTATTTTCTAATTAATTCTGTAGCATCTGCAGTGATGAATGTATAAATTAATCTATGGATGTTATGGTGTGATAGTTGGTAGTGTTCGTGAGAAATAATAGAGAACTATGGCCTAGATTCATCAAAAAGCTATAAATATAGGGGTAGATTTTCAAAGGGTTGCGCGCGTAAGATACGAGCGCAACCCCTGAAAACCTCCCCCTGCGCACGCCGAGCCTATCTTGCATAGGCTCGGTGGCGCGCGCAAGCCCTGGGACGCGCGTAAATCCCGGGGCTTGAAAAAATGGGCGTTCCGGGGGTGGGGCTGTGGGCGGGGCGCTGGCCCGGGGGCGTTCCGGGGGTGGGGCTGTGGGCGGGGCGCTGGCCCGTGGGCGTTCCGGGGGCGGGACCGAAGCCTCTGGAACAGCCACCGGGCAGGGGGATGGAGAGCCGGCGCACGCAAGTTACGCCTGCCTAACTTCTTCAATAAAGGTCAGGGGGGGTTTTAGTTAGGGCTGGGGTTAGATAGGGGAAGGGAGGGGAAGGTGCGGGGGGGGGGGGGCGGAAGGAAAGTTCCCTCCAAGGCCGCTCCGATTTTGGAGCGGCCTTGGAGGGAACGGAGGCAGGCTGCTCGGCTCGGCGTGTGCAGGTTGCACAATTGTCCACCCCCCTGCGCGCGCCGACCCTGGATTTTATCACATGCGCGCAATAACGCGCACATGTTATAAAATCGGGCATAGATTTGTTCGCGCCAGGTTGCGCGAACAAATCTACGCCCGCACGCATGTTATAAAATCTGGCCGATAGTGAAAATAGCACCTGTGCTAAAAAAGGGGGCATGGTTTAGGCTAATTTCCCTGCTCCCACATCGCACAAGTAATTTCCGCAAACTGCGATAAATTTATCACACAGCATTAATTTTCCTATCGTATGCTGATTAATCCACTGAAGGGGTGTTACCAGGCAAAAAGATTTTTATCGAGAGAGAGAGACCAATATGTAGCTTCACTATTTATACCACTGTAAGAGGGGGCACTTTTAACTCGGGGTGGGGTTTGGGGGCTGGGGTTGGTTTGGGGGGGTCAGTTTTACATACGCAGTCAGAGGTATGAACAGCAAAGTTGACATCACTGAAGATTTTCTGTCATTTGGAGCGATGAAAGGTAAAAGAGGAGTTGAAGTGTACAGTGTACTCTAGGGAGTACACTGTACACTTCAACTCTAGGGAGTACACTGTGCAATTCAACTCCTCTTTTACCTTTCATCGCTCCAAATGACAGAAAATCTTCAGTGATGTCAACTTTGCTGTTCATACCTCTGACTGCGTATGTAAAACTGACCCCCCAAACCTACCCCATCCCCCAAACTCCACACCAAATTAAAAGTGCCCCCTCTTACAGTGGTATAAATAGTAAAGTTACATATTGGTCAGTCTCAGACTCTCTCTCTCTCTCTCCCCCTCCCCCCCCCCCCATCCCCGAACGGCATGTGCAATAAAATCCTTTTCAGTCAATAACGCATTGCTAACATGAGAACAATGCACAGAAAACAGGTGAGGTTAATTCCGGCATTAAACCCCGTGTTGCTGTGTGTTGCTCTATTGCATTTGATGTTAGGAGCCGCTTATTACCATTATCTCTGTCCAAACACCTCCCACTTGCATAACTAATGTGACCTTTGCATATTAGGGCGCACCGTGCTATTTAACACACGCATTTGGGCCTTAATGCTAGCGTTAAGGCCCTAACACAAAAAGATACATGACCCTGCAAGTTTGAAAGTAAAATTGTTGTGGAGCTTATTATGTATGTTATACTATTTCCTATTGATATCAGCATAACATGTAGAGTATCTAAGAAAGTCTTTTGTGAGATTGTTATATGATACCATAGTACTATAAGTAAAGATGGTAGTTTTTGTATTACCTAAGGTATTAAAATATATATGCCCCTTTGATTTGCCAGTATTTTTCAGCATCTGAGATATAGACATGATATAATATGGGTTTGCACACATATAGAAAGTGGATTTGATTTATCTGCAGATTTTATACGGTACTCTACCATGAGGAAGTTGAGTGTCTTAAGTGCAAGTGTGAGTGTGTGAGGTAAGAATGAATGAATGAAGTATGAGAAATAAAGGAAGTAAAGACGAGAATTTAAAAAACAGTGGGTTTAAAGTAAGATATGAGCAAGAGTATAGATGTTGTTCATGAGATACTAGGGTATGCCAAAGTGGTTTTGAAAAGGTAAGCATTGCCATCCCCTGCAAGGAAAGAGGTGTTGTCCTTTTAAAAGTGGCTTTTGCATAGGAAACTTTACACAGTGTTTAAAGGCTGCTAAAATGTTTATTTAGATATTCAGTGTTTAGTAAAAGAAAAGGGTTTATGGCAACTAACTTTCTTATTTAATCTGAAGCTTAAAAATGTTTTAAAATTGTGAAAATCACTCTGTTAAGAAGTAATGGGAGCTGTACAGCTGCAACAGCATTCCGACCTGGAAACAGAGAGATGGATTATTTGGGTAAACAGGTATTTCGATAAACAGGTCACAAACCTGTCGGCTTAGAGAAGGGCATAAATAGAGTATCAATACTATCTTCCCTTCCTGTGAAGATCATTTTTTTCAGGCTGTTTTGAATATCTTGGGTTTTTTAATGCCAAATATCTGATGGATATCTGCACAGTTGCTATTCAACATAACTCAAATATTTCCACCACCTGAGCCTTTGCAAGCCAAAATGAACTGAGGTTAATCAAGTCCTATGTCTATAAAATGAAACAGAATATAATTAGAAAACAGCTGAAGTCCAACAGAATTTCAAATGCAAATATTTGTAGCCTTTGAAAAATATTTTTGAGGCTGATATGTAAGCTGTGTACCATCAGTTTGTTCACAGATGAACTGGTTTAGGCTTTCTCGGAGACCTTGGTCTTGTAAATAGTGTGAATACGTAAATGTATATCTTCTGAAATTGAAAATGCCACTAACTACTATCAAGTGCCCAGAAAAGAATGTTTCAAATCTTGCTGTAGCCTGTTGTTTATGTTTATTAGCTATTATTAGCTGGTTCCAGAAGACACCTTTGTATACAGCATCTTTACAAAACTGGTTTGCGGGTGCACATCCAAGATATCACACGGAGCACTGCATTCTGGCTCACAACAAGCTTCTCCTTAGCACAGTGAAACTTCCTACAGGAATATGTACAATGAATATTACGTGCTTTCTGTTAATTGCTGTTTCCCCCTATTCTGGTGACTTCCTAATCATCTGCAAATGTGGGACCAGAGCCGTGCACTGGCAAAAGAAAAAAATGCAGAGATAGCGCTGTGCCAGAACCCTCTAATTGGCTGAAACACAGGCTACCGATCAGAGATTCTGAAAGGTGGCAGGGGAAAGAAAATTACAAATGCTGCAGGATTTTTTTTTTTTTTTTACTTTTTCCTAATTCATTGCAGTTTTCCTTTTTAGCCTCCTGCAGTTAGTTTGCTTACTTTTTTATTGCAATGTTGAAAACCTTCACTGTATGGGGGTAAAGTATGTAGGTAATTTTGTACCAGCAGCCAAGTTTCAAACAGAAACTATCTGGGTAGTTTCCCTTTGTCCAGAAGCCTAGGAGTACAAAAGTAGCCGCATCCTTTGCCTCTGCTATTTAGGCAGCTGGGATCCTGGGGGAAAACCTAAATGTATATAATTTAAAATTCAAGGAGGTCACATGATGTGGAGAGTCTGGGCAGACATGCTTGTTCAGGCTCCAGGCACTATCCCCCTTTTAATCTCTTGATTTCTGCGGCATCTGAAGAGGTGGAAGCCTACTTTTTCGATAAAAGAGAGGGGTTGATGTCTATTGATAAATACATGCAAAAATCCCCAATTAGTATACCCTTGAAAGGAGGAAAAAAAGAAAAGGAAAAACTGAAGGGGATTCCAGAAAAGATGGCTGCCGAGCAGGAGAAACAAAGTGACTCTCCTTGGAACAAAGTAATTGCTGATTTAACTTCTAAAGTAACATCAGAAGTGGTGGGAGCCTCACATGGAAAGTTGACTAAATTTCAGAGCAAATTACCGAACTTAAAAATACAATTGCCTACTTAAGCCCAAAAATTGAGGTGGTTGAAGACAGAATATCTCAGCTGGAAGATGATTCGAACCACCTCATGACCAAAATTTCAGAATTAGAAAAAAAGATGGGATCTCAGGAAGACAAACTTGAAGACCTAGGAAATAGGTCCAGAAGGAGAAATATAAGATTGGAAAGTACTGAAGACCGGAATTTGGAAGGTTTTCTAGAGAAATGTTTGCCCGAGGCTCTGGAATTGCCAGATATTGTGGGGATAATGGAAATCAAGAGAGCACACTGTTTGGGCATTAAAAGAGATAGAGAAAACCGCTTGTGCATCGTAAATGCTAAAGTTTTAAATTGGGCATATAAACAGCAAATAATTCAGGCCTACCGTAAATGATGAGAGCGGCTGTATCAGGAAAAGCAGATTCACATCTCCAGGATTACTCGATAAATGCTTCCCAGCATTGCAAGGAATTTAATCCTCTTTGTTCAGCACTGGTCAAGAAACAAATGAAATTCTCACTTCAGTTTCCAGCCAAGCTTCGGATATGGCACTTTGGGAAAATTCACATTTTTGATGATCTGGCTCTGGCTAAAACTTTTGTGGATAAATTGCTTCAGGCTGGAGGCAAGTTGTCCAAGTTACACTGGAGCCTGGAGTTAAATTTTGTTATTGTCTGATAAACAGACTACATAACTTTGCTCTATTACATCCATATTCGAGCTATGCCACTAACAGGTCTGACCCTGGCAGCAGAGACAATGGCGGTAGTCGACATGAACTTTTTGGAGGGAGGAAGGTGCTCTATTTGGTAGTGCAAATTTTTGTGTTTTGGATGCCTCACTCCGGAATTGCTGCAGTGTGCCTCACACGATGAAAGTTTCCTTAGCATGTGCTGTTGGTGAACATCTGCGACTTACCAGGACTAATAGCTGTGCCGTGCCAGAGACCATTCCACATGGAAGGTGAGTCAGAAAATCTACATAGTATGTACATTTACAGGCAAGATCAATTGGAAGCTCAGGAGCCGTGCCGGAGACGACTCAGTGAGTACAGAGGAGCCATGCGAATGAGATTGACAGCTCGCCCCGCTGCTCATCAAGGGACTCCATAAATGGCCTCGAGAATGGCTCTAATGTTTTTATTTTTCTTTCTTGTTTTTCTTTTTGTTTTTATATAAATTTTACTAAAGAAATTTTGAGGTCTGCAGAACTTAGCCTAAACCAGCAGAACTTAGCCTAAACCAGCTAAGTTATGGAAGTTGCGCGCTCTGATTTATTGACAGGATTGGATA
Source organism: Rhinatrema bivittatum (assembly GCF_901001135.1). NCBI lineage: Eukaryota > Metazoa > Chordata > Amphibia > Gymnophiona > Rhinatrematidae > Rhinatrema > Rhinatrema bivittatum. The sequence goes on from NC_042623.1 coordinate 89,028,520, forward strand.
AAATTCAAAATTCAATTCTATGTTTATTGTTTTCTTTCCTGACTCAAATATTCAGTTTTTCCCCTCCCCTTCTTGGAGCATCTATTTGAAAAGTGGCTAAATATTTATTTATTTACAAGTATTTGTATTCCATAATTTATTACCATACCTACAGTATCTGAATGTAATCCACTTTGAAGTGCCGAAAAGCAGAATCTAAATAAATACATAAATAAATAGAAATAAAAAATAAAATAAATATAGAGGTGCAGTTTCAGCCATTTTGCCCAGGGCAATTTTCAAACCCGGGAATCTAGCCAACTAACTCCATGATTAGGCACCTAGATCCCTTTTGAAAATTATCCTGCAGATTTCCTTGGGATCAGCCTCCCTGAAGATAAACAGACAATTATGAAGACCAAGGACCACATGCTCGGATCATGCAAAATCTCAGCAAAAATGTGCAAGAAGCTTGCCAGTTTGTTTGCAGGCATAATTTTGGAACACCCTATCTTGTGTTCCATAAAGTATCTTACGAAAGATTTGCTGTGGAATGAAAATGAATGCCTTAGACAAAAGATGCATGATTTCCATGTACCAGTATGATTGCAGGCTCCACCTTCTTGATATATCTGAACCAACTAGGAATTCATGGTACTTTGTTTATGACTTTGAATAACTGAGTCTCCTCTTATGTTTATAAGAAGTCCCTAGCTTATTCTAGGGTGGGGAATGTAAGAGTTGTACTGTATATTATATCGGGTTCAAGGACCATGTTAGGAACACCCTGATGGCTTATGTATTCTTGGAGTTAGATTTATGCATAATCCTAATTGGCTGACTGAGTGAAGACTGTTAAACAGTTATACAGTCCCTTCTTCTGTAATAGTATGGTAGAATGGTTGAGTGCTCCTGTAAGACAACACATCTTTCTAAAAAGATAAGGAAGCCAAGATGGTCAAAAAGAAATACAATACTACTGCTGAAGAAAAGTTAATTTTTCTATTTATTTTTACAGCAGATTGAACTAAAAAAACACCTCTCTCTAGCTTTTTTGGCTCAGTACTCTAGAACAATTAGTCACCATACAGAAGTCCTTACTGTGCTGGGCTTCGTACTGGGCTCCGTGATGCTGTAACTGCTGGCTGCGTCTGTAACATCCCTCTCCGGCCTTCAGTGCCTGCTTAAAGAGCTTTTCTGCTTCCACAATAGTTGTGGCTTCTTCTTCAGCCAGTAGAATATACGCCGTAGCACACCTGTCAATCATACCAATGGCAAAGAGTGATCATTGGCAAGAAATCTAAAGGAGCAATTACTGAGCAGCAACCAGGCACAAAACGGAAATAAATACTGAGTATACTGCAAGTTTCCTTGCGCTAATCTGTTCAGAAATTATGTCACTGCCATAATTGTTCACAATCTGTAGTACACAGATAAATGCCAAAGTAAATGAGCATTTCCTTCATCCCGCAGGAACCCATGCACCCCACTGAGCTCTCTGAGACCCTCTGCACCAGGGGACAAGTAGTGAGGGAGTTGTCCGGATAGGGTGCGGAATCTTTTGTCTGTTGTGCTTCAGAGATTCCCAGAATAAGTTTAGCCCTGAAGTCAAACTCAGCTTCATGTGTAGGTGGTGAAATATCTTTCTCTAGGAGCTGTCTTTAGGTTTACAAATACCAAACACACAGACTTCTGTGTTGCTGCTTGGTCCAAATGAGTTTATTATCTGGAGGGCAGGCACAAAAATAGAAACTCATTTATAGTAACCATATGAAACCCAGGTTGCATTACTCCTTCCTGTGCATGAAGTCTGGACCAGAAGGACAGGATTGGGTGCTGACTAAAAACATTATCCACAAAGTACTTTGTCAATTAAATCTATCAAGAATGCATGGGACTTCTGGTTATGCTCTGATTGAGGCAGAGGTCGCACTCTAGTGTTCCCATCTAAGAATGAATTTTTCAGCAATCCTTGAGATAATAGGGGACTATAAAAATGTCATGTCGCTTTCTATACCATCTATGTGGGCTGAACAATCTTCTTTAAAGAAAAAAACTGAGCCAGTCTGCCTGTGGAGTGTTGGCGCTGCCTGCAGAGGAATTGACCTTGGAAGATAAAGGGGAGAGTCAGGATAATGAGGCTGGATCGCTGTCTGCCTGGATTTCCTTGACTCGCTCTAACTACCTCCACAGAAAGCAATATGCAAAGCAACTTCTGCTATGGGTTTCAGTGATGATATCTTTAAGTGGCTCATTACACTTCAGAAGGTGTGACTTGACCCTCCAGCTTGTAGGAAACTGGAATACTGGCAAGGGTGGGAAGCTGTAAGCAGAGTTTTATTTCTACTCTACTCAGTGGTACAGAGGGTCCATGTGATTGTCTATTTCAGCATTTACCTTATATTGACATGGAGACTTACCACTGCAAACCACATTGCCTCATGCTTTACATCTGGTGAGGGTTGGACTCTCAGCTCCTATATTAATTATATTAACCACTGCATGGTTGTTTCCTGAAGCTTTCTATACTTGTATATTATGTGTAGGTGGACCTGTTTTTATTCTGCAGGTGGCTGCAAAAGTACAGTTTGCTATTTTGCATGTGTTGATTCTGAGCTGTGGCACTGAGACCTTTCTTCTCCTTGCTGAATTAAACTCAATTCCAGCATCTTTCTTGCTGAAGATGATTGCACTTTCCTTAGCAAACTTTGGAGATGGGGGTGGACTGGGAGAGGGAGATGGGAGTCTGCAGTTTCAGCAGTATGGGGGCACTTATGGGTGCTATGCTGGGCTCATTCGGTCCTGATGAGAATCCCACCAGAGAGTTTACTGGCGCTTTTGGGGGTTGGGAGAGGTTATGGGCTATGGAGGGGAGGATGTGTTAACAGGTTTCTAGTTAATAAGGAAAGAGGGTGGGAGGTAGGGGGGTTATGAGGAAAGGGGGAGTAAAAGGCATGCTAAACAGTTGAATGTTTTTTTTTGTTTGTCACAGTTATGCAATATAAGACATGTATGATGGTACAGTGGGATTAAGCAATTTCAGGGTTCTGTGGAAGTGGCCAGATTCTTTGGGTACTGTTATTTTATCACTCGTAACTTTAATATTTTCTTGTTCAAAGGAATTAGAGTTAAGCTATGACAGGATTTGACAGAAAGAGATTACACTTTCTACCCATCAAGGCATAACATATACAGCCAGCAAGACTTCTTTTGTGTATGCCACAGTTTGTACCCAAAATCCGGGACAGTAAAATATTGGCCAGTACAATCTCGGATCATTCTCTGGTGGAAGTGTCCCTATGCTTAGGCCTCTGTAAAACCCAGGCTTTTCATTGGTGAATGAATATGGCTATGTTAGGGCACAAACATTTCCCAAATCTTCTCACAGAGGCAATTTCTGATTTCAATATGCACAATCATGAGATTGATTACACACCTGCCTTGAGATGGGAGACCTTAAAGGCCTGTTTTAAAGGTAAAATGATTAGTTATGCCAGTTTCCTAAAAAAAAAAAAGAATAAGAAAAAGGTAGATGACCTTATGGTCAAAATCAGAGTGTTGAAGGCACGGCACAAAAATGTTTGTTCCTATAAACAATTATAAGCCTGCAGAAGAGACTTAAAATCTTTAGAGACGAGTAAGTTTGAAAAAGCCCTTAAATATGCCAAGGTGAAATTTTACCAGCACGGCAACAAGTCTGGAGTTTTTCTGGCAAGGGCTGTCAGAAAGAAGCCTGGAAGGTCTCATATTATGACCACTAAAAGGTCAAGCAGGGAAAATACAGTGGACCTCAAGGAATTGAAAAATTCTTTTTAGAAAATGTCTCCGGATTATACAGTGACTTAGCCCCTGCTGCTGCAGAATCTATTCAGAGTTTTTAAAACTCAGTTAGATCTGCTGCAGATTACTGCAGATCAGAGTGGAATGCTTGAGGCTCCTAATTCCTTGACTGAAATACAGAAAGCAACAAAGGCATTACCGGGAGGGAAATGTCCGGGTCCTGATGGGTATTTCATAAATTTCTTCAAAAGATTTATGAGTGATGTTGCCCCTTTCTTGGTGCTGCTTTATAATAAGGCAGGTGAACAGGAAACTGCTTTGGGGGACCTAGTTGATACCACCATATCCTTGATACATAAGACAGGGAGGGAACCAGAGTCGTGTGGATCATATAGGCCCATCTCATTTCTCAATTCAGATTTAAAAATCTTAGCTAAGGTTTTGCAGCTTCAGCTGGAAACGGTTCTCTCCTTTCTGGTTCACAAGAATCAAACAGGATTTGTGAAAGGAAGAGTTTCTACATTTAATACTAGATGGTTGTTTAACATTATACATATGACCAAACGAAAGGGTATAACGGGTCTGATAGTTTCATTAGATACAGAAAAAGTCTTTGATAAGCTATCCTGGCCCTTCGTATTTACTGTCCTATAACATGCTAGATTGCTGGATAGATTTGTTACATGGATTAAAGCTATGTATGCTAAACTTAGAGCCTGCCTCCTAATCAATGAGTCGCTTTCTTCTTTCATACACATAGCACGAGCTACTCGTCGGGACTGTCCCTTTTTATGACTTTTATTTGACATGGCCATCAAACCTTTGGTGGCAACTATTAGGTGGCACCCTGGGATTTCGGGAGTGCAAATAGGAAAAATGGAACCCAAAATATCTCTTTATACTGATGACGTTTTTATACACTTAACTTCGCTGCAAGTGTCTGGTCCAACATTACCAGATCTCCTAAATATGTCTAGTACTCTTGCTGAATGTAAAATTAACTGGAATAAATCTGAGATCTTCCCTCTGGGAAACAGGGTGACAATTCCTGAATGCATGACAAACTTTCAATTGGTCCTAGCTGGTTTTAAGTAATAGGAGTTTATATCGGTAAAGATTTTTAAGATTTGTATGACCAGAATTTTGTGGGTCCTATTAGTAAAATAAAACTTAATTTACACAATTGGGCTGAATTGGCCATTTTGTGGGCAGGACAGATACATTTCTTAAAAATGAACCTGTTGCCTAAACTTTTGTATCTATTTCAACATGTGCCTTGTTCCATACCATTGAAAGTGTTTGATGGGCTATATAGTTGTATGGCTAAATTTATATGGAGATATAAACAAGTGAGAATTAGACTCTGACAATTATGGATGCCCAAGAAGAAGGGAGGACTGTCGCTGCCTAATTTAAAAATGTATTATTGGGCAGCTAGACTAGTTTGTCTTGGGCGGGCCATGTGGATACCCCCTGGGGGTCACTAGAGCGATTACAGACGGATGTGATTACTTTGGAAATGTTGCCTTTTTTGCCAGGAGAATCCCTGATTAAATGCACTGTGAGTAGGTGAAGTCCTATTTTAGAGCACACTCTTCGGGTATGGACGGCAGATGAAGTTATCTTGCCTGTTGCCCTGATATATGGGAATTCCTTTATCTCAGGTTGTACCTTTTCTAAAGAGATTATAGAGTAGAAAGCGCTGGGTCTGTTTACTATTGCTCAACTTTGGGATAATATAGGTCTTCAATCCTTTAGTGATTTAAGTGAGGAATTTGATTTGCCAGTGCATGCTCATGCACAATATTTACAGCTGTGCGAGGCATTGTCGAGTCTCCTACATATTTCAATACCACTAAAGTCATTGAATAGAATGGGGAAATATCTTAGTGATATTGATGCCTCTGCTAAAGGAATCACAGCAATTTATTGAGGCATTTTGATTGGGAAATTCGGGGCAGAAACTCCACTAAATTTGATTGCAACATGGAACGCAGATTTAGGTACTACGTATGATTACAAGGTGTGGAAGAATATCTAGTTTGCTGTCCAACATAGATCTATATGTACTAGACAAGCTGAGTTAATGATTAGGTTGCTATACAGAGCCTATCATATACCTGCTGCATTCTATTGTCATGTACATTTAATCTCAGACATAGTATGCTGGAAGGGGTGTGGTGAACCTGGAAAATATTTACATATGTGGTGGCATTATCCAGGGGTTAAGCAATTCTGGGCACGTTACGCAGGAAATTTCTGATATTTTAGGTTTTCCTGTATGTATCACTCCAATAATATGTCTCACTGGGAGGTAGGCAGGCTCATTAATTCCTCAAAGATATAGACCATTGGGGGGAGCAAGCTCTTATTGGTGGCCAGATTTACAATTGCAACCTTCTAGAAATTTAATCCTTGGTTAGACCATAGGCATGATCAAGTTCAGGACATTTCAGACATTGAACATCTGCACAATGCTTTGAAAAATGAGACATTTATGTATAATAAAATATGGGGCATAAACCATGATTACTTTAAGATTACTTAAAAATGAATGATGCTGATGTGAACTCACACCTTTGGGTTTAATAAAGTTATTCACATGCCTCTTGTGTTACAAGCTCTGTATGTGATTTACTGTTGCTTCAGAAAAGCATTGTGTTATATGTCAGTCTCTTTGTATGCCAAGAAATAGTTATAAATAAAGAGTTTAAAAAAAAAGAATGCATGGGATGAAATATCAGATGTGTTTGGCAATCCTTACTAGCAAAATGCATGGGCATACAGAAGAGGAGACTTACAGCCACTACCCTCTGCCAGCTATCTGCACTACACACAAGTACCAAAATGTTCCCATTTGATTTTTACTTTTGCCATTAAATCCGATTGAAAAAGTTCAGGACTTTCAGGAGTAGGTCCTAATCACGTTCTTCCCATAAGATTGATTATGTCCACAAGGATGACAATTTTCAAAGACATTTATTTACCCAGGTAGATTGTCCTAGCTGAAAATTGTTCCCCTCACAGTAGCTTAAAGTATGCCCAGGCTTTCACAACATTTGTAATTTTAGCTGGATTTTAAAAAAAGTGTTCTTGGGTGGGAGAAGGAATGCAGGTTGGGGGGTGGGGGTGGAATACAACAAGTATAGATTTGATTTTCACACCTACACCAGCTGTTTTATCACCATTCAGCCGCCCACATAAATAATAGGTGCAAACATTGTGTATATGTACTTGTAGCTAATTTCCAGAAGGGAAATTATTTGGGTATTGAAGAGACACCTACAGCCGAGATTCAGGGTGTACATGTGCTAATTTTTAAAGGAACCATCAATGTCATAGCTGGGTAGAAAGTAAGGGGTAGATTTTAAGACATGCGCACTCGCGTCCATGTGCACGCGCTACCCGGCGCACGCACGTGGACATGTTATAAAATCGGGGGTCAGCATGCGCAGGGGGGTGCACAATTGTGCACCTTGCGTACGCTGAGCCATGCTGCCTTCCTCCGTTCCCTCCCCCCCAAAGCTGACCTTCCCACCCCTTCCCCTAACCTGTCCCCCCTAGACCTGACTTTTATCTTACCTTTTGCGCCTGTCTCTGGGCAGGCACAAGTTGCACGTGATCATTTGTCACAGCAGTAATGGCCACTGTGTCGGAGGTCTCTGGCCCCACCCCGGGCAGCCCCTTTTTGCAAAGCCCCGGGACGTACATGTGTCCCGGGGCTTTATGCGCGTTGCCGGGCCTTTTAAAAATAGGCCCGGCGCGCGTAACCCCCCTTCGCGCGTCCGGCCCTAAGGGAATACAAATTAGGAAAATTTCCATGGAGGTGCAAAGATGGCTCATAACATTATATCTTTACTTAGGGCACGTTCCAATTATGCTGGATGACGAAAGGAACAAGAGGAGACTGCTGGGCCAATAAAAGTAAGGTCAGAGGTTCCAACAGATTTTGTAGTCTCAAAAGGAGGGCGAGCCTAACAGTGACATTTCTAGGCTAGACAAGGAGCAACGGTGGAAGAAACCTAATTTTTTGCCTATATGACCTTAATTCGGAGGCCGATGTAATAAACTGTAAACAGCTTTGCAAATATGTTTTCATGTGTTAAAATAGCAAATAGCATGCATACCCACATTTGCTAATTTTAACACATGCTACCTTTGTTTAACATGTGCAATTTTGCATTTGCAAGTTGATGCAAAAATTAAGCTAAATTATTAATGAATTGAAAAATCATGTATATTAGCTCATTAGCGATTCAGCATTAGTAAAATTATATGCAAAAAGTTTTGCATAAGCGAGATTTTTTTGTAAAATTGAGCTATTCTTCAGGGAGGGTTAGCTAAGTTTTTTTTTTTACAAAAAAGTTAATTTCTTACAAACATTTTTGTGGGAAATTGATGCAGGAATCACTTGCATAAGTATCAAGAGATCAATATTCAGGCAGATTGTTAAATTATCCAGATGAACTTATTTCCTAATTTAAACTGGATATTCAGTGGCATGGGTGCACTGCTGAATAAACCCAAATAACTCAGTTAGCCGGATAAATTTAGGGATGCTTTGTGACATGACTAAACTAATCTGGATAGCTTAGCTGGATAGTGTTGAATATTGGCATTATTCAGCTAAGTAATCTAGGTAACTTTGCTCTAGAATGCCCCTGACGTATCCAGAGGGTAGGGGTTGTGTTAGCAAAGCAGTCTGATAAATCGAAGCCTGAAATGGATGCATTGATGACTTCATTGGGGTACTGTGTTTAGACCCCTTGGATGTATTGGAATGCTTTGATGGGTCTTTGGAGACACACATCAAGGAATCTGGTGCAGGTCGATGATATTGCGGCAGGCTTATGCCATATATCCTTACACTGAGCATTGTGGGATTGTGGGGTATAGGATCCTGAGTACTGTGTAACCAAAGATTAGATGATTTGGTGTGCAATGAGGCCACAGATCAGTGACATTGGAGTATTGAGCGTCAAGTCTACCAGTACTTTGAGTGCATTGAAGTTCTGTGTGTCGAATACATCAGTGGATTGTGCATCGAGCGCTTTGATGCACTGTGTGAAAGATGCTTCAGGACAGTCATTGCATCAGGAATATTGATGCTGATTGTGCTGATGACACCAATGATGGTTATGTCGACTGTGTCTGTGCCAATGCACCTCACTTAAGAGTGCTTTTGCTTCTTCAACAGAAGCTGCAATGGCTCCAGTGCTTGATGTTTCAGCCTGAGTGAATGGGGAAGTTTTAGAGGAACTTCTGCTCAACTCCTTTCCCAGTTAGGTAGACGAGGTTGCACTGTAGGATGAGAACCTACCATGTCTAAAAAGAGATTTACGTAGTTCCTCTATACAAAGTGCCCTAAAACACTGTGGGGCGGATTTTCAGAGCCCTGCTCGCCTAAATCCGCCCAAAACCGGGCGGATTTAGGCGAGCAGGGCCCTGCGCACCGGTGAGCCTATTTTACATAGGCCTACCGGCGCGCGCAGAGCCCCGGGACTCGCGTAAGTCCCGGGGTTCTCCGAGGGGGCATGTCGGGGGCGGGCCCGGTTGTCGCGGCGTTTCGGGGGCGTGTTGGCAGCGTTTTGGGGGCGGGTACGGGGGCGTGGCTACGGCCCGGGCGGTCCGGGGGCGTGGCTGCGCCCTCCGTACCCGCCCCCAGGTCGCGGCCCGGCGTGCAGGAGGCCCGCTGGCGCGCGGGGATTTACTTCTCCCTCCGGGAGGCGTAAATCCCCGGAGAAAGGTAAGGGGGGGTGTAGACAGGGCCGGGCGGGTGGGTTAGATAGAGGAAGGGAGGGGAAGATGAGGGGAGGGCGTTAGAGGATTCCCTCCAAGGCCGCTCCGAAATCGGAGCGGCCTTGGAGAGAACGGGGGTAGGCAGTGCGGCTCGGCGCGCGCCGGCTATACAGAATTCATAGCCTTGTGCGCGCCGATCCAGGATTTTAGTGGATATGCGCGGCTCCGCGCGTATCTACTAAAATCCAGCGTACTTTTGCTGGCGCCTGATGCGCCAGCAAAAGTACGCCTATTCGCGTTTTTTGAAAATCTACCCCTGTGAGCGCAGGGACATCCATCCATAGCTAACCACTTAGTCAGATAAGTCAGAGATATTTACCGAAGAGGCATATTTGAAAATTGCAGTTTGTATGGCTAAATTCTGAATTTAGTTGAATATTGACTTCCAAGCTTTTGTACAGTGCTGGCTCATTGCTGCAAGTTCCTTCATAGCTTGGTTCCATCGGCATCCAAGTATGGCACTGCAGAACCTTCTCTATTTTATGTCCATGACTGATTGCATCAAAAAGGCATACAGAAGGGACTGAAGGAAGAAAACATGGAACATTCCTAATACCAATTAGAGTGGCACCTGGTCTCTACCTTTTGTCCCTCCTTGTCTAGGCCAGCAGCCAGCAACAGGAGCAAGATCTTTAACCAACCATTGTGCTGGAGGTAGGTCTCATGTGCAAGTGTTAATGAGAGAGAACCTGCGGGATAGGAATAAAAAAACCTAGAAAGGAGATGTACAGCTCAATAGTTATTTTAACATATATTCTTATACTATCAATGTCCGTATGTTAATTATACTGCAAGAGCTTCTTTATTTGGAGATAATTTATTAGGTGTTTTAATTTCCCTTCCCTATGAAAATCCAGACTTGCTTTATTTCTAAGCCATTGAAAAGAAAGCAAGTTTGCTTACAGTAAAAGTATTTTTCATAGATAGCAAGATGAATTAGCTATTACATGTGGGTTATGTCATCCGGCGGCACCAAATGGACTCCTATCTTCAAGCTAGTACAGCTTTGAGCTCTACTGAGCATGTGTAGGAGTTCCCACATAAGCGATGCCTCGTGAGCCTACTCCATCTATAACAGAACTAATCTAGTTAGTTGACTTTCCAGGGAGGTGGGTGGTTATTCCATGGTAAATTCATCCTGCCAACTACAGAAAACACTGTTTATTTCCATCAACAAGTATACTGAATTAACCATTACAAGTGGGGAGTCCCACTTGTAATGGTTGCTTACTTGTAAATGTTCCACTTGCAGTGGAACATTTACTTAGTAAGCAACCCGGCCCACACTATGGAGAGTGGACTACAGAGAGAACAGATTTTGCAAAACTGCTTGTCCAAATTTATTGTCAATCTTCGAGAGGTTATTAAGACAGTAGAGGGACATAAGGGTATAAATGGAAGACTAAGCTCCAGCTTTGCAGATATCTTCAACAGGTACTTATTGAAAATGAGCAATAAAAGCAGCCATGGCTCTCACTTGATGAGCCTTCATAGAGTGTGTGACTTGCAGTCCTGCTATAGTATAGCAGTGGTGAATTCACTCAGCTGGCCAGTTAGACAAGGTATGCTTGGTGACTGCTACTACTAGCCTGTTGGGATCATATGAAATAAATAGCTGGGAGGTTTTATATTGCGGCTGACCTTGTTTCCTGTTATATGCCCAGGCTCTTTTGAAGTCCAGAGTATGTAGAGTTTTTTCGCGTTCATGCACATGGGGCCTAAGAAAGAAGGTAGGCAGTATAATGGATTGATTGATATGGAAAGCGAGACTACCTTTGGCAGAAATTTCAGGTAAGAAGAATCACACTATTGTGGAAGAAGTGCTTGGAGTTCGCTGACTCTTCTAGCTGAAGTCACTGCAACGAGGAACACCATCTTCCATGTCAAGAGAAGTTGACTCCGATGAGTCAAAGGGAGACTTCATTAGTTAGGAAAGGACCACATTCAGGCCCCATGGAACAGGTGGCTTTTGTACTAGGAGCATCATATGCTATATAGATCTTTCATGAAACAAGATATCAACGGGTGAATAGAAATCGGTTTGCCATCTAGTTGTGCATAAGCCACTATAGTTCTGAGATGCACTTGCACCAAAGAGATAGCAAGACCTGAATGAGAAAGGTAGAGCAAGTATTTCAGCAGATGATTATATTCACAAGAAAATGGGTCCAAAGTGTTTTGTTGACACTATTTGGAGTACCTATTCCTCTTGAAGGCATAATTTCTAGTTAAAGGTTTTCCAGATGAGAGTAGTGTTGCGACCGTCGATCTACAACGGCTTCGCCCGCCTACCTCTCAATACTTGCGGCTTCTCCCACTCACCTTGGACTACTGGCTGCTGTGACGTCTGTTTGCCTTCCTCTCCGGCGTCCTCGGACCAGCTTTGGTGCTGCCTCCCACCATGCTCCTCCAAGGTACCTTAGGGCGTGCGCATGCACGCCGCCCTCATCTTTATTTTCATGTTGGCGCGAACCTCAGGGGCATCCCCCTGATATGACATCACGCTACCCGGATATTTAAGCCTACAGTATTTGCTAGGTCATCGAGTTAGCAACGGTAACTCTATGGATGGGATTCGCTCTCCATAACGAAGCTGTTCTGCCACTCCAGCGCTATCTGGAATTCTTACACCCTTCGGGGTTGCTAACGGGGTACCCGCTCCTCCGGGGCCTCTTCTGCTTCTTTCAGGTGCTATCAGGAAACCGGTACTCGCTCCTTGAGGGCCCATGTTCCCTGAGTCGCTGCCTGCATCTTCAAACCTTTCTACTTGGAAGACTTCACTAACAGTTTCCATCTGTGAGTACAACTACCATCTTTTCCACAGTATTGCATCACTGGAACCAGGTACTCGCTCCTCAAGACCTCTCGTCTAGTGGAATCTCTGTTACTGCTACGTGAGTACAATACAACTGAGTCTCTCTGCTCTAAGGGATCAGGTACTCGCTCCTCGAGGGCCTGCTCTCCCTGTCTCGGAGCTTCTCCTAATTCTACCTGGGACTCTGAATGCTTCTTATTGTGTACTCATAACTCTCAGTCTCTTTCCACTACAGCACTGCCTAGCAGAGGACTCGCTGTTCCAGCGTTCTGTGGGAGACCTGCCCAGCCGGGCTCAATATCCACTACTCACTACTGCCACCTCTGATGGTTTCCAAAATTGTTTAATAAAAGATTCAAATCTGTGTTTGTGTGTCCAGAGTCTAGCCTGACACTGTGGTCCCTCACGGGACTGCCCCCCCGAGGGCGTGGTCAGCTGCCACAGTGTCCAAGGATCCACCCAAACATCAATAACCATAACAAGTGGTAATTCTACAATCTCTGAAAGTGGAAATCAGTGATCTCTGAGCGCTCAACATCCAAACATTAAGATTGAGGCCTGAAAGGTTGGGATGATACAATGACCCATCTTCCTGAGTTATCAATGCAGGGTCTGTTCCCAGAAATATGGGAGGACTGCTGGAAAGTTGTATAAGACACGTATACCAGATCTGATTGAGCCACGCTGGGGCTATGAGGGCTTCAGGGCTGTGCTCAGCTGAGCACAGCCCTGAAGAACCTTTTGCACTGTTGTGGTGGTAAGTGGTAATGGTAGGAAAGCAGACATGTGGCTTTGTCCCCAGTCGAGGAGGAAAGCCTTTTGAGCTAATCTGTGATTGCTTAGCAGAACTGTGCAAAATTGATTTAGTTTTGTGTTCTCTTGTAATGTGAATAGGTCCACTAATGGTAGACCCCATAAGCTGATTGCTGTAGATACCACTCTTGTATTAAAATACTCTTCTGAACCAATCTGCCAGTGTGTTGGAGATGACCAGCAGCTAGGTGGCCTGCAGAATAGCTTGATTTCTTTCCACCCAAAATCAGATTTTTAGGGCTTCTTGGCAGAGAGGTCACGCTCCCATTCTTCTTTGCTTCTTAATTTAAAACATGGCAATCTGGTTGTCAATTTGAATCAGGATGCTCTTCACCTCAAGGAGATGTACAAAGGTTCATAGAGCTATCTGACTGCTCTCAATTCTAGTAGATTGATTTGATAGCGGCTCTCTTGAAGAGTTCAGATGCCTTATGTTTGAACATACACCACTAGCACCACTTGATAGAGGAGTAAACAAAGAGGGGATCCTTCCTTGATAATTTGGGACGCAGCAACCACTGCATCTCTCATTTCATAGTCACTGTGTTTTGCACTGGAGACAAAAGTGGTTGAATTAGTTGATCTCACTGGGTATATCAATGGCGGTAATGGATATGAAGGATCAGTGGGACCACATAGATGGCCGCTACCAAGTGACTGAGGACTATGAGGAGTTTTCTGGCTGATGAGTGTGGAGAAAAGAGAAGGTTGCAGATGAGCGACATCATGGTGTTTCCTCAGTTAAGAGGAAGAAATGGTCTTTCTTACAGTGTTTATCCAAGTCCCGATGAATTTGAGTCTCTGAGTGGGCTCCATGCTCAATTTCTTGAAGTTGACCCAAAAATCTAAGCGGTGTAGAAGACCTATCATCGAACTCAGGGAGCAGAACACTTTGTGTTGTGATTTCGCTGTGATGAGGAAATCATCCTGGTAAGTAAGATCTATATTCCTTGGTGACAGAGATGAGTTGCCACTATCACAAGGCATTTTTTAAAGACCCTCGGAGCTGAAGAGAGGCCAAATGGGAGTACTTAGTACTGGTAGTGGGAAGAATCCATCTGGAAGTGAAGGTAGTGCCAGTGCGAAGATTGGATGGGTATGCATTCTTCAGATCCAAGGCACACATCCATTCATCCTTTTGTATGTAAAGAAGTATAGTGCTTAGGGAGTTCAATTTCTCTCAGAGTATATGTTTAATTAGATGTCTTAAATCCAAAAGGGGCCTTTATCCCCTTGTTTTCCTGGGGATAATGAAATATTGAGAATAGAAACCTTGCATTTGTTGAATAACTGGGATTGGATCTATTGCTTGTTGTTGGAGAAGTGACTGGACTTCCAGATGAAGCTGTGGTAGATGAGAAAAATCCAGATGCAACACTGAAAAATGTGGAAGGGATAGTAGCCAAGAAAAATGCAACTGGTCCACAGATTGCACAATTCAGAGGACCCAGGGATCCTTGGTGATCTGACACCACCTCCTCTACAAAACATCAGATTCTTCCCTCTACTGGGAGAGTCAAGAATGGATTGTTCAGAAGGATCAAAAACTAAGCCCCATTTAGGGCTGGGCCTCTTGTATGGTTTTTGGCTAACAGTTTTCTCTTTGTCGAGGCCTGGCCAGAAGTGGCTGTTGATGTTGGACCGAAAAAGGCAGCAAATGATACTGTTGAAAAGACTGGTATGGCCTCCTGTGAAGAATGGTCATTTGTACGGATAGAAGTGACATCACACCATGGAAGGCTGTTCAGGAGACATCGAAAGTGATTGCACTGGCACATTTTGGTCCTTTATTTGAGTCACCATCTCCTGGAGCTTTTCTTCAAAAAGATGGTCCCCCAAGCAGGGAAGGTCTGCCAGTTTTTCATAGATATCTTTATGGATGCTACTTGCTTGAAGCCATGCCTTACATCTAGCCCCAATGGAGGTTGAGGAGGTATGTGAAACTAAATCAAAGAATTCATAGACTGATCGAAGTAGGTGACAGATGCCTTCTTCCACATTCAGGAGTGATTGTATATAGTAGTTGCCTTGCTCAGTGGCAGGTAGGAAAGGCTTCAATATTTGAATGCTGTCATGAATATATTGCGCCATATAGAATTAGTGTATAGTAATGCAAGTAGATAGCATTGCACTTTGAAAAATGTTCTTGCCAACGTTATCTAGACGTTTGTGGTCTTCTTCTGGAGGAGAATTTGAATGAATCTGTGTCTTTGCCTTTTTTCATTACAGACTCAACCACTACAGAATAGTAAAGCAGCAGGACAATTCCAAAGCTCAATGATTGCTGGACTCTGTATTTGAGGTCTAGCTATTTAGCTATGGGAGTGACTGAAATAGGAGTTTACCATATTCTCATCTGTAGAACACTGAGGATGTTGTGAACTGGAATAGCTGCTGGTAAAACTGA
Source organism: Rhinatrema bivittatum (assembly GCF_901001135.1). Taxonomy (NCBI): domain Eukaryota; kingdom Metazoa; phylum Chordata; class Amphibia; order Gymnophiona; family Rhinatrematidae; genus Rhinatrema; species Rhinatrema bivittatum. The sequence goes on from NC_042623.1 coordinate 89,044,113, forward strand.
AGTATCCAGTATTTGAAGAAGGTCAAGAAGCTCAGAATGAGGACTTTGTGGATATGGACACCCATTGCTCTACCCATCTTTTCCTCAAACTTAGAATAGATGAGATCCTCTGGTGGCGAGGTGTGGTTCAGAGAATCCAGAAGTGGGTTGATGGTTATGCCAGTAGAGTCTTCATCTAAGCTTAAAGATACTGGCTCATTTATTCAGGATTCCAATGACAAAGAAGATGAACTGGGAGGGCTTCTGCTTGACTTTGAGGAGAAACACCCTGGTCTAGAACCTCTGAACTACTATAATCCAGTGCTATAAACAATGAAGAACCCCTAATTAAGAGTTCTGATGGTGAACTCATCCCTATTGGCAAGAACAGGAATCCTGTCTGTGGTATCATTATAGCAATAGTGGAAAGGAGAGGCTAGAACGTTCCTTCCTTCTCCTTGGTCAGAGGTAAAGAAATTCTTCATCAAATCTGCAATTTGATTGAGCAACTGATGTGTCCTCTGGCTTGGTGTAGGTGGTAGGACATCCTCTTCTGAGACCAAGATAGACTTCTGCCTGAGAATGGGTGGCCTGTTGGAGGTAAGCAATACCATAGAAGATATTGACTTTGTAGACTCCAAGCAAAGTTCTTTTGCCACTAGTCTGAGCAGAATGAGCACCCTGGTTATTGGAGGGGATAGGGGCTGTGTTGGCAAAGCAGTCTGATAAATCGAAGTCTGAAATGGATGCATTGATGACTTCATTGGGGTACTGTGTTTATATTCCTTGGATGTATTGGAATGCTTTGATGGGTCTTTGGAGACACACATCAAGGAATCTGGTGCAGGTCGATGATACTGCGGCAGGCTTATGCCATATATCCTTACACTGTGCATTGTGGGATTGTGGGGTATAGGATCCTGAGTACTGTGTAACCAAAGAGTAGATGATTTGGTGTGCAATGAGGCCACACATCAGTGACATTGGAGTATTAAGCGTCAAGTCTACCAGTACGTTGAGTACATTGAAGTTCTGTGTGTCAAATACATCAGTGGATTGTGCATCGAGCGCTTTGATGCACTGTGTGAAAGATACTTCAGGACAGTCATTGCATCAGGAATATTGATGCTGCTTGTGCTGATGATACCAATGATGGTTATGTCGACTGTGTCTGTGCCAATGCACCTCACTTAAGAGTGCTTTTGCTTCTTCAACAGAAGCTGCAATGGCTCCAGTGCTTGATGTTTCAGCCTGAGTGAATGGGGAAGTTTTAGAGGAACTTCTGCTCAACTACTTTCCCAGTGAGGCAGATGAGGTTGCACTGTAGGATGAGAACCTACCATGTCTCCAAAGAGATTTTCGCAGTTCCTCGATACAAAGTGCCCTACAACGCTGTGAGCGCAGGGACATCCATCCATAGGCATAGCAGTTCTTTTGGTTGTATTCCGGGACAAGGCATCGGTAACACAATTCATGTCTTTTGGTGAGGGACATAATCTTTCTACAGATACAACTTTTAAAACCACTCACTGTTGTTAACTTCTTCTGGCTGGACATGATGGAAGAGAAGGTCAAATTTCTTTGCTGGGTTTTTTTTTTGTAGCACTGAAAAGTGCTGTTGTGGAGCTGCAGAGGCAACTTAGTAAGAGACTGAAGAAAAAATACTGAATTTGAAAGTTTTTAAGGATATAAAAAAACATTATTAAGAGAGACTGAGTTCACGTCAGTGCTATGCTCGGACAAAAATGACTGAGTCTCGCACATACTCATTACAGCTCAAAGAGACGAGTCTGTTCAGTGCCATCGGATGGCATCACCCATATGTAATGGTTAATTCAGTCTGCTTATCGATGGAAAATGCTGAAGAGAACTTTTGTCTTTTACAATATCTGAATAAAAGTTTACCTGGCAGCTCGAAAAATTCAATATTGTTTGGATTTTAGGGAATTCTTTTTGACATGGTCACTTACTCATTTAACTCCAAAGCTTCGTGTGCTGCTGAAATTCGAGCTTGCGGGTTTCTTTCTCTCCATGCTTTCTGCATTACTGTTCAACAAGGAAAACAAAAAAAAAAAGTATCTCAGTCTGTCTGAAGTAACTAAGAACAATTGCCTGCTCAACTTGAAATCGGTACAGAATACCATCAGGATTTTACATGGTAAGAGGGCAAGATTCAGTTTCTCAAATAATATAAAAAATAAACAGCAATCTGTTTTAACTTTTATTCCAGTAAATGTTTGGACACCAATGGTCTATAAATTTAGGAAAAGCTTGGTGCAGGCTTTGGAGGACTTACTAATACTTAAAGCTGACTCTAGGGGAGCGTACAGGTCCATGGCAAATCAACTATGTGGGGGCCTTCTCCACTATCATCACCATGCCCCTCTCTCTGGGAACAATTCTTTCTAAATACACCCTTCCCCCGAACCCCAAGCACGATATTCTCCCACTTCTTACGCCTACCGCCTCCTCTGCCGGCTTCAATCTGAAGTCTAAACCTGCAGGGCTGGTGGGTGTTTTCAGACTTCAGATTAAATCAGACTGAGGAGGAGGAGGAGGCAGATGCAGGTAAGAAGTGCTGCTCTCTTTCTGCCCATGGGAGAAAGGAGGAGAGGGTTAAAGTGTGGGAAACTGCCCTGCCCAAAGTGAGGAGCCTGGAATAGTCACTCTGATTTGTTCCCTTGCCTCCCAGGGTCAGCCCTGCTAATACTGTAAAATATGTGTAGCTAATTCTCTTTTTGACATCTGGATGATAATCACCACCATGCCAGAAATCATTATTGAAATGCTGGGGTCCTCACACTCTCAGAAGTGACTTTGGCAGATGTGTTGCAATGTATCACTGAAAGAGGGTGGAAAAAACCCTAGTTCTGAGAATCAGGTGTTGGTCTGGACTGCTGGACCCCTGAGAGGTGGAACAGTTGCTCAGAGTACTTGCCATTAGGCACAGTAAAAAGCAGCTGTAGATTTAAACCACTGATAAATGCACACAAATTATAAAGTGCAAAAATAAGGAGGAAGGAAAAGGGAAGCAACTTTACCACTCATAGGGCATTTAAGCAAAACGTTTTCAGCAATAGATGAATGACCAACGTTGGCATCATTATTATGCAGGCCAGCATCACAGTGTTACGCAGTCCGTGAACGAGGGCATGTAAATAAATGTGAGCAATCTAGCTTCATTTCCTGATCCTGATCAATTATCTAGAGGTCAATCACATTCTTATATATTTTTTTTTCACATACTGATTCAGTTGACGTGGGTAGAGAAGTCTTGGATGCTTCTCCGGATTTTTGCCATTAGCAATGGTAACATGGAATAGACTTCGTTTTTGGGTACTTGCCAGGTTCTTATGGCCTGGATTGGCCACTGTTGGAAACAGGATGCTGGGCTTGATGGACCCTTGGTCTGACCCAGTATGGCATTTTTTATGTTCTTATGTTCTTATCATGGTCTCACCTAGCAAACAGAAGGGGAAGTAACATGGAGTCCATATTCAGACGCAGCTAACTTCTGAGTTAGCTGGATAAATGCCTTTGATTATGGACCTCATGGTGCTTAGTAAACCTTCCTTTAACCAGCATAGGTCCAGAAAGAGAAGTCCAGTAGTTATAGACACTGACCCCTTTTCCTGAAGCAGATTTTTCAAGATTCTGCTGCAAAAGCTAGCAAATTCTGTGGCAAGCATGTGCCAAATTTGCATTATTTGCATATTAGAAATGTAATTTCCCCCCCTTACTTTCTAAATCAATTTGTTTTTTAGATAAAAATGGTTGGTGCTGGGGAGGAAGGTGAAGAAGGGATCTGTGGATGGGGAGAAAGTAGATCTTAGAGGAGGGAAATGAAGAAAGGATTGGAGAGGTAGAGAGTTAAGGGTTTGAGGAGGATAGAAACACAGAGAAAAGAGAAGGAAGGTGGATGAAAGGAAAGGGAGGCATGAGAGAGATAAGGGATGGGGAGGAGAAAGAGAAGATCTGGGATCAGGAGAAGAAAGGATTTGTCCCTGGGAGAGAGGGGGAAAGTGAAAGAGCTAGCCGGTGAGTGGTTCCAGTCCCAAAGAGAAACAAATTATTTTATGGCTCCACCCGTGCAGGATAGGCACACTGGGGTGTGGGTTACACTTTCATCCCCATGTCCTCTCTGATCCACTCACTAGCACCCACGCTGAAACCCTTTCTCCCTCCTCACCAACGTGTGCCAATCCTAGCTTCCTTAAAGCAGAGTACAGCGGCAGCAAAGTGGCACCGTAGGCTGTTCCCTCTTCCAGTGCAACAGGGCAGAGTTGCCAACTGGCTTCAAATTTTCAGGACAGGCTGATCCAGTCCTGGGTTTACCCTACTGTATGCAGGAATTTGTAGTTTTGCTTCTCCTGGGGAATGCAAAGGGGAAATTAGAATTAAAAGTCCCTGCTTGCAATTAGGACTGGATCAACCTGTCCTGAAAATCTGGAGCCAGATGACAGCTGGGGCTGCAAAGTTGTCCTTTGAAATGGAGAGAGCGCCATAGTGCCCACGGTTTACAGCATAACCACTCCATCCCCGGGCTGCACAGGAAAAGGAAGCAGCCCAAGACGCCATGCTGCTCCTACACTCTGCTCTAAGGAAGCTGCAACTGGCACTCGGTGAGATGGGGAAGAGGCGGGTAGAAAAGTCATTGCAGCTGCTGCTGCTTCTTACTGTCCTAGCCCCGGTCTCCCACAGAGAAGAAGCAATTCCGCGGGATGGGCTGGATTTTGTGCTCCTTCCCGTGGCTGCGGAGCCGCCGGAGACCTCAGGCCCCTGATTATGGCACAAAACTGTGACACATGAGCCATCCAGGTTCAAAGCCTTGCTTGAATACTTGCTGCGTGATCTTGAATACATCACAGATCTCCTCGTGCTCAAACAGACTGCAGCCTCTTAGTGAAGGGACTTGAATCCACAAGATCTCCAAAGTACAACATTCTGCACTTTGACATCGATATACAAATAGTAAGAGTGCTATCACAGTGCACACAATGCAACCAAATGGGAGAACGGATATTCTTTCAACCTACAGATTGTCTGTCAGCCTTTAAACATAATTGTTACCCATTCCTTTGAGAAAATTAGCTACTCATGCCAGGCTAATTATAACATTGCATTTATGCAACACCTCCATTGAAACTGTAGGTTATAACAAGTTTGGCACAATGTGGCTTGGCTGCCACCGTGGCAACCCCCCCAACCTACTACTACTATTGTTCATAGGTTTGTTTTCAAATATAACCCACATGAGAATGCATGTCAGTAACAATGGTGGGAGGGCAAGACAAGGAGCAAAGCTTTTTAAGTAGGTAAATGCACCTTTATAAGTCTAAAAGTTTTTTTGAAAATTGCTCCCTCCCTCCTACATATGCAGGGAAAAGAACATGCACTGTTTCAGAGCGTGTGTATCTTCCCCCTGCATAAAAAAGAGGCAGAGTTAGGGAGGGGGGAGTGAAAGCATTCATTCTGAAATCTCTGCAGGTACTTTGCATATCTTGCCATGCGCCAGATGGAATTTCTATTTGAAAATGAGACTGCAGTTCCATGGATATTAAATTGCTCTCCCTACATCTTTTAAGCTGCCCCACCTATCCCCTATTGCAAACGTTCTGCCTTCCCTGTACTTTCAGTGCACCTCCAAAAGCCATCCAGAACCCCAAAGGAACCTTTCATGATACTGGCATGGAACGTCTAGGGCTGCAGATTACTTAGAAACAACTCCCTCTCTGCTTCATCGTACGAAGTTGCAGCAGCAGAAGGAATAAATAAATCATGCTCTGCTGCGTGCTCCCTGAACTTTCATGAAACTCCAATAAATATCCATCACTAGCATGGGCTCTTACTTGCATCTGCAGGTCGCACATGATCTGTATCACAGGTAAAGAATGTCTGATGGTCCTGGGCTGAAAGATTCATGTCGTAGTAAGTCAAAGGCTCTCTACCCGTTACCCACGTGTACCTGCAAAGTAGCACAAAGGACTCACGTTTTCTGGTTTTGAGAGATAAAACATGCACGCGGAAGAAACACAACTTGGCTAAGTGACCATGTGCGTTCCAAGCCACCTTAATGAACTACAGCCTGCGGATAGCCATTCTTCTGATAAACCAGGTTAACAGAACTGATGCTACAGGGACAAATGTGCTAAGCATTTTACCCACTAGAGACAAAATGGGAAAAGCCCTTTAGTGCATCTGGCCCTGTGTGTTTAATCCTATATAGTAACAAAGGGTACACTCAACCCCCCTGCCTTCACTATTGTGCAAGAGTTGATTGCAAATGTATGAATGGATCCCAGTTAGTGACTCTTACCATCATAACAATTTGCCCAGCTTGCTTTTGAAGGTGAGATCATAAAACTAAGCTCTATTTAATATACACACATACTCTCAGCTCATGGGCAGCAATCTCTTCGAAAAGATTTGTCACAAAGCCATTTGCGGTTAACATAAAGGTTATGGCCAGCAAGCATAAATACTTGTCTAATTTTATGATAAGCTTTAATATAAAAAAGTTCTCATGAGATAAGTAAAATCAGTTAACTTTCATAATGCTTACAAGATTAATACACTGAAAATATTATATTTAAGACAAAATCAAGGCTCCATTTGCTATAGATTATAACTCTGAAGAGAGCAGAAATTAGGGCTGTGTGTAGATGCAAGAAAAACATTTCTGAAGTACTGTTTCTGCTTTTCTCTCTCAGTGATAATGGTGACATTACTGGGAAGAACTCGAAAACTCCTATCACTTGGAATATCTTAATTTGATTCCTAAATACCAGGCTCCCCTAATACTTACCTGTTGTACTCTGCTCCTCTGAACAGATTTAATGGGTTTCGCCAGACTTTGCATTCTGTGACAAGGAGAGAGGAAAACAGAATAATGCAAGACTGCAATAGAGCATCTATCGGATCATATGGAGTCAAAGCCTGCTTTACCATTTCATGGCCATCTGTTTTTATTTTTCACTTCAGGCCTCAAACAGAAAATTAGAGTTACAAGATCCAAGCAGAGAAAGTATACTAATTGCTGGCAAGAGTCATAATTAGAAGCAGAAGTAGAGAGAAAGAGAGACAAAGAGAGCGAGCCTACCTGGGAATTGATAAAAAAAACCCAAACCATAATTAATTTTGTCCTAGCAGATCTGTGATTTCTCTGGTGCAAACATAGCATCTAGGCAATGTTGCAAATCAGTCACCGATTCAGCTGCAGTCGATTACTTTTCTGCTCTATTTACAAATCAAGAAGCCTTGATGCCAGCTGTTGGCCTTGCTTTAAACAATAGTACCAAGGCTGACAAGTGTGATGAGCAAATATGATCGACAGTTCTAAGAACCTGGAGTTAATTCAGGTGCCCTTTCTGTCTTCTCAAGTCACGGTTTTCTTGATATCTCATAGATCTCTCTCTCTCTCTTTCCACCCCAATGCCAAGACAACTCATTATCATGAAACTCAATTTAGAACAGTCCTTACAAACTGAAAGCAATTATTTCTAAGGATTTTCCTAATATTTCTACCCATAAAGGCGTGCACTACATAAGTATTTATGCTGCTGGCTGAGTCACCTCTTTCAACAATAAGAGAAGTTGTGTTTACATTCTCCGAGTGCCAGAATGTCCAGTTATCATTTATTACTAGTTACATAGTATATTTTGTAGCAAACATCTATAGACAGATATACACATATATACATCAGTATACATCTTATACACGTAAATACAGAAATTGCAATGCAATAGGAGGATTGGGAAAACAGGTAGAGCCCTCACTGTGACTCAGATGCTACAGTCTGATGCTACTTCGCTGACCATGAGTAAATCACGCTTGGTTGATAAGGCGGAAATCTTCAATAGCCTGCCTTGTGTGCGCACAGTGCGCGGGATATTTTAACCTGCATATCTTGCAGCTGTTTCCCTTTGACAGCGAGCAGGTGCAAAGTGTGTGCGTTAAAAGTGTCCATGTGGTTTGCATCTGCTAAGAGTGGGGATGGTCAAGCAGAGGCAAAATAGCGTACGTACTCTGGGAAAACCCCTTCCCACCTCCCTGACCTAAAAGCATCACCCTCAGGGCACCTCCTTTTAATGAGGATAAAAGTGCATGCGCTATGGAAGCAGCGCACACTTATAGCCACCTTGGAGCGGGGCAAATATCAGTCAGAACAAATTGCCCGAGTTATTGCTTTTTGCAAATTGTTCTTTACATACCAGAAGAGAATGCCAGTTAAAGTTCTTGAGGAGTAAGATGGCTCCTTTTAATTCAATGCAGGATTTATAATGTGCTTTTTCTGATTTATAATCAGTTCAGAGCAGCTTACAACACTAAATCAAAGAATACGGCACACCAAATGCAAAGCAATATAACACCATCCTCACAACTTGCCTCCCTCCGATTATTTTTAAAATCCCACCGCATGTACCATATGAAATGTAATTCATGAATAACAAACCACCCAAGTCACCTTCACATCTTACATCCCCCTCCACTATTAACTTCCCTTATTAATCAAAATCCCCTACAGAATTTCAATACAAACATTTGCCCCTCATGTCCCGCATCTCACCAGCTGCTATTACCACAGCAGTATAACCAATTCACAATGAGGTCCTACGCCACTGGACATCAGCCGGTAGTACATATATGCACTTGCCTGAATCTTAACAACCCACTCTTCCCCGTCCCAAAGGGCCACTAATACCAGTTTCAGATCGCCACTCCAACCACTAAACCTGAGTCTCTTCAAACCCAGATTTGCCAGGTATTACATACCAAACAACCACCCCCACAAGGAAGCGATAGACATTGAAGACGACTCTCCAAAATATTATTTATTTATTTATTTATTGCATAGCTTTTTTTATACCGATATTCGTGGGTACATCATATCTAGCAATCTTAGCAAAAAGCTAAGTCTTCAATTGTTGACAAAAAGAACAGTAATAAAGTCTTCTCTTGCCTCAATAGGCAAGGAATTCCATATTTGTGGGACTAAACCTGTGAATGATCTGTTTCTAGTCGGTACTAGTTTTAGTTCCTTCAGGAATGAGATGTGCTTGCTTGCTGGCTAGATCTTACTTTAATTGTCTCCCTGGGCTATAAATCATCCTGACAAATATCTAGCTCCCAGACCTCTCAAAACTTTAAAAGTTAATATCATCAGTTTGCATACCACATGTAAACTCACTAGTAGCCAATCTAAGGCTCTGAGCAAGGTAGTTGCCCCGTCCCACCATTTACGTCCTGTTACAATTAGGGCTTCTGATTTTCAATAAAAACTGAAAACCCTTGATAAAACACTCCTGATAAATTATTTTTTTGGTTCTAACAAAAAAAGAAACAAAACAAAAATAGGCCGCCGACCTTAAGGAACTCTGATGATGTCATCTGGCTGAGGCATGCAAGCACTACCCAGCAGGTGGAAAGCTCAAACCCTGCTGGCATGGGAAGAGGAGGAAGGGAGAGGGAACCCCCAGAGCCACAGACCCCCCCATCCACCCTCCAACTCTCCCAGCCAGTCCCTCAGCCTGTGCACACCCACGCACCAGCAAAACCCTCAGCCACACAAGCCCATTCCTATCCCACCCTACTAACCCCTAGCCACACATCCTCTACCCCACCCTTTTGCTCCTCACCAGCCACACCCACACCCTGCCACCATCCTAGCTACATCCACCCACCCTGCAAGATAGCATTGTGAAGCTGAATTTTGGGATTCGAACTTTTAAATAATGATTGCATCTGAAAACTTGACAATGAATTGATTTACATCTTATTAAATTTGATACAACTAAATAGGTGCAAAAAATTGTAGTTTGTGCACAAAAATAGCAATATATGCTATTTTTAGTACCTGCCGAATACACCTAAATGCCAAAAAAATAATCACCTAAATTTGCAATGTATAAACCAAGGATCAGAAGCCCATATAATCCTGGCCGCTGAATTTTGTATATTTTGCAGCTTAAGCAACATCTTCCTAGGGAGACTTGTATGCACTACAGTGTAGTAGTCTAGATAGACTAAGACTACTGCTTGCATAATTGTTCTCAGTTCTGAAGCCTAAAGAAATGGGTGGAGTTGTTTTACAAATCGAGGATTGAAAAAAACCTTTCCTTGTGACTGCTGCTACATGCTCTTCCATTTTTAGAGAGGAATCAACAAGAACTACTAAGCTTCATACTCCACTCAGTGCTTTTAACGAGGTATTGGCTATGACCAGGAGAGGAACAAAACCAGGCCTTTTTTATCTGACAGCCGTTTTTAATGGAATCTTTTTTGTGTGACACCTTCTTAATAAAATGAGAGGGTATTTTGTGCAAAGTAACCAAGTGATGTTCTTGGTTGTCATCTTCTTCACAATTTGCACTAGAAAATGTGAAAGAGAGGACTCCTGTTATCAGTCTGCTATGCGACTCTGTTGGAATGCAAATAAAACAAAGCAGACACCCTGGGGAAAAATACTAATATAGCGAGATACAAATCTAACTGTGTCACCAAAAGAGAAAATAACAAGATTTTGAATGCTCCAATTAATTCACAAAACAATAACTACATCAACTGCATGCATGACTGTGACAGTCACACAGAATCGGATAAATGTAAAAAAAGATCTGCAGGTGAGGTTGATCTGGTGGCTCAGTGGCAGTGCAATTTCCCGCCACACAGCAAGGCCTGCGTTTGATTCCCAGGCCAGGACTCTGCTCCCTGGGCTAACCGGGGCTAGAGATCTTGCAGAAGTGGTGCTCACAACCCGGGAAAGGGAGATGCCCAGTGCCCAAACTTAGGGGTCTATGTTAACCATGTTCCAGAGGGAGCTGTGATGGATGTGCTGCTGGGGGAGGGGTTAAGTATAAATATTGGAGAAATATTGGAGAAAGTATAAATATTGGAGAAATATTGGAGAAAACACTCAGATAGCTGTGACTGAAGGAGAATGGCAGCACACCCCCAGTAAAGTTATCTGTCTAAATGGCTTAGCTGCGATATTAAACGGCTTATCTGGCTAAATTCTAGCTGGAAAAGTTGGGGGCATTCCTGGGGTGGGAAGTATGCATTCCAGGGAGGATCGGAGTTAGCCAGATAGGTTAAACTTCTAACTCCGAATATTGGCTGTGCCGAAGGGCTGGTCTAAGGTTAGGCAGGTATACATATCCAGCTAACTTTAACACAGCCAGGTATATTCGGTGGTGCCTCTGCGCTGCTGAATATCCTGGTTAAGTTAGCCACATAGGTGTATCTGGCTAACTTAACTAGCCACTTTGCGGCTGAATACTGGGCCCTGTATGTTTTGCAAGGCTTTATGGAAAGAGGAAAAATTTGCAAAAAAAGGGTAGCATACTGGAAGAGAGTCTGCATCTCTCATAGCCCTTTCCGTCTCTTAACTCCATTCCATTTCATCTGTAACACAACCCAATCCAGTACCAGAGTCAAAATGATAAAATGAAAGATGCAGCATACAAGATACAATAAAAAACACTTTTCTTTCATGGCCTGTTTTTATCACACACACACAAAAATCTTCTATTTTAATGTTTCCATCATTTAAAAGGCAATCTTGAATTTGGCTACCTAGATGCAATGCGTCCAAGTACTCTTTCTTACATATCTTGTAGTGAATTGGCAGAGGAAAGGCATCAGGGCAATTTCCCTTGGAAAATTCACTGCAAAGTATGCGCTTACAAAAATCATCCACATATTCTGCGCTTGCTATCATTGCTGATGGAGGAACATGGGTAAAAAATCTGCCTTTCAACCGCCTGTGCCACACAGTTCTTGGAGTTTGTCCTCTGCCTCCTCTGAGTCTACATCTGCCCTCTAGGTAACATGCGCCTGGATAAAAGCAGCTTCCTGAGCCAGAGGTTTGCACAAAGTTAGAGGAGTTGTGACTGTGAGAAGGCGCAGGGCCATTCCTCCACAGGCCAATCACATCCTCTTGTCTTCACTTTACCTCCTGGGTCTCCACATCTTTTTTTTTTCCTTTTTTTCAGTGCGAGTTCCTAATCTCCGTACCTTATATGCCTTCTTGAGGCTAATTTATTCTGCATCCTTTTCCAAAAGAAGGGCAAGGACTCAGGAGTAGAGGGAAGATTTCTCCGGGCTTGATGCTTAAGTGTGTTTTTGGTAGTGCATCAATGCCAGTGAGTCTCATTTTGTATGGACAACTTCTATGAAGCAGGCTGCCTGTAATTTCTTGAATGGGATGGTTTGTCTTGAGAACTTGTTTCAAATATGGATGGTAGCTTTGAAGGCCGAGGAGATATTTGTAGTCCAGTATTGTAAGAGTCTGGAGATAAAGGACAGTACAATTTGCCGCACTGAAACTACAGACCGGTTAGCCTGACCTCAGTGCCAGGAAAAATAGTGGAAAGTGTTCTAAACATCAAAATAACAGAACATATAGAAAGACATGGTTTAATGGAACAAAGTCAGCATGGCTTTACCCAGGGCAAGTCTTGCCTCACAAATCTGCTTCACTTTCTTGAAGAAGTTAATAAACACGTGGATAAAGGTGAACCGGTAGATGTAGTATACTTGGATTTTCAGAAGGCGTTTGACAAAGTTCCTCATGAGAGGCTTCTAGGAAAAGTAAAAAGTCATGGGATAGGTGGCGATGTCCTTTCGTGGATTGCAAACTGGCTAAAAGACAGGAAACAGAGAGTAGGATTAAATGGACAATTTTCTCAGTGGAAGGGAGTGGACAGTGGAGTGCCTCAGGGATCTGTATTGGGACCCTTACTTTTCAATATATTTATAAATGATCTGGAAAGAAATACGACGAGTGAGATAATCAAATTTGCAGATGACACAAAACTGTTCAGAGTAGTTAAATCACAAGCAGATTGTGTTAAATTGCAGGAAGACCTTGAGAGACTGGAAAATTGGGCATCCAAATGGCAGATGAAATTTAATGTGGATAAGTGCAAGGTGATGCATATAGGGAAAAATAACCCATGCTATAATTACACAATGTTGGGTTCCATATTAGGTGCTACAACCCAAGAAAGAGATCTAGGCGTCATAGTGGATAACACATTGAAATCGGTTCAGTGTGCTGCGGCAGTCAAAAAAGCAAACAGGATGTTGGGAATTATTAGAAAGGGAATGGTGAATAAAACGGAAAATGTCATGCCTCAGTATCGCTCCATGGTGAGATCGAACCTTGAATACTGTGTACAATTCTGGTCGCCGCATCTCAAAAAAGATATAATTGCAATGGAGAAGGTACAGAGAAGGGCTACCAAAATGATAAGGGGAATGGAACAGCTCCCCTATGAGGAAAGACTAAAGAGGTTAGGACTTTTCAGCTTGGAGAAGAGACGGCTAAGGGGGGATATGATAGAGATGTTTAAAATTATGAGAGGTCTAGAACAGGTAGATGTGAATCGGTTATTTACTCTTTCGGATAGTAGAAAGACTAGGGAGCACTCCATGAAGTTAGCATGGGGCACATTTAAAACTAATCAGAGAAAGTTCTTTTTTATTCAACGCACAATTAAACTCTGGAATTTGTTGCCAGAGGATGTGGTTAGTGCAGTTAGTATAGCAGTGTTTAAAAAAGGATTGGATAAGTTCTTGGAGGAGAAGTCCATTACCTGCTATTAAGTTCACTTAGAGAATAGCCACTGCCATTAGCAATGGTAACATGGAATAGACTTAGTTTTTGGGTACCTGCCAGGTTCTTATGGCCTGGATTGGCCACTGTTGGAAACAGGATGCTGGGCTTGATGGTCACTTGGTCTGACCCAGTATGGCATTTTCTTATGTTCTTAACCCTGAGAGTTTTTTGCCAGTGTCTTTTCTGACTCTAAGAAGGTAATTTTGAGAAGGATTTACGTGTGAGGGTGGACTTTTGAAAACTGCTACTTTTCATAGGGCTGAACTGTCAAAAGGTTTTACGTGCGTAAACGGGCTTTTGAAAATTGCTACAATATAATGCTACTTTTACGCACATAACTCGTTTGAAAACTACCACCTAAGCATTTCTCAGGTCCGGGGTCCACGCAGTGAACAGGAAGCTTTTGCCGCTCCTTGCTGGGCAGCTTGTACCAAGACGAAGCAGAGCTGATCACATGATGCCATCTTGGCAGGAAGGATGCACAGGGAGATGACAGTATGGACATAATAAAATGACACTTGCTGGATAGCAATGAAAACTGAAACACTTCTATTCTGGGTGCAGTAAGAAAATATAAAAAAAGGAGAACTACTGCTATGGTTTGTAAAAACGGAAAGTTCGAGGTGTTTAAATACGCTGAGCGCCACAGATTCTCATGAGAGCTGAGCAGTGGCTCTTCTCCTCTCGTCGCTTTTGCTCAGGCTGTGATGAGTAATTTTTTTTTTTTCAGACATACATCTCCCCAATATCTGCTTTTTCAGCGGTTGCTATTTGGATATTTTCAGATATTCACTCTCCAGAGGGCAAAAGGAATTTGCGCAAATTCAGCCCACGTATAATAATAACTTCTTTAATTCACATTGTCCAAAGAAATTAACATAATTGCTTGGTTTTTGCCACAGAGATTGTTACACTGTGCAGGGTTACTACCTTGTAAATTACTATAGATAACAATATTGCCAAACAAACACACAAAGTCTGAGTGGAGGCCTGTAATCTACAAATTCAGCCAAAAGTTTTATCTTTGATCATTTACAGTTATAAGATGGATGAGACTGAGTGAGCTATTTGATTGGCTGATTGCACATCCTCTTGCCCTGCTAAGCACTATCTCCATGTATAAAACTGAATTTACCTAACAGCTAAAGCAGTGGTTCTCAACCCATTCCTCAGTCGGGTTCTGAGGGTATTCCTATTGAATATGTTTACATGCGCTGCCTCCACTGCCTGCAGGCACATCTTATGCATATTCGCTGTGCATATCCATACTGGCTGGGATAGGAGGGGGGAGGCCCAGAGGACTGAATGCGTGGAAGGCAATTAAAACAGGAGGGCAGTGGCCATAATAAAAGGGGTATGTGTTTTAGTCCTAAAAAAAAAATGTATGAAATCAAAATGGAAGGGAGATCTAGAAATAAAACTAAAACCGGAGCAATGGAGTTATGACAACAGGCCAGATGAGATTTTGAACCACCACAGAATTACTGTCCTACTGATGTAAGTTGGCTCCATGATTTATTGCTGGCCTCAGATGTATTTCATATTGATTTTTCCAGATGCCTGTCTACCACACACATTAAAAGAGTAAAATACGAGAAAGCACATCTTCCACTGATTCAGGACTTACAGTTGCAGCACACAACTTTCCCACTCAGCTATAACTAAGATGATGGCAAATACCCAACTATCCGACTGCAGAGTATGTTGCATTCGATTCTACTAAAAGTCTGTCGGCCTACAATAACCGGGAAGGATGTATTAGGGAGCCCTTTACAGATGTACAGCGCAAAAGGCAAGGAAGATGCTACGGGATAATGACGACTCTGTTGTCTTCATGGGGCCATACTTTATATAATCGCATTTTAATTACCTTTCATTGTGGAGCAAAGGCAGCCACTCACCTGACACACTTTGTCGGTTGGAGTCAGACTCTCCATTAGTAGTAGTAGAGTTGCTGGGGGAATTGTTATCCACCCCGCCCAGCAAGGGGCGCAAGTGACTCACAGAGACCTGCTCAATAAATGATGTACCATACTTCCGGAAATACCACCATTCAAATATCTAAAATAAAACAGAGAGAGAAGAGATAACAGCCCAGGTGTATGTTTATCAGTTCCTTATTGTGGATATGGAAGCTATAACAATACATGCATAATATTCAGTCTTTCAGTTTTGCATGAGCTATGCGGCAGGCTGCAGCTTCTCGGAGGCTCTTCCTTTTCTTCTTTTTGACTGCCTATTAGGTATAAGCATGACGATAGACTGAGACCTGAGACTCTAAACGCAATTTCAGCAGCAATTCCAGGAATTTACTATTGAACAAAATGGAGCTCCCGATTTTAACTTTTTTTTCATAGCTTAATAGTTTTTTTGTGCTAGGCATCAACTCTGTCTTACCCATCAAGTCCTTCCTGGCAAAGTGCAAAAGCCCTCATTTTATAGTTTTATAGACAAAAAAAAAATCTGAAAAGTGCTTGAAGCATTTCAAATCCTTTTCTGTGTATGGAAAAGTTTCTCTCCCTATTTTATGAACCTATATCTTAATTTTTCACCAATAATTCTCTCTAAATCCTGTTCTAAAAAAAATGGGAGCATGGGCCAGCCCCATGACCCGGGCCATAGCATGTAGGAGACTCAGATTTGAGTCTCAAGGGCAAGGCTTGGGTGTAGGGGTTGTCACTTCGAACGAACAGGCTGGTCCAGTCCTGGGTTTGCCTCATGCCTGGAGATGTCATTCTGCTTTTCTTAGGGAAATCAATAAATGGGAAAATCAAAGCTACTAATTCACGCATGCAATAAGGCAAGACCAGGACTGGATCAGCATTGTCGGCTGACCTGGGATAAGGCTGCAATGCTACTTGGACGTGCAGTGCTGACAACGTACTACAGCTTGGGAAAGGAGGGAAGATGACTCCCACTATTATAAAGATCCTGCAAGCCACAGAGTGGCCCTAAGAGTCCGTATTTATTTACTTATTTATTTATTTATAACCTGCTTCGTCCACAGTTCTCGGAGGATATTCCTTCAACCCTTGGAGCCAACGAGGGTACCAGAGTCACCTGGGCATGCTGTCTGGGATGGTGGGTGTTTATAAAGAGGGGAAAAGGAGACCCGCTTGTGGGGGAATAAAACGGGATACAAGCTTAAGAACAGAATAGACACAAATAAATGTTTAAACACGGGAATGTCTTTAAAACCAAACCCAGCCTTCATTTCCATGTCTCCTAGAACGTATAAAATATAATTTATTTTGTTTATGCTGTTTTCTTTCTCTTTCACTTTGTAGTCAATGTGGCAATGACCTACTCTGCCAGATGGGACCCAGCTCTTAAACGGAATCAACATTCTCCACTGGGACACTTTATGCACCGCTAAAAGCCCCGCAGGAGAATTCCAGCTGTGTAATGCACAGGGACTTACATTTTAATTACTTGCCTTCCCACAGATCAGAAAAGGGATTGCTCCTGCCTCAGCTGAGAAAATTAACATTTCTGACAGGGCTGCACTCTGGCGGAGATGTCCAAGCTACAGCGTTGCATGCAGACTCCTGAAAGCAGTAGATCTCACAACCCTGAACCCAGAGGTGTACTAAGGGAGGGGCGAGGGGGGCTGTCCGCCCCGGGTGGCAACAGGGTGCCACTGCTGATGGCCGGTGGCATGGAACAGTGACGTGGCGGGGGAAACCCTGCTTGCAAAAGCAAGGACCTGCAGTGGCAGAGGTCAGTGGCCGCGCTGGCATTTCCTGGAGCTGGCGTGATGGCAAAGAAGAGGCCCAGCGTTGCCACCAGTGGCAGAAGAAGAAGCCCTGCGATGCCACTGGCGGCTGAAGAAGGGGAGACTGGCCCTGTGAGAGTAAGTGCCAGTGTATGAGGGTGTGTGTATGTGTGTGTATAAGGATGTAAGGGTGTGGGTGTGTGTGTGTGTATATGAGGATGGGTGGGTGATTGATAGAGTGTGTGTGTTTATGTGTATGAGTGTGAGTATATGAGGGTGTGTATGGGTGTAAGTGTATATGAGGGTGGGTGGGTGTGGATGTGTGTATGAGAGGATGCCTGTGTGTGTATGTGATGGTCAGTGTACAAAAGTGTGAGTGTGTGTGTACCTGTGGGTGCATATGTGTGAGAGGGTGCCTGTGTGTGGGTAGGGTGAGAGAGAGGAAGCATGTGTTTGTGAAACAGGAAACGTGTGTGAGAGATACAAAGGAAGCTTGTATGTGTGAGAGAGAGATGGAGGAAACTTGTGTGTCTGTCTCTTTCACACACACACACACACACACACACACACACACACACACACACACACACACATACACACACTCAAGCTCCCTCTGCCTCTCACCAAGCATGTATGTGTGTGAGAAACAGGAGGAGCATATTTTGTTTGTGTGTGTGTGTGTGTGTGTGTGTGTACCCCCAGTTCACGACAATCTCAGGTATGGAGAGTGGGGGATTTTTAAAATCCTTATTAGTTTTAATTACTGGGTGATATTTGATGTCTGCTGTTTTGAAATATTTTATCGATGTTTAGGAAATTTTAAAACATTTGTACAGGAGCTTCTAATTACTGAATATTATTGTAGTCATCAACTGTTTTGAAATGTATATTTTTTAGTATGGATTTACTATTCCGATTGATTTATATTTCTTGATTGTATTGTTTTGAGGAATAGTGATTTTCTGCTTTTCCATTGTTGCACTGCATACAGAATCTGGCTTGTGGTTTCCAATTCAGTTTTTGTCTGCATGTGTGCGTGAGAGACAGAGAGAGCGAGAGAGAGAGAGGAAGAATGTATGTGTAGTGTGTGTGAGAGTCACAGAGGAAGAGGATGTGTGTGTGAGAGATGGGAGAAGCATGTCTGTGTGTGAGAGAGACACACAGAGGAAGTGTGTGTGACTGAGGTACAGAGAAAGTGTGTGTGTATGACTTTTACATACTAATATGCTTCTTCTGTCTCTCACCAAGCATATATGTGTGTATATGAGAGGGAGCATATTGTGTGTGTGTGCGTGTGCGCCCCCAGTCTGCAACAATCTTAGGATGACAGATATGCATTTTTAAAATCCTTAAGGTTTTAATTATTGGGTGTTATTTGACGTGTCTGCTGTTTTGAAATATTTTATTGATGTTTGGGAAATTTTAAAATTATATATTGGGGGGAAGGGGTGCCAAAGAAGTATCCGCCCCAGGTGCCAAATACTCTAGGTATGCCTCTGCCTGAACCAAAGTAGGAGCCAGAGCAGAACTCCCCTCCCCCTCTACCGAGTTAAAATTTCCAGCGTGCTGGAAATCTCCATGTCTCTTTTTTTTTTCAGCAATGATACAAATGTATGCAAAAATGATCCACCACTTTTCTTTTTTTGTCATAGATACTTCAGTTACAGCTATTCCAACCTGATTGCTAGCAGCTCAATGTGGCTGGCCTTATTAGACAGTCTGATAGATAAACTGTTCCAGACTGACCCCTCTACCCCCCCCGCTAAAAAAAATGAGAATAAAATAATTGTGCATGCTGGAAGATATTTGCATAATAGCACATTTATGACTTTAAGTGTCTTCATAATTCATTCATGGAAAAGGCTATAATGAAACTCTGCAGGTAGCCTGCAGGCCCATGGGTATTTTGGGTTTTGGGCCTGCACGCTCATTTTGAAAATGAGAAGTTAGCGGGGGAACACGGGCACCTGCCCGGAAGCAGGCGTGAAGTTCGCCCATGGAGGTACATGTGAAGATCACACAATTAAATCTCTGAGCTCACTTTATCTCCCCTGTCTCTTTTTTCACACAGGTAAAAGTCCATGTGCTGTTACCTGCACTAAAAGGGTGGTAAGAACATAAGAACATAAGAAATTTCCATACTGGGTCAGGCCAAGGGTCCAACAAGTCCAGCATCCTGTTTCCAACAGTGGCCAATCCAGGCTACAAGTACCTGGCAAGTACCATGCTACTGATGTCAGTAATAGCAGTGGCTATTCCCTAATAGCAGTTATAAGGGTTCTGACAGCCCTATTGCAATCCCTTAAAAAAGCAATACTACCAAGTCCCTGCATGTAGTGGGATAAAACCAGAACTGGATCAGCTGATCTTGAAAATCTGGAACTACTGGCAACCCTAAAAAGGGCAGGGGGCAATCTTCAAGCAAGTAAACACCTTTTGAATGACGTATAATCTTGATTAATAAACAAGTAACATCACCACCTCATGGGGTATCAAGCAGACAAAGAAGAACAGAGAACATGTGTTGCTGATCAGTGAATTTTCCCATATTCGGTTAAAAAGTTCTTCCAAATTAAAAGGTAGATTCCATTGTTCCACGTCACACGTAGTATATGAGATTGTTTGCCCATGTGATATGATATATATTGGACAGACGAAAAGGCCTATTCGTACCCACATTAAAGAGCACAAGAGCTGTATTCACATTAGAAAAGAACAGGTGCCACTCGTGGAACGCTGGATAACTTGCCAACATACGTTGGATGATTTGCATTTTTTTGTTATCTGTCAGTTTGATACCTCACGAGGTGGTGATGTAACTTGTTTATTAACATAGAGGGAGCAACGTTTTATTTTCCAGTGGTCTACATCACGCCCATTGGGGTTGAATTGTAATATTGAATGTAGTGTGTTTTTATGAGCATTAGGCAGTGTTCAGGGGTATATTCAGCATTCTAAATGTAGGATACTATATGATATTCTGTTATTAGGTGTTTTATTGAATGCAGTTTCCTTTGTAATGGATGGATATGATTAATTAAGAGTTGTCCTTTTACCTCTTTTACGACTGGTATAGTAATTAGGTGGGTGTTGACGGTATCTGTTTAACATCTTAGATGTATGTGCGGTTATGCATGCTCGGCATTTTTCGAGTCAGGTTGGTGGCAAGGTTTCCTCTATGTAAATGTGGTGAAGAGTTAAAAAAATAAAATAATGAATTTGAAGGGGCTGTGTATTGCCTGCACTGAGTTAAGTAGTTGGGAACCATAGCAATGGCTATCCAGGGAAGCTATTACCTTTACAATAGAGCACTGGTCACCTGCTCACCTGTAACAAGGTTTAAAGTAATGGTACACATTATAGCCAAATTACAATTTTGTTTAAAGAATTGGTATAATTGGGAATGCATTTAAATTAATTAATAATTTTCCATTTTACTAGTCTCTTGAACCAAGGGGTTTTTTGTTTGTTTGTTTTTATATTTTTTAAGAGATTTCTGTTAATTACGAATCAATTCCAAGTGGGGCAGATACTTTTCTTCTTTATTTTATTTATTTATTTGTAAGCTTTTATATACTGAAGTTTGGTACAAACCTTCACTCCGGTTTACAGGTATAACAATGGTTTACAGGTAAAAAAAAACAATGGTTTACATTAATAACTATAATAGAATGGTATAATAACTATAACTATATGACAATATTCCTTTAGTTTTCTCTGCATGACAGTTGGTCAGTGAGGGTGCTGAGCTGGGAAAGGTGACAGAGAGAGAGCCTGCGCTGCTGAGCTCTGTTATTTAGGCCTTTATACTGTGTAAAACACCTTAGAAACACTAACTAAGGCCTGGATTTATCAAAATGCGGTAAGTACTGCATGTGATACCAAAAGGGGTGTGGTTTATGCAGTTTGCACTAATTAGTGCACATTGTCTGAATTTGTGATAGGTGTCAGACCTGTTGTATTTCCTGCATATGAAGAGAGAGAGAGAGTGTGAGAGAAAGAGAGAGAGAGAGAGAACCTGACCATAATATCATCCCCATAGGTAGGTATTTGTATCCCTATGGTAGGCCCACCTAGTAACTCGAGGTGGGGTTTAGGTATGAGTGTAGAGGGTTAGGGACCACTTTGACATTCTACGTGACACGTACGAACAGTACAGTGGTCTCTTGTGAAGAACTGATGGCCTTCGGAGTGAGGAAACTCACTCCAAGATGAGATTTGGGCAATGTTCTCTCAGCCTAGCTTGATGGACTCTCTACCTGGGTAACATCAAGCTAGGTGGAGAGAACACTGCCCAAATCTCATCTTGGAGTGAGTTTCCTGACTCCGAAGGCCATCAGTTCTCACAAGAGACCACTGTACTGTTCGTACGTGTCACGTAGAATGTCAAAGTGGCCCCTAACCCCCTACACTCATACCTAAACCCCACCTCGAGTTACTAGGTGGGCCTACCATAGGGATACAAATACCTACCTATGGGGATGACATTATGGTCAGTCTCTCTCTCTCTCTCTCTCAAACAGCAATGAAACCTTACCACATGGTTACAGCAGCTATCATACAGCCAAACACAATTCAAAGAGGTGTTGTTAAAATGAGCATTATGGCTGTGCAGTGCTATCACATGCAAAAATGTCTTACCACATTTTGATAAATGACCCCCTAAGAGAGAATGATTATTAATATTTATTTGACTGCCAAAGGTAAGAAAATTACTTTAGTGAAATTAAAGATAAAACAGCTGAAGCGCAGATATTTTCTCTGCTTTTATAGTTAGCTGAATGAAAGAAAATTTTGAAACTGATTGCGTGATATATTTCTAGTTTTAAAAAATGTGAAACATTAAATTATACTGAAATTAAAGCCCTATTTAGAACCAGACAAATATTGCTGTCTATATATTTTGCTGCGAAGATGAAGGTGACAGCTGCTGAATTCCAAAGGAAAATTAAAAGCACTTTTGGTAAAAGTGTAAAAGATTTTAATTTTTGGCTTCAAGACTTCTTATTTTCAAAACCTCGTTTCCATTTAAATAGTTATCTGAGGATTGTTTGAGGAAAGAGTGTCTGAATGGGTGTAAGGATCTTGTGTGTTATTTAACTCATTTAAAGAAGGTCTGATATAAAAACACATTAGTTTATTCTTATCCACCTTTCCTAGACGTAGATAGGGAATTGAATTAACCTTTTATTTTGAAGATGGTAAACAAAGTACACTAAGATAACAACCTACACATAGCTAGTAACATTCAAAAAAGTGAAAATTGACAGTCTCAGGGAGACAGGTTCCTTTATTGATTTGTTAAAGTCAGGATAGTAGGAAATTGTTCTAGAGACAAAGTAGTCAAGCATAAGAGATGTCTATCCAGAAAGAAATGTAGCCTCCAAAACATCTCATCTTCATCCAAAGACCAGGGTATGCAAGTCATCGCGGGAGTTATAGATAAGTGCACCAATGATTACACGTGTAAAAGTATTAAAGACTTTAAAACTGTGGAATTTGCAAACACTATTCAACTTATTAACAGAGAACTGATATTAGTAACATCAGCGGTATTATTATCACATAATATAATATATTTATCACATTTACTTGAGGACACTAAAATTTGATAACCTCTGTAAAAAAAAACATTTAAATATTTAATAGCATGGTAAATATTTTATAAAATAGATAGAATTTGTAATATTGCTATACTTGTCTGGAATGTTTTAAAACCTGGTACCAAGATTAAAATATATTTGTGTCATAATTCATGTTTATACTTGTTTCCCAGTAAACCATATTCTCAATTGGCAGTTTAATAAATTTAACTTTAATAATACAAAGTGTCAAAATAATCATTTTCCCTTTGTTGGTGAAACTTCATTGAGGAAAACTGTAAACTGTTAACTTTAATTAATGAAGGAAACCCCCAAAGCCTGAACCACACAGCTACCCATGTGACCATGCATAAAAGCAGTTTACAATTCCCGAAGTGGTTTACGTCTACATAAGTTAGTACTGATATATTGTGTGTGCAGAATGGGATGGCAGTATTTAAAGTTTTGTATAAATTTTAAAATATTTCTGGGTCAACCTAAAATAATCTTTGTTAGTACTCAAATATATATATAGGAGTTGGTTCTTAAGTTTGAATTAATTTATGTGCATTGCTTGATTTAGGCGAGCTATGCCATGGTGGTATCTTGATAGAGAAAGGCATATGAGCTTCTAAATGGAGACATCTTATTGTGTAGCAATCTGGGTTTAAAAGCCAAAATACGGTAAGCACACTGATAACAGAGAATGGAAGATGATTGGAGTGATATGTAACAGCTGGTATAAGTTGATGAACTTATTTGGTTTAAATTGTAGATTTGGAATAAATAAAGATCATACTGATGGCACATGAGTCCAGTGATATGATTCTACTTAGTACATCTTTATGAAATATTGGCACAGCTCCATGTCAACTATATCCCCATTTCATATTGAGCTGAGAGTGGTGAAGATTGGATGTGAGGAATCCCCTGATGAAGCCGTTAAATATGGCGAAACATGGGCCGTATGTAGGGAATCAGAATACAGAACAATTCATTTTTGTTAAATAAAGTAAAACATTTAGGTTTACAATAACATTATTTATTGAGCTGAGGTTTTTGATCAAATAATTACCCATTTGAATACTTGCAGATCAGTGCTGCAATTTTGGCATCGCTGAGCTAGTTTTCGCTGTGATTGCTTGATCGAATTATTAGTGTTGTAAACAAATTGGAATATTATAAGTATTTCTGTTGATTATCTTTTGTAAAAGTGTGACAATTCTTGTGATATGTTTTAAATATATTAGAAATTTAGAGTTGTAACAGAAGTTTGCTGAGCATAGTATGCTGATAATTTTTAAATATTAGATGTAGCCTGTGTTCAAATTGTACTATATATGTAATTAGTATTACTGAAAATGTATGTATGACAGGCTATGTCTACATGTATATCTATGGGAAGGGTGCAATTTGTATTATTTTAAAAATGCACATATATATATATATATATATATATATATATATATATATATATAATGCTAATTTAATTAAAGTTAAGAGTTTTTTGGGAGAATATAGTAGTGGGTCTTTCTTACTTGAGGTTATTTTGTAATATATTAGACCAAGGTTTTTAAGCCTCCGCTCTTGGTTATTACCTAGCAGTTACCCCGCCATAATTACATATCTACCCTCTGGATTATGTATTTGTATGGGTAATATAAAAGGTAACCTTTTCTATACAAGAATAGCTACATCTCTTTGTCATGTATTAAATGCAGCAAAACCGCATGTACCAACCTACTGTAGTTCTTTTGCTACTTTAGGTGCTCTCTACTGTCCAAATGTGTTACCTGTAGAAAGACTACTGCAAAAGAGCACCCAAAAATCAATCCCGTACAATACTAATCTAAAAAATAGAGATACGGGCACACAAAGAGAATTTACACAGGTGGTATCAGATATTTAAGGTGCAAATGTCTGAATCTCCAGTCTTTTGCCTATTAATGGGCTATAAACTCTATCATAAATGACACCAAATTTCAAATCATTTACCACCAAAAAATAACAAGAAAACTCAATATCCACCATCTTCAATACAGTAATACTCACACTCCGAGTAGCATTAAAGTGAACAAATTTTGTCGATCTACATCGGCAGCATATTTAAATGTATATGTTTTCTTATTATGCTGCCACCTAGTGTCATTTGTGATGTTATTCAGTTCACTTTCTCTGCATGTTGTACTAACCCTCCCTATTGGTTATTGTTTAAATGTTGCTGAGCTTCTGATTGGATTTATTCCTGTTTGCTCCCCCTATGCCTTTGTTCTCTTGCTTCTTCTTATTGGTCTGTTGTCCCTTGGAATCCCTGGGAGACCCTTCTTCCTGCTGAAAATTCAGTTTGGAACTAGCTCTAGACAAGGTTGCAGCTTTCCAGGATTCTCTGCAGGCTCTTAGAAGCAGCACTCTTTTCATCTTGCTTCCTTGTTCCCTTGCTTCCTTTCTCTCCTACTTCTGGTTCCTGCTATCTGCTGGGAGTCACAACTTCCTCTACGACTGCAGTCATCTGTCTTCGACTGAGCTCTCATTGTTCCTCATCATAGCTGTATCAGTTCTGTTGTCTGTGCAGTTATTTTTCTTCAATACCATGCTATTTGTAGTAAGTGTCAAACTGTTATCATTCAATAAATATTTTGGTATTAAGGTCTGAGCTCTCTCTGGAAGCTAAAAAAGGAAGAGATCTTCAAGAGGTTTAACTCTCTGTAGAGGTTCCTAAGATAGGACATTGGGAGTTGAGGATAGAATATTTGTAATAGAAAAGTGATACTTATCAAAAGTTGGCCATAGTGTCACAACTTCGGCACAGAACCAGAGCCTGACACCATGATGTTTCAACGATCACCACCTGCATCAGGGGCTAACTGGAACTCATAACTACAACAAAGAGAAAAAATATGTGTTAAAAACACACCAGACTGTGTAACCCTGAAATTCATAAAAACCTCTGTCATTCAAACCAGAAATAAAATCTCCAAAATATTCAATCCAAAATGGCCACATCCACTCCTTAAAAACAAACACTCTCAAAATTCACAACCTAGTCAAATAATTAAACTTGTATTAAACATTCACTCTGAACAAGAAACCAATGGGGCTCTACCAACAAAAAAACAGACCAATAAACCTTCAGATTCAACCCGCTGGATGTACAGTCCCCAATTTGAATATTCATGCTGTTGAAATAGGAAGACATGATCACCACCCTGTGGATTATTGAGGGGCATTTGAAACCTTCATCACAATAATGAACTTCCAAACAATGCTCCACCAAGGAGGCATCATATTTCTGTCGATTAATATAGCTAAGATGTTCAACTAAACTTAATTGTAGAACCTTCTTAGTTTTCCCTACCTATAATAGAGGACAAGGGCACCACACTAAATATATAACTCTCTTAATCTCGCGAGATATATGAAACAAACTGAAAAGTAATAGTTCCCTTAGAATTTGATCATCCAAATGAGATTGTGGGCAAATGGAACTTTGTCCACAAGGGAAATGACCAAAAGAGAAACTAGCCACACTTTCACTGTTGCTCTTTTTAAAGGAAGAGTGTACCACCATATCACGGATATTGTGTCCTCTCTTAAAGGCAAAGGGAGGCTGGGAATCAAATATAGAATGTAGCTGTAGAGTAGACCAATGTGCTTGAATACTATGTTGAATGGCAGTAATTAATTTGTCTAGTAAGAACTTGACTCTTTCACAGTTTTCTGTTTTGCAAGAGTTTATTGTTTGTTCCAACTAATCGATTTGATGCTTTTCAGGTGGAGATGTTTCTACATAGCTTCATTAGAAATTTAAGTTTAAAAACTCTTTTATGGTTCTATTAATGACACCTCTTGAAGGAGTGAAGTGGTATTGACTCATGTTGCAAAATGGGTGCCTCCTGGCCCCAATCATCCAATTATCCATACCTTCTATAAGCTGGTTAAGCAAGATATATCTGAAATTATGTCACATCCATTGCATCCTTTCTGTAACATCTCATGTGCAGAATGAATAGCTTGGAGCGAGTTGAGCAGTTATCATGATATTGTTATCAAGCCCGCATGATCCTACCCTTAGTTTGAAACATAAGATTTAATTTTTTCCTTGATGGTGCTTTGCAACAACTGTGGACCATGGAGAAGAAACATCATTTTTTACAAGTTGATGCCCTGGTCACTCTAGTTATACACCTTGCCCAAGATCTACAAATCTGTTTCACTTTCCTGATTGGCCCATCATCTCAGCAAGGTGTTCTTTGACTGAGCCTCATTCCATTTTTGTGGTCAGGCTTTCGAGCCTATTTGTGTCTTTGTTATCTTCATATATCAGAGATTCCTCAGACATTATTTTGGTATTGGAGTTTTATCAAGGTCCCTTTGATGATTTGTGCCTGTGACAGTTGACATTGAATCACTTTACACAAATATCCCTCAGGATAGTGCTATCCATGTTATACGTGATTTCTTTACAGAGTAATTCTTTACCTGCTCAGATTTCCACTAGTTTATTATGCAATCTAGAATCCCTTGCCCTGAAATGAAGTTATTTCATGTGTAATTGAGTTTATTTCAACAAATCAAGGGGACAGCCATAGGGGCCACAATGGCCCCTGATGTGACTAACCTGTATATAGGTTGGTGGCTTTCGTGTTGTCCTTTTAAAGAACATATTTTGCACAGGTATGTTGATGATATTTTGATTATGTGGCATGGCAATAGGTCTCTTTTATCCCAATTTTTCTCATGGCTTAATTCATGTGATAAGATCCTTAGATGTAAATATACTGCCAGTCTGACTTCGGTTTCATTTTTGGACATAACTATTTTTTTTGGGCATAGGCAGTTTTCTATTCACCAGAAGGAGATGGATCAGAACACCTTATTATTATACTCAAGTTGCGATCCATGAAGATTACGAGATAATCTACCAGTAGGACAGATCCTACAACTATGCAGGTTTTATTCTTCTACTATTGAGTTTAAGAAGCTTGCTGCAGAAATGAAGAAGAAATTTAGGTAATGTGGGTACCTTCCTTCTAATTATTAGATGGGTTGACACTCGGGCTAGATGGGCCAATTGTCCTTTGCTCCTGGAACCAGAAATACAGCAGGCACAGAAGTGTCCCATTTATGTTTTACCTTATTTGCCCTTTATTCATGCCATTCAACACTGTATTTGAAAACATTGGACTACTTTACAGCTACATTTTATTTTTGATTCCCAGCTCCCATTTGTCTTTAAGAGAGGACACAATATTCGTGATATGGTGGTGCACTCTTCCTTTAGCAGGAGCAAAATTGAGAGTGTAGATAGTTACTCTGTTAGTCATTCGCTTTGTGGATGATGTTCCATTTGCTCACAATCTCATGTGGGTAATCAAATACCTAATATATAAAGGAATAATGTACTTTTCAGATTGTTTCATACATTTCATGAATCCAATGGGGGTTCTATATTTAATGTGATACTTCATCCTATGTTATACATAGGAAAAACTAAGAGAGTTCTGCAATGAAGGTTAGTTGAACATCGTAGCTGTATTAATCAACAGAATCACGATGCTTCCTTGGTGGAGCATTGTTTGAAAGTCCATCATTGTTTTCAAGATTTCCAATTTCTTGTTCTTGACAAGCTCCACATTAATTCACGGGGTGGTGATCATGATCTCCTATTACAAGTGTGAACAGAGGTGGATATTCAAACTGGGGACTGTACATCCAGATGGGTTAAATCTGGAGATCGATTGGTCTGTTTTTTTTTTAGTAAAGCCCTTTTGGTTCATTGTTCAGTGTTTGATATGAGTTTGATTGGTTGATTAGGTTGTCAATCTTTGTTTTTAAGGATTTTGTGCGGCCATGTTGAATTGAATACTTTGGAGACTTTACTTCCAGTTTGAATGATGGACGTTTTTTATGAATATCAGGGTTACACAGTCTGATGTTTTTTAAAGCATGTCTTTTCTCTTTGTCTTTCGTAGTTATGATTTCCGTTTAGCCCCTGATGCAGGCGGTTCATACTAAAACATCGGGTTGTCAGGCTCAGGACCTACACCGAAGTTTTGACACTTAGGGCAACTTTTGATAAGTATCACTTTTCTATTACAAAATTTGTTCACTTTAGTGCTACTTTTTGGTATATATCACTATACTGAAGATGTGTGGATATTGAGTTTTCTTGTTATTTTTTGGTGGTAAATGATTTGAAGTTTGATGTCTTTTAAGATACAATTTATAGCCTATTGTGGGCAAAGACTGGAGATTCAGTAATTCATACCACCTAAGCAAACTCTCTTTCTATGCCAGTACCTCTACTTTTTGGATTACCTATAGAAAGGCAATATCAATTTTTTACTTTTTAAGGAATGTTAGAATTTTGTTACTGTATCCCATCTACATTCAGTGCAGAAATTCTAACTTTCAGCATTAAAACATTTATAAGGCATACAAGCACTTTATATTCCATATGCCTCCCAGCAGGACACCCAGAAAGTTCAATTACCCAAAATGTATGGTTAACCCTATACCAAAGTTTCCCAATATTAGGACAATTGAACCCTCAGCACTCTCTCAAAGTCCACCACAATCATCCATTCACACAAACATTCATATTCTCCTCCAAACCACCCAAGTGTATCGTGGCTAATTTAGGTCACAAAGACCTGGTAGGATCCCAAAGAATAACCCTTTGACATCAGGCAGGAACTTAACTATTTGAGTTTTTGCAAGAAAGTGAAGACATGACTAGTTCCCTAAGATAGCTACAGATTTGGGCTTTTTGCAGTCTTTTGATTTTTGTTTGTTTGTGTTTATACTAAGTTGTAAGTTGTTTTTAGATTTTTATGTTTTTATGTTTTTATCCTGTCTGTATTTCATTGTGGTTGGTTTTGTTTCATGTCTGTTTGTTTACTTGTATTGTACACTGTTTGGTATGAGCATTTTTATTTGATAGTGTACACAACATTGGGTGGCCTAAAAAGCCAGAATGGTGGCACAGAAATATAGGAAATATAAATAAATAATATCAATGATTCAACACAGTTTAAATCCAGTTGATTACTACTGGTTCCAAGTAGGAAGTTATTATCTTTGAAAGCTCCAATTTGGGATTACATCAGCTCTTGAATTCTCCCAAAGGAAGATATTGGAGC
Source organism: Rhinatrema bivittatum (assembly GCF_901001135.1). Classification (NCBI taxonomy): domain Eukaryota; kingdom Metazoa; phylum Chordata; class Amphibia; order Gymnophiona; family Rhinatrematidae; genus Rhinatrema; species Rhinatrema bivittatum. Next base: position 89,074,150 of record NC_042623.1, read on the forward strand.
TTCTGAACAGACAAGAAGGTATAGTAGTCTATATCAGTGCTTCTCAACAGGTATGTCGCGACACACCAGTGTGTCGCCAAACACAGGCAGGTGCGTCGTGTCTCCCGGTGTCCCACTGCCCCGTTGTACTTTCCTTCTCCCTTTTTCCAGCCCCAGCGGGCCAATTGGAAGCCTCCTTCATTCTGCCTGCCCCCACACAGGCCAATCGGAAGCCTCCTCCCTTCTACCTACCAGTGGGAGTAGGAAGAAGGGAGGAAGCCTTTGATTGGCCGGTGAGGCAGGCATTGCATAGCCTGGGGGAGGAGTGGGAGGAATGGCAGTGTCGAACCCCGATGAAGCAAGGCTGCCATGGGAGTCCATCCCGTGGCGGTGAAGAGGAAAACCCGACCCCGACCAAGCAAGGCCGCCACCGGAGCCCATCCCCATGGCGGCGAAGAGGAAACCCAACCCTGACCGAGGCCACCATGGCGGCAAAAATAGAAGGCCCACCGGAGTAAAGCCACGGTGGAACTGGAGCCCATCCCTGCAGTGAAAGAAGAAGGTTTTGGTGAGAGTTTGTGTGTGTGGGTGTGAATGAGTGCCTGGGTGAGAGTTTGTGTGTCTGTGTGTTAATGAGTGCCTGGGTGAGAGCTTGTGTGTCTGTGTGTGAATAAGTGCCTGGGTGAGAGCTTGTGTCTGAAGGTGTGAATGGGTGCCTAGGTGAGAGCTTGTGTCTGAGGGTGTGAATGGGTGCCTGGGTGAGAGATGGTGTGTGTGGGTGTGAATGAGTGCCTGGGTGAGAGATGGTGTATCTGTGTGTGAATGAGGGTGTGAATGGGTGCTTGGGTGAGAGCTTGTGTTTGTGGGTGTGAATGGGTACCTGGGTGAGAGCTTGTGTCTGAGGGTGTGAATGGGTGCCTGGGTAAGAGCTTATATCTGAGGGTGTGAATGGGTGCCTGGGTGAGAGCTTGTGTTTGGGGGCGTGAATGGGTGCCTAAGTGAGAGCTTATGTCTGTGGGTGTGAATGGATGCCTGGGTGAGAGCTTGTGTCTGTGGGTGTGAATGGATGACAGTTTGAGTGTGTGAGTGTGAATGGGTGCCAGGGTGAGAGCTGGTGTGAATTGGTGCTTGGGTGAGAGCTTGTGTGTGTGGGTGTGAATGGAAGCCTGGGTGAGAGCTTGTGGGTGTGAATCGGTGCCTGGGTGAGAGCTGGTGTGCATGGGTGTGAGAGCATTTGTGTGTGATTCAGAGCTTGTATATAAGAGAGCATGAGTGTGATTGAGAGAGAGACTGGTCAGGGAGGTGATGTGTTTCTGTGTGAGAGACAGAGACTAGTCAGGAAGATGAGAGAGACCTAGACTGGTCGTGGGGTCTAATTGGGTGTGTGTGTGTGAGTGACTGGCTGTAGGTGCTAAGGAAGAGGACTGTGAGGACAGAGCTTCAGCAGCCCTTGCTGCTTCTGGTGAGTGCTATTGGCCTGGAAGGGAAAGGAGTAGGAGAGTTGCTGGAGAGGGTAAGTAAAGGTGGCTTTTTTAATTTATTTTTCTTGATTGACTGCCATTTTAATTATTGGGTATTATGCGATGTTTGCTGTTTTGAAATATGTTATTGATATTTGGACATGTTTTAATCATTTTTATGAGTTTTTAATTGTTGGATATTATTCTGTTCAGCAGCTGTTTTGTAACATTTTTAGTATAGCTTTACAATTATTTCTGTGTGGGGGGTCTATAGCAGCTTGGCGTATTCTGTTTTCCCAACAGGAAATGTATTAGTGTTTAGGGCCTGGTTTAATAGTTGTATTTCTTAGATAGGGTTGTTACTGGTTGAGTGTGTTCCATAAAACAGGTGTAACTTTGTATGGATTAGTTTGTGTGCATTATTGCAGATCTTGGGACTATGTTAGGTGCTATATTTCTCTTTCCATTTCTCCAGGGTCGCACTGCATGCAGAGTGGCTTTTTTGGTTTACCATTCCAGTTTCTGTCTTCATATTTATAATTTGTGGTTTTTCTGTATTTGGTGAAGGGTGTGTGACCGAGGTGAGGTATTTAACTAGCATGTAGTGTTACGAATTCAGAAGGTGGACCCCTGTTCCAAGGTAGGGTGGTACTACCCAAACGGACAGAGAACCCGTTAGGTTTCTACCGTCGGAGGGCAAGGCTCGATGAGATGAGTGTTGAAAGAAGACTTCACCCTGGAAGCTCATGATCTCCCCAGGAGGAGCCTGTAGGGATCCGGCCGCTGGGACATACGGAACTCCCTGAAGACTACTGAAGGTCTGGACGCAGGCGCCTCCTGCAGGTCGTGGATTCCAGACAGCTGGTGCCTCCAGCTGATCGTAGGTAGTCCGGGAGTAGAAGTCGAAGAAGAATCCAAAGCTGGTCCAGGGGTCGAAGTCCAGAGAGCGGTCCAAAGCCAGTCCGGGAACAACACAGGAGAAGGGTCTGAAGCCAATCTGAAGTCAATGCCAAGCACTCACCACAGCCGGTCCATAGGTCAGGAGCCACAGAATCAATCCAGCGAGGAGGGAGGAGCAGAAGCGGGACGAAGAACCAAGTGAGAACAGGAAACCAGGCACAAACCTCATTACTAAGGCAAGGTCTGAGGAGCAGACCTTGCCTTAAAATACCTGAACCTGAGGGAGGAGCTTCAGAAGGGAGCCACGACACTGCCTGTCATGGCCCCTTTAAATCCTATCTTCAGCCATGTGCGTGGCTCTAAGGCAGCCAAGAAGGGGGCGGAGTCCTAGTAGCAAGCAGAGCCCTGCGGTCGGCCAGGCAGCGGCCATGGCCACGAGGAGAACGCTGACGGAGGCTCCCTGCCCCTGCAGGAGCCTCCTATGCAACCCGACACCGTGGGTGAGTGTTTGGTCCCGGCCGCGGACTGCCACGGCCGGCGGCCATGACAGTCGGCCCCGGTCGCAGCTTGTCGCGGCCAACGGCCATAACATGTAGGCATTTTTATCAATCTTATTTGTTGTGTTTTCTCAATAGGATATGCATTAGTGGTAAATTACTGTCTTTTCATAAGGAAGGCTATTTTGCCTGGTAGTAAAAGGAGTTTGTTTTGCTTTTACTTGGATGTCATCAGAACCAGAATATCTTTTCTGTATGACAAGTTGTACAGGGTAATGTCCTAGATCTGCTCTGCATTCGTTGCTGGGGGTTGAGGGGATTCCTGTGGACGCAGAGTGCATGTGTACATTTTGCCCCGTGATGGTCACATGTTCAGTGTGTCACGCATGTGAGAACCATCTGTCAGGTGTGTCCCGGCCAAAAAAAGGTTGAGAACCACTGGTCTATATGGATGCTGCCCTTGTGTATGGATCCACTAATGCTGGGCAGTTGAGAAAAGTCCTTGATTTTATCTCTAAACCTGGACTTAAACTCAATGAAGAAAAATGTAAATTTAAACAACCAGATACAATACTTCTAGTCAGCATGGCACTGCACAAAGCCAGGAAAACAGCAATTATAGATCTAAACCTCCCCCCCCCCCCCCCCCCATGGGACACATCACAACTTAAAATTATTCTCGGGCATGATTACATGCTATGAGGATACCTGAAATATCCACATCCTGAAGCTTCTAAATGAATTATGAGCATCTACAACAAATCTGTGGGATTCAGATGACAAAATAGCATTCAAGTAGGCTAAAAAGCAAATATCTGAAGCAGCAGTCCTTCATTTCTTTGACCCAAACAAACCCAAAATAGCGCAGATGCTATTAGTTACAATGTGGGAGGATTACTCCTGCTGCAACACGATGGGAAGAAAATTGAAGCGTTTCCTTCTCCTTACTAAGTTTTTCAAACATTGAGTGCTGGTATGAAAAGGAAAGGATGGCCAGTATTTAGGCATCTGAAACATTTTATCAGTACATAAGAACATAAGAACGTAAGAAATTGCCATGCTGGGTCAGACCAAGGGTCCATCAAGCCCAGCATCCTGTTTCCAACAGAGGCCAAACCAGACCACAAGAACCTGGCAATTACCCAAACACTAAGAAGATCCCATGCTACTGATGCAATTAATAGCAGTGGCTATTCCCTAAGTAAACTTGATTAATAGCCATTAATGGACTTCTCCTCCAAGAACTTATCCAAACCTTTTTTGAACCCAGCTACACTAACTGCACTAACCACATCCTCTGGCAACAAATTCCAGAGCTTTATTGTGCGTTGAGAGAAAAAGAATTTTCTCCGATTAGCCTTAAATGTGCTACTTGCTAACTTCATGGAATGCCCCCTAGTCCTTCTATTATTTGAAAGTGTAAATAACCGAGTCACATCTACACGTTCAAGACCTCTCATGATCTTAAAGACCTCATGTTGTGGATTCATCACCAATGAAGGGCATAAGCCCCTTGTGCCACTGATAAATAGAAGGGATCTTGATAGAGCTGGCTCTTCCATTAGACATATCAGTGGATCACCTTCAGCGCAGCAATTTGGGAGGTGGCACCAGGACTTCTATGCATGAGCCCAGAAACTATGAGCAATGCCAAAATCTTAAACAGCAGTAAAGCAGCTGCAAGGAACAGAAGGAGATGGGAAGAGTCTGGAGTAGACAAAGCACAGAGCAGACCAAGGAAGAGCCTTCTGCTCCCTAATCCAACCCTTCCTCTTCTGTTGTTTCTTCTCTCCCTTTCTGCCATGTCCAGAACAGGATGGGAGGGTAGAAGGCTAGAGATGACAATACAAAGCAAAGAAGAGCCACTCTGCTATCTGATGCAATCTTTGCCCTTCTGTAGTATTTCCTTTTCTTTTTGTCCTGTAAAGAACAGGAGGGGAGAAAGGCGTGTTTGGACTAGACAAGAGTTCAGGTTTTGTCTGAATATTTCTATTTATAATTTGTGGGCACTTATGCCCAAATTTTAAAAGCCCGGCGCGCATAAAAACTGGGGGATATGCGCATGGCCGGGCCTTGCGTGTGCCGAGCACATTTTAAAAACGGCCCGGCCACACACATATCTCCCGATATGCACAGAAGCACCGGTCTCGATCAAAGGGGTGGGCCGGGGGGGCGGGGTCTAGGGGGAGGAGCAGGGCAGGGCAGAGGCCAGCCGGGACAGCGGCTTTTAGGCCCTGTCCTGGGGAAGCGCATGCCAGCACCCGGCTGACTCACGGAACATCTATTCAGATGAAGCTCCAAAATAACAAAAAAAAAAGATAGGGAAAGGGATTTTAGGGGTCGGGGAGGAGAGGGGAAAAGGGAGGCAGAGTAGGAAGGGATATAGGGAAGTTCCCTCCCAGTCCGCTCCTTAATTGGAACAGACTGGGAGGGAAATGAGGAAGCCCTACTCGCGTCGCCGTGCATTATCTTTTAAAATTCCTCTCCCCCTGCGCGTGGAGGACATCACCCGCCCCGCACATGCGCGTGTGGATGTAAAGATCCGCCGCGCATGTACGAGTGTTATAAAATAGCTGCGTCCATGTGTGTATGCGTGTTTTTAAAACAAATCTACCCCTTATTCTGTAATTAGTTTTTCTGTGTTCAAAGTGTGTAACCAACATGAATTATTCTTCTGATGTTAAATTTCTTCATTCTGTTTTTCTAACAGGAGCATTTTTCTAATGCTCTAGATGGCTTACAGCATTTTTAGAATTTAGGTACAATAAGTCCCTTCCAAAAAGAGCTTACCAACTAAGGCCTGGATTCTCTAAGGTCTGCGACCTTAGAGAATCCGGCGGCAACGGGGGGCGAAGCAGGGGACGGGCCTGCGAAAGCCGGCAGCCACTGCACCACTGCGGTGCGCTGGCTGCCGGCTTTCACACGGAATAACTACACCATAAAATGTGTAATTATTCGGCGCAAAACTGGCGGCGATAAGGGTCCTTACCTTTCGCCTCCAGCGATGTGTCCGCAGCGTCGGCCCCGGTGCCACCCCGACTCCTTCTCTTCCGGGGCCGACTCCGCCCCCATTTAGTGATCGCACGCAAATAGTCCCTTTTCGCGTGCGATCGCTTTTGAAAATGACCCCCTAATTGTGTACCTGACACAACAGAAGATAAATCAACTTGCTCAAGATCACCAGTACTGACAGTGGGGCAAATGGTTCCCCTGATTCTCAGCCCATTACTCTAGGCCGCTCCTTTTCTCTACTGGTTTAGGACCCGATGTAATATTTGAATAGCTACCTTTTCATAGGTAGGGCTGTTGTTGTTTGATGCTGTTTCAGTATGAGGTTTGCTATATAAGTTCTGAGTGACTTTTTTGCAGGATTTTGTGTTACTTTTCCTGCCTAGTAATGGAAAGAGTTTGTATCATTCTTACTTATGTGACAAAAGAATTTTACTGGCGAATTTTAAAAGGAACAAGTGTGCGCCCATAAGCGCGCATATCAGAGCACGAACAGAGATACACTGCAATTTTATATCGTGCACGCAAGTACGCGCAAATCATTTAAAATACCCCTACCACGTATATGTGTGAGCGTAATCTTAAGAGGCAGCTCAAGTAAATGTCTGATTTCCGCTAGGGCTTTAGCAACTTTTATGCGCGTATGTAGGGAGATTTTAAAACATGCTCGCTTGAGGGAAAATCCAGTTTTTCCAATCAGTCCACTAGTTTGACCAGTTGATATTGAAGTCTTCAAAACCCCTCTGGTTCATCATCCCGTAAGCCCCCCACTTGACCCCAAAACCTCATCCTAGGCTGAAAGCCCTAAAATTCGAGATCTCCAGACTTGCTCCTCATCAGGACCAGCAGTAAAGTAACGCGGATAACATGCCAATGCGCGTCACGGTCAGCGTTTTTAAAATTTACATGCGTAAGTCTTGGCCTCGCCCCGGAACACCCATGCCCCGCCCCTTTTCCACTCCCTTATTCCTTATGTATATTCAGGAATGTATCGCCTATTTCGTGGTTTCTTAAAATTCGCACTGCTCGTGTGTAGCCCGAATATGCGCGTATGTGGCCGTTTTTGCACAAGCAATGCTTTTAAAATCTACCTCTAAATTGTTTCTCTGTATAGTGAATAGCAAGAGGAAATATTCTAGTTCAGGCCAGCCAGTCATTTTAGAGTCTATCTTCAGCTAATGCTGTATAGATTTCTTTTAATATTTATATTTTATCTACTGTACTTCATAAGAACATAAGAAAATGCCATACTGGGGCAGACCAAGCGTCCATCAAGCCCAGCATCCTGTTTCCAACAGAGGCCAAAACCAGGCCACAAGAACCTGGCAAGTACCCAAAAACTAAGTCTATTCCATGTTACCGTTGCTAGTAATAGCGGTGGTTATTATCTAAGTCAACTTAATTAATAGCAGGTAATGGACTTCTCCTCCAAGAACTTATCCAATCCTTTTTTAAACACAGCTATACTAACCGCACTAACCACATCCTCTGGCAACAAATTCCAGAGTTTAATTGTGCGTTGAGTAAAAAAGAACTTTCTCCGATTAGTTTTAAATGTGCCCCAAGCTAACTTCATGGAGTGCACCCTAGTCTTTCTACTATCCGAAAGAGTAAATAACCGATTCACATCTACCTGTTCTAGACCTCTCATGATTTTAAACACCTCTATCATATCCCCCCTCAGCCGTCTCTTCTCCAAGCTGAAAAGTCCTAACCTCTTTAGTCTTTCCTCATAGGGGAGTTGTTCCATTCCCCTTATCATTTTGGTAGCCCTTCTCTGTACCTTCTCCATCGCAATTATATCTTTTTTGAGATGAGGCGACCAGAATTGTACACAGTATTCAAGGTGCGGTCTCACCATGGAGCGATACAGAGACATTATGACATTTTCTGTTTTATTCACCATTCCCTTTCTAATAATTCCCAACATTCTGTTTGCTTTTTTGACTGCCACAGCACACTGAACCGACGATTTCAAAGTGTTATCCACTATGACACCTAGATCTCTTTCTTGGGTTGTAACACCTAATATGGAACCCAACATGGTGTAATTATAGCATGGGTTATTTTTCCCTATATGCATCACCTTGCACTTATCCACATTAAATTTCATCTGCCATTTGGATGCCCAATTTTCCAGTCTCACAAGGTCTTCCTGCAATTTATCACAATCTGCTTGTGATTTAACTACTCTGAACAATTTTGTGTCATCTGCAAATTTGATTATCTCACTCGTCGTATTTCTTTCCAGATCATTTATAAATATATTGAAAAGTAAGGGTCCCAATACAGATCCCTGAGGCACTCCACTGTCCACTCCCATCCACTGAGAAAATTGTCCATTTAATCCTACTCTCTGTTTCCTGTCTTTTAGCCAGTTTGCAATCCACAAAAGGACATCGCCACCTATCCCATGACTTTTTACTTTTCCTAGAAGCCTCTCATGAGGAACTTTGTCAAACGCCTTCTGAAAATCCAAGAATACTATATCTACCGGTTCACCTTTATCCACATGTTTATTAACTCCTTCAAAAACGTGAAGCAGATTTGTGAGGCAAGACTTGCCCTCGGTAAAGCCATGCTGACTTTGTTCCATTAAACCATGTCTTTCTATATGTTCTGTGATTTTGATGTTTAGAATACTTTCCACTATTTTTCCTGGCACTGAAGTCAGGCTAACCGGTCTGTAGTTTCCCAGATCACCCCTGGAGCCCTTTTTAAATATTGGGGTTACGTTTGCTATCCTCCAGTCTTCAGGTACAATGGATGATTTTAATGATAAGTTACAAATTTTTACTAATAGGTCTGAAATTTCATTTTTTAGTTCCTTCAGAACTCTGGGGTGTATACCATCTGGTCCGGGTGATTTACTACTCTTCAGTTTGTCAATCAGGCCTACCACATCTTCTAGGTTCACCGTGATTTGATTCAGTCCATCTGAATCATTACCCATGAAAACCTTCTCCATTATGGGTACCTTCCCAACATCCTCTTCAGTAAACACCGAAGCAAAGAAATCATTTAATCTTTCCGCGATGGCTTTATCTTCTCTAAGTGCCCCTTTAACCCCTCGATCATCTAACGGTCCAACTGACTCCCTCACAGGCTTTCTGCTTTGGATATATTTAAAATGGTTTTTACTGTAAGTTTTTGCCTCTACAGCCAACTTCTTTTCAAATTCTCTCTTAGCCTGTCTTATCAATGTCTTACATTTAACTTGCCAATGTTTATGCTTTATCTTATTTTCTTCTGTTGGATCCTTCTTCCTTTTTTGCAGTCTACACCCTCAAAATCACAGATTACATCTTCATTAGACACTGTGATATGAGTTCTGAAACATTTAGATAGATAGATACACAATTAAATATTTAGGGGCGGATTTTCAAAGGGTTACGCGCATATATTACACACATAACCCCGAAAACCCACTCCTGCGCACACCGAGCCTATTTTGCTCTGGCGGGGCCGGAGCCTCCAGGCACAGCGGCCATTTGCCGCTGTGCCCGGGATCACGGGCCGGATGTTGGCTGGCACACGCAATCTACGCCTGCCCAGAGGCAGGCGCAACTTATAGGACAAAGGTAAGGGAGGGGTTTTAGGTAGGGCTGGGGGGCGGGTTAGGTAGGGGAAGGGAGGGGAAGGTGGGTGGGGGCAGAAGGAAAGTTCCCTCCGAGGCCGCTCCGATTTCAGAGCGGCCTCGGAGGGAACGGAGGAAGGCTGCGCGGCTCAGCGCACACAAGTTGCAAAATTGTGCACCCCCTCGCACGCGTCGACCCTGGATTTTATAGCATGCACGCGGCTGCGCGCACATGTTATAAAATCAGGCATAGATTTGTGCGCCGGGTTGCGTGCACAAATCTACGCCCGTGCGTAGTTTTTAAAAATCTGGCCCTTAATATAGAGGAGGCAATTTTCAAAACTTTATGTTTTAGTTCAAAGTTATGGGTACTTTTACCCATGGACTTTGCACCAATTCTCAAAGATAAAGTATGAGCATACTTTCCCATTGAACTGTGCCTACTGTAAGGACAATTTTCAAAACAGCCCTTTAACCTGGGTAAATTGGTATGTAAATGGCGTTTAAAAATTGTCCAATTATGTGTTTTTTATAAGAGTGTTCTAGGAGAGGTGGGGTCATTATGACTGTTAAGCTTAATTATCAAAATCTTAGAAAAGGCAGTGGCCTAAGGGTCTGAAAGTTAATTGGGTGTGGAGGGTGTGAGGCTGGAAAGATGTATTTAATAGCAGCCAGAACCGGAAGGGGGTGGGCTGTGTGCAATCTGTTCCCTCCCCCCTCAAAAATCACATTTCCGTCACTCATGAGGGCTTGGAGAGGGGGAGCGTTGGAGAAGTTTGGCCTGGCAGGGCCAATGTGAATTTATTGGGGCAGGGGGTTGCAATTGGGTGACTGGCCCACAGAGGTTTTATTTTTATCTACTTAGCCTGATATGTTTTAAAGGTATCTGGATAAGTAGCAAGTTATCTAGCTAACCTAGCTGGATATACCTGATATTAGGCTAAGTTAGCCGGATAACTAAACCCCTCTCCTAATTCCCCTAGAATGCTTCTTTTTTTATGTGGCTAAATTATAGTCTGTAATTAAAACTAGCTTCCACAAATTGTGTGTGGTCATGAGCTCTTGCATGAATGGTGATTTTTTTCCTCTTATCGACTACTGTAATTGTCTGTACCTTGGTCTTCCTTCAGTATCTTTGCAACCTCTCCAGCATTTGTCGAATGCTACTGGGTGTTTGATTTCTGGAATCAGACGCTATCAACACATTACACCTACCCTTATGAGTCTACATTGGCTCCCTGTGCAACAGCGGATAGCATACAAAACGGGAATGATTGTTTTTAAGTTGATAAATTCAAGTTCCTGTCCATGAGCTAATACCCTTCTCAAACTATATCAACCATCCCACCTGTTAAGGTCATTGCAGCGTGGCATGCTTGATGTTCTTTCAGTTAGAGCTGCTCATCTTATGGTCACTAGAGAATCTGCCTTTTCTATAGTAGCTCCTGTTTTTTGGAACTCTCTTCCAGTGGACTTAAGATTAAGCGATTGCATCAAGATGTTGAGATCATTTTTGAAAACCTTCTTATGTAAGCAGGTGTATTGCTTGCTAGGTTTGCAGGTACTGTTGCCTAAGTTTAGTAGGTATTGTACGCTAATGAGTTTCTCCTCTTTAGATGTGACACCTGTGAGTTTTAGATGCAGCCTACTAATGAGTCTCGTGTTACGGAGAAGCTATTAAGATTAGAGGGGATTTGTTGTCATGTTTGTTATATTTTTTGGTGTTGTATATTACAGTAATTTGTATGTGTTTGTTTTTGCACAGCATTTTGATTATTTGAGTGTTTTTATTTTGTACATTACTTAGGCCATATGTGTTAAGCAATAAATAGATTTTAATAAATGTAAATGTAAAAATAAATTCCCCTCTTGGAAATCTTTTGTCTCCTTTCACCTCCTCTCTTGGGAGTCCAAATGCTCTCTCACTTCTGCCCTCAGCACTGACAATCAAGTCCATGTTGCAGGCTTACTTTTATACATCTTTGCAGCAAGGGGACTGACCCACGAGTTAAAGAGGACTGCACATGCTCAGTTTAGTGGGTCCTGTACATACCAGCACAAAGACACTATTAGCGCTTTGACACTCCAGTTTTATGGGTTAGCATGCCTGCTAATATTGTTCACATGCCATGAAGGCTACTTTTTGTATATATACACTAAAATTTAGTGCATCACGGCTTAAGTTGGGATTTAGTGCACACGTAATATTTTTAAGGACCTGCACAACATGTGCAAAGTGAGGGGTCCATTCTTGCCAGATACCACCCCCGACCCGACCTTTGAAATAACTAGAGCCCACACCGCCAGTTAGAAAACCAAGCCACTTCTTTATTTAGTATGATATGGCCACAGCCCAGCAAACTTAAATAACATTACATTTACCATGTGCCTAACTAACAACTGGCGCTATCTAACACCAATATGCATTCAAATCGTGTCAATGCCTGAACCTTTGAACCCAATTGTGCAATGAGTGACCAGCGCTCTGTAAACTGCTCTGCCTCAGACCGCTATCTGCCCCTTGCAACCCATTTGCCTGACTGTAAAAGCCGGGCAAATGGGTTGCATGCCAATGGGTTGTATGCCAATCTTGCCGTCGAGCGTCCTGGGCCGTCAAAGACACAGCGCTCGAGTGGCAATGCAGCACTGTCTTGCCCCATCTGCCGCAGAAGCGGTGAGCGCGCGTTGGTAGTCTCACGTGCTCCGCTGCTAGCGGGTCAACAAGCGGCTGCGAGCATTCGCCGTGCCCTACGGTGACTGAATCGTCTTCACTTCCTATGGGAGCTTTCCCTTCCAAGCTGGTCACCCCGCCGGTGCTGCAACAATCTCTAACTACCCCTCCCCCCTAATCATACCCCTGTGAGGGAGGGTGGGTGGGGAATCCTCTCTGGCCGGCTTGCAGGAAGGGAAGGAAGGGGTTTCTGATCCCTTCCTTAATTGTTCTCCTGCCAGCCTAGTGCCTGACTGTACCCTCCTCCCCTTCCCTATCTCAAGCACCTTTCACTATCTGTAGCCTGGCCCTGCCCTCCTCCCCTTCCCTATCTCAAGCATCTTTCACTATCTGTATAACTCATACCCATCATCCCCCCCCCCCCCCCTCGACTTCCCTAATCTGATTTTCTTTCCTTACTCATCCCTCAGCAAGCCCCTTCGGGACTCTCCCAGTTTCTGCCCATGTTGTGTCCTGCTCCTTTTGTTGCAGGGGTCCTCACTAACAAGTTTCATGCTCCTTTAACCTCTATCTCGCTGGTATATACAGCAACCTCATGCCTAGCTCATGCTGTACTATTTAAACTCACTGAAACTGTGTTGTTTTTCGCTGACCTGACGAAAGGAGCATTCTTCTCTAAAACTAGTTATAAATATGTACTCAGTCCAATCAAAAGGTAACACCTACAACCTATTTATTTATTTATTTAAAATCATTAATTGTCCGCCCTTCCTATTCAGAGCGGGGCACAATAAGAACATACACAATTAGAGCGCGGTACAACCATGATATATACAGTTAGATGGACAGGCCAAGGCAGGACTTATTTGCTGATCCTTATTTCTATGCGTTCAAGTGGACTAACATGGCAACCATTCTACTTTATGCACTATCCAATAATATACGAGGTGCTTAGCCTGCACTGCCGAATCCCAAATCAACTCAGGGATATTTCTGGTATGTACTCTAGAGGGGTAGATTCTGTAAGGAGAGACACTGCTGAAGTTACATCACACAGTTCCAGTCCCCTAACAGGTGGCCATGCTGCTTGCACCATCACTCAAATTTACTGTGCACCCTCATGCACAAATTCAACAGAAAAACCTCAGTGCTGCTCTCACTATTTATACTTCCTTGCACTCACCCCCAGCACCAACCGAGATCACCTCTCCCAAGGAGAAAGATGATATTTTGCATCATTCAGAGAGAACTTACATGGACTTACAATTGTGACTGTAGTATTCAGGGTAACCTAAACGTTTTAAACCAATCTGTTTCACAGGCCAAATAAATGCATATGTATACATCATATGTATTAGTGGTAGCTATGCTGAATATAGTACCAAACCTGTTCCATTGCCATGAGGACCATATAACTGAGAATAGCTGCTTCATGGGGAAGCCTACAGAACTTCACATTCCTTACTGCAAAGACTGTTCTATTCTAGATTTGAGTCATACCTTTCTACAGGAAATTTCCTATACTCAATGCATGTTGCAGTAACAAAATTCATAAAACGATGATCAAATAGCATATATATAAATCAATTATGATAGCATATAAATATAAAATATTACAGCAAAACTACATCGCTATAACCCCCATACCCTCCAAAAAAAATCCTTACCACCATTCTTGGCCTGACACACTCTGAGCTCTTATGTATCTTATTACTTATACCAAGAATCATACAGTACGGACACTCCTGTTTCTGAGTACAATGGTTCTTCAATCCAGTATTTCCCAGTCTTTTCAAGCCCGTGGCACACCTACATTAACAAAAGTGTTGTGTGGCGCACCAGCCTCCATGGTACAAGCAGTGCGGACATGGAGAACACCTGTATGGCCAGAAGAGCTAGGGAAGCAGCAAAAGCCCCCACCAGTCTCTGACAAATTTTAAAACGAAGGGAGCTAGAGGGCAGAGACAATACATGAACTTGTCATGACAGACCAGCTCCCTCTACATACAAGTGCAGCAGAAGGGAGCTTTCGGTGTGATGCAGACAGCTGGCTGTAAGTTATCTTGGCTGCTGCATGTGGCTGCCACAGCTCCTTCAATGCTGCTGCACCTAACACTCAGAGCCAGCCACATCTAACGCTCTCCCCATCTCACTTAGCCTGGGCCTGGGGATAAGACATAGGCTGGAAGAACTCAACCAAGGAAGCTCAGGACAGGGAAGATGAGGTTCCTGCTGCGCCCAGCATGCAGCTCATTAATTACCACACTCTGGGGCTCATTATGTAGCTAGGGAAAAGAGGCATGCATAATTACACATGTTCTCAGATGCAAGCGCCTGCATGTTTAAGACCGACCACTGGTGTCTTTTGTTGCTGCGAGGAGCTGAGAGCAGAGCCCAGGTGCTAGCCTGGATCAGAGCATCGGGCAGTGGTAATTTTTCCATGGCACACCTGATCAGATATGAAGGCATACTGGTTGGGAAACACTGCTTTAGGCTATCCTGTCTAACACTAGACTTATAACTGTTGCAAAGCTTAGCATTAGTATTTCACCATGCAAAACTCTTGGATGCCTTGGACAAGAAAAGCAGGTGTCTTCTTTAAAGGATTATTGTATGATAGATTGTTTTCTAAGGAGGCTAGGCATTTTGCATATAAACTGTGAATCCTAGCATAAAATACATTGATCTGGAAGTTAAATACGTAAACTTGGTCTGTTTGCAAGGCTTAACTATCAGAAAGACAAAATATAGGGTTATTAGATAACGGTGGATCATCAAAGACAAGCTAAGTCAGTTTTGGTTTTAGGTCATTAAATGTGTGGATGTTTTGTGTCACCTTCTCTAAAGAAAAGTCACCTGGCAACCGAATAAAAGTTCAACAACGCAAAGAGCAAGGTTCTAAATCTGGTGCTGTTGCATCAGATTGTTAACTCCACTGCTTAAATACTGCAGGATGAAACTAATTTTTGATCTTCAAACTGCAGGGAGTAGATCTATTCTGCTGAACGTAGAGAAACTCAGTTAGGTATAGCAGGGAACTGCTGTAACAAAGCATTGAGTTAGAGTCATCGTGCATGCCTAGATGATCCTTAAACTCTAGCCGGCTACGCTGTAATTTAATGGTACAAAGCAGAAAGGTGCATGATCTAAAGAAAGAAAGGGACATAATGAAACAGATAGAAGAGCTATACAACTGAGCATCAGATGCAACGCTTACAGCTGTAAAAGATCTGAAACTAAAGGCTCATAAGATTGTGGATAAAGCCACATGGCACTCAGGTGCAGAAATCTCCCGCACATTACAAATCATTACTCACCTGAGCACTGCCATGGTGAGAAAGGCAGCAGCGTTGCACTAACTAGAGCTGCAAGGTGATGTTAGGCCTGCCAGGGGAGCTTCAGCTTTCCTTATGACTAATAAGTAACTCTTCTGCAAACTTACAATTTATTAATAATTGGGAAAACAGGTGATACAGCGTACCTGAACAAAGGGTTACATGACCAAGTAACGGCTAGCATAGCAACAAGGCTCATTTCAAAAACAACTTTTCAGTTAGCATGTGAGAATGGCTAAAGGTCTGAATTTGGCAGCCCATGCTTAAAATGCGCAATCCTCTTACATTATAAATACATTTTGTTAGTTGCAGTCCAATTGAAAGCCCTCTTTTATTGTTACTATTTGACTGTTCTGTAACATGCTCTGATCTCACCAGCTGGAAGAGCATGTGATACATAAATGATGATGATGATGATGATGATGATGATGAATTATATTTTTTTCTTGTAAGGTTATGTGTGTTATGTTGTAACCCACTGCTATTGCATGGAGTGTGCTGTACATGTTTTAAAATGTTTGCAGCTGTCTTATTTTGTGAGATTATGTTTGTGAGATACTTTTAATTGTGTATGTTTTGTCGGGCACCCTGCAGGGCTTTGGGATGGCTGGTTTATAAATGCAAATATAATCCAAATCCAAAATACAACAAAACCCCATTGAGTTTGGAAGACAAAAGAAGAACGCATCTCCGGCTCAGTAACCAAAATAGTCTGCTCAGCTTCTTCAATAAAAGGCAACAAACAAGTGCTTTTCTAGCTCCCAACTTAACGGAAGCCAACCATTATAAATATATTTCTATATATATATATGTCCGATATCTTTGCATGGGATTTTCTACTCCAAAGAACTGGAATATCATATGCACTCACAGGTGCCCCACACTCACACTTCTCTGGGTAACAATATACAAAAGAGCACATGAAGGATCACAGTTTGCTTTCTAAACTCCATATTCATCATGGCTGCAACTCGCAGCTGTTGAAAACAGAAATGGGAATAGATTCTCAGCCACCAGCACACAGAAATCCCGATTTCTCATGGGGAGGCTGCAGCTTGGGGGACCGGCTCATTTCCTTGCAAAGAATGCCCTGGGCACAGTTATTAAATAATCAGGTCTCTGTTGCCTGTAAACACTGAAGATAAGTAGTTCCATTAACAGTTGCTCTGTGGCACACCTGATCCTTTGTGACATTTTCAGTTTTGCAGAACAAGAAGAGATGGGCGGTCTGCAGAAGTGGGTGACATCCATCTGTTGCATAAACTGGTCAACAAAGGAGTTCTGTAATTTCCTCTCTGCTCTCTCATCTACCCTGTCCTGCAGATGCATAAGTTGTTCTGGCAAAATATCGAGAATTACTAGGCCTTCAAATATGGACTGCATCATACAATGTAAAACGCTGTTCTTAAGTTGAGGGCTATATTTCTGACAGTTTGATTTTCAAGCCAAATAGATTATATTCCAAAAAATTCCCAAAATACATAAAATGAGTTGTAACACAGGAACAAAGACCACAGCATCAAAGGAACGCATATGTGTTGCATCCACGGTCCACTTACATGCATGGATCTAAACAAAAAAAAACAACCCTGATGTGGACAGACACGAAACAAGAAAGTGATCAGGGGCATGTGAAGTAGGTTGCCGGACCTGAGGTAAGCAAAGGTTAAGTGCACAGAAGACAACAGTCCTCTTGGCTCCCAGCAGCAGTAGCTCAGTTTAGAACACTATTTGATGGGCTCAAATAAGAGCTTCCTGTCTTTTCTCCTGGCCAGAGGAGTTCACCACAATGTCTGCTTACAGGAGGGTGGTTAAAGGGAGGCAGAATAAAGTAAGGAAAGTACAAAGGATGTGTGTAAAGACCCTACAATGGTAAATCCCATACCCTCTGAGTTCTCATGTCTTAAGATATAATTTTACTATGAGAATGATGGGCGTCTCAACTGGACAGTAGAAGTCTACTGAAAGTGACCGTGTTTGGGACTCAGCCAATATGGAGGAGATCTTCAAGGGATAAAATATACCATTTAAAAAAATAAAAAATAATACCAAAGCAACATGGCCATATAATAAGAATGAATGGAGTATTGCTTGACAGCTTGCATTAGCTGTTAAAATTCCTCTCTTGGAAGTGACAGAATATCTACCAAAGCACGAATCAAGAAAGACAATTGAACTGGAGGATCAAGCAACGAGGAAAACAGGAGAATGAAATATGCAGCTTTGTGAGTGGAATTTATCGATTTATCCTGTTTTTATTTCTGTTCTCATGAAAGACGTTTTTCAGCATAATCAAAGAAAAGTAGCCTATTGTAGGTAAGCAACCCTATTACATATTTAGGAAGACATCAAAGAAAATGGATATCATGGTAGAGTTGAACAAGGGCTAAATTAATTTTCTGAAACCTCTTATTTGTCTTGTCTGTAAGTTTTGCCTAAACTGTAAGTCCCTCGAAGAAGGGACTGTCTCTTATGTATATCTGTATAGAGCTGTAGGGGTCTAGTAGCACTATAGAAATGATTAGTGTTGGTTGGATATATTGAACTGGCTTTAAACCAGAAACAGAATATTACACAGTTTTGTTTGTATTTATTTCATTTATACTCCACCTTTCAGACATTTCAAAGCAGATTACATTAAGGTGTAATAGGTATTTCCTTGCCCCTCCTCACTAACAGTGTTATTCTGCAGGAAAAAAGGGTGAAGACTGGCAGAAAGCAGTAAGCATCACAAATATCAATGTTCACAAAGAAACCAACAATATTTTCAGAACGTTCTTTTTCAGACTATTTAATAACTTTCTTTAAAAAAAAGCCTCATGAATGAATTTTGGTGAATTTAATGGGAGAAACTTGCAGAGTTTACGTTAAAAGTGGGAAGTGCACCTGCACACAGGTGCACACACCCCAGAGAAATTGTGCATTTCACGGATACCAGGGTGCCTATGCAGCATCCAAGCCTTTGTGCCTTCTGAAAGCTTTCTCCCATTGCTGCTTGTTGGATTCCCGTTTGCTGACCCATTCTATCCCTGGAGAGAGAAAACCCCAGCAACTCTTTCAATCCCTGGGAATGCTAGACCCAAATTCACCCTAGGGGGACTTTATTCCTCTGCTGATTCCGAGCATAAGAGCTAGCCTGAATGATGACGGATACTTGCAAGAAAAAAGCATCAAAACCGATGAAAGAAAGGTAAGTGCCTAGGGGAGAATGAGCAATGAGTACCTGGAAAGGAGCAACAGAGTGCTGAGAGCTTAAGCGAAAGAGCGAGCGTGCACAATGAAAGAAAGTGAAGGTAAGTTGAGTGTGCTTGAGGCAGACAGAGTGCTATGAGTCTGGGAGAAAGGGAGAGAGACAGAAAATGGTGAGTGCCTGGGAAAGAGGGTGAGAGCGAAGAGTTTTCAAAATATACCTTGTTTGTTGATCACATGATTAAGTTTGCACTAGTTTTGCTCTGGCCCTGAACACTTGGTTGCAATATATTACTGTGTCACTTATCACATGATTCTGTTCTAGAACCTTCTCATACCATCCTTTATTGTATTTGCAAAGCATCTCAAAGTCCACCATCATGAATAAAATTCTGCTCATTTTTTTTGTTTTTGCCCAGCAGTATGCTCCTCCTCTTTTGGGCTTCAAGTTCAGTCTGAACTAGTAAACACTTGGCTATAGCACCATGAGCCTTCATTCACAACTACCCTGCGTTTGCCTCAGTTTTAACGCTCCCCAGCTACCTCTCAGCTAGCCTAGCCATTGCACCAACAGTGCTTGGCCAGGGATCACAGTTAGGCTCCCTCTGGACCTGGGATATGCATATTGTGTGTCTAGCCTCTAGATATCGCTATTACGCAATGATTGAGGCTCCTTTCCACCCTCGGGGGGGGGGGGGGGGGGGTTGTAAATTCTGCCTCCACACTTGGCCCAAGAAGCAGAAGCCAGTTTGTGGACTACAACTCAGATCTTCCATGTAGTATCGCACAACATTGCTCTGAACCCACTGCAAACCTGTCCAAAGCCTGCTCAACTTAAAATCACTTTTTTATCTTTGTCCTGCACATTATAATCAGCAGTGTCTGACTAAAAGGGAATTACGTAGCTCAGTGCCGTATCTTAGGTTTCTGGTGATGTTAATAAACCGGAGCCACTTGATAATTCACACTATCAGGAACTTATTTCTAAGGAATATCCAATGAGGGGAAAGTACTACAGACTTATAGTATACAATATATGCGATACCCAATAACAATATATGCGATACCCAATTGTGTCTAAGGAAATAACTAATAAGCAGTCCATCTGAGCAAATATAAAGAGATTTCAATAAGCCAATATTTTCTGGATAGCAAAAGCAAATTTTAAACTCAGCATGTTAATATTTCTATTACTTACCAAAATAAGCCCTGAGATTAATGAGGAAGTGCCTGTCAGGGCAACATAGAACTTGGGAGTTAATGTGTTCAAAAACATACTCACTGCAAAACAAAAAGAGAGAAATGTGTAAGTACAAATGCCACAGCGCAGAAGTCATAAGCACTTTTCTTCAAGCTAAACCACCATTTGTTTTAGAGTGGTTAAAACGTACAGTTAAACCTGGAAAATGCCGCAGCGCCACTCAAAGCCTTTACAATACCCTTCATGACCTGCTATGCTCTTACAGTACAGCGACAGTCAGAAGGTCTCTCCTGGCCCCCTGTCGAGCTCATCTGGCTACCATATAGGCAGCCTTTCCACACCTTCCTATCACCAAGCACGGAGCTACAGCCTGTACAGCATAGCACTGTGCTCCCATCAGTACAAGTCCAGATACAATGTCTACCATTTACAGTACCTCCGTGCAGGGGTGGAAAACTTAGGTGCCATTCAAAAGGTTTTAGGAGCCAGGGAATTTGGTGTTCTTACTTTTTTTTATTTTTCTCACTTTTTCGCTCTTTTTTGTGGTTGCTATTTTACTTGCTATTTTGTTTGGCTTTTTGTTTTCAGTTCAATTTTTTTACTTTAGTTCTTTAAAATATATATTTTTATTTTTTTTTGCTTCTTTTCTTTAATTTTAATTTTTTGCTTTCCTGAACTTCAAGCACTAAGTGCCAAATTTTTAGACACCTGGGTGATCATGCACTCAGGATTTTTCCAGCCCTGCTGCCTTTGTCAACATGCTGGTACAATATGGCAGACAGTAGCTTCTCATGATTACACATGAAGATACAGTTTGCAAGAAACTTCCCAATGTTATGTATACAAGTGCAGTGAGCACAGGCCGCAGTACCCTTCTGTCACTCCACATACAATACAAGGAGCCTTACAATACCTTCCTATCATCACACAAACATTGCATATAATCCCAAAAAAGGATACTTTTTTAATTTGACTACTATATATATGTGATTTGTCTTGGAGTACAGATACAAAGACTGACTTCAGACATTCTATGGGTTGTGCTGAGGAGCTTTATGTGCTGGGAAAACCAGTCAATCCATTCGATTCACCAGTTTGGAAATTTAGTGAGACCAGCCTGTGACCACGAAGAAGTTTAAATCATTCTGAAATATTACAGTCTAACAATTTTAGAGAATAGCATTGTAAATCTGATTATCTTATAGTTATTTTCTATTGTCATCCATATATTTAATAATAGCACCACAATAAATCCTGCTCTGTGAGAGTACATCAGCACACTGAAGGAAAGAGATAGAGACCTTTTAAAAAAAACCACTTGAATTCTTGGCAGCTTGTGACACTTTCTACTGAATCTATATAGAAATTATACACAGATGTGGTTGCACATACATTTTTCAGACCTCAAAGGTCTAATTTTTACATTGATCCCGTAAAATGAACCTGCAGAATGAGATGTTATAGCCAGGTTTTGAATAGGGATTTCAAGCAGACCTCACTGTTTCCAGCTGTATCAAACTTTGTCCATGAATTATCAAAGTTTTTCTTACGTTAAGTGTAAATGGAAAATCCTGGATGCATGAGATTTTTTTGTATCAGTTAATGTGTCTTTAGTTGTTGTTTCTCAACTCCCATATGCTCTTTGACCATCACTAGGTCCTAATGAAAGTTATTTATGTAATATGAGTTATGAAAAAAAGAGGTTTGGATTAAGGGTGTCTTGGGCCCTGGGCAGTACCCCCAACCATGGGTCCACCTACTTCCATTTCGCTAACTCTTAATCTGACCCTGTATCGACCCCCTTTTAGGGGGTCGATACGACTGTCCCATTTGCCCCCCTTCCCCACCGTCTCAATCCCTCCTTGAAAGAACATGTCAGGGAAGGGTGAAATCTAATGGAAAGACACAACATGGCAGGATTAATTTTTACAAAATTCTTGAGTGCAGATGCTTTGGTTCTGTAAAAACTGGATTTCTCTTGCTATTTATCATAGTATAAGCAAGAGTGGACTTCCCAACAAGCATGATAGGCAACAGCCTAGTTGCTGCAACTTTTAGGGCAACCACCGGAAGTCTGCCCTGGCACAGGAAGTGGCACTCCTTTGAGACTTTGACATTATTTAGTGATGGCCAGCTGATGCAACATCGAATGGTGATGCCCTGAGCCTGCTGCAATGTGTAGTTCTGGAGGGGAAACTGCTTCTCCCCTGGCTGGGCATGATTTCAGAGGAGGGCAGTCGGCTGTCCCAATGCCTAGAGGCAGCCAGATGGTTAAATCTGTCTCTGCATATAAGACCAACAAGATTCACCAAGTTT
Source organism: Rhinatrema bivittatum (assembly GCF_901001135.1). NCBI lineage: Eukaryota > Metazoa > Chordata > Amphibia > Gymnophiona > Rhinatrematidae > Rhinatrema > Rhinatrema bivittatum. The sequence continues at coordinate 89,096,284 of NC_042623.1, forward strand.
TTCATGTTTGGTTGCCTGCTTTGGAGTTTGACATGGGAAAGGAGGGGGACTGGGTATCTTGTATGGTCATCTACCCTACATGATGATGTACTAAGAAGAAAGAAGAAAAACTGTCCAGGAAAAGGAGCAATATCTTAAAAGCAGTCAAGTTCTATGGCTGGCAGTTGGATATATCTTTAGCAGAAAGACAGAGTCAACTGAACAGGTTAGATGGGTCAATGGGCCTTTTTTGCCATCATCTACTGTTGCCAATAGACTATGGATTGTTGAACTCATTTGACTTTCAGTCTTGGTCCCCTTGACACACCTAAGGGCATTTCAATCAAACAGCCACATATACCCTGCTATGTCTTCATGCTTAAGTGTACTTTGAGACATAAAATACAGGTTTTCTATCAACTAAAATTGAAAAAAGACCCTCTATTGGAAATGATATTAAAAAATAGTTTTTTTCAATGTTCTAATGCTTATCATTAGATGACAAATATGACTCCTCTCTTAGTTTAATATATTTCAGTACTGAGAATTAGGAAATAAGGTCATTCCTAGCTGTCTTGTCTATTGAGACATATACAGGGGCAGATTTTCAAAGCCTACGCCTACTCTGCATAATTTTGTGTCATCCGCGTATTTGATCACCTCACTTATCATACCCCTTTCCAGATTATTTATAAATATATTAAAAAGCACAGGTCCAAGGACAGGTCCCTGAGGCACTCCACCATTTACCTTTCTCCACTGTGAAAACAGACCATTTAATCCTACTCTCTGTTTCCTGTCCTTTAATCATCTTGCAATCCACAAAAGGACATTGCTTCCTATCCCATGACTTTTTAGTTTTCTTAGAAGTCTCTCTTGCGGGACTTTGTTGAATGCCTTCTGAATATCCAAATACACTACATCTACTGGTTCACCTTTGTCCATGCTGGCTGTGTCCCATTAAACCATGTCTAGCTAAATGTTTTGTGATTTTATTCTTTATAACAGTTTCCACGATTTTTCCCAGCACTGAAGTCAGGCTCACCGGTCTGTAGTTTCCCAGATCAGCCCTGGAGCCCTTTTTAAATATCGGGGTTAAACTGGCCACCTTCCAGTCTTGAGGTACAATGAATGATTTTAATGATAGGTTACAAATTAATTGAAATAGACCTGAAATTTCATTGTTTTAGTTCTTTCAGAATCCAGGGGTGTATACCAGTCGATCCAGATAATTTACTACTCTTTTGTTTGTCAATCTGGCCTACCACATCTTCCAGGTTCACTGTGATTTGGTTCAGTTCATCTGAATCATCACCCTTGAAAACTGTCTCCGGTAGGGGTATCTCCCTAACATCCTCTTCAGTAAACACCAAAGCAAGGAAATCATTTAGTCTTTCCTCAATGGCTTTATCTTCCCTAAGTGCCCCTTTAACTCCTCGATTATCTAACGGTCCAACCGACTCCCTCACAGGTTTTCTGCATCGGATATATTTTTTAAAGTTTTTATTATGAGTTTTTGCCTCTACGGCCATCTTCTTTTCAAATTCTCTCTTAGCCTGTCTTATCAGCGTCTTACATTTAACTTGCCAATGCTTACAATTATCCTATTTTCTTCTGATGGATCCTTCTTCCAATTTTTGAATGAAGATCTTTTGGTTCAAATAGCCTCTTTCAGCTCACTTTTTAGCCATGCCGGCAATCGTTTGACCTTCCTTCCACCTTTCTTAATGCGTGGAATACATCTGGACTACGCTTCTAAGATTGTATTTTTTAACCTAGGATTAAACACATGGCTCAAAAACAGAGCTTCTCAATTATCTACAGGTTGTACACTGGCTGGGCAGAAACCTTCCCGACCCTGGCCAGGACCACCAAACAGGGCTTGCTTGGTTCCTCTGGCTGAGCCTGTAAAATAACAAAAACTAACCTCTCCTCTACCTCTCGGGCCGATGCAATTATGTGCGCTGAAAGCGGGCGCTGACTTTTCAGCGCCTGCTTTTTTAATGCATGTACGGCGCCCGCAAGGGGGGGCGCCATGCAATATGGAAATTAGGGGGTTGCGCTAGGAAGGAGGCGCTAGTGTCGTTTGTGCAAACTTAGTGCCTCCTTCCTAACACGACCCACCGTGGCTGCCGGTTATGAAGACCGACGCCAGTAAACTCGGCCTCAGTTTTCATAACCTGTCTGTCTGCCAGTAATAAGAACGGCCGCCAAGTTTATCAGCGGCCATTTTCATTACTGGCAGACGGCCAGTTATGAAAATCGACGCCGAGTTTACCAGCATCGGTCTTCAGAACTCAGCGGTCTGCCGAGTTATTTTATTTTATTTTTTTTATTTTAAAAAAGAAGTACAGAAAAGCAGTTTTTTCTGCTTTTCTGTACTTCTTTTCAATGCGCTCAGGTATTAATGCCTGCTCCAGGCAGGCGTTAATATCTGAGCAATAAATGTGCATCTGAGACGCACATTTATCTTTTTGCATTCGGAGTGAATGAGTAATAGGCTTGCATGTGATGAGCGCTATCTCATTCACTCTATGTTGGACGCGCGTTAAATAGGCGCTAATCCCCCTATTGCATTAGGGGGTGGATTAGCGCCTATTTATCCTGTGTCCAACTGCGGGTTATACAGCGCGCTCAATACTTTGTACTAACATAAAGGACTGCCTCCTGAGCTGTAACAAGGGTGTGGTTATATACTATTACAAGTGGGAGGATCTGAATTTGAATGGAACCTCCCATTAACCATCCTACTCTAACTAGAGGTCTGATACTAACCCCCAGGACTTACCGATAACAGAACGGAGTGTCTGTTACATAGAGAAAGAATTTAAAAAATTTTAGGAGCCAGGACTTCACCAGTGCCCACATGAAAACAAAATGAAGTATCTAAAAAGAACACAAGACAAAACAAAAGATAATGCGATTCTGTCCAATTCATGAACAGGAAGCTATGAGCTGTGGAAAATATACAAATTTGCAATGCAACAATGCAACACAAGATTAAAAGCAAAATTGACAAACCCAAGGTTTACAGAGTGACAGATGAGGAAACAGACTCTGGCATTTATGAAGTTTTTCGATGGGTGCTTTTGAAACTAGATGAAGAAAATGTGCAGGGATGAAAGATATATAAAGCAAGGATGAACATCTGCAGCAGCCTCTGCTAACACCTACTCCTGCCTCCAGTAGAAGAAAACATCTGGATCCAAGAGCTGCTGGAGGTCAATAAGAGACATGATTTTTTTTTTGGTTTAGATTTAGTTTACACCTTTTCATTGGTAACTCAAGGCACCTCACATTTAAATACAGTAGGATTTTCCCAGTTCCCAGAGAGCTTACAATTTAAGGGTCTGATTTACTAAGATAGGTTTCCCATTCTGTGTCTAGGGAGGGGGAGCCAAAGTTTAGTAAATCAGGCCCTAAGTTTGTACCTCAGCTTTTGTGACAGTAGATAGTTGTGGCTTTTGTTCTATTTTCCTTTTTCAGTCCTGAACTTTCAAGAAGGCTCATCACCCAGTAAAAATGTTGCTAGCAGTAAGCCTTTTATCGGTTGCTTCCCTTAAGAGAAACACGGGGGTAACCTGCACGGCACAGCAGTTACTACATTAAGAAGCTTGCTGGGCAGACTGGATGGACCATTTTGTCCTTTTCTGCCATCATTACTATGTTCCTATGATTCAGAAAACCACTGACTTGTAGCCTTACGTTCTCTGGGTTAGAGCCATCCATATTCTTTTTGGCCTCTAGAAGGAAAATACACAAAATACACAAAAATCACAATTATCTACTGTCGCAAAAGCTGATAAGATAAAAAACAAACAAAAGGAACATATTTGTTATTGCCTCAAAATGATCTGAGTTCTGTATTTTGTTTTGGCTTTTTTGAGGAAACACAGATACAATTGTGCTCATGGAGCGGCATATTGAAAGTGTGTTTAGTGCTAGGTAGCTGGAAAAGTCACTTATCTGGCTATCCAGCTGGCCAGGTTGTGCTGGATAACTCACTTATCTGGCTACCTTTTAGCCGGCCAACTGGAGGGTGGGCATAGCCATGCTGCTGAATATCCCTTGTAACTTAGCCAGATAAGTCATATCCGGCTAAGTTACTTACCCGACCAGCACTGAATATCGGGCCCATGTAGTCCCCTTCTTAAACAATGATGCAAGATGCATTTAAAAGGAATACCACAAGGATGTGGCACGTAGAAAGAGAATATTGGCATGGAACTAATACTGTATATCAGCTCTCACTGATAACCTCCATCACTCTATCCTATCTTGTTCCAGTAAAGCACATGGTGACCCTAGAAAAATTAACCTAAATCTGTCAACACTGAGTTCTGACCTTCACAATCTATACTGTGCTGACTGTAATTCCAAATGCCAAGCAATACTTTATACACACTCCTTTTACAGGCACTACATGTCTGGGACTGTGGGAACGGAACAAAGCATGCAAGGAGAGATTTGGCATGCTTTGAGCATGACCTGATGGGAACGAAGCACAAGGATTTTAAATTTGCCCAACAGACCAAATTTCCAAGTTTCTGCAGCGATTCCAGACTGTGCAATTAGCTCTGTTCTAACCCATTTTATGAAGTTCAATATGTGATAAGGCTTAACGATGTGAATCTGCATTTCATGCAGATGCAACCGACCAAACGATCATACAGTATTCTGGGTTTCAGTGTGCGCAGCCATTCTGTGAGCATTTTAAAAAGTTTCCCACTGATATAAAAAAAAGTTATGTGTTAACTGACCCGCCTATATCTTACAGAGATACAACCCTAGGAAATGCATGGTTTGTCAAGGTTAATTAGGTCTGTTTTCCCATTACCTTGCTAGTGTTTTACTATAAGGCATTACAAGGTTTATGAGGTTTTAATCTTTTAGTTCCATATTAGATTTAGAGCCAATTACTAAATCTCATTATCTGCAGTCATCTAAGAGCCTTAATGGCTTTTGTTCTAAATACAAAATCAGCAGGCTTCTCACTTTCTGATAAGTAGTGAGTCTGTCCTTATTATTCTGAAAGCAAATGAGAAGACAATTTGCCTTACAGAATATGTTACATGATTAACTTTTACATTTTAAAAATACACAACTGCTATTATTAAATGCTAAATGCAGAGTTATGCACTTATACAGCAATTTTTAAAAGCATTTACATGCTTAAAATTGGGTTTTACACATGTAAATGCACTTTACCCGTGTAAGTGGGCTTTTGAAAATTGCTACAATATATGCCATTGGATTGTCCACAGGATATTCATGTGTTTAAATGCACTTCATTTATTTATTAGGTGCTTGGTGCAATGTTCTAGGTGACTTACAAGATAAATATACATTAAATTCATTAAAGACATGAATATACACTCACTAAATGGATTTTTAAAATTGCTATAATAGTCTGTTACATTTACACATGCAACTCCTTTTAAAATTACCCTTTATGGCTGCAAAAACCCAAAGGAGAGGTATAGTATAGAAGGTGAAATTCTAGACAAAAAAGAAGAGTGGGATCTGGGGGTGATTGTATCTGATGATCTTAAGGTGGCCAAACAAGGTGCATAAGGTAATGGCAAAAGCCAGAAAGATGCTTGGCTGCCTAGGGAGAAGAATGGTCAGTAAAAAAAAGGAGGTGATATTGCCCCTGTAAAAGTCCCTGGGGAGACCTCATCTGGAATACTGTGGGCAATTCTGAAGACCGCACGTTAAAAGGATGTAAACAGGATGGAGTTGGTCCAGAGAGTGGGTACTAAATTGGTCAGTGGTCTTTGTTCCAAAGTATACGGAGAAAGACTTAAAGATAAAAACATGTCTACTCTAGAGCAGAGGTGGGCAATTCCAGTCCTCGAGGGCCACAAACCTGTCGAGGTTTTAGGATATCCTAATGAATATGCATGACATAGATTTGCATACAACTGAGGCAGAGTGCATGCAAATCTCCCTCATGCATATTCATTAGGGATATCCTGAAAACCAGACTGGTTTGTGGCCCTCGAGGACCGGAACTGCCCACCCCTGCTCTAGAGGAAAGGTGAGATAGGGAAGACAGAGGCATTTGAATACCTCCAAGGTTTCCATGCATAGGATGTGGGCCTCTTTCATTGGAAAACAGGCTCTAGAATGAGGGGGTCACCAGATAAGCAGGGCCGGTGGAAGCATTAGGTAAACTAGGCAACCGCTTAGACTGCCACAGGTTTGGGGGCAGCAGCCTGCTGCTTCCACAAGTCTCTTTCGAATGTGGCAGCAACACTATGGACTTTTCTGGTGGCAGAATCACAGCAATGGAGCCTCCTTTTTCCTGCCTGTGGGCCAGAAGAGGAAGTGTGTTCTGGGCCTGTACAGGCAGGAAGAAGGAGACCCAATCATCATGATCGGAGGCATGGGCCCTGCAGGACTGGAAGAAAGTAGGACTCGGAGGCTGTGAAGCTAGAGCAGTGGCCAGGTCCTCCCAGCCAAAGAGAACTGGAGCAGCGGCAGCAGGGCCCTCCCGGCCAAAGAGAGGATTCAGTGCAGTGGTGGCCAAAGAGAGGAGTCAGACCAGCAGCAGCCAGAATTGTGCAGCTGAAGAAAGTAGTAGCATTTGCCCCAAAAACAAAAGAGAGAGAAGGTCTCCCAACACCACAGGGACCCAAGGAGGCGGCTGCTTCTGCATGTGCTTTCTGGAGAGAGAAACAGAACATGTATATGAGGGGCAGAGAGAGTATGTGTGAGTGGAGTAGGGAGCATGTATATGTGTGTGAAGGAAAGAGCATGGATTTATGTATGACAGCAAGTGTATGTGGGAGGAGGCACATACACATAACGAGAGCAATTGTATGTATGTGCATATGAGCGAGAGGGCATATGGGAGAGAGTGCATGTGTGTGGAGCGGGGAGAGAAAGCATGTGTGTGTGTGTGTGTATTGAAGAATTTGATTGTGAAAAAGAGAGAGAAAATTTGTGTGCCCCCACGCTGCCTCCACCCACTAATCCATTACAATCTCTGTGTTATTGGAAATCCAAAGTTGCCAAATATGGAGAAAGGGTTTTTGTTAAATCATTTGTAGCTTTAATTATTGGATATTATTTGATGTGTGTGGTTTTAAAATATTTTATTGATGTTTGGGAAATTTAAAAAAAATGTTTTTATGAGTTTTTAATTATTGGATGTTATTCTATTCATCAGTTGTTTTAAATAGTTATTCTTTTTATCGGTATGGTTGTTTACTATTATGATTGATGTTTTATGAAGCATCGTAATGTTTCTGTTTTTTCATTATTGCACTACATAGAGAGTGGCTTGTTGAATTTTACAGTTCGGTTTTGTCTGCACATTCTACTCCTGGGGGGATTCTATGCAACTGCGCAGCACAAAATTTGCACAGAATTTTCATTTTTTGTGCAGAATTTGGAGAGAGGCACTGCGGGCTGTGAGCAGAGCCCATCCTGCTTGTGGCTGAAGATCAGATAGGGCCAGCAGGCCATAAGCAGAGCCCATCCCACTCGGATTAGAAGATCAGACAGGCCTAGCAGGCTGTGAGTGGAGTCCATCTGGATTGGCCACTGTTGGAAACAGGATGCTGGGCTTGATGGACCCGTGGTCTGACCTAGTATGGCATTTTCTTATGTTCTTATCAGACAGGCTCGGAGGGGCACGAGCGAAGCCCATGCTACTCACAGCCAAAGATCAGGCAGGTCTGGCGGGGCCTTGGGTGAAGTCCACCCTGTCTGTAACCAAAGATGCAGAGAAAAGAGGCCTGGGAGAACCATGAGCAGAGTCCATCTCGTTAGTGGTGGAAGACAACAGGAGAAGGCCTAGAATTAGATACCAAATAATGCAGCTATTGTTTTTGACGTGGTATCAAACTTCTGTCCTGTCTCTAATTTACCAACACTGAGTAAAATAATTGAAAAGTGTATTCTTAATCAATTAGAAACTCATCTGGGGAAAAAACCAAAGTATTAAATGATTACCAATATAGTTTTCACAAAGGTCATGGGACGGAAATATTACTCCTGTCTTTGACAGATTTGTGACTTCAAGAACTGGATCAAGGGAGAATGGGAATTTTGATATAATTAGACCTCACAGTGGCTTAGGTATTAATAGCATGGTGCTTTCCTGATTTACCTCATTCCTGCAGGATCGTCAGTGTCGGGAACAGATTAGTAGCTCTTGTTCAAGATGGAAAAATATTTGCACTGGAGTTCCACGGGGATCCTGTTTGCCTCAGTACTTTTTAATGTTGATTTGTTGCCACTGTGTACCATACTTAATTCAATGGGAGTGTTTTTTTTATTTATATGCAGATGATATTCAATTCTATATTCCCTGCGTTGATGCAAGCTTCCCATTGGCACATTTCCAACATTCAAACAGATTTGCCAAACTGGGTCAGACCAAAAGTCCATCAAGCCCAGTATCCTGTTTCCAACAGTGGCAAATCCAGGTCACAAGAACCTGGCAGAATCCAAAAGGGTAGATAGATTCCATGTTGCTTATCCCAGGGATAAGAACTGGATTTCTACAACTCCGCCTTAATAATAGTTTATGGATCTTTTCTCCAGGAACGTGTCCAAACCTTTTTTACATGCAGCTTTATTAATAACTTTCACCACATCCTCTGGCAATGAATTCCAGGGCTTAATTATGGGTTGAGTAAAAAAATATTTTCTCTTATTAGCTTTAAATGTATCACCTAATGACTTCATTGTGTGTCCCCTAGTCTTTGTACTCTTTGAAAGAGTAAACAACCAATTAATATTTACTCGTTCCACTGCACTTGTTATTTTATAGACCTCTATCATACCTCCCCTCAGCTGTCTTTTCTCCAGGCTGAAAAGTCGTAACCTCTTTAGCCTTTCCTCATAGGGGAATCATTCCATCTTCGTTATCATTTTGATTGCCCTTCTCTGTACCTTTTTTAATTCTACTAAATCTATTTTGAGATGTGGTGAACAGAATTGTACACTTTGGGGCGGATTTTAAATGCCCTGCACGCGCCGGCGCACCTATTTTGCATAGGCCGCCGGCGCGTGCAGAGCCCCGGGATGCTCGTAAGTCCTGGGGCTTCGTAAAAGGGGCGGGGAGGGGGCGTTCCCGAAATGATGCTGCGTTTCGGGGTGTGACGCGGCATTTCGGGGGCGGGCCCGGGGGCATGGTGCCGGCCCGGGGGCGTGGTCGAGGTCTCCGGACCAGCCCCTGGGTCGGGTGATGGAGCGCGCAGATTTACATCTGCTAAGAGGAATGGAACAGCTCCTCTATGAGGAAAGACTAAAGAGGTTAGGACTTTTCAGCTTGGAGAAGAGATGGCTAAGGGGGGATATGATAGAGATGTTTAAAATCATGAGAGGTCTAGAACGGGTAGATGTGAATCGATTATTTACTCTTTCAGATAATAGAAAGACTAGGGGGCACTCCATGAAGTTAGCATGGGGCACATTTAAAACTAATCGGAGAAAGTTCTTTCTTACTCAACACACAATTAAACTCTGGAATTTGTTGCCAGAGGATGTGGTTAGTACAGTTAGTAAAGCTGTGTTTAAAAAAGGATTGGAAAAGTTCTTGGAGGAGAAGTCCATTACCTGCTATTAAGTTCACTTAGAGAATAGCCACTGCCATTAGCAATGGTAACATGGAATAGACTTAGTTTTTGGGTACTTGCCAGGTTCTTATGGCCTGGATTGGCCACTGTTGGAAACAGGATGCTGGGCTTGATTTATTTATTTATTTATTTCACATTTTTCTATACCGAGCTTCATGGTTGAATACCATATCAGATCGGTTTACATCGAACAGGGAATAGAGAAACTAGTAACAAAAAACTGAACAGTAAATTATAAGCAAAAAGAGAGCAAAAAAGTTACATTGAACAAGGACTATAACTTGGAGGCTTTACAGCTTGGAAGTAAATAGAGTAAAGAAGGCCCGAGCAGGGCAGTAACTTAAACTCAAAAGTCATAATGAGCTCGGTTCGAGCAAGATAGGGCTTGATGGACCCTTGGTCTGACCCAGTATGGCATTTTCTTATGTTCTTATGTTCTTAAGGGACACCCTGCTCAATTGGTGCCCAGGCAGAGAATTGATGGCCCACCCTTACTTGTGAACATCCTAAGGAAGAAAACCAACATGTAACAGGTCCACCAATCCACATTCCCTTTAAATGTTGAAATAGAATATAGTGTGATATACAATCAAATGCTCCAGCCACATCAAGCATCACTGCTATAACAGCACGCCCTGATCCATTTCTTTTAATATGAAATCTGCCACCGAAACTATTAAGGTTCCCATGCTATGTCCAGCACAAAACCCATTCTTATACATATTAAGCAATTGCTTTCCACTTAAAAAATCAACCAATTGAACCAATACTAACTTTTCTAAAAATTTTGACAGTGAAGGTATAATTGAAATAGGTCTATAATAAGCAGTCACTATTGTTTGGGCAACTTGATTTTTTGTAATAGTCTGTATACTGGTATCCCTAAAAATATATACATGCCTTGCAAGTAATACAGTATATTGCTGCATGTTTGTTTACGGGAGTTGGTCATGGAGATTATATTACCTCTGAGCTTGTAAAACTAAATTGGCTGCCCATACGTTATCGTTTCCAATTTGTTCATAAGTTATTCGGTGATGATAAGGCTTGCAATTTGTCAAGGTCTATTATAAAATATATTCCTGGTAGAGTTTATAAGTCTTAAGAAGGGACTCTTTTAAAAATATCCTCTGTATGGTATAATAAGTTGCAATCACCTAGGATTAGCGCTTTCTTTTACGCAGCACCTGTATTGTGGAATGTGTTAGCTAATGAATTGCGGCATATAGAGAATAGAAAAATTTTCTGGAAGCAGGTGAAGGCATTTTATTTTAATATAGCTTTAATATGTAATGGGTGAGATTACGATTTTATATTTTTAAATTGTTTTATTATTAATATATGTCAAAATTGCATTGTCATATGATATTGTGAATGTGCTACCATGAGCCGCGTTGATTATTTGTTATAGATTGTGGATTATAAGACCTCATAAATAAATAAAATGTAGTTTCTGTGTCGGGATCTATAGCAGCCTGACTTGTTTTGGTTTCCTAATTGGAGGTGTATTGGTGTTTTAGAGCCTGGTGTAATAATTGCAATGTTGCCTTTTCATAGGTAGGGTTGTTACTGTTTGAATGCTGGCAGTTAGAGCTGTTTCGATATAGAAGATTTACTATATTGGCTTTCTGAGGGCCATGCCCACACCAAATATGTGCTACAAAAGACCTAATTCCATATGGACTCTTTCTTGGCAGGGTTTTATGGTTGGCACCACAGTAGTGCATGTAAATATAAATATAATATACATATTGTAAATAACAATTTTACCCCAATAACTTTTTCATGTAAAATCTTTTGTTATAAATTCATAATTTGTAATTGTGTGTGGGGAAGAGGGGTCCAACACAGCCACAAACTCCTGGATATCTATCAACACAGACATAGCCAATACACTATGCCCCACGATAAAAAAGGAAATAAAACAATCCACAAAGCAAAGAGCACCATGGTACACCCCAGAACTGAAAATCTCAAAGCGAACACTGAGACAAACTGAAAAACAGTGGAGACGAACCCCCACCTCAAACCTGAAAGACAAATACAGAACTCTACTACACAACTATACAACTGACCTCAACACAGCAAAGCGCAATTTCCACACATCAAGAATTCACGATTACCAATTTAACCCGAGGACCCTCTTCGCCTATGTCAAAGACCTTACCAACCCCATCCAAAATGACAATACGCCAAACTCCAGCAACATCTCCAGTGAAAAACTAGCACAATTCTTCAAGGATAAAGTTAACAACATCATTGCCAAGATTCCCCAAACCCACAATGACTCAATTGACATCCCCCCTCCCATCCACGCATGGTCACAATTCACACCCGTTGCTACCACAGAAATTGAACCTATCATCAGAAAAACCAACCCTGCATCCCACCCCTTAGACCCCATCCCCATCAAAACCCTAAAACTCATCAGAGAGATTATTGTCAAACCAATAACCTACATCATCAACTTATCCCTAGAACAAGGAATCTTCCCAGAAAAACTCAAAAACGCCATCATCAAACCAATCATCAAAAAACCCCAACTCGACAAATCCGACCCAGCAAACTACAGACCAGTCTCTAACCTCCCTTTCCTAGCAAAAATCATCGAAAAAACAGTCAACAATCAACTCACAGACCACCTTGAAACCTATAATGTTCTTCAGCCTGCACAGCATGGTTTCAGAAAACTCTTCAGCACCGAAACCCTCCTCCTCTCCCTCACCGATACCATACTCAGAGGCCGCGACAAAGGCAAATCGTTCCTCCTGATACTTCTTGATATATCAGCCGCCTTCGACACCATCAATCACAGAACACTCCTCACCAGACTTAAAGAAATTGGTCTCCAAGACACCACAATCAAATGGTTCAAATCCTACCTCTCAAACAGATCTTACATCGTCAAGACGAACTCATCTGAATCCTCACAAGTGCCCCTCACTCATGGAGTCCCACAAGGTTCTTCCCTATCCTCAACCCTCTTTAACATTTACCTCATCCCACTATGCAAATACCTTTCAGAGGCAAACCTCACCTACTTTGTCTATGCAGACGACATACAAATATTACTCCCCATAAACAAGTCCATTCAACGCACCATGGAATAATGGAACAAACTCGGCTCAAATTTATCCCATTTGCTATCTCAATTATCACTATGCCTCAACCAAGCCAAAACAGAAATCATTCACATCCACGATGACCATCCCTCCTATCCACTCATGTGCACCCCCTCTGACCACCCAGGAAGCTCAATCAACCCGGGAGTCCCTCAAATCCCACAAACCTCACCCACGCCGTCCACAAGAAACCTAGGCGTAACAATTGACAGCCAACTCAACTTTAAACGACACATCTCCAATACAATCAAAGATGGATTCTTCAAACTTCAGACACTAAAAAAACTCAAACCCCTCTTCCAAGAGCACGATTTCCGAACAGTCCTTCAATCAATTATCTTTGCAAAACTCGACTACTGCAACTCCCTCCTCCTTGGCCTACCAGAAATCCACATCAAACCCCTCCAAGTTCTACAGAACGCTGCCGCCAGAATCATCTCCAACAACAAAAAATCCTCTCACATCACACCCACTCTCAAAGAACTCCACTGGCTACCCATTACACAAAGAATCCAGTATAAAACCCTCACCCTCATGCACAAAAAAATAAACAACAACAAAATGGACTGGCTAAACAACGGAATACAACCTTACCCCACTCATAGAACTCTCAGATCCACCAACACTGGCCTCCTAGCCATCCCCAATCTCAAAGCTGCACACCTCAATGCCACCCGCAAACGAGCCATAACAATAGCGGGCCCCACCTTATGGAACACCATGCCCACCTGTCTCAGAAACGAACCTTCACTGCAAATCTTCAAAAAACACCTCAAAACATGGCTATTTCTAAAAGCTTTCCCACCTGACACATAACCTGCCCAAATGCACCACACCATGCCCCCCACACAAGCATCTCGCCCCACCCCTTTCCCTCCCTACACAAGCATCTCGCCCCACCCATTCCCTCCCTATCACTACCTTCCTCAAGCCCATCCCTTTCTCTCCCCTCCCCCCTCTACCCTCCCTGCTATCCTTACCATAAATTATCCTCATCAATAAGCCACTTATGTACATATGTTATATACTATAGTCTAATGTTCCATGTATTCCTGTTAGTTCTGTTATAAATTGTTATATTTATTACCATGTTATAATGTAAAAGATTCTTATATCCATTTATTACCATGTTATAATGTAAAATAGGGCTGTTACCACCCTATTCCTTTAGTTATCTGGAAACCGATGTGATATCTCGATCGAATGTCGGTATATAAAAGAAATAAATAAAATAAATAAATAAGGTTTGCCTAGGGTGCCTAATACTCTTGCACCAGCCTTGTGGATGAGGGTAAAAGGATGTAGACTGAAGAGTAATCTAAGGAAATATTTCTTTACAGAGAGAGTGGTGGATACATGGAACAGCCTCCCCATTGAGGTGGTGGAGACAAGAACAGGATCTTAATTCAAGAAAACAAGAGATAAGCTACTCCATGGCAGGTCTAACTTAGCCGCATAACTTATGTGGCTAAGACTGAATATTGCCAGTTAACCGCATAACTTATACGGCTAACCAGGAAGGACATAGAATACATGCAGTGCAATATTTCTGCACTACCGCAGCATTCAAGAGGTAATTGGGAGATGAGCCTTAATTAGAAATAGTTATAACATTGTGCCTTATACATTGCAAAGTATACAACAAAATTAGAAAAACATGTTGCCATGTATTTACTTTCGGGCCGATACGGTACAGTGCGTTCCGACGGAGCACACTGTTAACCCGCCATTGGATGCACGTTTTCCCTTACCCCTTATTCAGTAAGGGGCTGAAAACGCGCGTCCAATCCCCCGATCCTAATAGCGCCCGCAACATGCAAATGCATGTTGATGGCCCTATTAGGTATTCCCGCGCGATTCAGAAAACAAAATGTGCAGCCAAGCCGCACATTTTCCTTTCAGAAATTAGCACCTACCCAAAGATAGGCGCTAATTTCTTCGGGTACCGGGAAAGTGCACAGAAAAGCAGTTTTTACTGCTTTTCTGTGCACCCTCCAACTTAATATCATGGCGATATTTTGCCGGCGTCCGGTTTCCGAGCCCGTGGCTGTCAGCGGGCTCGAGAACCAACGCCGGCAAAATTGAGCGTCAGCTGTCAAACCCGCTGACAGCCGCCGCTCTGCTCCAAAAGGAGGCGCTAGGGACGCGCTAGTGTCCCTAGCGCCTCCTTTTACCTGGTTTTACCGCCGGGCCTAATTAGCATACTGAATCACGCGCATAGGAGAGTGGCCTTTACTTTACTGAATCGGCCCGTTTACGTTTTAAAATATATTTGATTTGACTAAATAAGCATGGGATTATTTTTGAAGTGATCAAGTACGTCTAGGCATCTCTCTTTTTTCTCTCTTTCCCTCTCTTCTGTCTCTTCCTTGTCCTCTACTTCACATTTTCCCTAATATTTCCTGTTGCAGCAGAAACATTGCCTCCATCTTTCACCCACAGGGCATCCTGTTTGCTGAGCCCTTTAAACAGCATGTGAGCAAAACTGCTAGCACCCAATTTGAGGAAGATGTTAAATTTTAGGAGTCAGCGTGAGCACATTAAATAGCACTTGACATATGCTATTAACCACATGCCTGCTAGAGCCTATTTTGCATTTGTTTACATGCATGGACACGCTAACATATTTTGAAAGTGGTATAGTGTGCACGCCAAGCTTTCAGGCGTAGGCCCCCATAGTGCCACCTGAAAAGTATCGCAGATTGCACCCTTGTAAAGTTAACTTCAGGCAGTGAACATTTGGTTTATGTGTAGATTCTTTACCATACTTCTTTCACTGACTTTTTGGTTATTTTATTTCTGCAAGTGACAGCTTCCCTTTCTAAACCTGCATTTATTTTCACAAGGAGAGGTTCCATACTCTTTCTTTTTGTCATTTTTTTTCAGACAAGAAAGATACGTCGCCATTGGTTTGAATGAATATAAGGTTTGGAGGCACTCAAAGCAGAAAACATCTGCATCTATTTCTTTCTCTATCACTCAGACCAAGAGACACGGATTCTTTTGAAGTAGGAGTTGTAACACCAAGGCCCAATACAGTCAGGTTGCCCGTTTATAGGTAGCACAGAAGGGGAAAGGCAGGTTCTCAACCCCCAGGCAAATATTAATTACGCTGCATTACTAGTTCTATGGAAACCGATGTGATGTTTCTAACGAATGTCGGTATATAAAAATGTTAAATAAATAAATAAATAAATAAATAAATAATTCCAGCTCAGATTCCCTTATGTCTGAAATGCCCCCCCTTCATCAATGAAAATATTCCAGGGCTTTCAAGGAATAAAATGCTGGGCTAAACCTGGAACTCTTTTGCATCGCTACAGAATTTAAATAAACTTTTAAGAAATCTGCACCTAAATATAAACTCGGCATATTTACCATTAAGGTTAAATGTTACATTTTCTGGGCCAGCCTAGTGGCTCAATGGCTTCGCACTGCTATATGGAAGAACCCCAGTTCAAACCGTGAATCAGTTCCTCCACCTCCCCGGGTCAGTTGGGGATGCTGCAGAGGCAGAGTGGGGGATGGGAAGTAGTCATGGTCATCGCTCAAGGAAAACACCTTAGTGACCGGATGGATCCAGGGGCCATGACTGCAGGGTTCCAGAGGCTGCCCAGGCCCATCACTGCAATGATCAGTGCGTTGCCAGGAGAGGGAGGAAAAAGTTGTGAATGAAGGCTGGAGCCCCAAAGAAGCAAGAAGAAACTGCTAGATCAAAAAAAAAAAAAGAAAGTTTACATTTGAATGCTGATAAAGCTAAGTGCCCCAGTGCACAGGTTTTGTAAAGTTATACCTAAGCAATTCCCCCTCCTTGTGTCAAATCCCATTTCAACACTCCCTTTTTTCTTTCTTGCATGGAAGAGTAAATTGTTGCTTTATTGTACTGGGGAATTGGTTTATTGTATTACAGTTTATCTTTACACTACACATAGTCGACATTACACGCAGTCAATTAAAAGAGCAGATAATTAGAGCAGATAAGTCGGACGATCTAAACCATAGCCTTGGCTGTTCTCCGCATGAAGGTGCCGCGCTGTGTTTTCCCAACCGAGTATGAAAGATCTTTTTAATAATGATTTTCAAAATGTAAAAATTGGCATTTCCGGTTTTATTTACATTTCAACACTAGAGAAATTTAAAATAAACTATAAAAACAATTGCCTGTACAGTGTAATTAAGCAATAACCCTCACAGAAGTCCCGCCAGGGGAGCTGGGACTTTTCAAGCAAATAAGTATAAAATGGGGATTGACGAGGGGAGGGGGGAGTAGGGGGATACTGAGCCCTGAGAGGTAGATAAATCAAAGAAGATTAAAAGAAGAACTGGGTGCTGTCAGTGACGGCCACTGGGGTTCTAACTACCTGGCATAACCTGGCGAGCCACACAGAACAAGCCACATTTTTCCACAAACATTTCCTGTAAAGAATGTTCTCCTTCCCAAGACTCTGCCCAGTACTCTAAGCTTTCTGGGCTCCATTCTAGCTTGCAAACTATGGCTTAAGACTGTGAAATACAAACATTAATTAGTTTGTACATGCCCATCATTAGTGTGTGGTTTTCAAAACTCACTGGCATGGTACATATGTGGTGATGTAGAACAAATGTCTCCTACACAACCCAACTGACTTTGACCATTTGTAAAGTCAAATACAGAAAAATTCATGAAGTAGTTCTGATAGGAAAATGCCTTCCTCCTTGGGGTAGCAGTGAGATCTGGCTGTTTATGGGCCTCTGTGGGTGCTATTAGTCCGAGATGCAGCATTGGTCAAATAGATTCCGTTAACTTTCTTGGTATAATGGACTCAGGAGAATCCCTCTATGATATGATAAGGGCTTTTGTTTTCAGATATTTTATAAAGTATAAACTGTGGGGTTTATTTTTGTAAGAATTTTATAGTTTTAAGTAGCTCCAAAAAAACCATCTGTTTTAGGGTTATTCCCCCCTCCCCCCATCCCTACCACTCTCCCCCTCCCCATCAGCAGATCCACACCAGCAAATCCTCAACATTCCCCACCATTCAGTCTTGTACAACAACCCCCACCCTCGAATCCTTGCTCATTCTGTACTCTTATTCCCAGGTCCGATGCTTGCTGGGCAGCGGAGCCACTGGGAAGAGAAGAGTGCAGGCCCAGTGCAGCAAAGGTACAAAAACAGTGGAGGGTCCAATGCAGGAGAAGGAATATGGCTGAGAGAGTCCTGGGGGCAGTGGTGTTTTCCCAGTTTTCATCCAATAAACACCTATCAATTAACCTGGGATATTTTTACCAATAAGAAACGAAGAGGCCGGGGTAATAATCTGCGCTGAACTTGCGTAACCCCCATGGACTGTGTTTATACAGTGAGTTCCTCTTTAACCAGCCTTGAGAGCGAGAAGGACATAGAGCATGCTCCGCTGGACGCTGTTGCTTTACAGCGCCCATGCTTAAGCACAATGCACATGCTCAGTAGTCAGAGAAACTGCACGTGCAATGAATTCATTTAACCAGCAGGAAGTCCTGCACAGACCCCCCCGAGGAGGCACCAAAACCTGTGCTACCAACAGGATAGCAGTAGGCCAGAGGCCAGTGGAAACCTGAGCGGGTTGCAGGGTTTAAGTTGTGGAAACTCTCTTTTCAGATGGAATAATGGATTCCTAAAAGCTGTGGGACCAGAAGAATGCTCCTAAAGAGGAAGGAACTTTAGGAACTGGACCCCTTGCAAGTAACAGAAAGTCTGAACTTTAAGGAAAGGGACTGGGCAATCAGGACATTTCTGCAATCAGGAAATCAGAAACATAATTGTAGAAAAATTAGCAGTTGCATTCTTTTAATGAATACCTGATTTAATATTATTTCATGGTTGATGAAGAAACAACATTCTTTTCAAGTGTAAGTTACAAAAATAAAGTTACATCTTTGGTTAAACTAAATAACTGTTACCCTCCGCTCTCTGGCCGCCAAAGAGAAAATGAAAACAATCCAGACCCTGAACTAAACTCCTGCCGTGGGAACTTTTAAACCTGTGTGTGTTTTAACTTGTATGTAAGCATGGGTTTTCCACACTAACATATGTAATAGGGGTTTTAGCATGGAAAAAACGTGTTAAAATCGTGCATAAAACCTATGTTAGGATTAGCATATCTCCATGCAAATTGCAGGCTAATGAGCTTATTAGCTATGCAGGGAGGCACCTTAGAATGGAAACTGCCTAGCACGCCTTTTTATTTACCACAGGAAATTTAACTCCTGAGTCAGAGCATGAATTAAACTTCCCACAGTAGAGCAAGCTAACCCACTTCCTGCCACCCAAGTTGAAAAAGTAGTGGCCGAGCTCTAAATTACTAACCCTTCCCTCCCCGTACCTCCCAAAGGTTGCAGGGAACCTCAGCTGGAGGAGGAGGAGGAGATCTTACCTCCTCTGCCTCTACAGTGCTCTCATGTGCCAGCATTTAATATGAATTTATTCACTTTGCAATGATCCCTTCACTCACGGCTAACGGAGAAAGGCCCAATCTCTGTTCAGAATTCTCGTTCTGAACGGGGATTGGTCGCCTCGCTGACAGTTGTCGGTGAAGGGACCAATCAGTGTGCCCCGTAAAGTGAATAATTTAATATATAAAATGTGGTACAGCTGAGAGCTGAACCAGCATTATTGACAGCAGCCCACGTGATATCTTCTCCTCTTCCAGCTGAGGTTCCTCCTCTTCCAGCTGAGCCGTGTCCTCGCCCTCCCTCCGATTCTTCCACAAAGTCTAGCTCGGCATACTTGGCTCCCTGCCTGACCCTCAGCTCCCTCCTGCAGTCCATTGCTCCGGCTCTGGCTGCCGATCCCTTTGCTGCCCCGGTGCTTCTCTCTCTCCCAAACCCCTGGGCTGCTCCTGGCCTTGCTGATCCCTGCTTCTATTCCTTCCACCAACCCCCAGGGCTGCAGCTGCTGATTGCCTCTCCTCCTCCTTCTGGATGGAAACTTCCCATCCGCAAACGCTGTCAGCTCTTCTCTCTAGGATTTCGGGCTGTTTCCCTTGATCCTGCCCCCTCAGCCTCTTTTGGCAGAAGCCCGGGACTCGGGGTCTCCCCGGCCCACCTGCCAATGCACCGCACAGGTGAAACTGAATGGTGTTTTCATTCTTCTCTTTTTATTGGTCTACAATAAAATAAAATAACATGGGAGAGGGTCGGACAGCAGCCATCTTTAAGATCGCTGGATTTTGTCTTTTTTTTTTTTTTTTAAATAACTTTTACTCCTGGGTCATTTGCCTGTGATTAGCTTACTGCACTCCACGGGGCCATGGGTTTTTACTGCGTTTTGTAAAGAAAAGCCTGTGCTAAAATGTTGCTCCTATTTTAGCACAGGTTTTATTACATCGGCTCCAAATTGGCCTGAAGCCATACAGCATCCTTTCTATGCAGTGCTGGGGGTAGGGGTAGCTGTCACCATAAAAGTATGAAAAGAGGTCACAAGGCGATGGGAAATATTCTCAAAAACTCATTTGTCTGCCTCTTTTTGTCTGGGGTTGTGAGGAGAGGTGGCTCTGTAGCCTTTCAGCTTGACGCACTTTGACAGGCTGGCTTATATTTCTAAAGGAATTTCAGTCCTTGAACCTGCTAATACTCTGAGGGTCAAAGCGTGTGTGTGCTTGGCATATGGAGGTTTCAGTTCCAAAACATTTTAAAAACCACCATTACAGAGAACAAAGTAATTTACAAATTCTAAGGGACGATGCTGAATGCTGGTAGATGAAACAATTGTATAACAGAGGGGATATCACATTGATGTACATGGGCAAGGATATTGCTTCTCTTCTGACAGCACTGGGAATATTCAGTGAATGGTGTTCATTCCCAGTAGGTATAATAAGAAAAATAAAGCTAATACCAATTACAAAACACCTCTGCACATATCAAGGTCACATAACAAAAATCCTTATAATTTTTCCTCTTGGAGCACAAGAATGTACAACATGCTGTACATAAAATAAAGAAGTACCCGTATAGCGCTATAGACTATAGCCCTGATTTACTAAAGCTTTTTATCCATTCTCCATCTATGCAGTAGAAGCTTAGGAGTCGATTTCCAAAGACATCCAGCCATATAACTAGCAGGCCGAATCAATAAGAAGCATGGGGAAATGGGCGCTCCGTGTTGAGTGCCCACTCTCCCAACGCGCGCCCAGGAGGGGTGTATTTAAATAAGGGCAGGCATTAATTTTTGAGCGTAAAATGTGCGGCTTGGCCGCACATTTTTTTTTCAGTATCCCGGGTGCATAAATAATAGCCTCATCAACATGCATTTACATGTGATGAGCGCTATTAGTATTGGGTTGGGGGGGGGGGGGGGTTGGAAAAAAAAACCTTACAGTATAAACAGTAGTGGACGTGCGTAAAAAATGTGCGTCCAACTGCGTGTTAAACAGTGCGCTCGGCTGAGCATACTTTACAGTATTAGCCTGTAGGGGTCTAGATCAAAGGCCTTGAAAATCTGCCTCCTTGCTAAATAGCTAAATTTAGCTGCTCTAAAAAACGAGCAGTCCCAGTGGCAAGGTTTGGTCGGATTCGTAGGAAGCAGAGTCTGCAAACTAGCGTTAATTTTCAGACTATTAATCCTGACTGCACAAACAGCAGGTTCAATCTAGCAGCAATTTGTGTGCCCATGGACCATCAATCAAAGAAGCCCGATCCTCTAAACCAAGCCACCCCCTACCCACAACTTCTGACATCCCTTCTCTCAAGCCCCAACCCAAAGCCCAAATCCAATAATCACCCCCTTCCCCAGCTGCCAGTATCCCCCTCTCAATCAACCCTCCATGTCACCTCCTACCCTCAAATTCCAATCCACGTTCCAAACCTCTAATCAAACTCATGCCAGAGCAGCTAAAATATTTCCCTCTTAACTCTCAGCCTAGCACCCTGATACTCTAAACAGACCCCCTCCCGGAACTGCTAACATCTCTCCTTCTCATCCCCAAGGTCAGCACCCCGCTCTTCTAACCAGCACCCTCTTAACCCCGAGGCCCGACACTTCTTAAAAGTATTCTGCCGAGTGCAAAGGGCTCCTTTCACTTTTTATGAAAGATTCATCATTCTGCAAATGATTTCCTTCAGACCCCGCTTTTCAACTTAGCTAAAACCACAGCCCTTGTTTCAGTTGTTCATTAGGAACACTAATAATTAAGCGCGAATGAATGTACTTATCACATATTAATAATTCAGCAAGAGAATTATTCTGGCCTTCTAACTGAATGTTTTGAGCACTGCCTTAGAATTTTTTTTAAAAGATCAAAACACAACAGTTGTCTGGGAGTCTATCATGGTTATTCATTGAGCAGACATAACAGTTAAAAGGTTTTCCCTAATACTGACTGGTCTGTCAATTACTGATGTGAAAATCGTTTTGTGGCAATAGATATGAAATTTAGATGGCTGCCGTTACTTTTGAAAAACTCAGTATTGCCCGAGTAAAGCAAAGTTGCTTACCTGTAACAGTGGCAGGCGAGTTTCCTGAGGACTAACATCCTGCTGTCCTAGGAGAACACCTGTTACAGGTAAGCAACTTTGCTTTCTCCTAGGACAAGCTGGATGGTAGTCCTCACAAGTGGGTGAATCCCTAGCTACAGGCTGGACCCGAAAAAAACCATGGGACCAACAGACACCAGACCAGAGGCCAATGGGCACAACAACAGAGGTGCTGTTGGTACAGCGGAGACAGCCTGAAACTCAAACCAGGGTCCTCAGGTAGGAAGAAATAGGTTCACAGCTGAAAACGATTTCTGAGGACAGACTGGCTGAATCTGCTATCACAACTGCCATCCCTGTCCAGACAATAATGAGCTGCGAAGGTGTAGAGAGAACTCCATGTTGCAGCCTTGCAGATCTCTCCCATTGGAACTGCACGCAGGTGGGCCGCAGAAGTCGCCATGGCTCTAACAGAATGAGCCATGATGTGGCCCCCCAGTTGCAGTCCCGCCTGGTCATAGCAGAAGGAAATACAGTCTGCTAGCCAGGTAGAAAGAATCTGCTTAGCAACAGCCACCCCCAGTCTGTTAGGGTCAAAAGAGACAAACAGTTGGGTGGACTGTCTATGGCCTGCCGTCTGAAACAAATAGAAAGCTAAAGCCCTCTTACAGTTGAGTGTGTGCGCGACCCTTTACCCTTGGTTGGAATGAGGCCTATGGAAGAAAGTGGGCAGGATGATGGATTGGTTAAGATGGAAATCTGTTACCACCTTTGGCAGGAACTTGGAGTGAGTGTGCAGAACCACCCCGTCATGGAAAAACCTTGTGTAAGGCGGATAAATCACCAAGGCATGCAGCTCATTGCCCCTGCGTGCCAACATGACTGCTACCAAGAATATGAACTTCCAGATCAAATACTTGAGAGTACAGGAGCACAGCGGTTCAAACGGTGGTTTCATCAGCTGAGCCAACACCACGTTAAAGTCCCAGGACACCACTGGGGCCCGTAGGGGAGGCCTCAGCTGAATCAAACCAAGCACGAACCTCTCTACTATTGGCTGCACCAAAATGGATGAACCATCAACTTCCTGGTGGTAAGCACCTATAGCACTCAAATGCACTTGAACTGAGTTGGTCTTAAGACCTGCGTCCGAGAGTTGCAGCAGATAAGCCAGGAGGTCCAGGGTTGGGCTGGAGAAGGGGTTGAGGCCCTTCTGCTCACACCAGACTGAAAACCTCCTCCATTTCAACGCATAAGGCTTCCTCGTGGAAGGCTTTCTTGAAGCCACGAGGACCCAAGACACCTCCTCTGGCGGACCACCACAAAGCGGAGATACTTCCTGTGACTTGGGAAGATCTCGATGTGGGTGTAAGCATCTTTCAGGTCAAGGGAGCAAAGCCAATCTCCTCTTTGCAAGAGGGGAATCAGGGTGCCCAAGGATACCATCTTGAATTTTTCTCTTTTAAGAAACTTGTTCAAGGCTCGCAGATCGAGGATGGGATGGAGGCCTCCTGTTTTCTTTGGAATCAAAACATAATGGGAGTAAAACCCTTGTACCCGCTGCTCTCAAGGAATGGGCTCCACTGCCCTGGCCATTATAAGGGCAGAGAGCTCCGCTATGAGCAATTCTAGATTTGAGATGGGACTCCAAAGTGGACATGGGGAGAATCTGGTGGAACAGCCATAAGGTTCAGCCTGTAGACATGCCGGATGATGGACAGGACCCACTGATTCAGAGTCACGGATGGCCACCAGTCCACAAAGAAACGGAACCAGCCCCTGACCGGTGGGTTCTCCAGCACTGGCAGAGACAACTGGCTCATACTCCCTCGCAGCCAGTCAAAACCCCGTAGCAGGGCTAGGCCGGGCCGGCTGAGGCCTGGAGCCCCGCTGTTGCCGAGATCTGCCCCTAGTGCTCGCCTGCTGTGGTTAGGAGCGAGGGGCAGGAGGGTAGTACTTCCTTTGCCTATAAAAGGACATCCTGAGCCCAGGCCTGGAAGACCTCTTAGAAGCCGACGGAGAGGCTGAGACACTGGCCAATAAATGCTGTAGGGTCTCATGGTGATCCTTCAGCTGTGCGACCACATCTTTCACCATCACCGAAAAGGTTATCCCCAGGGCAAGGTAAATCAGCCAGCCTGTCCTGAACCTCTGGGCGAAGGTCTGAGACACGGAGCCAAATAAGACTCCTTGCAGAGATGCCAGCCACAGCCACCCAGCCTACAATCTTGAAGACATCGTAGGCAGCACGCACTTCGTGCTTCCCACACTTAAGGCCCTGTTGGACAACAGCCATAAGGGCTTCCTGAGGCTGTTGAGTTAGGCCATCCACAGCTTCCAGGGCTTGCTTCCAGAGGTTATGGGTGTATTGGGTCATGTATAAAAGGTAGGAAGCGATACAGGCTACTAACATGGAGCTTTGAAACACTCTCCTACCCCTGTTTTCCTTGCCAGGCGGAGCTGAGGCATGAGTCTTCTACCTCTTTGCCTTCTTCAGCACAGATTCTATTACCACCGACTGGAGGGGATGTTGACGCTTATCAAAGCCCACAGCCTGCTGCACAAGATTCACTCCATCAGCCTTCCGGTTCATTGGAGCCACGGAGAGGGGGTGTTCCCAAAGACTTAGAAGTAGCTCCCGGAGAATCTCGTGAACAGGGACCGCTACCATTTCTTTAGGGGCATCCACGAACTGGAGAACCTCCAGCATTTTATGGCGGGCATCCTCTTCCGTCACAAGCAGGAAGGGTATGGCTTTAGACATAGCTCGAACAAACCCCGCGGAGGTCAAGTCCTCCGGTGTAGATCAATGCTGCTCCTCGAAAGGAAAAGGATCTGATGAAAGACCATAAGAATCTGCCGAGGAGGCATTGGAGGTATCACCTCCCCAAGGGTCATAAGGGCTCTAAGGCTCATCGAGGCTGCCCAGAGAGGGAGACTAGGGAGCGCTTGGCGTATCCAGGGTGGAGGTACCAAAGGACCTGAGGGCAACGGGGGACCTGAGGGTCCAGGCACTGGCCCAGGCAGTGCAGGATGGGGTAAGGGGTGTCCAGTGGTGCAGAAGGCACCAATGGGCCCTCGTCCCCAGAGGATTCCCCAACGAGGACTGGCTCGGACACTTTACACTTCAGTGCCCGACAGCTCACTGAGGGATCACGGGGCGCCAGCGACAACTGTGTTGGGAGGATATAGAGGAGGACATCCAGTCAGTCCAACAGTGGCTGACGATATTCAATTAATACTACCCATTGACAACACAATTGAAAAAACATTAAAAATAGCAAATATGTATCTAGATATCATCAAACAACTACTAAACCAAATGGAGCTAGTAATTAATATTGAGAAAACAGAATGTATGCATTTAGAACGAAAAAACACGGAGATTGTTCAAAACCCAATTATACTCAATAACAACCAAAAAATAGAGTTAGCAGACAAAGTATGGAACCTAGGTATAATAATTGACACGGAATTAAGCTTAAAACAACACATATCTTTAAAAGTAAAGGAAGGATACACTAAACTCATGGTGCTTAGAAGACTTAAACTTCTTCTAACAACTGCCAACTTTCAATCAGTACTACAAGTGATTTTTGCAAGTACTGATTACTGTAACGCCCTCCTACTAGGCCTACCATATACTTCGTTAAGACCACTACAGATATTACAAAACAAAGCTGCTAGAATCTTAACCGGCAAAAGCAAAAGAGACCACATCACAGAAACCCTGGCAGAATTACACTGGCTACCCATTGAACAAAGAATTCAGTACAAAACACTATGCACCATACATAAATTAATACATAATGAAAAAGCAGATTGGCTGAACACAGCCCTTCGCGTACACGTCCCAAATAGAAACCTGAGATCAGCCAACAAAGCACTTCTTACTATTCCATCAATCAAAACAGCAAGACTAACACAAGTAAGAGAAAGAGCACTATCCTTGGCAGGACCCATACTATGAAACACCATGCCCCTGGAGTTAAGACTACAAAGTAACAACAAAACCTTTAGAAAAAATTTAAAAACCTGGCTCTTTAAACAAGCTTATCAAAAAGAGAAAGGAGAATAGTACCCAGAGGAAAGCAGGTACAAACAAACAATTGAACAACAAACACATAACCAAAATCAATATGTGTATAATTTTATTTATTTAGCTTAAGTTTCATTTTTAAGTTCATCAATAAAGGATAAAAGTACAATGATAAAGCTAATCTCGTATCCTAAACTGATACAATGAGAAATAGACATGATTCATTACACTTACCAATTAATATTATTTACAAACTATGGGGGTCATTTATCAAAATGCGATAAGGTGTTTTTGCATGCAAAAAGCCCTGTTAACGTGTGTGTTGCAAATTCAGAAAATAGGAGGAGTTAGGGCTAGCCTGTCTGTGAAGACCTACTGCACAGCTGTAACACTGATTTCAACACCTCTTTGAATTGCATTAGGCTGTGTGGTAAGGTTTTGTTACTGAGAGAGAGAGAGAGAGAGAGACTGGCCATAATGTCACCCCCATAGGTAGGCATTTGTATCCCTATGGTAGGCCCACCTAGTAACTCGAGGTGGGGTTTAGGTATGAGTGTAGGGGGTTAGGGGCCACTTTGACATTCTATGTGACACATACGAACAGAACAGTGGTCTCTTGTGAAGATTTGATGACCTTCCGAGTGAGGAAACTCACTCCAAGATGAGATTTGTGCAGTGTTCTCTCAACCTAGCTTGATGGACTCTCTACCTGGGTAACATCAAGCTAGGTGGAGAGAACATTGCCCAAATCTCATCTTGGAGTGAGTTTCCTCACTCCGAAGGTCATCAAATCTTCACAATAGACCACTGTTCTGTTCGTATGTGTCACATAGAATGTCAAAGTGGCCCCTAACCCCACCTCGAGTTACCAGATAGGCCTACCATAGGGATACAAATACCTACCTATGGGGATGACATTATGGCCAGTCAGTCTCTCTCTCTCTCTCTCTGACACCTAGCACAAATTCAGATAATGTTATCGCAATGTGCACTAAATTAGCACAAATTGTAATAAACTGAATTTTTGCATAAACCACGCCCCTTTTGCTATCGCATGCGGTACTTACCGCATTTTGATAAATCCAGGCCTATGTTACCGATCCTTAATGGCACCTGTGTAACTTAATATACTTTAGCATCATTTTTATGTGCCTTAATGTAAACCGTTGTGACTGTCTCCACTGAATGACAGTATAGAAAAATGTTAAAATAAATAAATAACCCGGACACCACAGGTGTCAGCATTCATGCAGGCATCGGCATCAGCACCAGAGTCAGGGAAGGTGCCAGCACCGGTGGCGGGAGCATTTGGCTCCCTGTCGTGCAAAGCACATTCCACCACCAGGCGCACCTGACGCTCAAGCTCCGCCTCGAAAGCCTTCAATGAAAGGGCAGGCTGAAAGGGGAGAGGAGAAGCCAGTTCTTCCTCGGGATGCCGAGGAGGGTCTATGTCTGACACTGAGATCGGTGTGGATGGCCTCTGGCCACCAGACTCGAGGGAGGATTGGGCCTCCTCTCGGCAAGGCCGCTTCGGGGGCAAGGCAGCAAGTGCCGTGGCCAGCAGAGCCCAGCACCATGTGATGGTGTTTCCGAGACTTCCCACGGTGCTCAGCCCGGTCTTTCCCTGGCACCAAGGACGAGGACAATGATCCATAAGTCCATGACTTAGATGAGATAGACACTGGTCGATCCCCGGAGCCTTTCTCCTCCGAAGGCCTCAGGAAAGGAGGGGCCACCAAAGGACTGAGGACGAATGTTTCCCCATGGTCCTTGAGCGTCAATGGCATCGATACTGGAGTGGAAGGGTAGGACTTACCTGAACCAAAAACCTTCTCCATCTTCTCCAGCCTGGCCCGACGGCCCTTTGGAATCATCCGAGAACACAGTTCGCAGCCTGGAACATTGTGCGATGCCCCCAGGCACAGGATGCACACTTCGTGTGGATCCGTTAAGGACATAGTCTGGGGGCACAGACAGAAGTCCGATGCCATCATGAGGCACACAGAAGACTGCAACGTCACTATGATGGGCAGACACCGAAGGAGAGGAAAAATCTCACCAACCGATGAAAAAACAAACAGGGAACCGGAGAGAGACCCAGCGCAGGAAAAAAGGAAGTGAAAACACACACTTCGTGGATATTTCCCGCAAAAAAGAGCACGAGTTCCACCACCATGAGACAATAGGTCTGCGGAAAAGAAGAACCTGAAGAGAGATCCTGCGTATATGCGTGGATAGTGGAATGCTGGGCATGACTTGTGATGTCTCCCACTTGTGAGGACTATCATCCTGCTTGTCCTAGGAGAAATCTGGCTTCCTGTTTCTGCCATAATATAAGCCAATGAAATAAAAAAATATAAAATAGGGAGGTGGTGGTGGGGGGCATTGTTGCAAATATTTCTAAGGCAATTGGTATTTCAAGGTGGCTCCTGAAAGAAAACTGAAAATTTTATAATGGAACTTCTGTCCTCTTGATTGATGACAACTTTGAACAGAAGGGTTTTTCTGCTCCTAGATGTATAAATATGAGAAATGGCGAAGAGTCTAAACTAGAGATGAAGCATGAGGTCAAATAAATATACCTGCTTGGCTAATGCCTACTCTCAACCAATCCACGAGCTCCCTCAGTCCAATTCACAGGATAAGTGAAAATGTTCAGTTTCATAAAACATCTTGGCAGTCATTCTCATCAGTCGCTTAAGCATTTGCACCAAACTTTCCTACAATAGTTAACAGTAATGCACTAAACATGTTTTTTTTTCTTCCATGATATTCTGAAAATTCCCTGGCCTGATGCTTTATGTCATTTTTTTCCCACAGAATAACAATTAATTGCATGGTCTATACCTATTCAAACTATTTCAAATTACTTGTGCTGACAGAGCACTGAGGATCATTATGCAAGCTCCAGAGAGTCATTACCGCCTTCCTGCAGCAGATTGTTGAAGGTTTTGCACCCAGGAGGTTTCACTAGATAATTTAATACTCTTGAACAGGAATGTATCAGGTGGAGTACCATTGTGACTCATTTCAAGTTTGGAAATTAGAAATAAAAGTTAACCAAACAAGTTGTAGGTGATATTTTTTATTGGGCTAAATACATATGTATTTTACATGAAGGTCGGTATAGAAAAGTTCCAAATAATAAATAAATAATAATAATAATTTGCCACTAGCTTTCCAGAGCTATATTCCCTTTATCTGGCCATTCTGCATTGACCTGATGAAGGAGCATAGCTCTCAAAAGCTAATAAAGAGTATCACCATAAACTTTTTTGTTGACTTTAACTTCTATGTATCCAAGTGGACTAACATGGAAAACACACTATTTTAT
This sequence comes from Rhinatrema bivittatum, assembly GCF_901001135.1. NCBI lineage: Eukaryota > Metazoa > Chordata > Amphibia > Gymnophiona > Rhinatrematidae > Rhinatrema > Rhinatrema bivittatum. Next base: position 89,125,783 of record NC_042623.1, read on the forward strand.
TCAAGTTCGGAAAGTATTTTGTTTATATTTTACGACAGGGGTACCTACACTTTGACTCAAGGCCTAGATGCAGTCTTTGCCTGAATTTTATCTGGCAGAAGGAGCTTGATCCGGCCTGCAACAGCGACAATAGGGGTTTTAGCTGGGCCACTGTGGCGGGAACACATTCTGCTGCTACCACCAGCTCAGATACTTGACGTCAGAAGTGCAAATGGCAGCATGTTAGTGTGGCATGGGCGAGGCATGCCAGTGCAAGGCCACCACTGATTGGCTGTGTTGTGCATTGCTGGTGATAGTCCTGCTTGTGCAGGTGGAGCTACTTGGGCCACAGGCAAGGAGAAAGGCTGCAGCACCACAATAAGGAGTTTTCAGCTGTTGTACAGGGCATTGCAAGTCATGAGAAGGAAGGCACTGGCGGTACTGAGCCATGGGTTCTGTGAGGCTGCCAGGGAAAGCCAAATAAGGATGATACGTGAAGCTTCCAACCATGCTGCCATCTCTTTAGAGCTGTGAGTGAGAGGGCATGGACATTGTCCTATAAAGATGAGGGCTTTGGAGGCTCAGAGTGCAGAAATCCTCATTGTTATAACTCCGATACCAAGTCCAAGTGTCTCTCTTTGGATTAGGATCTCCAGAGGGTGGTTTGCTTATACCATGAATCTGGCATGTTGCAAGAGAGGGGCGGTGAGAGGAAGAGAAAAGGGAGAAGGGAGGGAATGAGATGAGAAAGGGGAAGGAAGCAGAGAAAGAGCAAGAGTGCATGGGGAATGTTAGGATGTTTGCACACCGCATACACACAAATACCCAATCCCACCATCCTTTCACCCTTCACCCCTGACCCTGCCTTCTATTTCCCTAGAGGGGCAGATATTGAGGAAGGGGGCAAGCAGGGGATAAGTTTGTAAGGGGTGGGGCAGAAATCTAGAAATACAGTATTCTGACACATCCTATACTCCTGGGAACCCTGCCCCGCTGCCCCCCCCCCCCCCTTCCTCAGCATTTGAAGTCACCAAAAGAGCCAAATCTGGTCCTTGCCTGTGCCGCACCCCCCCCCCCCCCCCCCAAATCCTTCTCAGCAAACAATTCTCTCTCTTCCTCCCCCCTCAACTCAGCAAACTCTGAAGAGGATCCCCCCATCCGGCCCTCTTGGTGATTTAAAACATCCTATGTGGCCCTTCTCTTGCAAATTTTGGGGACCCCTGTTTTAAGATCTACTGCTACTTTCTCTTTAACACCAGTGTAAGCATCCTAATTTAAAACTTCTTGAAGAGAAATTTCAACCTAGCCAAATGCTACCCACAAGGGCATGGCACTGAAACAGAACATTGTGAGGTCGATATGCAGTGCCATTTAGTAGGTTAAGTTCCAACTTTGCCAGCTAAGTGGCACTGTTTGAATATTCGGCCACGCTGAGTGGCTACCACTGAGCCAGGTAACTATATAGCTAAACAGTTAACTGGAATAAGTGAGGAGCAGAACAGGGCATTCCGGGGCAGAGCTACATATCCAGCTAACTTAGGACCTAACTCACGAAGCCTTTTCCCAACAGATACAGAATGGGAGAAAAGCCTCGGTGAATCAGGCTCTCACAGAGAGATTTACTAAGCCACAAAAGTTTATCATGGGAGGGGCCAAATATCATGGGAGGAATCCCCACAATATTTGGCCCTTCCGCAACAAACTATCATGGCAGTACTGCGGCGTGAATTTTTATCATGGCACAAACGCTCAACAAAATATCACGCCATGATACAGGGCCTTCCAGATCAATGGTGGTCCACCATGGCCAAGCCTGCCGTTGCTTAAAGGGCCTGAGGTCCTAAAAACAGCCCCCCTCACAAATACAAAAATAGCACTCCAATGGTCTGTGGAGACCCTTGCCAGCGTCCAAGGCAGCCTTGGCCCCCTAAAGAAATCCCGCACCCCTCCCTCTCCCCTTAATTTTAAAAAAAAGTGGTCCCTTTGACTTTAGTCCCCCCCTCCCCCCAATATCCCCAGCCCTTCACCTCCCCTTCCAAATAAATTAATATCCCTGGAGTCTAGTGTTCCCACCCATCCAACTCCCCATGTTATGCAGATGATTTACAAATATTTATCCCAAGTGAGGTCCCTGGGGAAGTCCGGTGGCAAGGCTTCAGTCTTGTCTAGCTAAAATAAACAACTGGATGTTGGTCAATGATTTGTTGTTAATTGTGAAAAGACTACAATTTTATGCACTGGGAATAAATTGTTGATATCCCCGCCCTGTATTCAGTATGAAGAGGTTACATTAAGCTTATCCACGGAAATACGAAATACTCTAGACTCTTGGAACACTCAAATCGCAGGTGTCAAAACTAGCAAAATTGGCCTTTTATAATTTGAAATTAATAAGGCCTTTAAGAGATATTTTGGAAATGAAGATGTTAGAGTAATTATACAGTCGTTGGTATTAACTTATATTGACTACTGTAATGTTCTGTACTGTGGGCTGCTGGCCAAGTTATTGAGGATCCTTCATCTGGTGCAGAATGCAGCTGTTCGGGTAATTTTTAATTTGCCGTGGGGTCTCCAATCAAGCCATTTCTAAAAAAGCTACATTGGTTGCTTATTTGCTATAGAATACAGTTAAAGATATTGGTTACTATGCATAAGGTAATTTATAATAAGGCACATATTTTAAGAAACAAGAAATCTTCTTATGTTACCGTTGAGAATTGAGCTCCTCTAGTCAGGAGTTATTAGCAATTCCATTGATGACAAAGTATCAAATGCATAGAACGAGAGACAGGGCTTTTTCTATTGCTGTCCCAGTCATGTGGAATAGGCTGCAGTTCAAAAAAAATGGCGGAGCTGGCGAAGACGCAATTTGTAAAAAGCATTTCTGGTCAGAGAGTTCACATTTTTAGTGCTGACTCTAGAATTACCCCTAAATTGCATACCTCTGATTTTGGGATTAGGGGACGGTTATCTAATCTACAGAGCACCTCCAAACTTTAATACTTAGATCCCTCAGCCAGAGTAGCTCGGTCTTACTGTGTTGTTTAGAAGAAGCCAATCCACAACCTCCTTCAGATAGCAGTTCAAGGCCTGTATTTTATTTCCTTGGTCTTTATTGTACAAAAGATAGATTTGGAGATCATCCATATAAAGAATGATATCCAACTTATTTCTTTAAAATATCTCAAAGAGGTAACATATGTATATTAAACAAGAAAGGGGACAAAGATGTACTTTTTGTGCTCCTACTTGCTTTTGTCACCAGTGACTGCCAATGGACCACAGACTTGAAGCAGGCATGTTAGTGCTGTAAGGGAACTGATATTTTTGCAACCACCAAGGCATGCTACCATATTAAGTCAATTCATCAATGTGCCAGAAAGGAAAATACCAACTTGGAGAAATCACACAGAGAAACTGTATATTTAACTTAGAACTTGAGATCTATTTACTTTCACTTAATTTCAGGCTGAGTGCAGGTGTCTAGACGAGAGATGTTCTAATGTAGCATTTTTTTTAAATGCTCAGTTAATTACAAACACTTGCAATTGAGGTTCATGTTCCAAATACAGTAATAAAAACCCATCATGAAGATGTGAGGGTTTTTTTGTCAGTTTGCATGACATAGAACGTAAAGCTAACAAATCTTTTTTTCATTATGAAAACAATATTTTGCTTAATACTCTACATAAGAATTATTTTTAGTTGAAGCCGCGGCATTGAAAATGAAATGGAAACATACCATCCACAGGTAATAATGAATGCATGAGCACAATGCACTGCTGGGATGAAATATATTTCTCATGCAATGCAACCGGTAACTTCCTCACATACAGGCCAATACAATAAAGCCGCAAGGAAAAAGGGCGCTCAGTGCTGAGCACCCGCTATTCTAATGCGCACCCAGCCACCTCTCTTGAGTGCGCGATAGAATATTTAAATGAGGGGTTGCACTGCCAAGGAGGCGGTAGGGACAAAAGTGTGCCCCTAGCACGTCCTTGGCAGTGGGTGTCCAGGAGAGGTGGCTGTCAGGTGGCTATCAGCTAGCTGTCAGCAGGTTAGGAAAGCGGACGCTCAATTTTACGAGCATCCGTCTTCCTAACTTGACCATCAGCACACATTTAAAAAAAAAACTTTTTTAAACCTTTTTGTTCCTCCGACTTAATATCGTTGGGCTGCTCAGAAATTAGCGCGTGCTCTGGGCATGTGATGAATGCTATGAGTTTCGCAGGGGGTTGGACGCGCATTTTGGACGCGCTAATCCCCTTATGGTATAAGGAGCTGTGAATGTTTGTCCAAAACCCGCGTCCAACAGCGGGTTAAACAGTGCATTCAGCTGAGTGCGCTGTATTGTATCAGCCTGCTAAGGGTCAACGTACTAAAGTACATTCATGCTATTGCAAACATTCACACATGTTAAACACTTGCACTATCAATTACAAACAGTTAACGCACATTAACAGCATCATTAACATGCGTAAACTTGCTTGTCAGAGTTTGAATGCAAAATCTATCCTGATAATTATGGAGATGCAAAAACGTGCAAAATAGTCCCTTGCTTATTAGCGCATCGAGAAAGTGTATGTTAATAGTATGGTTTGACCCTGCATGACATTTCTTATGTTCTTATGTAACATAAGAAATGTCATGCTGAGTCAGATCAAGGTCCATTGAGGCCAGCATCCTGTTTCTGACAGTGGCCCATCTGGGTCACAGATCCTATAAAATAGACCTATTTCCTGTTACTCCAAAGTATGGCGGTGGTCTTCTTTAGCCTACCTGGCTAAAAATGTGTTATGGACTTTTCCTCCAGGAACTTGCCCAAACTTCTTTTAAACCCCACTATGCTAGTCACCTTGACCACGTCCTCTGACAACAGATTCCACAACTTGACTGTGTGCAGAAAGAAAAAGTACTTTCTCCCATTTGTTTTAAAACTGCTGGTAGCTATTTTCATGGAATGTCCCTTGCATTATTATTTGCAAGGGTAAACAACTGTCCTTTATTTAATTTCACCTCTAATACTGTACCTTTCCCTTGGGTTTTTGCATCCTAAAGACATTACTCTGCATTTCCCAGCATTAAATCTTACCTGCCAGACCTTAGACCATTCCTCAAGCTTTGCTAGACCCCCTCCTCATGTTTTCCACTCCTTGCTGGCTATCCACCCTGTCACAGATTTTGGTATCATTGGCAAAAAGACAAACCTTTCCCAACAGCCCTTTTGTTACGTCGCTCACAAAAATGTTGAAAAGAACTGGTCCAAGGATCGATCCCTGAGGCACAGCCCTCCTCAGAGACAACTCCATTTACCACTACCCTTTGTCACCTCCTTCTCAGCCAGTTTCTAGACTTGTTAGTCACTCTAGGATCCATACCAGGGGTGCACAATTTACTTATAAGTCTTCTGTGCGGAGCTGTATCAAATGCCTTTCTGAAATCCAAGTATACTAACTGGTAGTGCTCTCCCTTGATCCAACTCTCTAGTCATTCAATCAAAGAAATTGATCAGATTCATCTGACAAGATTTGCTTCTGGTAAAACCACGCTGCCTCGGATCTTGCGATCCACTGGATTCCGAAAATTGCACGATCCTCTGTTTTAGCAGCAAGTCCATTAGTTTGCTCATCATGAGGGTCAGACTAACTGGCCTGTAGCTCCAAAACTCCTCTTAGCTTTCACTTTTATGAATAGGAACCACATCCACCCTTTTCCAGTCCTCCGGATCTACTCCAGACTCTTTAAAAGCATTGAGAATTTCAGCCAGCAGAGCTTTTCAATTTTTTTTTAACTAAATACTGCTTTATTTGGTTCCTCCTACTTAGTATTGTTATGATACTATAAGGAGGAATCACAGAAAGCAGGATTTTTCTTTTTTTTTAATATGCCTGGGCTGGCGTAAAATTTGCCACATTGCAAGGGTGCATTGACCACACTGAAAATGTATTGGCTCACGGGAATTAGCTAATAGCCTTATCTACATGAATTTACATGTGATGAGTGCTATTAGCCACGCGGTGATTTGGACGTGCGTTTTAGACGCGCTAATCCCCGCACTGGATCGGGGGTTATGGACTCGCATCCAGAACGCATATCCAATGATGTGTTAAGCCATGCGCAGTGGCTTGCGCGTGGTATTGTATTGGCCCCTTTAAGTTTAGTTGGCTCCTCCCAAACTGTTCAGAAAATCGATTGAGGTTTACCTCACTTCCAATCTCATTTGTGTTTGTTTTATGTAGTTGTTTCAGGTCCTTCCACAGTGAATTCCGAACAGAAATATTTGTTAAGCAGCTTTGCTTTTTCCTCATTAGCCTATACATATTCCTCCCCTTCTTCTTTGAGTCTCATAAAGCCACTTTTGCACTTCCTTCTATCTCTAACATATCTAAAAAAAAAAGGTCTTGTCCTCCCGTTTTACCATGTTTTCTATTTTTCCTTCTATTTAAATTTTTGCATTCCTGACTACTTTCCCAGCTTCTCTTAATTTTTCCAGATATTGTTGCCTGTCTTCCTTTTTCTGCGATCACTTGTAGTAGTTTATGAATGCTAAACGTTTCTCCCTTACCTCTTCAGAAAGGTTGTTTTTTTTAGAAAACTACAACTGTCTCTTTTTCCTCTTCCCTTTATTTACATTCCTAACAAAAAGTTTAGTTACCTTTATATTAGATATCCAGTCTCCTAGTCTTACAATGTATATTCATTGTGGATATCCTGAAAACCCGATTGGCTATGAGGTTCCCATGACAGGTTTGGGAAGCCCCGTGTCATACAGCATGGGTTCTAGTACCAATCCCTGTGGTTCTCCACTACAAATTCTTCCCCATTTGGAAAACTTACTGCTTGGTCCTAGCCTCTGTTTTCCATCTTTTAACCAGTTACCATTTCACAACAGGACACTGCCTCCTATGACTTTTTAATTTCCAAAGGGGACTTTATCAAATGCTTTCTGAAAATCCAAATACACTATGTCAACTGGATCACCTTTACCTATATGTTCAAAAAATCTACAAAATTGGTAGAGAGAGATTTCCCTTTGTTAAAACCATGTTGATTCTTCCCCATTAAGCCATGTCTATCTATATGGCCAGTAATCTTGTTTTTAAGAATAGCTTCTATTATTTTGCTGGGCACTGATATCAGGCATACTGGCCAAGTTTCCTGGATCACCTCTGGATCCTTTTTAAAAAATTGGCATCATATTAGCCACCCTACAGTCTTCACATATTGTGACTGTTTTAAATGTTAGGTTACAGATTACTAATAACAGATATGCAGTTTCTATGTTTGAATTCTTTTAGGACTCTGGAATGGATGCCATCCAGTTCTGATGATTTATTACTCTTTAACTTGACAACTTGATTTATTACATCCTCCATTATCACAGATATTTGTTTTAGTTGCTCAGAATCATTACAATTAAGTAATGTAGACAAGCTTCTTCTCAAATTCTCTCTTGACCTGTTTTGCTACTGTTTTACATCTAAATTGCTAGTGCTTATGCTCTTGCCTATTTTCTTCATTTGGATCTGCATTCCATTTTTAGAATGATACCCTTTTGGGTTTATCTGTCTCTTTCACCTCACCATTAAACCATGTTGACATTCATTTGGTCTTTCTTCAACCCTGGAATACATTTTATCTGGGCTTCCAAGATAGCATTTTTAAACAATGGCCACACCACATGCAAACTTTTAACCTTTGCAATTGCTCCTTTTAATTTGTTCTAATTTTCTCATTCTGTCAGTCTCTCTTTTTAAAGTTGTATGCTACTACAGTAGTTTTACTCAATGTCCTCCCTCCATATATCAAATTTGATTGCATTATTATTTTATGTACAGTATGTGCCCTGCCCTGAACTTCAGAGGGTACAGGTAACAAAAATTCTAAATAAATAAATACATAAATGATCACTATTGCTTAGAGGTCCTACCACAATAACCCTGGGCACCAAGTTGTGTGTTTCACCAAGGATTAGATCTAAAATAGCTGCTCCTCTTGTTAGTTCTAGGACCAACTGCTCCATGATGTAGTCATTTATGGCATCTAAAACTTTAACCTCTCTAGCATTTCCCAATGAGACACAGACCTAATCAATACTGGAGTAATTGAAATCTCCTATTACTATTGTGTTGTCAGTTTATTTGCCTTTCTAATTTCAGTTAGAATTTCACTGTTTCTTCATCTTGGCCAGGTGGATGGTAGATACATCCACTGCTATACTTTTACCTGTCTCATACTGAATTTCTATATATAAGGATTTCACAGTGCATTTTGTTTCCTGCAGGATTTTATCATGCTTGACTCTATGCCATCCTTTACATATAGTGCCACCCCTCTAACAATTCAATTTGTCCTGTCACATTGATATAATTTGCTGCATACCTAGTATCAAAGTGTCCCACTGGTTGGATGCAGTACAATAAATGATATATCTGCCAACAAAGGGGCACAGAACTAAAAACTAGAGAGAAGAGAGAAGAGAGTCAAGAAAAAGCCCAACTGATATTTTAAACAGTGTAGATAATACTGCTGCTTTAGTCTCATAGTAACATAGTAGATAATGGGGGAAAAAAAAGGACCAGCTGACCCATTCAGCCTTTCCAGTTATTCCTATCCATGCTGCTAAAGATATAGACCAGTGGCCAGCCACAGAGTATGACCATCTGTGAGATATCACTCTTTATCTGCGACAGTTTTTACCATCTTCCTTCTCTGTACCCTATCCTCTTGGGAAGATAGATATCCCTTATGAAATTTCTGCACTTTGCAACTAGAAAAGTACAATGATAGTGGGTACAGGAAAGCTGCAGCTTAAGTGTAACAGAACTCTAGTATGCAGACACCTGTATTTAAAATACCACAGCTCCACGTGTTATTACAAGCATATTTTGGAAACTAGATTGTGTACTATGAGCTAATTCTGTTGCTAATGTTTTTGTTTCACTTGACCGTGTAAAATATTGATGAGATATAGAATGCACTGTTTGCTGATGGATGCTACTGCACAGTGATAATTTGCAGGCAGACAGCGATATTTCACATTTCCTCTTTTTACAGGGGTGTGTATTTCTAGTAGTGTTATTGATCCAGGAGATAGCTGAAGTATTTTCAGCTTATGATACCTTTAAAAGGCCCAACAAAAGAGATTGCAGCACATGAGATTTCAAGACCACACAGGCCCTTTCTTCATACCATGTGACTTCAGGTTTGCAAGAAGGAAGCTTTTATATCTAGAGAACGTTGTGGGGTGGAAATTGCCTCAACAGACATCATTGTGTGGTATCTAACACAGACTGGTTTCGCATCAGTATAGGCAATTAACAGGTCTTAATCCCAGGAGGTGTTGGAATTCTTGCGACTAGGGTATTATGGTAAAATCTCATCAGGATCGAGAGCAGAAGGTGTTAGTGAATCATGAATTTAGAGGTGGAGTAAAAGTTAACTCAAATTTCCAGTGGCTAGCCTTAGCGAAGGCTGCTGTGCTAGTTTCTCTTCTGCCAGAATGATTTACCTGCGATCCTCCTTTTTGCTCACCTACCTCTCCCAGGTGAGGGCTAAATGAGAGGAACTACAGAAGAAAGAGAAAGGGAAGACAGAGGGACCGATGCAATAAAGTGCGCTCAGCCTAGCACACAGGTTAATCTGCAGTTGGACATGCTAGACTTAACACCCAATGCAATAAGGAAATTAGCGCATCCAATCGCATAGCTAACAGCGCTCATCCCATGAAAATGACATGTAAATGAGGCTATTACCCTCTGATGCAAAAAATTGCTAGTTGAACAGTGCACCCTTTTTAACGCGGCAAATTTTATGCCAGCCCCGGAGCTGACGTTAAGTCATACTGCGAGTCAAGAGTCCATGAAAAAACAAAACAGAACTGGTCTCTAGTTCCTATGACTTAGTATCATTGCGATACTAAGTTCTGCTTACAGCGCTTATAATTAGGGGAAAAATGTAAGGGCTCGATTACAAAAATCTTCTGGGCGCACAATATACATGCTGCAGGCGTGTGTGTATATTGTGTGTGTGAGTTATCTGCGGCGGGATAAAACACACTCGAATTGAGTGCCCGTTTTCCTGGCCCGCGCACAGCCATGTCTTCTGGGCGCCCAATGCTTTTGAACGCTAAGGATGCACAATTTTAGCCAACCGTGTCCTTTTTAACGTGGCAGTTCATGAAAATGTAACACCGCACGCCTAGGACAGGTGGATGTGCGTGAGTTGAAAAAAACGGGTGCCCAGTCTGGATGCACATTTTTACACGCGTGATGTGATATTGCATCGGCCTGAGAGAGAGGGCCGATGAAGGAAGAGAGAAAATAAAGCCATCAACAGGAGGTACTGCAGGCAGCATATATTTCGAACAAGGAACAACACTGTTTAGATTATTAGAGATTGAAATGATGCTCAGGTACAGGCTGAGCTCCAGGGAAATTCTTTCCTTATATGACAACATTCGGACTGAAATCTCACAGCTAGTGGGCATGCCATACTTGGGTTAGTGCAGCTACTCAGCACCTTGTGTTTTTTGGCTAGTAAATACAGTGAGTATAGTGGGTAGAATGGACCAGTCATCCTTTTCCAGACATTTTTGCCAAGAACTACAGGCTATGACAAAATACGTCAGACACTACGTCTAGTATCCTCAACAACGAGCACAATGGCAGCAGATGAAACATGCTTTTTTGTATGCTGCTGGTATGCCAAATTGATTGCACCAATAATGCTCTTACCCTCCTGCCCCTGGTCTGACAGAGAAATGGCATTTTGCAATAGAAAGCACTTCTACTCCCTGAATATCCAGGTTGTGTGCAATGCACACATGAAAATCCTTAATGTTGTTTCAAAGTTTCCCCAGGTGCTACCATAAATCATATCTTCTCACTGTCTGTGCTTGGGCACCAATTCGTAAAATGGAAGTAAGGTGAAGGCTGGTTGCTGGGTAAGTCTAGCATGGCACAGCTGGCTATTGTCACTTCTTTGATGTGGGCACTTATTTAAGCACAAAGGGTGGTCACCACTGAACAGCGCTAACTCTCTGCATATAGTAATGGGCTGACCTGGAGCCAGTTTCCGATAAGTGGTCAGCTCATAGGGGAGGAGGATATCACATGTGTTTGCCTATGTGCAGCTTCTATTTTGATTTATGCCTGATATAAATAATACATGAAAAATAATTATGTATTATTTTATTTTAATGTAATTGTTTTCATGTGTAATGTTTTTGTTTTATGTCTTTTATTTTGAAGTATATCTACAATAACTGTAAACTGCTATATATTTTCAAGAAAAGCTGTATATTAAGTTTACAAATAAACATAAATATACGCTCTAGCCACATCTTTCTCTTTTCCGAAAACAGCAGTTTCTCTTCTTCCTTAGAGGATGACTCTTCAAGCACACCACTATCTTCACCACAACCGGAGGATGTTATCAGCCAGGCGCCAGCACCTCTACCACCACTAAAGGCTGCCCAGTATTCAGTGGCCCTTCCACCACCACTACCACGTTCCCCTCCTTTTTATTACCCCTCCACCCTTTTTCCACTGGGAGCTGAGGATGAAGTCATCATCTACTCCTTTCTTTGGAGCAAGGCCCTCTGCCTGATGCAACAGGCCATGCCTGTTCTTGAGCTGCCCTCAACTGTGACTCCTCTAGCTGGTCCCAGTGCAGACGCTGTGCTGGCAGCTCTGCAGCAACAGAGCCAAAGGCTGGCCAGCATTCTGAAGGACCTCTCCTTAGCCTCTAGGGGTCCTTTTAACTTCACTTTCTTTTTTTTTTTTTTTTTTTTTAATCTTATAGTTCTTTCTCACCTCCCCCCCCCCAACTCTTCCCCCCCCCCGACACACACACATACATACACATTTGCCCCCTTTCCTCCAAGTTTGTTAAAATAAATATAGTTGTGTTGTTAAGAACTGCGGTGTGGTCTGTAGTGTTATGGTTGATTGGGCCATTTGACTCTTACCCATTCTTGGGACGGGAGCTTTGGGAAGACATCACTATATAGAAATGAAGTGAACAGTAGAAGAGAGGGGGGTACAAGGCTTGAGGTTACTGAAACATAGAAACATAGTAATGATGGTAGAAAAAGGACCAAATGGTCCATCCAGTTTGCCCAGCAAACTGCTGGCCATACAAGCCACCTTTATAATTATCAGTTTCCCATACTGTCAAAGTCAAGGCCCTTGTTGGTTGCTGTTTGAGTCCAATTTCCCATTACCTCTTGTCATTGAAGCAGAGAGCAATGATGGAGTTGCATCAACAGCATTAAGGCTTATTGGTTAAGGGTAGTAACCGCCACACCAGCAAGTTACCCCCATGCACTCTTTTCTTCATTCCCATCCTCTAGCCTTAAGGAATCTACAATGTTTATCCCATGCCCTTTGAAATCTTTTATTTATTTATACAACTTTATCTGTTTTTTATCTATACCACTTTTTTTTATCTATACCACTTTTTTTATCTATACCACTGTTTTTATCTATACCACTTCCTCTAGAAGGGCATTCTAGACATCCTCCACCCTTTCTGTGAAGAAATATTTCCTGACATTGGTTCTGAGTCATCCTCCTTGTAGTTTCATTTCGTGACCCCTAGTTCTATTCATTTCTTTCCAATGGAAAAGGTTTGTCGATGATTGTGCATCATTCAAACCTTTTAGGAATCTGAAGATTTGTATCATATCTCCCCTGCACCTCCTCTCCTCCAGGGTATACATATTTAGGACCTTCAACCTCTCCTCATAAGTCATTTGATGGAGACCCACCATCATTTTGGTCACCCTTCTTTGGACTGCCTCCATCTTGTCTCTCTCCCTTTTGAGATACGGACTCCAAAACTGAACACAGTATTCCAGGTGAGGCCTCACCAAGGACTTGTACAAGGGGATTATCATCTCCTTTATCTTACTGGTTATTCCTCTCTCAATGCAACCCAGCATTCTTCTAGCTTTTGCTTTCACTTTGTCACATTGCTTTGCCAGCTTCAGATCGCTAGACACTATCACCCCAAGGTTTCTCTTTTGTTCTGTGCACAACAGCCCTTCACCCCCATCCTATACAGCTCTTTTGGAATTCCACACCCCAGATGCATGACTCTGCACTTCTTGGCAGAGAATCCCAGATGCCATATCTTCACTCACCTTTCAAGCTTCCTTAAATCACTTCTCATTCTCTCTACTCCTTCCGGCATGTCCACTCTATTGCAGATCTTAGTATCATCCACAAATGGACAAACTTTACCTTCTATTCCTTCCACAATGTCTTTTACAAATATATTGAACAGAACTGGTCCTAACACTGATCCCTGTGGCACTCCACTTAACACCGTTCTCTCTTCAGAGCAGGTTCCATTTACCATCATGCACTGTCTTCTGTCAACCAGTTTGTAATCCACATCACCACCTTGGCACTCATTCCCAAGCTTTTCATTTTATTCATGAGTCTTCCTTGTGAGACTGAATCAAAAGCTTTTCTTAAAATCCAAGTAAATCACATCGAGCGCTCTTCCCTGATCCAATTCTCTAGTCACCCAATCAAAAAAATCAAATCAGATTCCTCTGACAGGACCTTCCCCTGGTGAATCCATGCCATCTAGGATCAAGCAACCCACTGGATTGTACATAGTTCACTATCCTTTCCTTGATTAGAATCTCCATTAATTTTCCCACCACTGGGGTGAAGCTAACCGGCCTGTAGTTTCCAGCCTTCTCTCTGCTCCTACTCTTGTGAAGCAGGACCACAATCGCTCTTCTCCAATCACTCGGCACCACTCTCGTTTCCAAGGATCTATTGAACAGGTACACAGCGGACCCACCAGCACATCTCTGAGCTCCCTCAGTATCCTGGGATGAACTTGATCAGGCCCCATGGCTTTGTCCACTTTCAGCTTTTCTGGTTCTTCCCATACATTCTCTTCTGTAAACGGAGTTTTATCTATTCCACTCCCTTCCACAGTCTTGTTAACTAATGACGGTCCTTCTCCGGGGTCTTCTTTAGTGAACATCGAACTGAAGTATTTGTTTAATATTTCTGCCATTTCTTTGTTTCTCTCCACACATTGATCATGATCACCTTTGAATTTCATTATATCTCTTTGGCCCTTTCTCCTTTCTCTGATGTATCTGAAGAATGTTTTGTCACCATGTTTTACCTCTTTGGCAATACATTCTTCTGCCAGACTTTTTGCTTTCTTGATTACTTTTTTCGTCTCCCTAAGTTTTACCAGATATTCTTCCCTGTGTTCATCTTTTTGGGATCCTTTATAATTCTTGAAAGTTGCTTTTTTTGGTTTTATTATGTCAGACACCTCGTTTGAAAACCAGATTGGTTTCTTATTTCTCTTACTTTTGTTTACTTTTCTAACATACAGATTTGTTGCTTTTGTAATTTTTCCTTTCAGTTTGCCCCACTGTTGTTCTCCCAGTCTTCCAGTTCTACCTCCAAGTTTGTCCCCATTTTGACAAAATTCGTATTTTTGAAATGCAAAATTCGGGTCTTCGTGTGACTTCTCCGTGTCTTATTTGCGATATCAAACCATACCGTTTGATGATCATAGTGCTGAGGTGGGCACCCACCCGGACATTAGAAACAATCTCCCCATTAGTGAGCACTAGGTCGCGAATAACATCCTCCCTCGTGGGTTCCATTACCATTTGTTTGAAGAGAGCCCCTTGCAGTGCATCCACTATCTCTCTACTTCTGGAAGATTCTGCAGAAGGGATTCTCCAGTCTATGTCTGGCATATTAAAGTCTCCAACAATCAGCACTTCTACTTTGTTTCCCACCTTTTGGATGTCTTCGACCAGATCTTTGTCCAGTTCTTCCGTTTGAGTCGGAGGCCTGTAAACGACACCAGTAAAAATGGATGAACCATCATCTTTTTCTGGGATAGCCCATAATGCTTCTTTTCTACCCCACATTCCTTATAGTTCAGTTGCTTGGATATTGTTCTTGACATAAAGAGCTACTCCTTCCCCTTTTCTGTCCTCTCTGACCTTCCATAACAAGTTATAGCCCGGTATGGCCGTATCCCAATCATTGTTCATTAAGGATAAAGGTTAATACAGAGCTGCAAAGTTAACCAGTTCTAGGAGGTTATATTTCTGACAAACCCATCTTGATGCATTATGTGACCTACAGCATTGAGTTCTTCCAAATGCACAATGCATTAATTTTAAAGTTTTGACTTTAATATGCAAGGCCCTTCATTCCTCTCAGAATGGCTAGAAGAATATGTCCCCATGCTTTCTTTGCACTCTGCTAGTAGCCATTTGCTCTGTCTTCCCACATTTAAGTGTAGCAGACCCTACGCTCATCCTACCAGTAAGTCCTGGGTGTTAAGTATCAGCTGAAGTGTAGGAGAGTTTAGAGGGGAGGATCCATTCAAATACAGCCCTTCCTTTTCCCAGGGTCTGGAATGGCCATCCTCCTGGTGATGTTATATAGTAGCTCCCTTGCTTCTGCTTGAGAGGCAGTCTGGAAAAGAATTCAGAGGCAGAGAGGAGCTTAGCTTTTGCTGTTATGCAGGCCTAGTCAGAGGAGCCAAGTAAGCCCTGTTTGGTGATCCTGACCAGGGTCGGGAAGGTATTTTTTCCTTTTCAGTCCATTCACTGGTTGGTCTGGATTTTCCCTTCTGGGTACATTTTTTGGAATTTAACCTTTTAAGTGATAGGAGGCTTATTGGAGCCTGTTCAGCTCCTGGGCCCAGGGAATGGGGAATCCTGGGTCTGGGCCTGGGCAGGTAATGGAAGACCTGCCTCCATATCTTCCATGAGGAAAGGGGTGTTAGTGACCTGCTGTAAGGATACACTCCAGTTTTTGGAAAAATTAATTTCAAGATCCAGGAGGAAGTTCTAACTGCCCTTCTTTCCTGACTAGAGCACAGAGAGTCCAGCTTTAGGGGATCCCGCCCATCAGTGATCACAACAGAAAAGAACAAGGACTGCATCAAAAACAGAGAAATATTGAAACCAGCTAATTGTGAGTAAAAGAAACCCATCCAGTGCTTCTAACCCCTGGGAAGAGAGAATGTTTATCTCTCTGTGCAGAGAAAGTTAACAATGTATCCTTGCCAGATGGAACATAAGAACATAAGAAATTGCCATGCTGGGTCAGACCAAGGGTCCATCAAGCCCAGCATCCTGTTTCCAATAGAGGCCAAACCAGGCCACAAGAATCTGGCAAGTAGCCAAACACCAAGAAGATCCCATGCTACTGATGCAATTAATAGCAGTGGCTATTCCCTAAGTCAACTTTATTAATAGCAGTTAATGGACTTCTCCTCCAAGAACATATCCAAACCTTTTTTGAACCCAGCTACACTAACTGCACTAACCACATCCTCTGGCAACAAATTCCAGAGCTTTATTGTGCGTTGAGTGAAAAAGAGTTTTCTCCGATTAGTCTTAAATATGCTACTTGCTAACTTCATGGAGTGCCCCCTAGTCCTTCTATTATCCGAAAGTGTAAATAACCGATTCACATCTACTCGTTCAAGATCTCTCATAATTTTAAAGACCTCTATCATATCCCCCCTCAGCCATTGCTTCTCCAAGCTGAACAGCCCTAACCTCTTTAGCCTTTCCTCATAGGGGAGTTGTTCCATCCCCTTTATCATTTTGGTTGCCCTTCTCTGTACCTTCTCCATCGCAGCGATACAGAGGCATTGTGACATTTTCTGTTTTATTAACCATTCCCTTCCTAATAATTCCTAACATTCTGTTTGCTTTTTTGACTGTTGCAGCACACTGAGCCAACGATTTCAAAGTATTATCCACTATGATGCCTAGATCTTTTTCCTGGGTGGTGGTTCCTAATATGGAATCTAACATTGTGTAACTACAGCAAGGGTTATTTTTCCCTATATGCAACACCTTGCACTTGTCCACCTGGGAACTCTATTTTCCCAAAACCCTGGAAGGTAGAAGTTCCCCTGGCTCTGGAAGCTGATATTCCTGCACAGATTGAGGAGGAGACTGTAAAAGAGAAGATTCTGTGGTGCTGTCGATCAATGTTGTGTCATTGTCATACATTTTCAACAGTAAAGATTTATTTGGACACTAACACAGTGATTCCATTGACTTTTTTGGCACTTACAGTGTATACAAGGATTGCTAATTATTCCCTCACCCCAGGAAGTCAGGAAAGAAGACTTAGTCACACCATACTGGGATCTGAGTGGACTCCTTTCTTCCCCCAGTCGAGAGCACCTACACCTTGCAAAGAATGGTAGGTTGGAAAGCTATCTGGGATCCCTTCCCCAAAGAACTTATAAATTCTTTTATGGCCCCATTGGAGTGCAATATGCACCTGGGGATGGGGCTACATAAGGAATTCCATCTTCAGGTAAACCAGAATAGAGCTTTCTCATTATTGGGCATCCTTATGGAAAGGGCTTCCAAATGATCTGCGTCTCATTAAAGATTACAAGACATTTTGGAAAAAATTAAAGAGTTATCTCTTTGCACAGGCCTTTTCCTGAAATGTTAATGGTTTTTTTTAACAGTGTTTGTTATTTAAAACTATTGTATATGTTAATTTTGTAATCCACTTAGGTTGCTGTTACTAATTTAAAAGGCATATAAAAATTTTTAAAATAAATACATATATTCCTGGTCTGGTTTGCAGCATCAGTGAGAATTACAGGGCTTAAGGGGTCAATGGGGTTCGCCTGTGGGTTTGATTTGAGTTTGGATTGGTGAGGGAACACTGGCCCTGAGGCTGAATCCTCCAGTCTCACTTGCACCCTGTACCAGAAATGAATATGGGATGGGAGGCGGCAAGAGGTGGGGGGGGGGGGGGGGAAGTTTACGCAGGACTGGAACAAGTACCCTCAAGCACACCTGGCAAATGTGCAAGTTCACAGGATTCCATACAGACAACCTTGTATTCATAACTACCACCACAACCCCCATATTACTTACAATAAAATGAAGAGCTGACAATTTCCAAATAAACATTTAATTACTCACATCCTTAACAAAGGTGCCCTGGGCAAGATACAATAAAGCATTTTAACACCCCCCCCCCCCCAAAAAAAAATCAGATAATACAAGACCTCAATAGAAATGGTATCCATGAAGTACAAAAAGATTTCCAAAATCTAGGAAAGATGATAAGACACACTGCAAAGACTATTGCCTTTTCGGAAGTATTACCTGTTCAAAGAAAGGGAAATGAGAAGCTATGCCATACCGATAATTTCAATTCCTGGCTCAAAACCTGGTGCATAGAAAGAGGTTTTTGGATACGCTGGAGGCAGGGCTTTATGGTAAAGATGGCCTACATTTGTCTGAAGCAGGAAGGAGGATGCTAAGTGAGAAATTCAGATCATATATTATCAGATATTTAAACTAAAGAATGGGGTGGCAGGAGATGGCCAATGAAACTGACATGTCACCCCCAAGCAATACAAGAAGTGGGAGGAGAAAATAACAAAATCAATCAGCTCAAAAAAGCAAAAAAGGTGGGCAAGTGCAACAAATCAAGGGAGAAAAATTGGAAAGCTATGACTACAAATGCTTGTAGCCTGGGCAATAAAATCCCAGACCTGCAGGCCCTAATGGTGGAGGCAGACTTGGATATTGTTGCTGTTACAGAGACATGGTTCACGAATACTCATGATTGCGATATGGCCATACCGGGATATAACTTATTAAGGAAGGCCAGAGATGACAGAAAAGGGAAAGGAGTAGCTCTTTATGTCAAAAACAATATCCAAGCAACTGAACTGCAAGGAATGTGGGGTAGAGAAGAAGCATTATGGGCCATTCTAAAAAAAAGATGATGGCGCATCCATTTTTACTGGAGTGGTTTACAGGCCTCCAACTCAAATGGAAGAACTAGACAGAGATCTGGTCCAAGATATCCAAAAAGATGGGAAAGAAGAGAGAAGTGTTGATTGTTGGAGATTTTAATCCTCCAGACGTAGACTGGAGAATCCCTTCTGCAGAATCTACTAGAAGTAGAGAGATAGTGGATGCCCTGCAAGGGACTCTGTCAAACAAATGGTAATGGAACCCAGGAGGGAGAGAGTTATACTTGACCTAGTGCTCACTAATAGGGATAATATCTCTAATGTCCGGGTGGGTGCCCACCTCAGCACCAGTGATCATCACATGGTATGGTTTGATATCGCAAATAGGATACAGTAAAGTCACATGAAGACCCGAGTTTTGAGTTTCAAACATACAGACTTTTCAACATGCGGATGTACCTGGAGGTAGAACTAGAAGACTGGGAGAAAATGAGAGAGGTGGAACAACAGCGGGCCCAACTAAAAGGAGCAATTACAAAGGTGGCAAAACTAAAACTAAACAAAAATAAGAGAAATAAGAAACCGATCCAGTTCTCAAAGGTGGTGGCTGATAGAATAAAAGCAAAAAGAACAGCATTCAAGAAATATAAAAGATCCCAAAAAGAGGAACACAGGGAAGAATATCTGGTGAAACTGAGGGAGACGAAGAAAGAAATCAAGAAAGCAAAAAGTCAGGCAAAAGAAAGGATTGCCAAAGAGGTAAAGTGAGGTGACAAAACATTTTTCAGATATATCAGAGAAAGGAGAAAGGTCCAAAGTGGTATAGTGAAACTGAAAGGTGACAAAGATCTGTTACGATTCTGCTCCCGGGCCTAGCTGCGAGCAGCCTCTCATCTCTCTGCCACCAGTCTCCCGACGCCATCTCTCTCAGCCAGGAGGCCGCCCATGCCATCTCCCGTGTTCCGCAGCAGAGGCAGCCGCCATGCTTCCTCGTGGTCTGGAGGCCGCAGTTATCATCCTGCTCCGTGGCAGGTCAGCCGCCTTCACCGTTCCTGCCTTTCCGGCCTGGTGGCCGCCGACTTCAGCTTCCTCCTGTGTGGCCCAGTGGCCACCGCCGTCATTCTTCCTGTGGCCTGGGAGCCGCCGACACCGGGACTTACATTGCGGCCTAGTGCTGCTCCTGCTCATTCTCTGCAGCATGGCCGCTGCTGTCCCTGGTCCTGCCTTCCTAGGCGTGCAGCCGTGCCTCTTCTTCCTTCTTAAAGGGCCCGCGGTGGGAGTAGCCCCGCAGCCCCTCTTGATGATGTCATTCAGGGTGTCTCCTCTTCAGCCCTATAAGAGGGCCCTTCGCCTGTCCTTCAGGGCCTTTGCAAGGAGTCAGTCCGCTCCTGGACTTCTCGTCATCTCCAGCTTCTTCAAGGCACTCCATTCTTCATGGGAATTCTCTCATCGTCTTCTTCTATGCTTCCTGGTCCTCATCCTGTCTTTGTCTATGGTTCCTGGTCTCTCGTCGGATCCCGTGTCCTCGTCTTCAGATGTTCTCGATGTCCTTGCCCTTAGAAGTCTGATGTCCTCATCTTCTGATGTCCTTGATGTCTTCGTTTTCAGATTCCCTGACGTCCTCGCCTCTAGATGTTCCAGATGATTCTGTCTTCAGATGTCCTCATCTTCACATGTCCCTGATGTCATTGTCTTCAGATGATCTTGATGTCTTTGTCTTCAGATGTTCTGCCTCCAGGCGTTCACTTCTTTCGGCTCCTCTCCTAGGAAGCCTTGTCCTTGGATGTCCTGGTTCCAGATTCGATTCCTAGCTTCCTATCATCCTCTGTTCAGCTTTGAGATGACCTTCTGGTGCATTTTCCACGCCGGGTCTGAAGTTTCATCTTTTTCTGGTTGACCTGTTAGGTGCATCGCTCACGCGGCGTCACTGAAGCTTCTGTCCAGGTCGGAGGCTGCTTCGAGTGTTGCCCGGATTCCTCTTCATGCTGAGTTTTAACCTTGCTGTCCTCTGTCTACTCATCAAGTGTCCTCGTCAATGTTCCTGATGTTCCTCTCTTCATTCTGAAGCCTCAGCCTTGCCTCAGCCTTGCCTTCTTGCCTAGTGTCTTCGTCCCGGCCATGTCTCCAAGTACCTTACCCGACCATGTCTCCAATTACCTTTGCCTGACCATGTCTCCAAGTACCTTTGTCTGGACTATGTCTTCAAGTGTCTTTGTCTTGTTCCAGTACCATCACCTGTCCTCTACCTCTGTCCGTCCTGTTGCATCTGCCGTTTCCAGGCGGTAGGTCAGAAAGGGCTATCGAGTGGCTGGAGGGCTACCCCAGAGACCAGCATTGTGTTGTTGGGTCTCTCCTGATGAGTTCAGGTTCGGCAGAGGTCAGAGCTCCTGGTCTTCAGCCTGTCCGGCCGTGCTTGGACATGTCTTGCCTGCCTCAGTGCTTCCTTGGAGCTCCTCTGCAGTCGTGCCGTGGTCCAAGGGCACACTAATCTCCCCAGAATTGGGACTGCTCCCTAGCGCTCCCACAACAAGACCAATGTGTGGAGAGAAATGAATAAATGGCTAAAATATTAAACAAATACTTCAGTTCGGTTTTCACTAAAGAAGACCCTGGAGAAGGACTGTGGATGAGGGTGAAACTCAATTTACAGAAGAGAATGTATGGGAAGAGCTAGGAAAACTGAAAGTGGACAAGGCCATGGGGCCGGATGAAGTACATCCTAGGGTTTTGGCACCGATTCCATTCAATATCTTTGTGAGTGACCTGGCGGAAGGGACAGAAGGTAAAGTTTGTCTATTTGTGGATGATACTAAGATCTGCAAAAGAATGGACATGTCTAAAGGAGTAGAGAGAATGAAAAGTGATTTAAGAAAACCTGAAGAGTGGTTGAAGATTTGGTAGCTGGGATTCAATGCCAAGAAGTGCAGAACCATGCATCTGGAGTGCAGCAATCCAAAAGAGCTTTATGTGATGGGTGGTGAAAGACTAATGTGCCTGGACTGGGAGAGTGACCTTGGTGTGATAGTGTCTGATGATCTGAAGATGGCGAAGCAATGTGACAAGGTGATAGTTAATGCCAAAAGAATGCTGGCCTGCATAGAGAGAGGAGTAACCAGTAAGAAAAAAAGAGGTGATAATGCCCTTGCTCAGGCCCTTGGTGAGGCCTCACCTGAAGTATTGCGTTCGATACTGGTGCCCGTATCTCAAAAAGGATAAAGTCAGGATAGAGACAGTCCAAAGAAGAGCAACCAAAATGGTGAGGGGTCAGCATGTGAAGAGGCTGAAGGATCTGAATATGTACACCCTGGAAGAAAGGAGGTGCAGGGGAGATATGATACAGACCTTCAGATATCTGAAAGGTTTTAATGATGCACAATCGTCAAACCTTTTCCGCTGGAAAGAAATCAATAGAACTAGGGGTCATGAAATGAAACTCCAGGGAGGATGACACAGAACCAATGTCAGGAAATATTACTTCACGGAGAGGGTGGTGAATACCTGGAATGCCCTTCCGGAAGAGGTGGTAAAGACGAAAACAGTCAATGAATTCAAAGGGGAATGGGATAAACACTGTGGATCTCTAAAGGTTAGAGGATGGAAATAAAGAAAAGAGTGCTTGAGGGTAACTGGGGGTAACTTGCTGGTGTGGCAGTTGCTATCATTAACAAATAAGCCTGGATACTGTTAATGCAACTCCATCATTTCTCTCTGCTTCAATGGTAGTGAGTAAAGGGGATTTGGAGTCAAACAGCAACCAACAAGGGCCCCGACTTTTACAGTTTGGGGAACAAATAAACATAGGGGTAACTTGCTGATGCAGGTTTTACTACCCTTATTCACTAAGCCTGATACTTGTGATGCAGCTCCAACATTGCTCTCTGCTTTCACGGCAATGGTTAAGGGAAATTGGATTCAAACAGCATCCAAGGGCCCTGACCTTTACAGTCTGGTAAACTAATAGGCATGGGGGGTAACCTACTCAGTGCAGCAGATGCTGGCATAAACTTGCTGGGCAGATTGGGTGGATCATTTGGTCCTTTTCTGCCGTATTTCTATGTTTCTATGTTACAATATTAAAACAAACTATAAATACAAGTATCATACAAAAAAATTAACCCAAAGCAATTAAATCCAGTTTTAGCATTAAACACATATCTCAATAATCTCCAATCCACCTCCCCAACACATCAGTCAAATAAACAACTTAAATAAAACATGCTTACTAAATGTGCCCTGTGCAGGTTTTATTTCTGATGGGTGGTATATAATAAATAAATAAATAAATCCATGGATATGGTTCAGCATGGAGGATCCTTGTAATTGATTGCTCATTTGAAAGTCATTGTCAGTTCCTGTACAGAGCTGTTAAGGTTACTGAGCATGTCGATGATGTTCTCCCCCTGCATGTTTAGAACTGCTGTGGACTGTCGCATGTACTCTCATATGTGTATGCACTGCGCATTTTCTTCCAGAAAACCCACCATCCCTTAGACTTGGTGCTGTCATGCAGCTCTTTGCCTTGCCAACACTTCAGCTGTAGACTGGATCGGTACTGGGGGGGGATGTCAGAGAAAGCTACAGGCTCTGGGCACTACTACTGCCAGTTGCTATGGTGCCTGGCAGTAGTAGTGCATCAGGAAAGTCATTGAGAATGCCAGAACTGTCAGCCATGGTCTGGACGATCCAGGAAAGGTAGAGGTCAAACGGCTGGCTCTCCTCGCTGTCTCTTGGCTGAAAACTGGGCAGATCCTGGTCCTGGCTGTACACAGGGAGGATAATGGATTACACAGCAGGAACTTCAAAGGTGCCTTCTGCCTTGCCTGCTGGGGCCAGTTCGGCTGCCAACGTGCTCTCGGATGCACGCCTGTCAAAAATTGGTTGAAAAACACATAAGAATTGCTACCCTCCTTACAGTAAATTATCTAGCCTTTCAGGGTCACTGCCCTATGCAGTACCCCAGCCCTACCCCAACTTACGAGCCTTCCCCTTGCTCTGCACCTGGTACATAGTCTAACATGATGCCAATAACCCATTTAATATAGTTATTGCTTACTCACCAACTTCCACAATTGTGGGCATTTTGGAGAGTCAATGGGCCCCTACATGCTTCCAACTGCATCCGGCCGAATAGTTGTCCTTACCAGTTCCTTCAGGAATGTGCATGGTGTCTCCTCCCTCACCCCATTGGTTGATTGTACTCAATTTTTTTACACCTTCTCTTTGGTTTCTGTGTGCATATTGTGCTAATGGGACTGAACCTGCTTTATTCTTTATTCCCAGGCTACTGACATCTTTGGCTATGAACTTTCAAATTCTCTTCTTGTTTGCCACAGTGTGCTCCCTAAACAGCGCACTGTACATCTTGCACACATGCTGGGTCAAAAGGTCCTTCTCTTCCATGCAGAAGTGGGTATTATGCACTCGCTTCTTCTTGTCCATCTGCTGCTTGCTGCACTCTTGGGAATTCCTATCTCCCTTACTGCTACTACTGCTCTTAAAGGAAATCAAAAACTGAAGTGCACAATACACAAACTGGCAAGTGCAGAACAACAAACACTTCCACACAATTGATTTTCTGACATGAATATAAACAAAAGGCCTTTGAATGGGAAACAGCAAGTTAAACATAGAAGACAAAAAGAACAGCAATCAAAAAAAAAAAAAAAAGCTGAAGGAATCAACAGCTCTGGCTGCTGTCCTCTAACACAGAGGTCCCCACACTATGACCTGTTGGCCAGACCTGGACTACAGAGCTAATTTTTCTGACATTCCATGCTTCTCTTTTCTGTGGCTGGATCCAGTTCCCTTGGGAAGTTGTACTTCTTAACTCATGGTGGCGGCAGAATATAAGAACATAAGAAATTGCCATGCTGGGTCAGACCAAGGATCCATCAAGCCCAGCATCCTGTTTCCAACGGAGGCCAAAACCAGGCCACAAGAATCTGGCAAATACCCAAACACTAAGAGGATCCCATGCCACTTATGCAGAGACCATTCCCTAAGTCAAATTGATTAATTGCAGTTAATGGACTTCTCCTCCAAGAACTTATCCAAACCTTTTTTAAACCCATATACACTAACTGCACTAACCACATCCTCTGGCAACAAATTCCAGAGCTTTACTGTGTGATGAGTGAAAACGAGTTTTCTCCGATTAGTCTTAAATGTGCTACTTGCTAACTTCATGGCGTGCCCCCTAGTCCTTCTATTATCTGAAAGTGTAAATAACTGATTCACATCTACTCATTCAAGACCTCTCATGATTTTAAAGACCTCTATTATATCCCCCCTCAGCCGTAGCTTCTCCAAGCTGAACAGCCCTAACCTCTTTAGCCTTTCCTCAAGGGGAGTTGTTCCATCCCCTTTGTCATTTTGGTCGCCCTTCTCTGTACCGTCTCCATTGCAACTATACTTTTTTTGAGATGCGGTGACCAAAATTGTACACAGTACTCAAGGTGCAGTCTCACCATGGAGCGATACAGAGCATTATGACATTTTCTGTTTTGTTAACCATTCCCTTCCTAATAATTCCTAACATTTTTTGACTGCTGCAGCACACTGAGCTGATGATTTCAAAGTATTATCCACTATTTTTTTTATTTTTTATTTAAGGCTTTTTTTATACTGATGATGCCTAGATGCCTCTCCCCCCCTCCCCCCTCTCCTCCTAGCACTCCTAAATTGCTTATCTCTTAGTGTCTTCCTTTTGTACATATGTATATATTTACAAACCTCATTGATTATTTAATGCAAATTTCCCCTTGTTATTCACACCCTCATTTATTCATTTGTTAACTTGTTTCATTTGTTCAATGTAAAGCGCCATGCCTGGCGTTTGTTTGTGTTACACTGTAAACCGATGTGATATCCTCGATGAATGTCGGTATATAAAAATTTTAAATAAATAAATAAATAAATAGATCTTTTTCCTGGGTGGTAGCTCCTAATATGGAACCTAACATTGTGTAACTACAGTAAGGATTACTTTTCCCTATATGCAACACCTTGCACTTGTCCACATTAAATTTCATCTGCCATTTGGAATCCTAATCTTCCAGACTCACAAGGTCCTCCTGCAACATATCACAATCTGCTTGTGATTTAACTACTCTGAATAATTTTGTATCATCTGCAAATCTGATAACTTCACTCGTCATATTCCTTTCCAGATCATTTACAAATATAATGAAAAGCACCAGTCCAAGTACAGATCCTTGAGGCACTCCACTGTTTATCCTTTTCCACTGAGAAAATTGACCATTTAATCCTACTCTCTATTTTCCTGCTTTTAACCAGTTTGTAATCCATGAAAGAACATTGCCTCCTATCCCATGACTTTTTAGTTTTCTTAGAAGCCTCTCATCTGGGACTTTGTCAAATGCCTACTGAAAATCCAAATACACTACATCTACCGGTTCACCTTTATCCACATATTTATTAACCCCTTCAAAGAAATGAAGCAGATTTGTGAGGCAAGACTTCCCTTGGATAAATCCATGTTGACTGTGTTCCATTAAACCATATCTTTCTATATGCTCTGTGATTTTGATCTTTAGAATAGTTTTCACTATTTTTCCCGGCACTGAAGTCAGGCTCACTGGTCTATAGTTTCCCGGATCGCCCCTGGAGCCCTTTTTAAATATTGGGGCTACATTGGCCACCCTCCAGTCTTCAGGTACAATGGATGATTTTAATGATATGTTACACGGGAAAAAAGTGGTACGAACATGCTCACAGACCTGCGGTTTTTCCTGTGCGAATGCATGCTAACAGCATGCAAAGGAGGTGATTAGTTAATCATAGGTAATGCAAGGAGCTGCGCTAATGCTAGGGCGGGTTTTTTAATGTGGGTTTTTTACCACCATGGTCAGGGCACGAGTTAAGTGTCAGTGCTGACTCGGGGGGCCTATGTCAACGTCCAAGCACCCTGAACGGTCTCGGACGCTGAGATAGGCACTCAGCTAAGTGCCTATCTCGGCGTCCGAGTAGCCAACTAGGCGCTTTTCTGGGCATCGGAACGGCCAGCTTAAGATGCTTCCCTAGGCGCTTTTCTGGGCGTCCGATCGTATAGATATGCGAACAACTAAGCACCTAGCTGTATGCCCAAATGGCAAGGTACACTAGGCGCCTTTCTGGGCACCCGATTGTGCAGATTTTTCTGCCACGAACAGAAGAGCACAAGTAGCCTGATAAGCGGCTGGCTGAACGCCTATCTCGGCTTCAGAGTGGCCAGCACAGCAAAGCGCTTTTCACGGCATCCGAGGAAGGCGCTTCCCTGGACGGACAGATACACGGCCAGAAGAGCATCAAGATTGTTGTGAATTAGCAGCCATGAAAATATTTGCCCTGTTTTCTGCAGCACAGTTATTTGAAATATTAAAAATACTTTCCAGGGTCGCTCACTCACTTTTATGCATGGATTATCGACGCGGGTTTTGAGCACGGATGCGACCGCTTATTACATAAGCCCTGTACCACGCTTAGGTACATCCATTTTTCCGTATGTGTGCGGATTTCTGCATGCGAGTCATTTGCATAATTTATTTTTTTTACATCCCGTGGAAGCGGTAGCTTCAGCTGCGCGCGGTGATCAAAACCCGCGCACATAACGAGCACCTGTTTTGCCGCGGGTCTTATTGCATTGGCCCCACAGAATGTGCTGATATCGAGCAGTCTCAGTTGTTGATTTTTATTTAATTGTCTTGTTAGTATTTTATGGTTTTTAGCTTGCAAACAGAAGACTCAGAAAGGACATGATAGACGTCTACAAGACCTCATGCTTGGAGAAGAATAAACCTCAAGCAAGAGATTGTCTACCCTGTCCAAAAGTACTAGGACGAGGGAGGCGTTCAGTGAAACTGTACGGTAGCAGTTTCAAGATGAACACCAGAAAATATTTGTCAGCAGGAAGGTAAATTGTGGAATCTGCTGCCATAGGATGCAGTTAAAGGAAGCAGCTCAGAAAGGTTCAAGAAGGACCTGGATGCATTCCAAAAAGACAAGGACACAGGACTGGGCTGCTGTACAATTTATCTACAGGGAGCACTTAGGCGAACTTTGATTTCGGTCTGTTGGGTGTTGCTAATAACGCTGCGGCCACTGTCAGAGACAGGATGCTGAGAAAGATGGACCATTGGTCCAACCCAGATTAGCAGTTCTTATGGAGTGAAGGAGTAGCCTAGTGGTTAAAGCAGCGGGCTATGAACCAGGAGACCAGCGTTTGTCCCACTGGTACTCCTTGTGACCTTGGGCAAGTCACTTTACCCTCCATTGCCTCAGGTGCAAACTTAGATTATAAGCCCTCCTGGGGATAGGGAAATACCTACAGTACCTGAATGTAATCTGCTGTGAAAAGTAGAATATAAAAAATCTAAATAAATGTTCTAACTTAGTACATACATGTGAGCTCTGGCTCCTTCATACACAAAAAAGTATGCCAGGGTTCTTTTCTTAATGGTAGGAGAATAAATCTCCAAGGCACTAGAGCTTCTTTTGACCACTGCAGTTCATGTGCACAATCAAGACAAAGTACAAAGGACGTGTGTTTACTTGGTGAAAGTGGAAAGGAAAAATATTTATGAAGAAACAGTCTCTCTACACTTCTTCGGTCCTCTAACATAAAGGGCAGAGTTCAATATTCAGAAAAATTACTTCAGAAAGTAAGTCACTGCTTTTCTCCAATAAGACTTCCGCTTATTGATCCTGAGCTGGATAAGCCTAACCCTTGAGAGAGACCTCACAGCAGGAGCGTTCTGCACACCTGGCCTCTCTTCCCGTCTCCTTCAGGCTTTAGGTGAAAGTTAGAATGGATCTATCCTAGGACTAGGGACAGATCTTCTCCTCTCTCACAGGAAAATGCAAGGACTGAACTTTCCTGCAGTAGGGCAAGTTTCAGTTCCTTCATCTGTTTTCTCAGCTCTTCTTTCTGGAAGATCAGCTCTCTCTCCTCTAGGGATTTACTAATGGTTTAGTCTTTTTTTTCTAAACCAGGGAAAATATCAGGTTGCACCTCTTTTTCTCCTTGAGAGCTCAAACTCTGACCTTCACTCTCTTTAGAGGAACTTCTAGTTTTCATCTGTATGGGTCTTTGCACTCAGGTGATTCCATCATTAAGTAGTGTGAGGTGAACTTCTCAGGCAGGAGAATTCCGGGTGGCAGTAAAATGTGCCCCCACCTAAAACACTCCTGCATCAGCCACCTCACTTTGTAACAGACAACTAAAGACAGGCCTGGCGGGACCATGGTGGATCCTATTCCACTGAGATTCGAAGGGAGGCCTGGAGGGGCCACAGTGGATTCCATCCTGCCGCAGGTCAAAGAGAGGCCTGGCAGGGCCGTGGCAGACCCCAACCCACTGCAGTCGAAGAGAAGCCTGGTGGGGCCTAGAAGATCCCCATGCTGCCGTGACCTGAAGAGAGGCCTGGTGGGTCCACAGTGGACCCCATGCCGCATGGCCCGACTAGATGCCCAGTGGACCCCAGACCACCGCAGTCCAAGGACAAGAGTTACCTACCCCAGTATGGAAAATCACTTCTCAAATATGGCTACCATTTTTTGTGGCCACCACTGTAAGCCAACAGCTGATTAAGGCACTGATTGCCATGCAAGCCAGCAGCAATTAGTGTGTGGTAGAGAAGAGCCAACCTGCATGAGCCAGCAGGAGTTGGGTGTGCTGGAGAGATGAACCAGCCCACGTGAGCTGATGAGAAGAGAAATACGCTGGGTAAAGTCCACTCCTGCTGCTGTCTGCCAATGATAGATCATAGAAACATAGAAATGACGGCAGAAGAAGACCAAATGGCCCATCCAGTCTGCCCAGCAAGCCTTCACACTTATTTTTCTCTTACTTATCTGTTACTCTTGGCCCTTATTGGTAACTTTTTGGTTCCAATTTCCTTCCCCCCTGCCATTGATGCAGAGAGCAGTGCTGGAGCCGCATCAAAGTAAAGTATCTAACTTAATTGGTTAGGGGTAGTAACCGCCGCAATAAGCAAGATACTCCCACTCTTATTTGTTTACCTAGCCTGTGCAATTCAGTCCTTGTTGGTTGTTGTCTGAATATAAATCCTCTTTTCTTCATCCCCCCCTGCCATTGAAGCAGTGAGCTGCACTGGATATGTATTCCAAGTGAAGTATCAGGCTTATCTGGTTTGGGGTAGTAACCGCCGCAACAAGCAAGCTACTCCCCCGCTTATTTGTGAATGCAAATCCTTTTTTCCACATTTTCTCTTGCCGTTGAAGCATAGAGCAATGTTGGAGTCGCATTAACCGTGTGTGTGTTTATTGAATAAGGTTATTAATCACCATGTAGTAGCCGTCATTCTCGCAAGCCACCCCCATGCCTCTTCTCCTCATTCACATCCTCTAGATTTTATGGATTCACAATGTTTATCTCACGCCTCTTTGAAATCCTTCACAGTTTTGGTGTTCACCACTTCTTCCAGAAGGACGATCAGGGGATCAGGGGAGGAAAAAAGAGGCAAGGTGAGCACAAAAGGGGAGAAAGAGAAGGGAACAAGGGGAGAAAAGGACAGAGGGGGTTGATGGGTTGGGATAGGGAGAGAGAAGAGAGGAGAGAGAAGAGGAAGAAGAAGAGGGAGTTAGGGAGGAGGAGCAGGGAGAATAGTAAAGGGGAAGTTGGTGGGCAGGAGAGAGGTAAAGAAGAGAGGAGATAAGTGAAAGGGATCAAGTGGAAAAACAGTAGGAGGCAAAGGGAAAGTATTTTAGGAAAAACTGTCAATGTGGCCACCAGCAAGGGCCACACTCTGAAACAAAAAAAGATGTTTTGTTTTGTTTTTTAATGGAAACCCCTGGCTTAGAAATAGCATCATAAAACCACAGTAACATTTCTTCTCTCCTTTGAAACTCATAACACCTCCATCTGACAGTTTATATTTAAAGAATTTTCTTTCCTCGAAAAGAAAAACTATTTTTATTACATAAGTACAAAATACACAGCACTAACAAGTATTGTTTCCAAGCTGTTTTAAAGGAAGATGTACTTTTGAACTTTGCTTTGAAAAGCAATGGTTTACACATAAAGGTGTATGACCCTTTTCAGCTATTTTGCAAATCATTTGAAGTCATTGTCACCTCTTGATGCTCTGTTCACAGTAAATGGAGATCCCACTTCTCAGAAAACAAAACATTAGTAAAATATAGTGAATGGTCCAACCAGTCTGCCTAGCAATTTTTAAATTATTTTATCTTTTTTTGTTCAGTTTTAGGATATTAGCAACTGCTGCTTTGTGCAGACTACTCCAAGCCTTCTGTGAAAGCAGTAGCAAGCGCTGCTCTATCCAGGTACCCCAAGCCCTCTGTTAAAGGCAGTAGCAACTGCCGCTCCGTGCAGACCACCCCAAGCCTTCTGTTAAGGGAGGTAGCAACTGCCGCTCCGTGCAGACTATCCCAAGCTTTCTGTTAAGGGAGGTAGCAACTGCCGCTCCGTGCAGACCATCCCAAGCCTTCTGTTAAGGGAGGTAGCAACTGCCGCTCTGTGCAGATGTCCCCAAGCTTTCTGTTAAGGGAGGTAGCAACTGCCGCTCCGTGCAGACTACCCCAAGCTTTCTGTTAAGGGTCGTAGCAACTGCCGCTCCGTTTAGACTACCCCAAGCCTTCTGTTAAGGGAGGAAGCAACTGCCGCTCCGTGCAGATTACCACAAGCCTTCTGTTAAGGGAGGTAGCAACTGCCGCTCCGTGCAGATTACCGCAAGCCTTCTGTTAAGGAAGGTAGCAACTGCCGCTCCGTGCAGACTACCCCAAGCAATCTGTTAAGGGAGGTAGCAACTGCCGCTCCGTGCAGATTACCACAAGCCTTCTGTTAAGGGAGGTAGCAACTGCCGCTCTGTGCAGACTACTCCAAGCCTTCTGTTAAGGGAGGTAGCAACTGCCGCTCCGTGCAGACCATCCCAAGCCTTCTGTTAAGGGAGGTAGCAACTGCCGCTCCGTGCAGACTACCCCAAGCCTTCTGTTAAGGGTGGTAGCAACTGCCGCTCCGTGCAGACCATCCCAAGCCTTCTGTTAAGGGAGATAGCAACTGCCGCTCCATGCAGACCATCCCAAGCCTTCTTTTAAGGGTGGTAGCAACTGCCGCTCTGTAAAGACTACCCAAGCCTTCTTTTAAGGGCAGTAGCAACTGCCACTCCATGCAGGTTACCCCAAGCCTTCTGTTAAGGGTAATAACAACCATTGATCTGTGCAGGCCATCCCAAGCCTTCTGTTAAGGGTAGTTGCAACTGCCACTTCGTGCAGGCCACATTCAAGCCCTAATGTTCAAGTTTTCATTTACAATAATGCAAAACCAAATACAGCTAAATTGTATTTATATATTATTTTAATAATGCGCAAAATAGAATACACCGTTTTGTACAAAGCATGTAGATAAAATATGCAAGGTAAATCCTTACCCCACAGAATGCACAATCAAAATGGTAGCGAGAAGAAATGGTCTTATAACATATCCGATACAGTTGCAGAAGTAGTACTTTAGAAGATCTCAAGAATGCAGCATATTTTATGGATACTACATCCCTGATGAAGATTGCTTCATGAGGGACTTGAAGTTGGAGACAGCCCTGGCACTTTTATGGTCTTTCAATTTTTATTATTTAAAAACAAAAAACATTTGAGGATTATATTGTATTCTGTTTAATTTTGTTTTGATATAATTTTTGAAGGTTTTGTATTATGCTTTTATTGTTGTAACACACCGTGAGTGTATGGTTAAGTATGAAATAAATAAACATTATTATTTTATCTTGCAAAATTATCAGAATGTGTACAAGGTTTTTGTTCTGTAAGCAAATTCTCTGACTTTGAAAGCTCTCAATAGCACAGCACTGGATGGCAAAGTCTTTGATTTGAACACGGAGCAAGCAGTAGGTAGCAGTAATGCAGCTTGCTCTGCATCACTCAGTTATTACACCTCAATTCTCTTCATGAGAATGGCTGTTCATGGGAATGCAAGTTGTTTGGGTTTAATTACTCGCCTTTCCAAATCTGAGCTCAAGATGCCTTACAAATTCAGATAAGAGTTGGTAGGTCTTTCCCCAGGGGGCCTGCCATCTGAGAGGTCTATGTACTAAACTGCAGTATTTTACCATTGGGAAAAATACCCTGTCAGCCGCGCATGAAGGAACCTCATCTTCTTAAAGGTCCCAAGCAGCCTGAACACCCCTCCCCCGAGCAATGAAAAAAATCCCTGGGGGTCTGGGGAGACCTCCTGTTCTGTCTCCCTACTTCCGCTTGAGGTGATTCCCGTGGTTCAAATGTTAAAAATAAAAACCCCTCCCTCTCGGCCCTGCTCATTTAATTAAAAATTACCTCCCCAGACCTCCAACCTCTTTCCCTACCCTAGATCTCTAGTGAGCTACTGAGGCTCGGAGTGCCCCCCAGGGCTCCAGATCTGGCACTCGTCATTTTCAAAATGCCAACATTTTATACATTTGCTGCACTATTTTATTCGCAAGAGATTACCTAGCAATGAGCTGATCTGTGTGCATTTGCATGCAAATGAGCTCATTACAATACTCACACTGTGCCAAGTTTGCCAGTAGGGAGAGGGGGAGATATAACATGCGGTATTTAAAATATCAAGGGTTACCACTGTGTTAGGGTGCGTTGCAATTTATTTTATTTATTTAAAATTTTCTAACCCGCACGCATCCATTGCTTGTACCTCATACGCAAATATTAAAACAAGCAGGACCAACCAAATTGAAGGTGTTAAACAACTGCCAGCAATAATCGAAAACAGTTCCTAAACACTGTTATTTATACAAATAACCCAGACCACAATAACAATAAAAAAAAAACCCCACTCACTTTGTACTTGAGGCAACAGAGAGTGAAGTGACTTGCCTAAAAGTCAGAAGGAGCATGTATAAGCAGGATTTAAACCTAGGTTTGCCTTGATTTATAGTCTGTTGCGCTAATCACTAGGCCACTCATTCAGTCCTTCTGTGCCCAGTTTAGGTTTGCAACCACAGTGGCAACACAAAAGGTTCCTGTGACGGAAGCACCTGCCCATTCAGAAGACCGAATCTGTGTAAGTGATTTTCAAAGAGATCCATTATGCTTTTTTTTTTAATACATGTACTTCAGATTAACTGCAAATGTGCTGTAACCCGTAACATCTAAATACAAAACAACACAATCAGACGCGGGTAGGAACCTGAAAATGTCCCGTATTATATGAGGTCTTTACCTTCTATACATATATATATAAAAAAATTATCTGGGACATTTTCAGGTTCCTACCCGCGTCTGATTGTGGGGGTTTTTTATACAGACATAATGTTTACTACACGTTTCTCCCTTACAACTACACGATACTTCAGTTCTGAAAAACACGACAAAACAGCACTGTCAACCCCCAACAACCTAATAAAGAACAAACTGTTCTGTACCAATGACATCGTTTTTGAACGGACAAATACTAACACAGCAAATTAGGACAAGAACCGCAGCAGTTCGCTCCTTTATGACAACATCATCATTCAGTTTTAAAATGCAGACAGAATCAAAATGTGCCTTTTTGGTTTCTGACCTACAGAACCGAATTTGCTTGGGGTCCACACAGTAAAAAATGGACTCCGTACTGGCAGAATATTAACTCTTAACTGTGCACGCAAAGCAAGACTACAGACAGCGATGGCAAACTCCGGTCCTTGAATACTGCAAATGAGTCTTTGTACTAGAGGCTGTTCTATGCAAATAACATGTCATGAAAATTGATTACAAATAACCTACAGACTCCCCATCCCCCACCCAGACTTGTCTGCAGCACTTGAGGGCCAGGGCTCACCAGCGCTGATAAAGGCTGTTAGATGGGCTTACACTGCAGAGGAAGCAACAGTTAAAAGTTCAGGTTTGCATGCATGTAAGTCGTGGAGTTGGGAAACGTAGTACCCGGGAGGGACTCGGGAGGAAAATAATGGGATTCCCAACACTAAACAAGTCATGGAAAAAAAGCAGGTGGGTCTAATGAATACAAGCCTCAGCATTACAGGATGAGAACATTTCCTATGGCAATAACCTTGGTCAATGATGGTATAATAAAAGTAGCCAGGTGGTCTTCAAGACATAAAACAAACTGTTCCACTGGCGAATGTATTACTAGACTATCACATTGTTTCTATGCACGGATTTTAAAGTCAGGGAATGAGTCATCTAAATATCCTTGCCACCCTGGAGAAAGGGCTCTCTCTCTCTCTCCCTGGATGAACTTTACTGATCAAACATAGAAGCTGAACCTTTGAGGTTTAAATGGAGAAATCTGGGACTTCTGAGCAGAGAGAAATGCCGATGAGTCATCACTTTTGAATTTTCAAAGAAGCAAGCCTGTTTATGGCAGCAGAGCTATTTGTATTCTTTCTCGTGTGAATTAGGCTTCAACACAGGCTAAGGGTGATGCAGGTCCCGGGCATATTTTCATCCTGACAAGGAATTATTGACTCGAGTCTATAAACATGGTCATTCGGCATCTACCACCCTGCCCCAACTACCACTTGAGCTGCTGGGGGTGTGTTTTATTTGTGACAAATATTTAACCAGAGACCATCTCAAAAAGGCATGGAGCTTCCTGCAGTACTGCCCCACACTGGCGCCACTGCAGTAAAAGCACGCGGTAAAACAGGTGCTCGTGTTGGGCGCCCGGTTTCCTAACGTGCGCACATCCACAGCCCCTGGGTGCCCAGTGCAGTGGACAGATGAGCTGCTGTGCTAAAAAGGACGCGCTAGGGAAATGGCATTGGGTGCCCAGGAAAAGGCTGCGAGCAACCGTTTTATTGTGCCACTGATACAATATACACGCACAACATCCATGGCCTGTCTATATATTGTGCACCCCAAATTGTTTTTCCCCTTTCATTTTGTCATGATACAGCTTTCTGTGGTTCCTCTGACTAAGTATCGCCACGATACTAAGTAGGAGGCACCACAGAAAGCAGGAATTTTTTTTGTTTTTTTTTATGAGTCTTTGATGCGCGGCAAGGCTTAACGCCAGCTCCGGGACTGGCGTTAAATTTGCCACGTTAACAAGGGTGCATTGGGCGAGCGGTAATTTAGTGCATCGCAGATAATAGCTAATAGCCTCCCCTACATGGAATTTTCATGTGAAGAGCGCTGATAACTATGCACAAGTTTGGACGCACGTTTTGGACGCGCTGATGCCCTTATAGCATCAGGGGTTATGGTCACGGGTCCAAAACGCATTTCCAACTTCTCGCTAAGCTGTGCGTTAGGCTGGGCGCACTTTATTACATCGGCTGCATTGTGAGGAACACCTTGACAGCATTAAAAATACAATCTGAACGTAGGAAGGGCGGGTAATAAATGTTTCTAAATAATAATAATCATAAATATTTAAGTTCAGCCACTTTTTTTCAGCATGTTAATGCTTAGTGCAGACAGAAAGCAATTTCATAGTATGTGACTGTCATGCAGACTGTAGCTTAAATGGATAACAAGTACCTTTCAAAACCTTGTGCACATCAAAGAAAACTAAGGACTTTCAATCATCTTTTCTTAAAGGACAAAAGGCCAGCTTGATGACTCTGTGGAAGTGCTGGCTGGGGATGCTGTGGTGGCAGCATTCACAGCCCGGGTGAAGAGGGAGTCTCAGTCCTTGTGCAATAGTGACAGCTAGTGGCTGCACTTAGGAACTACAATTGCAGGGTTCCAGAAACTGTCACTGCGATGACTGGGTTTTAAGTGAGTTGACAGGGGGGATATAAAAAACCCTGGACAGTTGCAAATGAAAAATCATGACACCATGGTCCAACAGAGACTGGTTCTGACTGAGTTGGAAGCCCAAAGGCTCAGGAGGAAAACAGCTAGCCCCCACCTCCTTAGAAAGAACCAAAGACGGTGAAACACAGGGAAAGAACAGCGGTCTTCAGGTCATTAAATTATTTACAGTACTTATTTGTTTGAAAGATAAGATTTAAAAAAGATGCAAATGAAATGTAAATTTTTTTTTCACTATCTCTGTAAATGAGACTATAGAGTCAGCCACAGCTGGCACTTAGACTTCTCTTACTAACATCAGCTTTCACTACCTAATAGATTTAATAACACAGCAGACAGAAAACAAAACATAGTATTTGTATAGCACTGGATAATTTTTCCTAATTCTTCATCACTGCTAATGCAATGGATAGTCTGGCATTTACTAATATATAACTTATTTAA
The DNA here is from genome assembly GCF_901001135.1 of Rhinatrema bivittatum. Classification (NCBI taxonomy): domain Eukaryota; kingdom Metazoa; phylum Chordata; class Amphibia; order Gymnophiona; family Rhinatrematidae; genus Rhinatrema; species Rhinatrema bivittatum. The sequence continues at coordinate 89,162,716 of NC_042623.1, forward strand.
AGCAATCCAGCACATATAGAGCCGGATTTTAAAACATATAGGCGCGTAAAACCCAGGGTTTTACAAGCGTAGGTAGCCTTATGAGCGCCAGGCCAATTTTCAAAGGCCCAGCCACGTGCATATACCCCGGGACCTGTGTAAGTCCCGGGGTTGCTGAAGGGGCCGGTCCGGGGGCGGGGCTAGAGGCGCCTGGGGGATTGCGTGCCGGCAGGGTGAAGGGGAAGGGAGGTCAGGCTAGGGGGTTGGGAAGTTCCCTCCCAGTCCGCTCCTTAATTGGAGAGGACTGGGAGGGAACTAGGGAAGGCCCAGATGCGTCGCCACATGTATCTGCAAAAATGCTCCCCCCCCTTGCGTGTGCCGACCCAGCATTTTAGAACACGCGCACGCCTGCGCATGCATGTTATAAAATTGTGTGTCCATGTGCGCGTGCCGGGTAGCGCACGCACATAGATGCACACAAGCATTTAAAATCTACTCCAATATGAATATTATGGTACTTGGAGCACTATTTGCAAAATATTGTCAATGGAGGACTGATCATATTTGTAAAGGAGATAGACATGAATATTAAGAAGGTGATACTTCAGATTAAGGACAAGGAAGCGTTTGTGAGTTGGAGAAGTGTCAAGTATCTTTTTTCTTCGCTTACCTCTCCCTATTCGTTTCTCCTGCCACCTTCATTCACCTTTAGTGACTAGCCAACATATGAGAACAAAAAAACCTCTTTTTTATTTCTATTACTAATCTAGAAATATAATAAATGGACAATCCTGCTACAGTATATAGTTTATCACCTGCACGGCATGGCAATTGCTACCTTTAACAGAATGCATGAGGGTAACCTGCATGGTGCAGCAGTTACTACCATAAGTCACTTGCTGAGCAGACTGGATGGACCATTTGGTCTTTATCTGCCGTCACTGCTATGTTACTATATTACAAAACATTCCAGTGTATTACAATAAAGATCAAAGGTTACTGAAATTACTTACTGATTTGTCCTGTAGGCTGCAGTTGCTTTTAACGTGCCATCCAAGAGTTTACTCTAAAAAGTTATTCACAAATAATAGCTTCCAAAATTGTTCCACCTGACTTCTTCTCTCTCTGGTGTTTCATTACTTGCCGTACATATCACTCATAAAGTGAAGCTCGTTGAAGCTGGTGCCGTATTTCAGGATAACTCCACATCCAACAATATACACAGGGAGCTTCAATTTCAGTTTTTATTTTATTTTTCCCAGGAATTTATCATTATTTATTACAAGAACAAAAATTATATTTAACCAGAAAAAAAATGCTATTTTTTCCATTACTTTCTCCTGTTTTTGTTTTTATCAACAAACACTGATAAACTATCATGAAAAATAAAATAAGCAAGTTTTGTTTTCCATAGATAGCTGGATGAATTAGCAATTATATATGGGTAACGTCATCTGACGACACTGAATTGACTCGTCTCTGCAAGCTGGTAGAGCTTTTAGCTCTACTGAACATATGCAGTAGTACCCACAAGGGGATTGCCTCGTGAGCCTCCTCAGTCTATAACTGAGCTAATGCTAACTGAGTAGTTAACTCTCCAAGGAGACGGGCAGGATTGCCATGGCTAATTCCTCCTGCTATCTATGGAAAAACCATTTACAGCAAGCAAACTTGCTTTTTCTGTTGATAAGTAGGCTGAATTAGTCATTAAATGTGGAGAGTTCCATGCTGAAGATTGCAGCAGAGCGTTTACTGATTAAGCAACCTGGACTCCACCGTGGAGAATGGACTACTGTGAGAACAGATTTCACAAAACAGCCTATCCGAATTTACTCTCTGTCCTTGATAGAATGTCCAGATAGTAATGGGATGCAAACTGAAGACCAGTAGCAGCTTTGCAGATGTATTTGAGAGGCACTCAGAGCTGAGAAGCCATTACACTCACTTGTTGGGATTTTTATGAACTCAGTGACATGCAATCCTGCTAAGGTGTAGCAGTAGTCAATGTACTCAGCTATCTTGTTTGACAAAGTGCATTTGGCAACTTATATACCTAGGGGTAGATTTTCAAAGGGGTACGCGCGTACGATATGCGCATACCCCCCGAAAACCTACCCCAAACCCCCCCTGTGCGTGCCGAGCCTATTTTGTATACGCTCGGCGGCTCGCGCAAGCCCCGGGACGCGCGTAAGTCCCGGGGCTTGCATGGAGGGGCGTGTCGGGGGCGGGCTGCGAGTGACGTGGCGGGCCCGGGGGCGGGCCCGGGGGCGTGGCGCCGGCCCGGGGGCGTGGTCGAGGCCTTCGGACCAGCCCCCGGGTCGAGTGATGGCGCGCCAGCAGCCCGCTGGCATGCGCAGATTTACGCCTGCTTTCCACAGGCGTAAATCTGCCAACAAAGGTGGGGGGGGGTGGGTTAGGTAGGGGAAGGGAGGGGAAGGTGAGGGGAGGCAGAAGGAAAGTTCCCTCCGAGGCCGCTCCAAAATCGGAGCGGCCTCGGAGGGAACAGGCAGTGCGCGCTGGGCTCGGCGTGCGCAGGTTGCACAAATGTGCACCCCCTTGCGCGCGCCGACCCCGGATTTTATAAGATACGCGCGGCTACGCGCGTATCTTATAAAATCCAGCGTACTTTTGTTCGCGCCTGGTGCACGAACAAAAGTACGCCCGTGCGTACATTTATAAAATCTACCCCATTATGTTCTTATGTTCTTATGAAAGCCATTCATGCTCCTTCACTGATGTGGTTTATCTTATCCAGTGCAGCCAATGTGAAGATGGATGCTATGGGTCAGAAATTAAAGACAAGAATAAATCTAGACAGACACAAGATAATAAACTACAAAGAAGATTAGGGTTAGACTTTGATAGGGGAACATTTTTCCAGGCCAGAACATTGCATCAATGACCTTATGACGAGGAAACGAAAAAGTAGCTTCACAACTATCCAAGAATGTAAGACATTCAAATTAAAATGATCAGGTACTTCAAATCAAAAATATAAAAGGATGTAATAGGGACATGGATTTCCTCCCCCATTATCAAACATAAACATATCTTTCTCTCTTAGACTTCTCACCACTATGCTAACACATCACTCCCTCTTGCATCTCTCCCTAGCCCCCACCCCCTACACCACCATTTTATTTACATCATCATTGTAATGTAACCTGTGATTTACTTGTATATTTTGGTAACATCACCCTCTGCATTAATCTGCTCATTTTGTTATGACCTGACACAGGGAGTGTAGCTCTTGAAAGCTACTCAGTAAATCAGTCCAATAAAAAGGTATCACCTACAACTTTTTTGTTGACCCTTATTTTTAGCTATCCAAGAGGACTAACAAGGAAATAATACTACTTTATCTAAAGCAAGTGAATAATTAACTTGTATCAGAGGGACAGAGCATTATTGTAGTAAAGACTTGCCTTTGAGGCTGTAGTAAAAATGAATAAAAAATTAAAAGAAATGCCTACATTTTGGGGAAAATATATACGTGTTCTTGCCGAGAAACACTTTTGTATGGTGAAGTCCATCTCTTCATTATAACATGTATGCTTCTTTGTAGAAAATTATACTGAATATAGGCAGCTTAGTGGTACTGTAAAAGGGCAATTAAGAGTAAATTTAGGGGGGATGTCCTCCCATTTTCTCTCCTTTCCCCTCCTGGCATGGAGGAGGAGTCCAGTGGTTAGAGCAGTGGGCTGTAAAGTAGGGAAGCCAGGATTTAAATCCCATGACCTCTCCTTGGACATGTCACTTTGCTCTCCATTATGTCAAATGTAAACTGAGATTATAACCCCTCTGGGGGCATGGATATACCTATAGTTCTCAAATAAAATCTGCTCTGAAGTGTTTGAAAGGTGAAATATAAATTACACCCTCAACACCACTATTGAATCAGCAAAATGTGTGTGTAACACGGCAGTTGTTCTGAATTCACCCTGAGACCCAGGCATATCATTTTCATTGACTAAGCCATGGAACCAGCCACCTAGAAGTAATTTTCTTGAAATGTGCAAACTCCATTTATGAAGGATCAGTTTTCTCTCTTTTATTTCTGAGGAAAAAAGAAGTAAATTAGCAACTTTAAAGCAGCAATACCAGTTCGAGTTTTCAAAATATTATATTGGGTGAATTGCTTCTTCTTCAGGTACATGGCTAACAGGATGGCCCCACGGGCCACTGTTCTCACCTTGATGCCACCGAGAATGGCCCAGGATGCCATCAACATGCTCAGGTGGCTGGGACGCCACTATTTCCTCAATGCTGCTAAGTGTGGCTCCATATGCTGCCATGCTGCTCCTGTCCCAGAACCTCCTTAGGCGTGTGCGTGCGCATGCATCATATGGGCCCCGCAGCAGGACATGCTGGCCTATTTAAGCAAAGGCTTCACAGCATTACCTCGCTTCAGCAACAGGTCTCCTGCCATGCAGTACATGTTGCCTGCATGTTCCTGTTCTCCTGAATTCCTGAATCCAGCCTTGCCTCGTCCAGCTTTGTTTTCAAGCCCTGCCTCGTCTTCCAAACTTGCCTCAACCAGCTTTGCCTTCTAGCCCTGCATCATCCAGCCTTGTCTTCCAGCCTTGCCTCATCCAGCTTTGCCTTCTAGCCCTGCCTCATCCAGCCTTGTCTTCCAGCCTTGTCTTCTAGCCTTGTCTTCCAGCCTTATCTTCCAGCCTCCCTTGTCCAGCCCACCTTGACCTGTCTGACTTGTCCAGTATCTCCTATGTGTGCTTGTCTACCTTGTCTTGACTCTCCAGATCTTGACCTCTTACCTGGCCATGACCACTTTTGCCTGTCACCTGGACCTGACCACTCTTGCTAGCCGCCTGCCTCAATCTTGGCCTGTCTCTAACTACATTAGTCTGCTGCCTGCCCTGACCCCAGTGTGCCTCTAGATTCTCGTTCTCTTCACTGCCAGCCGCCAGAACCCAAGGGCTCAACCTGCGAAGGAGGTGGCTGGTACAGATGAAGTTCCAGACTGTCCTGCCACAGGATGTATTCGTCAGCTGCAGGTGTGGGCCTCATGTGTTGCAACTGGGAGAAGCGGTGGACCCTTGGGCCGGCCTGGTGAAAGGAGGGTTCCTTCGAACAGACCGGGAGGCAGAATCAAGCTGGGGATCTGGCGGCGGCTTCGCCCTGGAGATCCTAGATCCCCCCAGGAGGAGCCTTGTAGGGATCTGGACCGCTGGGACTTAGGCGGTCTCAAGCAGGAGGATCTGGGAGGACTTCACCCAGGGCCCTGGATCCCCCCAGGAGGGGCCCGTAGGGATCTGGACCCCTGGGACTTACGAGGCTGGAGCAGACGAAGTAAGAAGCAGGTCCAAGGTCAAGGCAGGCGGCGAGCAGGGAGCGTCAGGAGCAAACCGGAGTCAGGAACCAGGAAATCAGCAGAAGAAGGAACAGCTGGAGCAGGAACTGGAACAGGCACAGGAACACCAGGAACCAGGAACCAGCGGGACGGCAACTAGACTCTCAAGAGAGGGACCTTGTTGCAAGGCGAAGTTTCTGAGTCAGACGCCGGCCTATATACTCTGCTGGCATCTGACGTCATCCAGGGGGCTGTCCAGCACTTCCGGGTGCTGGACCTTTAAATGCCCCAATCTCGTGCGCGCACGTTGCAACGCGAGGGGGGCGGAGTTATCGACGGGCTCGGTGGCGTCTCCCACGTGGAGACGCCGCAGCTATGCGGCCTACCAGTCCGGGACCCTGGCGCTCCACTCCGCGGTCCGATGCGGAGGTAAGTGGGCCCGGCCCCGATCGTGGGGGAGGCGGTCGGGGCCGCAACATCATGGGCTCACCCTCGAGGCTGCGACAACTACGCCACAGCACAAAGGGCTCACGCACCTGCTATCCATCACACTTTCTTATTTGCCCTAACATAAATTTATTTCTTATATTTCTTTATATTCTATTGGTATAAAGGGTGTGTCTGAGGTTATTTTTTTCTGTCTGTAGTTATTTTTGTCTTAATGTTTTTTGCTTAACGTTTTTATTATACACTGCTTTGTTGTGACATATAGTCAGGAAAGGTGGTTTATACATTTTTTTAGTTGAACTGACTTTTTAAAAATCAGTATAGACACTAGAGATGTGAATCGGAACCAGAATCGGTTCGGATTTCAGTTCCGATTCACATCTCTAATAGACACATACCCTACTGTCTTATTGGCCCAGCTGTATACTTCCAAGTGGGAATACCAACTAGGGTCAGGCAGGACTGAGAATACTGCAGAGGCCTCTGGGAGGGAGGGAGTCCACAGACTGTTGCACTGTAGTGACACCTTCAAGCCAGCGTAGAGCCTGCTGAAAGAAACCATCATCTGGGCCTCTCCACCAAAGACTATTACTGGAATGGCAGTCTGGGACGGGGGAAGAGGAAAACAAACTGGGGAAAAAAATTCCCAGGAGCTGCACAATGATGGCGCATGACGGCTGGAAGCTAATATTGAACAGCAACGAAAACTGATGGTCAATACAATAATTTCTCCTTTCTTGTGTCCATTCTTCAGTTGTTCAAACTAGATTCATGTTTTATGCACTAGTGTGACGCCTGCTTTGGGTTTTGATGAGGGCATGCACTGCATTCCCTGTTTTATTTAAATCCATAATGGTTTGCCTAGCTAGAATGAAGGAGCGTATATAAAAACCTGAACCATTTCCTATCTACTTAGAAATGTAAAAAAATAATCAAAATAGAGGTTTTCATGATTAATTTGTCAACTAAGGGTCTGATTTACTAAAGCTTTTTCTCCCATTCTATGTCTATGGGAAACATGCTTAGCAAAAGAGACACTAAATTATCCAAAAAGAATCTGTGCTCCCACCATTGCTTTAAATCATACCAGGCACAAAAATCTGGAAGATCTGTTTTAGGGACTGGGTTCTACATTTCCTGATGTGTATTCATATTAAGAGATAGCCAAAATAAAGGGCACTATCTCGTTTCACAAACACCTCCAAGATGCCTTTCCACTTCTAAGCACTACAAATGGGGTCTGATCTGAAGCATCCTCTCCTCCAAAGCCACAGCTTGTAAATCACTAAGAGCCTCCAAAGATGATGGGAGGAATTTTATCTTGAGATCAACTGGTTTTTGGAGAGATCTATAGTAGGGATGGAGAGAACTATTAGATGGGTTTCTCCAATCCCTCAACCCATTGGAGATGGCAGAAAAGAATACTTGAGATTAATTAGGAAGGCAATCTAGTGCTCTCATAAGTGCTCTCTAAGCCATGGAACTGGCTTTATAAGCAGTTTATAAGCTTTATAAGGCAACCCAGTGCTCTCTAAGCCATGGAACTGACTGACTAAACTATAAAGAAACAAAGTCAAATAGTGCAATTACATTGAATTATTCAGCTACCAAAACGCATTCCTACCAAAAGCTTGAGAATCTAAAAAGACACTTTTTTTTTTTTTTGAGTCAGTGGTCTATCAGTAGCTGCAGACAGAAAGATATAAGAAGAGTGCCTCCTGTTTTCAATTCTAGTTAATGTCTATGGAAAGAAAAGCTTTTGCATTACAATAGGAAAAAGAATGCAGGAATTCATTTCTGCTGTGTTCCACCATTGCTCACGAGGTAATGCAGCACAATCACATGGAATTCTCGGATCATAGATGGAAACAGGAAACGTGTGGAGGGAATCTGGAGAGCATGCAGACTCTTTTCTGCTTTTCAAGTCTGCAGAGCTGGGTCAGTGCATCAGGGGGGTGGGGTCTTTTACCCTGGAGCAGCACAGATGCCTTGATGTAGTTAGACATGAGTAAAGAATGTACGCTGAACTTCAGCAAACATTTTCCTTACTCGGGAGCTAAAAAAAGAGTTCACTTCTGATGCAGTCAGCTAATGGTATGCTAATCCATTGGGAGTTTTAAAAAACCACACTAACCAGAAACTGTGCACAGGAAGACATGCTTAGCACACAGAAAACATGATTTATGTGCATAAAACTGTTTTCGGCACATAAATCCTGAGTACCAGATCCCTGCACCCACAAACTCCAGATTCAGACTCATATATTAAAACTAGCACCACAAGCGTTACTCCATCTCTGATCAGAAGCTAAATTTCCAGGGTTAATAAACACATGAGTTAACCCTATACACCTCTCTGCATTGAGGAGTAAATTGCTAATGGCTTGATTAACATGAGATTTGCATGGAAGCATGCTAAGTTGTGCACACAGGCTTCTGATTGCTAAACTCCTTGTTAAAATCAGGAGTAAAGTTATACGTACAGAAATGTGCCATGTGCACACAATCACGTTAACACATGCACACGGCCATGTGCACCTTATTACATTAGCCTAAGGCAGAGTGTCTCAAAGGCAAGGATGAAGGAACATGATTATTTGGGGCATAAAGTTGCCCGTCAAAGGGAAGTGAGAGAACTGGTAAATGTGAATTAGAAAACAATTAAAAGAAATGTTGTTAATCCAGGATTATTATTTGTTATTTTAGTTCTGCTTTTACATTTTCTTTCAACTCTGGCTGCTTGTTTTTAGACTTTATATTCAGGAAAATTTGAAAGTTTTAGGTGTAAGAGAGGGCAATGGGCTGTTTAAAACTGTGATGCAGCAGCAAAGATCTAGAAACCGAAGCTCGAACCAATCCAGCAGGACGGACTAATCCTCTTATTTCAATATGCATATTGCTGCTATTCCACCATGGTTGGTAGTTTCCAAATTCACATTTTTTTTCAATCCTGACAGCGTCCCTTTCAGTTCATACACTGCAAATATCTCACCAAGCCAAAATCACTGAGGAGTGACCTAGGGATTAGAGCTGTGTGCTAAGAACTAGGGTTCAAATCCCACTTCTCCTCCCACGGACACTCCTTGTGACCTTGGGTAAGCCAATTCATCACTCATTGCCTCAGGTACCCACATTCTGGAAGATTTCCAAAGGCCTGTGCGTGCCAAAGCCAGGAGACACGAGCATGTCTCCGGCCAGCACGCGCCACGCAGATTTTAAAAAGTGGCCGCGTACGCATGTATCTCTCGGTACACGCACAAATGCAAAAGACCAAAAAAATGGGCGGGCGTGGGCGGAGTATGGGCGAATCCGTAAGTAAAAATGTGTGCATAAGCAATTACGCGCATAAGCAGGCCGGGGTCCCCCACCATGTAACTTTACTTCTGCCATGGAGGAGGTGTAAGTAAAAAAAACAAAGAAACTAGTCTACTCAGCAGGGTTTCAAGGGTCAGGGCAGGTAGGGTAAAAGAAATGCTAGTTAGCTGGGGGGGGGGGGGGGGTAAGGAAGTCTTATCATTTAACTAGGTGAACTAGGAATAGACTGGAGAAATGGGTATTGCCGAAGGCGCGCGTATCTTACAAAATCCCCCCACTTATGCGGTAGACGCGGAATTTGCATGCACCCATATAAAACTGGGCGCGCATGGTCACGTGTCCTGCCGATTTTATAACGTGCATGCGTGTACGTGCATATGTTATAAAATGGACGCGTCCATTTGCACGTGCCGGCAAACACACGCACACGTGAACCTGCGCACCGGAATAAAAGTTACCATCTTAGACAGTAAGAACAGTCATGGAGGCAGGGACTTACTGTACCTGAATACTTATCACCATTGCAGAGCACTGCTTATATATCCAGTGGTGTACTATTATTATTGTTCAGCCAGGTAAGGCGTCAAAAAATGGTGCAAATTCAACATTTACTAACTAGAGCTCCTGGCACTACTTTTCTGCAAAATATTGGTGATAATCCTGATACATATGATATAGTCAGAAACCAGAATGATTTGAGTAAGTGCATTTGTGCATTCTATACATGTTTTGTTTGACTATAAATCAGTCACTGTCAAGTTACATGAAATGACAAATCTGCCATTGCCTCAGGTATTCACTTAGGGGGTCATTTTCCAAGTGGCTCGCACGCGATAAGGGACGTTTCGCACGCGAAAAGTCCCTTATCGTGTGCGATACCAGGATGGGGGCGGAGTCGGCCCCGGAAGAGGAGGAGTCGGGGGCGTCACCAGGGCCGACTCCGCAAAGACGCCGCGGACGACGAAAAGGTAAGGCCCTTTTCGCGTCCTATTTCGCGCCCAATAGCTACACCTTCTATGGTGGCGCTATTGGGTGCGAAACCGGCAGCGATCGCACCGCAGTGGTGCGATCGCTGCCGGCTAGCGCAGGACCGCCCCCCGTTTCGGCCCCCCGCCCCTCATTACCTAAAGTATCGCAGGCCTGCGATACTTTAGAAAATGAGGCTCTTAGTGCCTTATTTACTAATCATTTTTCCTACAGAATGTATGTATTTTATTTATACATAAACTTGTGTTCCAAAATTTCCATGCATCGTGTTTAGTGCAGATTCCAAATAGATACACGTAATCACATAAAACATAAAAGACACATATTAAAACTTACAAAAACATTAAAAAATGTTATAGCTAAAACTATACAGCAACTGATTTGCTTACCACACTCATGACCCTTATGTGTAAACTTGCAAGAAAAACCATACTTTAATTCCCTTCCTAAACAGTCTGATGCCTGCCTCCATTCTCAACTGCAACAGCAATTCATTCCATAATTTTGGGCCAACACGTGCACGAGCAGTCTGCAAATTATAGGACTTACATACTGGCAATGCTAATAAATTTGTACCCAATGATCTCAATGCTCAGGCTGGCTCATACCAGTGCAGGCTTTTTGTAAGTACACAATGAGTTCCTGAGAGTAGTAGTTTGTGTGTAATAATCATTAAGCAAAATTGGGACCTCCATCTAATTGGCAACCGAGGTAAGGTGCGCAGTACTGGAATTATGTGCTCTTTCTTATTAATGCCACAGAACAGCCCTGCAGCCACATGCTGAATCAGTTGCAATGCACATAACAATGAGAATGTCAAACCTACTAATAAACCGAGCCAGTAATCTAAATTACTGAGTACCTATGTAAGCACAACGGTTTTGAACATCTCTGGACTTATGTAATAACAAAGTGCTCAGCACATTTTAAGCCTATAAAACAATACTTTTACTAAATGCTGAATATGAGACTTCATTGTTAAGTGTGGGTGTAAAATAACTCCAAGATTCCGAACTTGAAATGTCAAGGGTAAAAAAGCACTATTACATTGGAACATTAAAAATTTCTTCTACCAGTGAACGTTTTTGTTTTTGCAACATTTAATAATAACAACTCATTTTTTGTCCCCCAATTTTTTACAGCATCCGTTTGATAAATCTGTAATGTAGGAGGGGCATTGCTCTCTTCACTAGGAATAAGAACATAAGACATGCCATCCTGGGTCAGACCAAGGGTCGATCAAGCTCAGCATCCTGTTCCCAGCAATGGCCAATCCAAGTCACAAGAAGCGAGCAAGTACCCAAACATAAATAGATCTCAAGCTACTACTGCTTATTAATTAATAGCAGTTTATGGATTTTTCCTCTAGGAACTTATCCAAACCTTCTTTAAACCCAGTTACACTAACTGCTGTAACCACATCCTCTGGCAATGAATTCCAAAGCTTAATTATACAATTGTACATCATCCAAATAAATATAAAATTGAACTCCCATTGACTGGATAAACTGTCCTAAGGGGGATAAATATATGTTGAAAAGTGCCGACGAGACAGATGATCCCTGTGGGACTCCTGTAAGGAGAGGTTTCTATTTTGAGCTCCCCATCTGAACCCTTTGATTTCTTTCCATAAGGAAAGAAGTGAACCATTTAAGAACTACTCCATCCAAACACAAACTACATTATCTGGATGTTGAGATTATACGGGACAGGCTATGGAACGCCAAAGCAATATCTAAATGGATCAATACCCCTGTCTGACTTTGATCCAATGGGAGAAAAGCCTTTAATAAATCAGGCTTGTAACTTTTTGGGGGCAGGAACAGCACACCATTGTACAGTGCTGGCTATCTCTAGTAGTGCTATAAAAAAAATGATTACCGTTGTTATCTCTCTTTTATTCACAAAATTTACAGCGGAGTAGCCTAGTGGTTAGAGCAGCAGGCTGTGAAGCAGGGAAGCCAGAGTTCAAATCCTGCTGCTACTCCTTCTTGTGTCGTTGGGCAAGTCACTTAACCTTCTATTGTCTCAGGTATAAATTTAGGATTGTCAGCCCTCTGTGGGCAGGGAAATACCTACAGTTCCTGAATGTAATCTGCTCTGAAGTGCCAGAAAGGTGGACTATAAATAAATAAATAAATAAATACCGTGTACTGGATTAAAGATCTTGCATCAGCCGTTCTGCACATTGTGAAGGAGACCAGACAGCTACAGGTTAGAAAGGACATGCTGAGCTCACCCCTGGTTTTGAAACTGCTGTATCTATGGTTTGTACTCCTGCTGTTCTTAGATAAATTTGAATTACAAATTCATAGATGAAATGGGGTAAAACCTAGGCTGGCCTAGCCTGACCCATAAGACATGGATCTATTTACGACCATGCTCCAAAGTAACACTGCAGTAACACAAGCACTCACTAATTTGAGTACTTATGGTGACTTTTAAGACCTACTTAATAGGGTATAAGAGAAGTAGTGACTTTATATTGTACACAATGTGAAGATACCTGGGTTTTTTTTGTTTGTTTTCTTCAAATGATTAGACCAGGGTTAAGCACTGATACTGATGCCATATTAACGTGAAAAGTACAGCTAACGAAACTCTTTTCATTAGGAAATTCAGTTTATTCATGGTTCAAGCACACACTTACCAATCAGTACATCATGCAAGAAGATTGCTGTCAGCCATTACTATCATAATTATCAGCATGAATCAATTACATGGTAACATATAGCACAAACGTGTTACAACTCAATGACTGCGCCTGCTTCTTGGGCAAACAAACTTTTCTATATCAACTACTCGCTCTCCTCTGCTATTATTTCATTATAGAATTTTACTGCCACTACGATATCTACATTCTGTAGTCCACATTACATTCATCCTCTGTTCCTTATGACTGCTTCTGTTTATTTCAGTTTATACTGAGGTACAATAAGCAACACTGGTCTCATGACAAGACCTAATCAGTAGATATTACAATCAGATATCTCGGATACGCAGCTATAGACCACTAACCTTTCTGCAAATGGAAACACAAATACCAATTCCAAACCCTCATTACTTTCTGTCTCTGCAAAACGGAAGAGGAAAGGATTAACAAAAAAAAAAAAAAAGGCCTACCCAATTCATCTCCTGCTTCCCGATTATTCTAAATCTGTCATTTTTGTCTCTCAACTAAAAATATGGAAAGTGCCCGGCAATGCACTTCAGCTCCAGTACCAGTCTGTCAACCTCGTGATTGTTCTGCTAGCTTGAACATGCTGGTGCCTATTTTTTTTAATTAGTAATCTCGTAACCATGGAAACTAAAGCAACCAGCAGTTGTGAGACCCAAGCCCACAATATGTTGGTGACTTTATCAAACAGTCCTGTTCAATAGATAAATAAACCAGTCATCTGTGAGGGGGCCATGTAAAACAAAGCCTGATGCCTCTGTGATCTATTAATGATCCCAAGTTGCATTCTTTCCAAATTATGAACCTTCCCTAAAGGAAAAGACAGAATGATAGCACAGGTTTGTGTATCATCAAAAACACTCTTTGCCAAATGAAGCATGAATGCTAGACTTTCCATGACACCAGGTATTATTCCAAATTGTTGATAATATCACTTCTAAAGCAATGGGAATTTGCTAGCAAAACACAGTAGAACTAAACAGAACACTCAGTATAATGAAGATACAAAATATCTTCTCAAAGATCTAAAAATTATAATGTATGGATAAGAATCAATGCTATATTTCCTTGACCATTCGGCAGTCATTTAAGTTACTGTTGGAATCCTGTTATCTTCATATGTTGGGTCAACGGTCAACATTACTGATAATCTAGTTAAACCTGATACTCCCCATAGCAGGGTAGAAACGTTCCTTGTGTTTTACATTTCCAGAACAACCTTGGGCTATTGTGTCAGAGTCGGTGCAGACCTAGCACAGGAGATTAAGCAAACTAATTAACCCTAAGGATTTGCTAACTTTCCATCTCTCCACAGCAGCCAAATCGCCTTAAATATACCTTCCCTCTTGTGTGGTCAAACGCAATCAGGTGTTCCTTCCAACCATGTCTAGAAAAAAAAAAACAATCAAAGAGAGACTAATGGCCTGATTTAATAAAGTTTTTCTCCCATTCTATTTCTATGGAAAAATGTTTAGTAAACGAGGCCCTAAGTTTTAATGGGCGCTCATATCTGACAGACGTTAAAAGGGTTTTCAAATCCATGTGTTCTAAAGATGTGCACCTTATTCTTGTGTGTCAGAAAAATCAATCACTTGCAATTCAGCAGTATGTGGATAACGCTCATGCAGTCTCCGATGGGTACCCTAAACACAAGCCCCTGCCAAATAATGCAGGAGTTTGGGCAGACTATCACTAGCTAGTACTCTGCCCTAAATGCATCTAACTTGTACCAGATATCAGGTCACCTCAGTCTTATATGCTGCCTAGTTAAGGGATTGCAATGCACCGTCACCAGCTTACCTGTATCTCACGGGTTTCAATGTCAGGATCAAAGAGAAAACATGCAACATTGACCAACAATTTCAAACTGCAGCACATGCTCACTCACTTCTTGTTTTGGATTTGAACAACTGAATATTCATTTAAGTTTATTACCCACAATCGTAAAACCTTGTAGGATTCTCCTCTTTAGTAAAACAAAAGAAAAGAAAAAAAAAGAAAGAAATAGAAGGAACAAACAACTTTTTTTCTTTTTAAAAGCAAAGAAAATTAAATAGGCAAAACAAGTATTCTTTAGCTCTCTCTCAAATACCTCCCGTTCCTGAAACCTATGCATTATTTTATGAGTAGCATTCCTTACAGTGCTTGTACAATACACCACTAGCAGACGAGATCCTATCAGTTCACATACCCAAGTGAAACAGCATTTTCCCAGAGCGGCCTGGCTCAAGCCACACACTGACAGCCCGAGCTGACTCGCTGTCCGTACCTCAAGGATGCACACGCAGCGGAAGGTGGATCCTTCACAAACATCAGCCCACGCTCGATAAAGAGGCTGAAATCACAGATTTTTACATCAGACCTGCAACTAAGGAGCTGGTACTGCGATCGAGCCAAAGATAGCCACAAGGATGCATTTACTTACATGAAGACTCGGTGCCAAACATGGCTGGCCCCAGAAGCTGGTACTGAGGGGTGGTGGGGGGGGAAGCCAAGAGGAAGACAGATGAGATTGGGGGGGGGGGGGGGGGGCCTGCTACACAGCAGGGGTCATCAGGCTAGTCCATGCACTCCAAGCTCTTCTGCTGCCAGGTCCTGGTTTGACAACGGTTCAAGCTTTCTCCCTGCCACCGAAGGAAAGATCTTGTTCAGAAGGGTTGGGGGGGGGGGGGGGAAATACACCCCACTCCTGCGCTGCTATTTTAAATCCAATAAGAGAAGGGAAAGCCAGTGTGTCCCTTCTGCGATGCAGTGAGGCAGAAATAGGTAGCAGAAACCAGATACCGCAATCCACAGCCCCCTGCTCCCGGTAAGACAATAGCTGGGCTTATGCATACAGCGGCTGACGTCAGGACACTGCAAAGAGCGACTGCTGCTCGGCCGCGAGCGAGCCTCGGCGCGGGCTTGAATGGAGGCGAAGCCATTCAAACGGCGAGCTCTTTGTCAGGCATCGCCGCAGACAAAAGAGCCCGACCTATATTTTCCCCTCCCCTGGCCAACGAAAAAGCGAAGGGAAGAAGACGCGGCGCGGAATGAAAATAACCTTGGAAAGAATTTGCAGCGAATGTTTTGGTTTGGCTTAAAAAAAAAAAAAAAAAGAAAGAAAGAAAACCCAACCCCCAAATCGTCATGCCTAAAGCTTCGCTCGTTGTACGGGATGCATGAGGTGAAACTGAAGTAAAGAATGAAAACATTTTATTCTTTAAAAAAAGGCATGGACTTGTGTCTACATGTTCTCTCGAGTCAAGGGAGTGGCGCAAGCTTTAATTGTCTGACTGGAAGCTTTTTTTTTTTTTTTGTTCCCAGTACTTTGGGTTGAGGCAGCAGCAGGCACGGCCACTGCTAAGAACAAAATGCGCGCCAGAATGCGAAAAAAAAAAACAAACAATAAATCACACAAACGGAATGAAAACACAGGAATAAACAAACATAGTCATTTCATGCATAAGCAAAAAAAAAAATCCCTCTAACTCTTGGAGGGGTTTTTTTGTTTTGGGTTTTTTTTATATTTCTTTAATTCCATGTCCAACCGAAAGCCGTTTGTGTCCTAGCAGCACCTAAAGAAGTTACCTCTGCCAGGTTGAGAAAACAAAGCATTTTCTTGCTAATTAAAAAAAAAGGCCATCGAAGACAGATAAGTCCAGATGAGTCACACTCCAGTGCAAACAAAGAGCCGGCTACTGTAGTCCAGGACCTGCAGGGTACCGGCGCTAGTCAGGCCCCTCCGTTGGTCTAACTCTTATACCTCCTTTTATTCCTGCTACATATTAATTCTGGTAGTTTGATGGGGAGCACGTGCACCTGCTATGGGCACGCCCCCTACTTTTAACACTCTTCTCCCTTACTTTATTGTATTTCATACGATTTTTAGAAATGTATTATGCTTGGAGATGTGAACCGCTCGGTGTCCCATTGGGAACGAGCGTTACATATCTTGAAACATAGAAACAGAAATGGCTTCATGAGGTTTCCCATATTATCAGGCTGAACTCTGTATGGAGTGATGAGCCGGGGGGGGGGGGGGGGGGGGGACGACGACTCTGTAATTCTCTGTACGGTGGCGCTCTGACTCATAATTATAGCAGTGGCCAAAAAGAAGGAGCATTCAAAAACCATAAACAATATGTTCTCAGAAGCGCACTAAAATGAGAACAAAAATGGGCATTGTACTGATTCCGCTTGCTTTTACTGCCAAGAGAATTATTTAAAATGTTTTGCCTTGCACTACTGCTGTAAACAAAAATAAAGTAATCCAAGCTATCAGTGAAGCAGGAAGCTGCTCAGTTGTAAGGGTTCACCTTTCAGACTGACCAGCAAAAGAAAAAGGGTGTGCTAGGATCAGGGATTCAAACCATTACATGTTTTGGTTTGGATCCAGTTCAGGCTCAGCTTTGACTGAAGTTGCTCCAGTTTGTTGCTGGTCCAGGCCAATAAAGGTTAAGTAACCAGTTCCAGTTCACATAAGAAAAATTAAATATGATACCTTAGAACACAGGTGCTCAAACCAGTTCTTGGTGCCTCCCCCCACCCCAGACAGCTGGGTTTTCAGGATATTTCTAATAAATATGCATGCAATTTATTTGTATGCATTCCCTGCAGCGTATGCAGATATTTTTCACGCATATTCATTAGGATTATCCTAAAAAACCTATTGGCTGAGGTGGGGGCCACGGACCGGCTTAAGCACCCATGCCTTAAAACAGGGGGAGGTAGCTCCGGTCCTAGAGTGCTACCACCAGGACTGGTTTTCAGGACATCCACAGTGAATATGCATCAGATATACTATATTTGCATACAGTGGATGCAGTGAATGCAAATATTCCTCAGGAAAGGAGTTATTACCCTTGCCTTATCATTTGCAAAGTGGGATGGAGCAAGCTAATAGATCTAAATCTGTTACAACTAGTGTCAGCCACAAGTAGTGTGAAGCTTGCATGGAATAAAAGAATACATGTTTTGAAATACTTAATAATACATTTAGTTGTACAACCAAAGCAACCCCGGGACGATTCTAACATTAGGTAGGGTGAGGCAGTCGCCTCAGGCAGCAAAATTTTGGGGTGGCAAAAAGTGCCCCCCAAAGCACTCCTGCAGTGGCCGCCTTATCTTGACATGAACCTCCTTGTTCTCACCCAAAAGAGGAAGATGTGTCACAAGGGCCTGGCCAGGTGGGGAAAAAGAGGTGCAATCGCTGCAGCCAGAAGGAGTAGGAGCAGCGCAAGCGTGCATGGCCAGAAAAAAGGGAAAGGTCCAGTGTCAGCCCATGCTCCAGGAAGAAAGGAGGAGTCCCATTGGCTGTGTGGGCTGAAAGTGGATGCTGCTGCCATTTGTGCGTTCCGGAGGGGGGGAGAAGAGTGAGTGAGAATGTGGGTGCTGGCAGTTAGTGCTATTTTGGTGTGGGAGGTTTACGATATTGTAACCGTAATTCAGTTTTACTTATGGCTTTTTGAGGGCAAAACCCACACTCAATGCACTTTCCAATAGGCCTAATACCAATTGTGTTCCAAGTATCTTTTATGCAGGGATTTCTGGTTGCACCACAGCAGTGCATTTAAAAATAATATACATATTGTGATTATAGTCAGAAGACTATACTTTCAATGTCCTTTTCAGGTAAAAAAAAGGGGGGAGGACTGTAGCACACGGCTGTAAGGTTTGCCTAGAACCGCCTAATACCTGTGCACTGGCCTCGAGAGAGTGTATCACACAGGCCCCCACCATTCTTCCATCTCCCACTTCTCCAGAGGCAAATGCTGGGGAAAGGATAAAGTGCAGGCCGTAGGGTTTCTGGGAAGTGGCTGGGTTGCCAGCTTTCTGGAACAAGTATCACTGACACTCTGCTGCCACTCTTCAGGGAACTCTGACCCCTGCTTTCTCCCTTCCTCAGCATTTCAAATCACCAAAAGGGCCAGACTCCAAGGGGACCCCCTTCTCTTTGGCCCTCTCAATGATTTGATCTGTGCCCATGCTTTGGGCAGGGGAGGGAGTGGCAGCAGCATCTCATCCCTCGCCTCAGGTAGCAGATCGCTTTGAGTCACCCCTGACGCAATCAAATCAATTGTAAAGCATAAGAAAAAGGAATTAATAAATAATCATACAGCTGTCACTTAGATTAACCGAATTAACTTCTCAAAATTGAAATCCTTTTATATTTTGATGTTTTATTATTTTTATTTTTATGATCGTATTGCTGTTTCTGTTCATAACTATGAACAAGTACATCGCTTTGAAAGAATTAATTGTGAAAGCTGGAAAGTGAGTCATACATTTTCTATAAATAAATAAATATACTTTGACTCAATAAAACTAGGGAAAATAAGAATTATTGACATCAAACAGATCTTATGTTGCATTGGCCTATGATATATTTCAAATACGCTCAACTTACATTATTTTGCTGTCAATATTACATCTTTCTGAAATTTGCCTTCCTTTTCACTAACAAAACATTCTCCAACATCCCCTCATCTTATTGTTTTTTTTCTGGTGACAGAAGTGTGTATGTTGTTATATCATTTCATATTTATAATGTTTCTATCACTTTGTTTTCCCATGCATATTGTTTCATTCATTCTATTTAACTTAGCACATATCAAATTCTCATTCTCTTGTCATTTTGGATGGGAAATTGTACAAACTGAAGCAGGAAATGTAACTGGTGTTTTCATTTCAGCCCACACTTCTTCAAGAAGGAGGCCTTAAAGCCAGCACTCCTCAATGCATGCCATAGGACTTCCTCAGGTCAACAACATTTCTTCCTTCTTTTTACTTCCTATTGTTCCACTACTCTTCCTCTTCTCAATGCTTTCCCTTCCCAGTCTTATTCCCCTCTGCAAACCATTACACGCATCAAATCTACTCTCTACATTTTTTATCTTTCCAGTCATTCTGTCTTCTGCTCTACCTAATGCTCTTGAGGTTCAAGATATTCTCATATCCAGTCTTCACCTCTCTCGCTGAAAACATCTTATGCTTCTCACCCTCATCACCCTGAATGGCCAACTCCAGTTCTCAAGAGCCAATAAGAGGTCTGATTTTCAGTATATCCACGAGATACATTTGCATGCACTGCCTCCATTCTATGCAAGTCTATCTCATGCATAGGCATGCTGGATATCATGAAAACCAGACCTGTTTATGGCTCTTGTGGATGGGAGTTGGCCACCTCTGGTTATCATACTTCTACTTATTTCTCCTCCTCCTTTTTCTTTCATCTGAATAAATCAATTCCAATCCTGGTCTTCCATGGCAACTGTTTCCCCAACTATGTACTTTAACCCGTTGAGGAAATCACAAGCTTTATTGTATCTCTCTGTGCAATGCAGTGCAAGGTAATGCATTATAGTTCAATTTAGCTAATAATGTTCTTTCCTGATGTATTCTATGCTTGCTATGAACAAAGATGTAGACTATTTAGTTTATAATAAGAATAAAAGATATGTAAACAAATTTGTACAAGGTAGTACATCAACAGATTTATTGGCTCCATGGACAAGACAAAGGATAATTATAATTGGCAGAAAATAGATATGTGATCTTTTCCTATCAGTAATAAAATATGTTGTGCTTGTAGGTAATTGCAAATAGAACCTAGGTCAGGCTGACCTGTTGAATAGTTAGATCCTAAAACATATGGTATTTGAATAAAATGCAGAAATGTAACTGTTATTGGTCAAGTTAAGATAAAATTCTTTTAATGATTTGCTTTATCATGCTGACCTTGTGTTTAGAAACATTATATAAGATTGATTGTAATTACTGGATTTCGAGACTGCCCACCGCGAGCCTATTCGGTGTGGTTTTCGCCCATGTGATATTTTTTCCTTGTAAATGTTGCATGTAAAATAAACTTGGTAGATTTGTACTGCAACAGATTTATCTTTGTCTGTTTTAAAATTGTGGAAAGAATCATCAGGGCCATTAGTAAATTAGAAAAATCTTTAAATCTCCACACCAACCCCCCCCCCCCCCAAAACTTATCTGTGTGCCCCCTCCTTTCTGCTTCTTCTCTCCCTTTCTCATTTTCCCGGTGAAATGCCTGCCCCATTTCCAGTAAAGCCTGCTTACAGTCATGACTTCTCTGTCTCTCATTCCTCCCTTCTTCTTGCCTTGATCAAGACTTGGCTTTATCCTGAGGACCTTGCTTCTCTTACTTCCTTCTGACCTGGAGGTTATCACGTCTCCCATACGCCATGCTTGATAGGCCGTGGTGGTGGCGTCGAGCTGCTGTTCTCCTCCTCCTGCAGGTTTCAACCCCTTCTTCTACTTTCAACCCCTTTTTCTATCTCCAGCCCATTCTTTTTTTTCTTTCATTTGAGGCCCACTTATGCCAGGGGTTAAATGACAGCTTTCCCAGATCTGTCTGACTAATAATCGTTTATAGACTTCTCCTCCATGAACTTGTACAAACCCCTTTTAAACTTAGCTATGCCACATGGCCTCGATCATGTACTCTGGCAACAAACCCCAGCTTGATTGTGCACTGAGTGAAAAAATATTTTCTCTGATTTATTTTGGATCTGCTATTTGTTAGCTTCATGGCATAACCCCTAGTCTTAGTAGTATTTCAAAAGGGTAAATGACCAAGCCCTGTTTACCTATTCCAACCTATTCCTGATTTTATAAACCTCTATTATATCCCTCTCAGTCATCTCTTTTCCAAGCTGAAAAGTCCCAGCCTATGTAACATTCTCTTCATAAGAGACATTCCATTCCCTTTATCGTTTTTGTTGCTTTTCTCTGTATCTTTTCTGGTTCCACTTTATCTCCCAATACTCAAGATGTGGTCACACCATGGATCGATACAGAGGCATTATCATATTCTCTGTTTTATTTTCCATTACTTTCTAAATCATTATATTTGCCTTTTTTGACTGTCACCACACACTGAGCTGAGGATTTCAACTTATTGTCCACAATGACTCCAAGATCCTTGCTCTGAGTATTGACTCCTAATATGGAGCTCAGCAATTTGTACCTAGAGTAGGGATTATTTTTTTCTTATGCGCATCACTTTGCACTTGTCCACATTAGGCGGTAGATTTTAAAAGGGTTTACGCGCATAAGTTATGCGCGTAACCCTTTCAAAAAACCCCTGCACGTACCGCGCCTATTTTGCATAGGCTCGGCGGCGCGCGCAAGCCCCGGGACGCGTGTAAGTCCCGGGGCTTCGCTAGGAGGGGTGTGTCGGCGGCCCGGGGGCGTTTCGAGGACGTGGCTGAGGCCTCCGAAATCGCTCCCGGGCCGGGGAATCGCACGGCAGCGGCCGATCAGCGCGCACGAGTTACACCTGCCTGGAGCAGGCGTAACTTTCACGATAAAAGTAGGGGGGTGTAGATAAGGCTGGGGGGGGGGGGGGTTAGGTAGGGGAAGGGAGGGGAAGGTGGGGGAAGGCCGAAGGAAAGTTCCCTCCGAGGCCGCTCCAATTTTGGAGCGGCCGCGGAGGGAACGGGCAGCACGCGCAGGGCTCGGCGCGCGCAAGATGCACAAATGTGCACCCCCTTGTGCGCGCGCTGACCCCGGATTTTATAAGATATGCCCGGCTACGCGAGTATCTTATAAAATCCGGCGTACTTTTGTTTGCGCCTGGTGCTAAATCTACCACTAGGGGTTTAAGACTCCTGTCTTATGCATGTAAATTTCCTTTTAAAAATTACTCTGGGGATTGGTCCGTGTAAAAGTATGCGCAAAAGCAATTTTGAGCACTACAAAAGAGGCATTCTGGGAAGCAGAAATGGGGCAGGGACAGAACTTATACTCATACTTTCAATTTTCAAAAGTATACATGTTAAGTACACATGCACAAAATTATTCCTGCTCCTGTGTATGTCGGCACAGTTCCATGCACACCGGGAAATTTTCAGTGCAGATTTATATTCATAAATCAACCTTGCAAACTCTCTTTAAAGTCTGCAGAGTAAAAGGTCCCTGCAGATTGTTGCCTATGCAGGCTGTTTGAAAATTGCTCTTTAAATTTCATCAGTCTCACAAGATCCTTCTGCAGTTCTGCGCACTCGGGTAGATTTTCAAACAGCGCGATTTGGCGTACTTTTGTTGGCGCATCAGGCGCCAACAAAAGTACGCTGGATTTTAGTAGATACGCGTGTAGCCGCGCGTATCCGCTAAAATCCTGGATCGGCTACCGATTCCGTATAGCCGGCGCGCGCCAAGCTGCGCAGCCTACCTCCGTTCCCTCCGAGGCCGCTCCGAAATCGGAGCGGCCTCGGAGGGAACTTTCTTTTGCCCTCCCCTCACCTTCCCCTCCCTTCCCCTACCTAACCCACCCCCCCCCGGCCCTGTCTAAACCCCCCCCTTACCTTTGTCGGGGGATTTACGCCTCCCGGAGGGAGACGTAAATCCCCGCGCGCCAGCGGGCCGCTAGCGCCCCGGGACGCGACCTGGGGGCGGGTCCGGAGGGCGCAGCCATGCCCCCGGTCCGCCCCGGGCCGTAACCACGCCCCCGGACCCGCCCCCGAAACGCAACGTCCCGCCCCGAAAACGCCGTGCGGATCGGGCCCGCCCCCGACACGCCCCCCTCGGAAAACCCCAGGACTTACGCGAGTCCCGGGGCTCTGCGCGCGCCGGTAGGCCTATGTAAAATAGGCCTACCGGCGCGCAGGGCTCTTAAAATCCGCCCCACTCTGCTTATGTTTTAACAATTTTGATGGTTCATGGCCCTGGATCCCAGTCCCCAAAAAAACATAAATACATTTTTCCTGCTTTCTACTAACCTGCTAGAAACTGTGTTAGATTTTCAGCAAGGTTACAATCACGTTCCATAGAAATCCTCTATGGTAAGGTGTTCGAAATGCAGTGCATTAACAATACTTATTTTTATAGCACCCCTGCACCATGCAACAGTGATTCCAGTACGATAAGTCCCTGACCGAAACAACTTACATTCTAAGTAAAATGCACCACATGATAATAAGCATTGTTTAGCTACAAGCACCTTAACACATTTTAGTAAAATTATACCCTTAGGGGCGGATTTTCAGACTCCGCGAATAGGCCTACTTTTGTTTGCGCTCCAGGCGCAAACAAAAGTACGCTGGATTTTAGCAGATACGCGCGGAGCCGCACGTATCTGCTAAAAACCTGGATCGGCGCGCGCAAGGCTATCGATTTTGTATAGCCGGCGCGCGCCGAGCCGCGCAGCCTACCCCCGTTCCCTCCAAGGCCACTCCGAAATCGGAGCGGCCTTGGAGGGAATCCTCTAACGCCCTCCCCTCACCTTCCCCTCCCTTCCTCTACCTAACCCACCCGCCCGGCCCTGTCTACACCCCCCCCTTACCTTTCTCTGGGGATTTACGCCTCCCGGAGGGAGAAGTAAATCCCCGCGCGCGAGCGGGCCTCCTGCGCGCCGGGCCGCAACCTGGGGGCGGGTACGGAGGGCGCGGCCACGCCCCCGGACCGCCCCGGGCCGTAGCCACGCCCCCGTACCCGCCCCCAAAACGCTGCCGGCACGCCCCGAAAACGCCGCTGCGCTCGGTCCCGCCCCCGACACGCCCCCCTCCGAAAACCCCGGGACTTACGCGAGTCCCGGGGCTCTGCGCGCGCCGGTAGGCCTATGTAAAATAGGCTCACCGGCGAGCAGGGCTCTGAAAATCCGCCCCAAAAGTTTTAAACAAATCCAAGAGGTAACCAATAACCAATGCAGGTTTTCTAGCAAAGGGGTTACCAAAGCATCACTAACTAGCAGTTATTCTCCTTGGCTTTTAAAGACATTGTTAGTTATAATTGGACAATCTCACTTTAGTACTTTATTATTGTCTTAACTTGTATTTTATTATGGTTTGTATTATGATGTAATCTATTTTAATTTTATTGGATGTTTATATTATGATTTAATTTATTTTTAATTTATTGCCTATGTATGTACAGTATTATGTAAACTGCGTAGATTTAATGAATGATGAGGTATATCAAGTGTAATAAACAAATAAATATATGTATGTGCAGAACAGTGAACAGCATTAAGTGTTATACGTGCCTGTTATGCCCGTCGGTCGCAGACGGCTGTGACCGTGTTGCTCACCTCCCTCTTTGCAGCTTTGACTCCCGTGGGAAATGGCCTCGGCCAGCTATCGCCAGCCTGCCTACCTCTCCCGGGCGTCCCTGGATGCCGTGGATGTTCCGACCGCCATCTTGCCCTCGGAATCCCTTAGGCGCGCACGCACGTGCATGGGCCAGTCTTAAGCACATCATGGCGGGAACCTCGGGGGCATCACCCTCCGGATGACATCATTCCTCTCTGATACTTAAGCCGGCTGGCCCTGCCAACCAACGACTTGGCAACGAGTTCCCTCATTGCTGAATCCACTTCGCTCTCTATGGACTTCCCATTCCTATGCTGTCTTCATTGGTGTGAGACGCTCTGGGTAACCGCTCCACGGGGGCTCTTCCTCGTCTCTGGCTATTCACTCCTCGGAGGGCCTATCGCCTTGGACTACTGCTTGCCCCGTTTCCCGGGACTTCTCTTGGAACCTTTGCCTACTGTGAGTACCTCCGCTCTATGGACCACTATCGTACCATCTCTAGTGAGTAACCCTCTTCGGCATATCCCGCACTGCGGGCCATTACCGTGCCAGCTCTAGTGAGGAACCCTCATCGGTGTACCCCACGCTGCGGACCACTACCGTACCATTTCTATGTGAAGGACCTTCATCGGTGTACCCCGTGCTGCGGACCACTACTGTGTCAACTCTAAGTGAGAATCCCTCATCGGTGTATCCCGCGCTGCAGACCACTACCATACCACCTCTTCTGAGGACTTCTCACCAGTGTGCCCTGCCTCACCGACCACTACCTCATCACCTCTACAGAGGAGTTCATCGGTGTACCCCGCTCTGCGGACCACTGCCGAATCTTCATTACAGAGGTATTCCCCTTGGGTTTACCCCACCGCACAGACTTTGTGACTTTCTCTTGCACTCCCCGCTCCATGGGTTGTGCCTCTCTATTTCTCTAATAAAGACTGTATTCCACAGCTGTGTCTGACGTCGGCTGAGACCTCGCCTCCCGACGGTGAGGCTCACAGGGCTCCTCCCTGTGGGCGGTACCATCTCTCATCCTGGCCCAGGACCCACATAACTACAAATCCTAACAGTTCTATCCTTTAAGGAAGTGAGAATGAGATGCGTTTAAGCAAGAGCTTTTTCTGTAGAGGCGCTATCATTATGAATAAGCTCCATTGAGAAATTAGGCAAGAACAGAACTACTTCTGCTCCTGTAAAAAGATACAGACTTGAATGTGATTGATCGGTGATGCCTATAGGAGTGTGTATGCCCAAAACATGAGATACAATGCTAGGTCTATTATCGCAGGGGTGTTTTTGATATTAGGAGAGCTGTAAGGTGGGTAGAATATGAATTTTTGCAGTATTAGAGCTGGATTTCTATGACTGAGTAGACTGGTTATTAACAGTTGCTGATGGAGTTTTGTGAACCTTCACCTTTAATTTCATTAGAATTTTTTGTTTTGGTTTTCTGATTTTTGTGATGTATATGGATTATTGGTAATGGTTCAGTATTGTTATGTTTTTATTTTCTTTTTATATAGCTTTGAATTTGTGAATGTTTTTGTACATCACTTTCTGTGGTCTTTCTAAAGACCACATAAAGGTATTTAAAAGACTCATAAAATAAAATAAATAATACATAAGTAATGAACTTGTTTCAGAAAAAAGATCTTCTAACATCGTTAAGCTCCTTCTTGACATTATATTTCTCTCCTGTATCCATCTTCCTCCTTGTTCTTAATTCCAGCCTGCTCTTCTTGAGTAGATGAACTGGAGTCACTTGGACAATTTCCTTTTTGATTTTCAATAATAAGCTTCAATAATAACTGTTATTAATCAAGAAGACTTAGGGAATAGCCACTACATATCACTGCACAATAGCAGCATGGGATCTATTTACTATTTAGGATCTTGTGACCTGGATTGGCCACTGTTGGAAACAGGATACTAGGTTTGATGACCCCCTCAGTTTGAACCAATATGGTAATTCTTATGTTCTTATATCCTTAAGCTTCACCGTTTTTACCTGAAGAGCAAGATCCTAAGCAAATGAGCCTGTGCAGTGCTCCTCTCTCTTCTTCTCACACATACTGATGTCTTTCTGTCCTCTCCTGCCCCACACACACTCATACCTTTCTATTCTTCCCTCCAATAAGATCCTCTCTCTTCTCCCTACTCCTTTCTGCCCCTAGAAGGAAAGCAGCAGCAAGAGTGGCCAGAACACCCCAAGGCTCCAAAAGTTGGGCAAAGGGCACCAACATGAAACCTCCAAGACTGTATGAGAGGGGTAAATTGGCACAAGTATAGCATGAATAGCTCAGGGTATCATGAAGGTAGAAATAAAGCACCAAAAGAGGCAGAAATCCCACTAAGGCAGTGACAGAGCAACAAAGCAACTGAAGAGTGGCATAAAGGCCCTAAAGCATCATGAGAAGCACAAAATAGCCACTCAGTGGCAATATCACCCCAAGGCTCCAAATGAGGGGTAAAAGGGCACCAACTAAATTGGTAGAAAGCCCTAGGCAGGGAAAAGCCAGAGGAAATCGCTAGAGGAGGCCTGATGCCATTTCCATATGGCATCATTAGATGAAGGAGCTGTCTGTTCAGGCTTGAAGTTTGTCTTCTCTGGAGGATAAGATGCTACTGAGTAGAGGCAAAAAATTATTTTTAGCCACTAGATGTTTAATATCATATGATTCAGGGAAATCAGGAGCTGATTTTTCTTCTGAACCAGTTTTTGTAAATACTGCCTCCATCACCTGAGAAGCAGTAATAATGAAGGAGTGAGTTCCTGATTTTGGGAGCTGCAATTCTGCCTCTGCCTTTTGCTGTGGTATAATATGTCAAAAGCCAAATTCAGGAAGAAACCAATAGTTGTAAGGCCCATAAGGGAAGGGAGTCTGATGACAAAGTGTAAGAGGGCATGAAACCATTAAAGATAACTAAGTAAAGCCTCTGTAAACCAATGGATGGCCAGGGCAAGACCAAGAGTCAGCAAGTACCGTAAGGGAAGGGGATTTGTAAAGAACCTTGAAGACAGCCGGAGCAGAGACGTTTGCACCCTTGGGTACCAAGACTGGCTTGGAGTGATGGTGGCAGCAGTGGAACTGGTGATTAAAAACAGATATGGTAGGAGGCAGAAGGAGGAAGAATAGCATCAAAATGCCAAGGCACCAGGAGGGAAAAAACGGTGCCAGGAGTGGCATGAAGGTCCGAGGAGTGGTGTAGCAAGTTTATTTATTTTATTTATTTAAATTCTTTTAATATACCGATGCTCAAGACCAAGTCTTATCGTATCGGTTTACAGTAGAACTAGGGGAAACCAATTAACACCGATAGAGAAGACAAAGTTACAAAAAACAGGGAGCATAAACATGGGCGTTAGAAGAGAAGGAGAAGTTCAAACGAGTACAACTGGAGAATAATGTAAAAAATAGGCAGCGAAACAAGTTGGCAAGTATTGTAACAAAAGGGGATTTGGAAAGAAGCTCGAAGGCAGCTGAAGCAGGGAAGGAAGCACCCTAAGGTACCAAGAATGGCTTCCCCTTTGAAAGGGGAAGCCATTCTTGGTGCAGGGAGCCTCTAGCAAGGGCATGGTGCGGGGATGGTGTGGGGAGCCTCTAGCAAGGGCTGTCTTCAACACAGCAAGGCCGATTTGCTTAGCTACTCACCCAGGAGCCCGAGCACAGATGTGGAACTGGCCTCTTCTCCTGACAGCAGGGGGAAAGGAGAGGGTCGGTGCCTGGCACATGCACATTTCTCTGGTTTTTATGACTGCTCTCTCTTCAGAGCATGCAACCACTCCACCCCCCAACCCAGGGGAGGCTGGGAAGGGCCCCTTTTTGTTCTCAGCTGCACCAATGCCCTCCCTTCCATTGGAGAACAGAAAGTGGGCCCCCATCCAGTGCATGGCAACCTGCAGCAGTATGGGGTGCCTATCCCTGTCAAAGGCATGGCTATCTGGTTGATTTTACCAGTGGCATATGCTTCTGCCGTAAAGTAAAGAGCAAGCCAGGCACATGTTAAGTATACACGGTCAGTACAGTGAAATTGCGAATGGCTCATTAAATAAGTTAAAGTTCCATCTGTTATTTGGATAACTGTGGTAATTTAGAGCTAATACATGCCGACAAGTGCTGACCCCCAAGACATAACACAGGGAATTGCAAACAGAACAACAGCATCAAAACCCCCAAGATGTGGTGTGCAGTCAATCACAAACAGCACAAAGATGTCAAACCCCCCAAGACATTCTCTGCTGTAACTTTCATGCTCTATCTCACCCCCTTCTGCCCACTTCTCATCTCTTGACAAAACTTTGCTCAGCTCTTTCCTCTAGTTTTTTTGTTCTGTTTTCCTCTTAGTATGTTCATCCTATATAACAGATTGAAAACAGCACATCATCCCCAAGAGATGTTGCCAGTGCCTGAAAATATGTGTATATATATACATACATATTTTTATTTTGCTTAGAAAGGCTAATTCTCTCAGTGTAATAAATGTGCTTTTTAAACTTTGTATTAGGTCATGCTGTCCTAATGAAAGGCATTAGATAATAGCATCTGAAGAGCTTTCCACTTAGCAGCACTATTTCTGAAGTGCCGGTAAATGGAAAGGCAATGTCTGCGCTCCACTCTTACACCAAATATAAAAAGCAACACATTGTGGCAATAGCTCAGCTATCCCAGGGAAAGCAGAGCTAAAAAAGAAAAATCAGCTAGGAAATCCAGTGGCGGACAAAAATATCAAGTTTATTTAACAATACACAAGGGGCCTTATTCAATAAAGATTTTTCTCCCCATGGTAGAATGTCTGTTTTGAATAAGGTCCAGAGTATGTAGAGAAAGAAATTGGGAAGCTGATGTTCCTCACAGTCTTCTGAAAATGTTTGCTGCTTTTACCTTAGCAGCCCATAAGGCAGAGAGATGAAGAGGAGTTCTTCAGAAAATTTACATCAAGAAAAGACTAACACTAATACTCCAGGGGGGGGGGGGGGGCGGGGGGAAATGCACCACAGTGTGACTAAACCACAGCAGAATTAGCTTCCTGACGTGTCATATCGCCTAGGCACATGCAAGCTTATCTCTGGTCCAGCACCAGCATTGGTACATTTCCCTTTTTTCATCCACATCTCAAATGGCATCTTGACCAAAGTTTTTTTTTTCACTGAGTAAATTCTTCTACATCTTTTTCTGGTTGAAAGGCAGTTTTTCCTAGTCCAAGGTCTTTGAATGGTACAAATGCTGGCAATTGGGGTTTTACCCAAACGGCCGTCACATGACCATTGTTTAATTTCTGATAGATCACAAACAAGCCATATACACAAAAAAAAAATGATGAGGACAGTTTTTGAAGTTATTTACCTAGGTGCAAGGGCCTGCTTGAAACTTGCCCTCCTTTGTCCGGCTAAAAGTGCACACAGGCTTTCACAGCACATGTGCTTTTACCTGGGTTAAAAAGAGACTTTCCAGGAGGGGGCAGAATAAGCGGGTTTTATGTTGAAGGAGAAAAAAACAGTGCACTTACATTAGATTTGCAAATGTATGTGTGATATTTTACCGCCCACCCCTCAGTAAGAAGGCCTGAACAAATAGGAAGTGCAACATGCACATGCCAGTTTTAGCGTACATGCATACTACTTTGAGGCTGCAAGTTGGGGTTTTTTTTGTGTTTAAATTTGTTTATTGAGGCTGCAAGTTTTTAAAGGGTGACTATCCTCGCATTACCTTGGAAAATTTGTTGCAATGCATGCAGGCTAAAAGCGCCTGTATGCACTGCAGAGAATGTGGGATATTCAAAACTGGACCTCTTCATGCCCCTCCCCCCCCTTTTTTTTTTTTAAATAAAAAAGGAAGATGGTAAGAAACTCGATATGAGGGGAAGCGTGCGCCAACAGCCAGCCAGCATGCCAAAGTTACTTCTGCTCCAAAGGAGCAGTAAGTATTGAAACAAAAAAAAAAACCTAATAGTTAGGTAGGGGTTAGGGGTCGGAGAAGAGAGGGGAAAAGGTAGAAAGGGTAAAGTGGGTAGGGAAGTTCCCTCCCAGTCCGCTCCTTAATTGGAGCGGACTGGGAGGGAATTGGGAAAACCCTACTCCCGTTGCCATGCTCTGTTTTTGAAAATCTCATCCATTGCGCGTGGAAGAGGCCACCCGCCCACACATGCGTACACGGACACTAAAATCCAGCACGCATGTGCCCACGGAAATCGTATTTTATAATATGTGCTCGCCAACAAATGCATGTTATCAAATAGCCGTGTCCATGTGCACGCACCGTGAACCGCGTGCACATGGACGCACGTATGGACTTTTGAAAATCGACCTCTTAGTGCACAGTTAATCTCTGGAATTCAATGCCAGAGGATGTGGTTACAGCAGTTAGTGTAACTGGGTTTCAAAAAGGTTTGGATAAGTTCCTAGAGGAAAAATCCATAAACTGCTAGTAATCAGTAAGGAAAAGCAGCTTGAAATCTATGTAATGTTTGGGTACTTGCCAGGTTCTTGTGACTTGGATTGGCCACTGTTGGAGACAGAATACTGGGCTTGATGGACCCTTGGTCTGACCCAATATGGCATATCTTATGTTCTTATGTTATGTACAGTGGCTCCAAATCCCTTTTAATTTCTGGCAACACTCTATATCTCTTGCCTTTTCCCCTTTCCCTGCCCTGTCTCTGCTCTTTCTCACTCTCACTCTGTACTTCAGGCATATACTTTATGCAAGGGTTCATCTCTCAGGCTGCTGAAGAGTAATTATGAAAACAGACTTCCCCCAAGCCCAGGCGTTTCTGAACTTTTAAGGAGCTGAGTGGAGGAGGGTTCGTTCCTGCGCATATTTACTTCTGGGATTTATTGTATTTATTTTATTTTATTTATTTAAAGCTCTTATACACTGCCTGTACCAAGGCCCCAGGTGATGTACATAAAAACATCCATAACAGAATAGCAATCAGGTGTAAGTCTCAATAAAGTAATTTATAGTCAAATACAGACTGTGTGAGGGGTCTGGGTAAACTAGAGGGAGTGCAGGCTAAAGAACCAGGGGGTCTTGATGATGGGCAAACTCGTGGATGAACTGGTTAAACCGGTCATTTCCTTAATGCGCACATGTTATAAAATTACCTCACTTGCACATCTAAAAACCGACAATTCCTAAGGAAAATGCACGATAAGCAGATGCGTGCATAAATGCTTAAAATTAGGAGCCCACATATGCACACTAAGGGGCAGATTTTAAAAGCCCTATGCGTGTAAATCCAGCTGGATTTACGCGCGCAGGGGGGTTATGCGCGTCGAGCTTATTTTGCATAGGCTCGGCGACGCGTGCAAGCCCCGGGACGTGCGTATGTCCCGGGGCTTGAAAAAAGGGGCAGGGAGTGGGCGGTCCGGGGGCGTGGCCAGAGGCCTCTGTAGGGCCTCTAGGCCGTGGGATCGTGTGCCGGCTCTTGGCCGGCGCGCACAACCTACGCCTACCCAGAGGCAGGCGCAACTTGAAAAATAAAGGTCAGGGGGTTTTTTACGTAGGGCTGGGGGGCGGGTTAGGTAGGGGAAGGGAGGGGAAGGTGGGGGGGGAGGGCAGAAGGAAAGTTCCCTCCGAGGCCGCACCAATTTCAGAGCGGCCTCGGAGGGAACAGAGAAGCCATAGGGGTTCCTCTAGGGCTCGGCGCGCGCAAGGTGCACAAGTGTGCACCCCCTTGCGTGCGCCGAGCCCTAGAGGAGCATCCGAGCCCTAGCCTGGAGCATCAGGAAATGCTAACACATTTCCTGATGCTCCAGGCGCGGGTCTCAAAGGGGCTGATGCGCCTCACGGTGTTCCCCTTCTGGATTTGTAAAATCGGTTGGGATCTATACCATCCCCTGCCACTTTCTGCAGCAGCCAAAGATTACACCCTCTTTATTTTATTGTAACCTCTGGAACCTTTGGCTGCTTCAGGGGATGGGGGTAGGAAATGGGATCTTTCTAGCCCCTCACTGATTTTACTAATCAGGAAGGACTAGTACCAGCAGCAGTATCAGCCCCTTTAAAAGATGGCAGCCCCAGGATGAGGGGCCACCATCATGTGGTGCTTTGTCGGGTCAGCTAAGCTGCATTATTTTTCCTTGCAATATTTTACCAGGGAAAATACCGCGGTATTCACAGAATCCAGCATTGTGTACCTGTAGTTGGGATTAGTTTTTCCTATGCGAACTTTGTACGTTTCTGTATTAAATATCATATGCCTTTCAGATGACCAGTTTCCTTGTCTCACAAGGTGCATCTGTAGTTCGTCACAATTCATTGCTGTTTAACAACTTTGAATAATTTTGTGTCATTTGCAAATTTGTTCATATCACTTGTTCCCTTTTCCAGATCAACATAGGTTAAACAGCATTAGTCCTAGTACTTTTGCCTGTGTATTCCACTAATGACCTTTCTCCATTTGGAAAACTGATCATTTAGTCCTATGCTCTTTTTCTTGTCTTTTAACCAGTTGCCGTTCCATAATAGGCCACCGCCTCCTATTTGATGCCTTATTAATTTCCTGAGGAGTCTCTCATAGGAGATTTTGTCAAGTGTCTTCTGAAAATACAAATACACTATATCAGTTGTCTCACCTTTATCTACATGTTTATTTACATCTTCCAAAAAATCTAAACATTTTTAATGCAAGATTTCCCTTTGCTAAAACCAAATTGACTGTCACTCATAGGGATGGCAACTTTCAAACTGATGCGCGTGTGCAAATGTGCTCGTGTTTGCTGGTGCGCACATGGACACGCTGATTTTATAACTTGCACACATCTATCCACGCATGTTATAAAATCTGCTACCCGCACACACAATTTTATATCAACGTGCGTATATACGCGCAAATCCCGTCTCATAAGGGGGGGGGGATTTTAGTAAGTATGCGCAGGGATGCAATAGGCCTATTTCGCAGTTCGCTTCAGTAAAGAAGCGGACTTCTTAAACTCCCTACCTAACTTGCCTACGTTTTACCCTACTAGCCCCGACCCCTAAAAGCCCACTGACTACACTTTTTTAAAATTTTACTACTTACACGCTGTCCATAGCAGAAGCAAGTTACACGGTCGTGGGATCCCAGTGCATGCTATTGCATGTAACTGACTTTATGGATGCAGTCCCAGCCCGCCCATGTCCCGCAATTGCCCCGCCCCCCCGCCCCACCCCTTTTTCGCCTAATCTTTTTTATCTGCGTACTGGGAGATACGCGCATGGCTGCAGGCCTCTTAAAATCTGCGCGGTGCGCGCTCATCCCAGTCACGTGCGCATCTCCCGGCTTTGGCGCGCGTAGGGCTTTTAAAATTCACTTTTAAGTCATGTATATTGCCAGAGATTTTGTTTTTAAGATAAGCTGTTATCATTTTGCCTGGCACTGATGTCAAGTTCACTGGTCTATAGTTTCCCAAATCACCCTGGAGCCGTTTTTAAACATTGTCATCACATTGGCCACCCTCCAGTCTTCCGGTATTGTGACTGTTTTAAATGATAGGTTACAGATTACTAGCAACAGTTTTGCTATTTCATGTTAGAGTTATTTTAGTACTCTTGTGTAGATGCCATCTAGTCAAGGTGATTTATTACTCTTTAGTTTTTCAATTTGATCTATTACATCCTCCATTTTCACAGAGATTTAATTTAGTTGCTTATAATCATCAACATTAAAGAATGTTTCAGATGTGCATATATTGCCAACATCCTTCTCAGTGAAGACCAGGTAAAGAATTTGTTCAGTTTTTCTGCTGTTTCCTGCCCTCCCTGAGTAACCTTTTTATCTCTTGGTCATCCAGCTGACTCCCTCACAGGCTTTTTGCTTTGAATGTACTTGAAAAAGTTTTTAATATTAGTTTTTGCCTCTCTAGCAAGTTTCTTCTCAAATATTGTCTTGGCTTGTCTTACTACTGTTTTACATCTAATTTGCCAGTGCTTATTCTTTTATCTATGTTCTTCATATGGGTCTGCTTTTCATTTTTTAATGATTTTTTTTGGCTTTAACTGCCTCTTTCACCTCACCATTAAACTATGTTGGCAGTTACTTGGTCTTACCTTCAACCTTTTTTTTTTTTTTTATAATATCTTTATTAATTTTCATATAGTCAAACATAATCATGCATGTATATGGGCAAGCAGAATCTGCTCCTATATTTTATATCCTCTGTGTATAATGATATGCGCAGGTTATAAAATATGCACAAATGAACCCAGCAACCTGCATGTATATGTAAAAAATATGCAAATACATATTGCACTTATCTGGACAAGTTCCGACTTATCTGGCTAAGTAGCATCCACTACCACTTTCTTGAATTCCCTTCTATCCAACAAGGAAACATTGAGCCTCCAAGGCCTAAAAGACCTTGGAAGCAAGTGAGATGCAAAAGATATAGATACAGCATGGTAGTCAAATTGTACAGGACAAAATGTCTATGTCAGTTACCTGAGCAGCCAAAGCAGGATCACACACAAAAAAATCAAACTGTATGATTCATGCCTGTGAGTAAAAAAGTATAATTGCTACATGACATCCTTGAGCTGACATCCTTGAGCTGAAAAAAATTATGTAGTTCTGTAAAGCCCTCTACAGAGTCTAAATATAATTTCCCTACATACGACCTTCCAGTCTCCCCCAATGCAGAGTCTAGTAGTATCAAGCCTCAGTAAAAGTTCCTGAAGGCCTTTAAAAAACTCAGAGTGTCCCTGATTAGGCCCATAGATATTAACTAAAATCAGGGTCTGGCCAAACAGACTCCCTTCCAAAATTTACATACCAACCCTCAGGATCATAATAGGATTGCTGCACCTGTAAGGGGAGATTTTAATGTATAAGAATACATACTGCTCTGCTCCTGAACAAATAGAATGCTGCATAAATGTGACCGACCCATGACCTGCATAATTTCTAATGCTCACCAACATATTTCTTGTAAAACGTCTATATTAGCCTTACGGTTCTTAAAAAATTGTGAAATTCTAGATCTCTTCACAGGGCAAGAACACATAAGAAATTGCCATATCGGTTCAGACTATGGGTCCATCAAGCCCAATATCCTGTTTTCAATAGAGGTCAATCCAGGTCACAAGTACTGGGCAAGAACCCAATAGTAAATACTAAAGATCCCATGTTGCTAATCATCAGTATTATTACGGACTTCTCCTCCAAGACTTCTTTATGGACTCCTCCTCCAGGAACTTGTCAAAACCTTTTTTAAACCCATCTATACTAACTGCCTTAACCACATCTTCTAACAATGAATTCCAGAACTTTATGCATGTTGAGAGAAAAAGAATGTTCAGCTATTCGTTTTAAATGCACCACTTGTTAACTTCATGGAGTGTCCCCTGGTCTTTGTATTTTCTGAAAGAGTAAATAACCAATTCACATTTACTCATTCTATTCCTTCCATGGTTTTATAGACCTCTATTATATCCTCCCTCATCCTTTGCTTCTCCAAACTGAGCACCCCTAACCTCTTTAGTCTTTCTTCATAGGGGAGCCATTCCATCATCTTTAGCATTTTGGTCACCCTACTCTGTACCTTTTCCAGTGCAACTATATCTTTATTGTGGTGACTAGAATTACACACAGTACTCTAGATGTGGTCTGACTATGGAGCAATACAGAGGCATTATGACATCCTCTGTTTTATTCTCCATTCCTTTCCTAATAATTCCTAATATTCTGCTTGCTTTTCTGACTGCCGCCACACATTGGGCCAATGATTTTTAAATATTGCCCACTATGATGCCCAGAACGTTTTCCTGAGTGGTAACTCCTAATATGGAACCTAACATCATTTAACTAGAGCATGGGCTATTTTTCCATATATGCACCACCTTGCACTTGTCCAAATTATATTTCATCTATCATATGTACACCCAATCTTCCAGTCTCGCAAGGTCCTCCTGCAATTTATCACAATCTGCTTGTGATTTATCTACTCAGAATAATTTTTTTGTCATCTGCAAATTTGATCACCTGGTTAAAAGATACAAAATAGAGAGTAGGGTTAAATGGTCTATTTTCTGAATGGAAAAAAATGAATATGGGAGTGCCCCAGGCATCTGTACTAGAATTGCTGCTTGAAAACATATTTATAAATGAATTAGAGATAGGTCCAGCAGAAACATTAGGCAGGGTAGGCAGTGGCCTAGGTGCCAGAGGGGGGTTTCCATTTTTTGGGTATGTATTTCTTTGAGGAGCTGGGATCATTTGTTGTGTGTGATTAGAGAGAAAGAGAGAGAGAGAGAAAGATAATGTGATGAAATCACTGCCTAGGGTGGCTGGACACACTTCCATTGGCACTGCCCCGAGATGGAAACAACAAGCGAGGTGATCACATTTGCTGATGATATAAAATTATTCAAAGTTGTTAAATCACAAGAAGATTGCGAGAAATTGCAAGAGGATCTTGCATGACTGGGTAATTGGGCATCCAAATGGCAGATAATATGTAATGTGGATAAGTGCAAAGTAATGCATAAAGGAAAGAGCAACTCAAATTATACCTACATAATGCAAGGTTCCACATTGGAAGTCACCAGCCCAGGAAAAGGATCTAGGCATCATCATGGATAATATGCTGAAATCCTCTGCCCAGTGTGCGGCAGCAGCTAAGAAAGCAAATAGAATACTAGGAATTATTAGGAAAGGAATAGAGAATAAAACAGAATATCATAATGCCTCTGAATTGCTCCATGGTGCAAATGCACCTTGAGTATTGTTTGCAGTTCTGGTCACCACATTTCAAAAAAGATATAGTAGAATTAGAAAAGGTACAGAACAGGGTAACCTAAATGATAAAAGGGATGGAATGAGTCCCCTATAAGAAAAGGCTAAAGAGTTTAGGACTTTTCAATTGGGGGAAGAGATGGCTGAGAGGAGATATGAAAGAGGTGTATAAAATAATGAATGGAGAGGAGCGGGTAAACGTGAATTGGTTGTTTACTCTTTCAAAAAATATAAAATTTTATTTAGCATAGGGGACATTCAATGAAGTTATTAGGTAATACATTTAAGACAAATAGGAGGACATTTTTTACTTAATGCATAACTCTGGAATTAGTTTCCAGAGCATGTGGTGAAAGCTGTTAGTGTAGCTGGATTTAAAAAAGGTTTGGACAAGTTCCTGGAAAAAAAGTGGAATAAATCATTATTAAATTGGACTTGGGGAAATCCATTACATATCCCTGGGATAAGCAGCATGGAATCTATCAACCTTTTGGGATCCTGCCAGGTACTTGTGACCCAGATTGGCCACTGTTGGAGACAGGATACTAGCTTGATGGACCTTTGGTCTGACCCAGTATGGCAAATCGTATGTTCTTAAGTTCTTATTTCTTAAAGAGTTTTAGTGGTATTTAGTGGTGACAATAAGGCCAGCCATTCCTCCTTTGAGCCAGAGTCCTCATCTTGATTCACCTCCACCAAAGATGATTTATTCAGGCACTGCGATTTGGTAGATTTTTCAGCAGGAATCGATAACTTGGACATATTCTTAATTGAAAAAAGTTCAGATCTCGACATGGGCAGGATTTGGACAGATTAAAAATGCTGGGCCAGAGGACCTACATCAACCTGTGTCTTCGCTCTAGGCAACCATCACATGACCCTTGATTATGTCAAATTTGATTACCTTATGATCACTATTGCTTAGCAGCCCCACCTCATCTCTAAAATGTCTATAATATTGATATCTTTATACAATAGCATACATTCTATTAACAACAAACACCAAAAATCTTACTCAAAGAAAACTGAATGTGTAGAAATGAAAAATGAATTCAAAATTTTAAATGACCACTATAACCACGCTAAAAGACTGCATTAATGAACTCGGTGCCATGTGAGGTATAATTATAGGTCATTAAAGGTAAGAAATATCTTTAAATGTAATCTCTTGCAATTAAATGTAGATGATACTACAAAAGTATATTTTTCCGAGCTTTTTAGTATGATGTCCCCAGATGACATCAGTTAAACTGGATTTTTCATCACCTCCAGATGACATCATGAAACTGGATAGTCCTTAATGCAGGGCTTTTTTCGTCAGCTGAATTGTTTACCAACAAAGCACTGTTTCAGATAAGTGTCTCAAGTATTCAATTAAGGCTGCTAGTAAGGAGAAGATTTTGGGGTCCCCTTATATCACTGTCTGTTGATACACTCTCTTGATGCAACTCTGCTTGTTTTTCATCTAACCACATCGACCTTTCCACAAAGATTCACAGGTTTCTACTTATTAAAACTGAGAGAAACTGAGGGAAAGGATCCAAAAGAGTTCAAACTATGAAGTTCAAGTTGTGGGAAATCTCCAACTTTTTTTTTAATAGAATAGTGGCATTTCACAATATATACTCTCACATGAAATCTACAATTTATTTTAAAACATACTCTTTAAGAAATCTAAGAAATTATTGTTTTTCCTCTCCAAAATGAAACACTAGCTTAAAACAGACTGCCACTAAATGTTAGGGTCCAGTCAGTGCTCTTCCCAGACCAGTTTTGGTATTTATGTCAACATGGGAGCTGTAATATAAATGAAAACCTGATGCTGATATGTAGCTCACGTCCCATTCTATTTATAGAAAACTAACAGTATTAAGAAAAGCTTCCACTTCATTTTTCTATAATCCTCTTTCCAATATCACACAGTCATTAACTCTATCACGGACACACACAATTTCTACCTGATTCGAAGCTGGTATGCCAGGGCAAGCAGAGTGGTTTTGCGTTCTTGCACACCATGTGCCTGCTGTAACATTACCTTGCAAAAATAAAATTTTCCTGTCAGAGACTGTTTGCACATGGAAATGCCCCTCCTCCCTCCACCAGTGCCACCACCAACCAACCAACCAAGCTAGTGAAGTCTAAAATCTTGCATAAGGGAAGCAGGCAGTGAAGCAGGAAATATCCTGCTATCCTAAAGTTGCCTCATGAAAAAAAAAAAAAAAGTATCTCTGGGATACATCTGGTGAAAAACCAAATGTAAAATATTACGAGATATCTAGTGTAACTCTCATACTCTGTGGAACTACAATGAAGCTGGTTATCCTTGCTAGCATCATAAGTCTTGTGATCCATTAGTACAACAAAAATAATCTTATTCAAAAATTGAAAAAAGTTATTATAAACCACTAGCTTGTTATAGTATGGATCACCATTTATAGAAATGTAATGAATTAGCTAATATTTCATCACTTAAGTCCAAAAAATTATAACCATATGTCTGGGTCACAAATGGAAACTGATTTTTATAAATAATTTTTATCATGCATATAAAATGATGCTTATAAAGCTTGAACTTGCATATATAAAGTCAATATATGTATTAATTGTCCAAGTACTTAGCTGGTTCAAATATCAACTCAAAGTCCAACATGAGGCCGTATTTTGCTGAACGCTGCATCAGGGAATATTTCACAAACAGCTGGTGGGACATGTAGGTCATCTCTTCCATGGAAAACACTTCTGAAGAACAAACGCAATGCACATTTTAAATATCCAAGCAACCAATGAACTTAAAAAATGTCATGATCATCTGACTCAACCTGACATTCAAGAGATTTACCATTTTTTTACATTTTAAAAAATTACTATAATAAAGTCTTTCCCATTTTTGGATTTACTTTGTTTATTTACATATGTTGTCCATTATGGATTTGAAAAACGTACATTGGAAGACTGTCTCGGAAGAACGTTTGGCAGCAACTATGAAACAAACAATGTCTTTATGGACAAAACTTGTGGTCACTAGTAAACGGATTATTTGGTCTGAATTATATACAGATACTCTAATGGAATATATAAAATAACAGATAATACCATGAGGTTTATGATTACAGAAGGAACTGAAGAAGTTTTCAAAAGATTTGGAGTTGTAGAGAAATGGGTGGCTATATTTAATAAGTACTCTCTCGACCTCATGCTTTTACTCATTGAACGGATTAAGAGTTTCACCCAGTCTCTGCAAGTCTCTGTTGAGGAAATTCAGACACAGGAACAAGCTGATACTTTCTTGGAAATTATGGAATTTCATTGAAATAATTTAAATTTACATTAGAAGAATTTAGACTTTCAGTTAAACAGTCATACATTGAGAAGTTTCAGCAAGATGAATCAGATTATAAGCAAGGACTGGAGGAAGAATAAAGCCAGAGACTCTCTTGGTAGTCTGAAAAGAGTGACAGTTGATCTTTCGTCAGATGATTCATCTAGTGGTGAAAAAGTTGACTGAGAATGGCAAATTGGCTTTTTTAGAGCAGCATTGAGGTTCGATCAGAGCACATTGATCATACAAACAGAAAGATGCCTATCAGTTGATTCCTGCAAAGTCATGGAACAAACCCATAACTTGTTCTCAAACTCAACTAAGAATGCAAAATTGTCTTTTTTAGAGAAACATCGAGGTTCGATCAGAGCATGTTTATCTTACAAACAGAGAGATACCTATCGGCTTATTCCTGCAGAGTCATGGAACAAACCCATAACTTGTTCTCAAACTTGGCGAGATCTGCTGTGATAAATTTAATAGGAGAGCCTTTTTCTGAAAATGCCTGTACAGCGGTAGAAAAAGAATTACCTTGTGTTCCTACAGTTATTCATGATCCATTCAAATGCCATACTTCATTATTCATATAGGCATCGTTCTGTTATGTTTGTTTTTTTGCTGATCCACCAGAGGCAGCAAGCGAACCTTCATCAATACAACCGAAATCTAAATGGATCACTCCAGAACCTATGGGCCCACATATTTGTACGTTTAGAGATGTGATACTGCAAGAATTAGATGCTACAGAATCTGAACATTCTTAAGATTCCATTTTGTAAATATCCGTTTCTGCTTTTCCAGTTACCCAGTCAAATTTCGTGTAAATATCCGCCTTGCCCTCCCAGCTTTCCAATCTGTATTTCGACATTTTGTCTCTGATCCTTGTAAAAAGTTATTACTCTGTTCAATTAGTAGTTTGTTGTTCCTTAATTCACAGTTACCGTTCCATGTAAAGGCAATGCCTAAAAGTTTTTAAGTTATCTGTAAACCGATACGATGTGCAAACGGGTTGTCGGTATATAAAAGATTATAAATAATAACTAAATAAAGA
Source organism: Rhinatrema bivittatum (assembly GCF_901001135.1). Lineage (NCBI taxonomy): Eukaryota > Metazoa > Chordata > Amphibia > Gymnophiona > Rhinatrematidae > Rhinatrema > Rhinatrema bivittatum. Next base: position 89,204,553 of record NC_042623.1, read on the forward strand.
TTCTATAGAATCTGAACATACTTGGTACATTTAACCTCAAAAAAATTGGCGTGTCAAGCTTTATGTCATCAAGCAACTGATTCGTCGGTTGTTGTCAAGCTCGCCAATAAAGGTGGAAGAATATTTATTTAAAAATGGATTGACAGGCGAAGAGAGAATTTGAAATGAAGTTGGACATAGAAGCAAAAACTCATAATAAAAACTTTTTTAAATATATCCAAAGCAAGAAACCTGTGAGGGAGTCGGTTGGACCATTAGATGACCGAGGGGGTTAAAGGGGCTCTTAGAGAAGATAAGGCCATTGCAGAAAAACTAAATGAATTCTTTGCTTCCATGTTTACTAATGAGGATGTTGGAGAGATACCACTTCCAGGGATGGTTTTCAGTGGTGATGAGTCAGACGAACTGAACAAAATCACTGTGAACCTGGAAGATGTTGTAGGCCAGATTGACAAACTAAAGAGTAGCAAATCACCTGGACGCATCCTAGGGTACTGAAGGAACTCAGAAATGAAATTTCTGATCTATTAGTTAAAATTTGTAACCTATCATTAAAATCATCCATTGTACCTGAAGACTGGAGGGTAGCCAATGTAACCCCAATATTTTTAAAAAGCTCCAGGGGCGATCCGGGTAACTATAGACCAGTGAGCCTATCGTCAGTACCAGGAAAATAGTGGAAACTATTCTCAAGATCAAAATCGTAGGAGAGCATATAGAAAGATATGATTTAATGGAACACAGTCAACATGGATTTACCCAAGGGAAGTCTTGCCTAACAAATCTGCTTCATTTTATTGAAGGGGTTAATAAACATGTGGAATAAAGGTGAACCGGTAGGATATAGGGGTAGATTTTAAAACCCCTGCGAGTGTGAATCCTCCCGGATTTACTCGCGCACCGGCGCGCCTATTTTGCATAGGCCGCCGGCGCGCGCAAAGCCCCGGGACGCACGTAAGTTGAATTCTTGGGTTGGTGGTTGAATTCTTTATTTATTTATTTATTAAAGGCTTTTATATACCGACTTTCTTGATACAAATCAAATCAACTCTGTTTACATCGAACTAAGCAGTAACTATAACCAACCAATCAACAAGAGACAATTTAAAAGGAGCATAAAGTTACATTATAACAAGGATGCCTTAACTGGGAGTAGGAAAAAAGAGAGGGAGAACGAAGATAAAGTACTATATACAATAGAGTATGGGAGGGAGGCAAGGATCACCATTTAAAATTTGATCACCATTTTAATCATTTGAATCATTTGATCACCATTTTAAAATTTGATCACCATTTAAAATTTGTGATGCATTTTGACAAAAATATTATTTCATATTTAGATATTAATATCACTAAAGATCATCATCAGTTAAACATCTATCATAAACCAACTGAGTGCAACAAACTTTCTGCAATATGAAAGCTGTCATTCAAGGAAATTGAAAGCTGCTTTATCCATTGGTCAGTTTTTGAGATTATGGCACATCTGTTTAGATCTGTTAAATTTTTTAAAATCTTTAAAATCTCTTGAATGATGTCAGCTTGAGTCACATGATCTTGACAGTTGCTTGGATATTTAAAATGTACATTGCATTTGTTCTTCAGAAGTGTTTTCCATGGAAAAGGTGAACTACATGTTCCACTAACTGTTGTGAAATATTCCCTGATGCAGCGTTCAGCAAAACATGGCCCCATGTCAGACTTTTAGTGGATCCTTATATCAGCTAAGTATTTGGACTGTTGATGCATATGTTTGCTTTATTCATGCAAGTTCAAGTTTTATAAGCATCGTTTTATATGCATAGTAAAAAAAAATGTTTTAAAAATTAGTTTCTATTTGTGACCCAGACCTATGATTATAATTTTTCAGACTTAAATGGTGAGCTATTAGCTAATTCACTAAGTTTCCGTATTTGATTATCCATATTATAGCAAGCTAGGGGTTTATAATAACTTTTTCAATTTTGGGTAAGATTTATTTTTGTTGTATTTTTGCCAAAGTCTTTCCCATTTTTTGGACTTTTCTTTGTTGAGATCCATTAGGCCATACATGTAACGTGATATGAAAGGTGTGTATTAGTCAGGGAACAGAGATGCACAGAAGGAGTGGCAAAAGGAGAAAGGACAGTCAAGCAGGTAAAACCTGTTCCCCAGATCTGTAACATAGAATCCTAAGAAAGCTCTGTTTAATAGTGAAAAAAGCTGCAAGCCACGCCATTATAACTAAAAGATAATCCATATGTTACTTTACCACTTCAATTTAAAAAAAAAAAGCAGAGCTGGAGAACTGAGTTATGAAGGCTAGCCACCATCAACCATAGTAACATAGAAATGACAACAGAAAAAGACCAAATTAACCCATCCAGTCTTCCAAATTGAGATTCTTCCACTTTGGTTAGATAAGGAAAAATCGGTTCTTACCTGCTAATTTTCTTTCCTTGTGTCCTATCAGACCAATCCAGATGAGTGGAATTTTCTCCCCTATCAGCAGATGGAGACAGAGAAGAAAAACTTTGCTGTACTCTTGGTACTTAAGACACTGTGCCACCTGCAGCCTCCAATAAATCTGTAACAAAGCTAAAAAAAACAACTCCCCCCAATTTCGAGCAGGGAATAAGAACCAGTAGTGAATCTTCCAAACCAGAACTGACAACCCCTTAATCGAGAAGATTTACACACCAGAAAGCACCACAAGAAATGATTCACTGACTGTATATACACACAGAAGAGCGGTCTTCAAACACAAAGGGCAGGACTCTGGATTGGTCTTGATAGACTCAAGGAAAGAAAATTAGCAGGTAAGAATCAATTTTACTTTCCTTATCATCCACCAGACCAGTCCTGATGAGTGGGATGTACCCAAGCCACCCCAAACTGGGCAGGAACCAAAAATACTCACTCTCAACACACTCTCTCCAATTGCCATGCTGTCCAGAGATATCCAGTCTGTAATGTCTGAAGAAAGTATGCAAAGACCAAGTTGCCACCTTACAAAATTTCCTGTGATAAAACCAATTGACAGTGGGTCCCAGAAGCTACTGGAGCCCTAGAAGATTAAGCTATAAGACCTACAGATCTCTAAACCTTGCAAATATATGCTGACACAATATACGTTCTTTAAACTCTCTAGCAATAGAGGCCACTGAATAATACCAAAAAACTGACCCGATCTCCAAAAACCATTTGTGACTTTCAAACATCTCAAAAGAGTCATATGTACATCTAAAATATGAAGCTCCTGATACTGCTCGGAAACACCAGACCATGACCTCCTAAATACAAGCAACTCTACTGACTGAGTGACATGAAAAACAGATATTTCCTTTGGCAAAGATGATGAAACTGTATAAATAGATAATCCATTCTCTGAAAATTGAAGGAAAGGATCTTTATACAACAATGCCTGCAACTCATAAATACGTCTCGCCAAACAAATAGCTACTAAATGCACTGCTTTTAGAGTATGTCTCTCAAGACGCCCTCCTAACTGGTTTAAAAAGGAGCTTGCCACAAGGCTTACAAGGACCAAATTGAGATTCCAGGTGGGACCAGATGCTGACGTGGAGGTTGCAATGCTACACCTCTTTTACCACATCCATATGTGAAGCTAGAGGAGAACCATGTACCTTCCCTCTGTAACATGCCAATGGTAGTTATTTGTACTTTAAGAGAGTGCAAGGCTAAGCCCTTTTGAAAACCAGCCTGCGAAAAGAAAAAGAATCACTGGAATTAAATCCCTAAATTGGAGAGAAGCCAGATTCCTGACACCAGGACTCAAAAACTTTCCAGATGTGTACATACACCAAGCAAGTTGACATCTTTCCGGCTAGTAGCAAGGTTGTAATAACTTCTGCCACAAATCCTTTATCTCTCGATTTCCTCCTCTCAAGAGCCATGCCTCAAGACAAAGGCGATTGCTTCTGATCCAAGAAAATTGGCCCCTGACAAAGAAGACCGGGAACAATACCAAGCCTCATAGGGCTGTCTACCTTGAAATTTATCAGATCTGCAAACCATGGATGCCTGGGCCACTCCAGAGTCACCAGAATCACTCATCCTTGATGTCTCTCTATTTGCCTTACTATTCTGTCTGTTAGAGGCCAAAGGGGAAAAAACATGAAACAGAATCTCCTGAGGTCATGGTTGAGACAGGGCATCCAGGCCTTCTGACCCTGATTCCCTTCTTCAACTGAAGAACCTCATCACCTTGGTGTTCAGCAGATGGCACAGCAACCATTCCCCAGGATCTAACCTTTACCTGCTCATAATTTGCCTACAAATTCTCCACCACAATGTTGTGAGTTGCCAATACCTTTAATGCTGTTCTGCAACATTCCCATTTTCAAGGACACTGCTGGGCTCTTGGTCCCTCCTTGCCTGTTGATATTTGCTACTCCTGTTGCATTATCCGACAGGTCTCTCACCACTTTGTCTCTGACCAGATGTTGAAAAACAATAAGGCTTTCCTGATTGCCCTTGTCTCTAACTAATTGATTTACAAGCAGTTTCTGACACCGTCAACTAACCCTGTGCCATCTGCTCTTGGCAAATGGTTCCCCAGCCACTTAGACTGGAATCCATATTCACTCTTACCTGATCTGAATTTCCAACTCCTCTCCTTTGGACAAAATTGTTCTGCGAAAGCCACCACGAATGACTTAACCTGGCCTCCTCCACAGGAGTAAACTAATCTCAAAATTCTGAGACTGAGGACTCCACTGCGAGTGACGAGATTGCTGCATAAGCCACATATAAGCAGATGCCCAAGGAACCAGGTCTAACATAGATGCCATGGATCCCCATACCTGAAGAAAATCCCAGCCACTGGGAATTTTCATACACAAAAACTGACAGACCTGACTTTGAAGTTTCAATCTCTTTTCCACTTTGCCTACACTCGTGTCAAAATGAGTAACTAGCTTTCTCACAGAACAAGCAGGATGGTAGTCCTCACATATGGGTGACATCACAGGATGGAGCCCAATCACGGAAAACTTCTGTCAAAGTTTCCAGAACTTTGACTGGCCCCTACTGGGCATGCCCAGCATGGAACTAACCCTGCAATCAGCAGGGGTCCCCCTTCAGTCTTCTTTTTTCCACACAGCAGTAGCCTCGCGGTTAAGGAGCTCTGATGATTTCTCACCAGACACCAATGATTTGCCTTCACCACCTTCACCCACTGAAAGTAGAAAGTGTTCTCCTCCAGAGGACCTTTCCTTTATAAATTTTGTGAAGGAAATGTCTGAATTGGTTCACTTCCAATTACAGACTGAACAGGATGATAGGCATCAGATGATGGAGTAGCTCCAACTCATGGATGCTCCCAAGGTAATAACCTCAATCCCTATCCATCAGGTTCTTCTGGATCTCCTGAAGAAGAACTGGGAACATCCTGGCTCCATTGCTCCAGTCCACAGAAAAGCTGACACTACCTATTTGGTGCAGTCAGCTCCGGGCTTTCAGAAACCACAATTGGATCACCAATCTGTAGTGGTAGAATCTGCACAGAAGAGAGCAAGGAGATCAAAGCCTCACACTTCTTTTCCCCCTGACAAGGAACAGAAGTTTCTAGATGCCATTGGTCGCCGAGTCTTCCAAGGATCAATGCTCAGCTCCCGAATTGCAGCTTAACAGCTCTATATGACCCAATATAATAGGGTCATTTTTAAGCAGATACAAGACTTGACGGACTCCCTGCCTCAGCAATTTCAAGATCAGCTCCAAACCCTAGTAAACAAGGGTTTTGAGGCAGGCAAGCATGAGATCAGATTATCTTATGATATCTTTGATACTGCTTCTAGGGTATCTGCAGCTGCTATTTTGGCAAGAAGGTGGGCCTGGTTCAAGTCTTTTGACCTTCGCCCTGAGGTACAAGACAGGTTATCCAACCTGCCTTGTGTAGGAGATAATCTGTTTGGCGAACAGATTCAACGGACGGTGGCGGAACTTAAGGACCATCATGAGACCCTAAGACAACTCTCTCTGATGCCTTCTGACTATTCTTCTAAACAGCCCTTCAGAAAGTACTCTAAAAAGTCATTCTTCCGCCCGAAGAAGTCCTACCTGCCACCAACCAGATCCTGTGCCACGAGACCTTTTCAAACACGTAAACAAAAACCACAAGCAGCTCCTCAACCAGGGCCTGCTTCAGGTGGAATCTGGCTGCTGCTCTCTAGGTGGAAGTCAATAGAACCCATACCCTACTCTCAGCATGGCCTAGGATTCTATTCCCGGTACTTTCTAATCCCCAAAAAATCTGGAGGCGTTCGTCCTATTCTGAACCTACAGGCCCTCAACAAGTACCTCCAGCGAGAGAAGTTCAAGATTGTAACCTTAGGCTCGCTTCTTCCTCTTCTACAAAGAGGAGACTGGCTCTGCTCTCTGGACCTCCAGGATGCATACACTCTTATTGCGATAACTCCATCTCATCGCAAATACCTGAGGTTTCTAGTAGGCCCCAAGCACTATCAATACCGAGTGCTTCCATTCGGCCTAGCATCTGCGCCATGAGTCTTCACAAAATGCCTCGTAGTAGTTGCAGCCTTCCTCAGGACCCAAGGTGTTCACGTCTACTCCTATCTAGACGACTGGTTAATCAGGGCTCCCACTCAGCAAGCTGCTCTGTCGTCCCTCAATCTAACCTTACACACTCTAATTTCATTAGGATTTCTTGTCAACTACAACAAATCCTACTTAGTCCCATCTCAAACCTTGTCGTTCATTGGGGCAGACTTGGACACCTTGCAGGCAAAGGCTTTTCTGCCTCAAAAGCGAGCTGTCACTCTCGTCTCTCTTGCACACTAGCTGCAGTCTCAGCACTCAGCGACTGCACACCACTATCTCATCCTCCTGGGACACATGGCATCCTCAGTTCAGGTCACATCAATGGCCCGTTTGGCCATGAGAGTCATGCAGTGGACTCTAAGGTCTCAATGGACTCAAACAATTCAGCCCCTGTCGACCATTGTCCACGTAACCAACTCACTCTGTCACTCTCTAGCTTGGTGGAAAAATCAGATCAATCTCCGCCAAGGCTTGCCCTTCCAGGCTCCAGACTCTCAAATAACCCTCACCACCGATGCTTCCAACCTCGGATAGGGAGCCCATGTGGCCGATCTGCAGACACAAGCCTCTTGGTCTCCAGAGGAAGCCAAACACCAAATAAATTTCCTGGAGCTTCAAGCAATCAGATATGCTCTCAGGGCATTTCAGGATTGCCTCTCAAATCAAGTTATCCTGATTCAGACGGACAACCAGGTGGCCATGTGGTACATCAACAAACAGGGAGGCACGGGCTCCTTCCTTCTGTGTCAGGAAGCTGCACAGATTTGGGAGGAAGCTTTCTCCCATTTGATGTACCTCAGGGCCACCTACTTGCTGGGATGGATAATGTGTTGGCAGACAAGCTGAGTCGCATCTTTCAACCGCCCGAGTGGCCTCTCAACCCCTCGGTGGCAAACTCCATCTTCCAACAATGGGGATTTCCTCAGGTAGACCTCTTTGCGTCTCCTCAAAACCAAAAAGTAGAGAACTTCTGCTCTCTCATTCACAGCAAACACTCTCAGCCCCAAAGATGCATTCTCCCCTCTCGTGGGCAACCCGTCTACTCTATGCATTCCCTCCACTTCCTCTTCTCTCGAAGACTCTCGTGAAGTTACGTCAGGACAAGGGAACCATGATCCTGATAGCACCTCACTGGCCACACCAAGTGTGGTTTCCAATACTGCAGGATCTTTCCATTCGCAGGAGCATTCCCTTGGGAAAGGACCCGCTTCTGATCACTCAAAACGACGGGTGCCTCCGTCATCCCATTCTTCAAGCCTTGTCCCTGACAGCATGGATGTTGAAAGGTTAATCCTTCAGCCACTTAACCTTTCTGAACAAATTTCCCATGTCTTGATTGCTTCACGGAACCCTTCCACGAGGAAAGCTTACTCTTACAAATGGAAAAGGTTCACGTCATGGTGCTCTTCTCAGTCCCTTGACCCCTTTTCCTGTCCAATCACGAAGTTTTTGGACTAGCTCTGGCATTTATCAGAGTCAGGTCTAAAAACTTCTTCCATCAGAATGCATGTCAGTGCGGTAGCCGCCTTCCATAAAGGTATCGGGGATGTTCCTATATCAGTACAACCCCTCGTAACACGTTTTCTGAAAGGCTTGCTTCACCTCAAGCCTCCACTGCGTCCTCCGGCCCCTTTTTGGGACCTGAACCTGGTTTTGGGTCGGCTCATGAAATCACCATTCGAGCCTCTTCACTCCTGTGATCTTCGCTATCTCACATGGAAAGTGATTTCCCTTCTGGCAATCACTTCAGCTCACAAAATTAGTGAATTACAGGCCCTAGTTACCTATCCGCCTTACACTAAACTTCTGCAGGACCGGGCGGTACTCCGCACTCACCCTAAGTTCTTGCCTAAGGTAATATGAGAGTTTCACATTAATCAATCCATTATACTATCTACCTTCTTTCCCAGGCCCCATTCCAATCCAAGAGAACAGGCTCTGCGTACCCTTGACTGTAAACGGACTCTAGCATTCTACCTAGTCCGTACAGCTGCCCACAGGGAAAGCACTCAATTGTTTGTCTCTTTCCACCCTAACAGGTTAGGGAAGCCTGTGGGTAAGCAGACTCTCTCCTCCTGGTTGGCGGACTGCATATCCTTTTGCTATCAGCAAGTGGGCATTCCATTTCAAGACTGTGTCAAAGCACACTCTGTGAAGGCCATGGCAACTTCAGTAGCACACCTACAATCGGTGCCGCTTCCTGACATTTGCAGGGCTGCCACCTGGAGATCTCTCCACACCTTTGCAGCCCACTATTGCTTGGACAAAGCCAGAAGACAAGATTCCATCTTCAGCCAGTCTGTCCTTCATAACCTATTTACAACATGACGTACCAACACCCTTCCGCCTGCCCGTTAGGGTTCAGGATGCCCTCGGCCAAATTTCATCCCAGTCCTAGTGCCTTGCACGCCTGGGTACATTTGGTGCATTTCTTGGACATCCTCAGCTCAGTACTCACCCATATGTGAGGACTACCATCCTGCTTGTCCTGTGAGAAAGCAAATGTAACAGGTGTTCTAACAGGACAGCAGGATATTAGTCCTCACGAAACCCGCCCGCCGCCCTGTGGTGTTGGGTTCGTTACGTTTTCTTATTTTACTTTTCGGCACTGACTGTAGCTTTTAAACAAGACTGAAGGGGGACCCCCTGCTGGCTGCAGGGTTAGTGCTATGCTGGGCATGTCCAGTAGGGACCAGTCAAAGTTCTGGAAACTTTGACAGAAGTTTTCCGTGTTTGGGCTCCATTCTGTGATGTCACCCATATGTGAGGACTAACATCCTGCTGTCCTGTGAGAACACCTGTTACAGGTAAGCAACATTTGCTATACCAAGTTCTGTGAGAGCCAGCTTGCTCTTTGTAAACTTGACCGCCAAACCTAAAGGCTAAAAAATGAAAATGACTCTGTGGACTGAATGATGACCCTCTTCTGTTGACCTTGCTCAAATCAGCCAATCATTTAAATAAGGATGCACCAGGATTCCTCGTCTGCGTAGTCACAGCCATCACCTCGGAAAATGTGCAAGAAGCCATTGCCAGCCAAAGAGAAATGTCTGAAACTGCTCTCCTAATCCAGAGGAATCTCTGATGATCTTTCCAAATAAGAATGTGCAGAAAAGCCTCTGTCAGACCCAAAGAGGCCAGGAATTCTCTCTTTCTGACCACTACAATTATAGACCGGAGAGTTTCCATATGAAAGGATGCAGGATGCAGTCACTTTTTTCAGATCCAAAATGAGCCAAAAAGTCACCACAACCATAAATGGAGTACTGCCCCAACCTTTCCCTTCCTTCAGAACTGGTACAACTGCATCCATAAGGAGAAACCAATCCAACAAGGAATGCATGGCCGTGGGAAAACCCATGAAGGCCTTGCTTACTGGACATTAAAAATCTATGGTGTAGCTGTCTCTTATAACTGAAAGGAACCATTGATCCATCATTTTCCTGGTCTACTCTATGAAAAAATGGACCAAACATGGCCCCAAACACTCTTATATGCACTACATAAGAGTGGACAGAATGAATGTCACTGAGAACTCTTAAGTCCTCCCAAACTAGGACCTATACCTTCTTGAGTATTCCTTTGCACCCCCCCCATCCAAAAAAAATCTGAGACTTGGCCGAATACCAGTGCTCAGAGCCATAGCCAGGCCATTTAGCACCTATGGCCAACTGATAAGGTGCGCCCTCGCCCTGAACCCAGCATACAACACCACGAGCTGGGAGACTTTGCTACATGAAGGGAGTTTTTATTTTTATTTTGGCCCAGCAGCATCCTCCTGCTCCTTTGGGCTTCCAGTCAATCGGGACCAGTACAGATATCCTGGCACCAGGAGCCTTTATTCAAAACTACCAGGGATCTTTTTTCCCCTATATTTTACATTCTCCTCCCCTCAAGCACCAGGGCTCTAGTCAAATCCTCTCATGGGTCCCCAAATCCATTAACTAAGTTTCATCCCTATCCCGGTCATGCCCTCCTCACATACAATTAAAAATTATGCATTTATAATACCAGATTTTACATGAAAAAGTACGTTCTCAGGTAAAAATGTCACAACAACATGCATATTATATTTACATGCATTGCTGTGGTGCCAACCACAAAATCCTGCAAAAAAAAGCACTCGGAACTCATATAGTATTAGGCCTATGGTTGATTGTAAGCAAGCGGAGAAATGTTCCACACTCAGTAAGTAATCAAAGAGTCAAGGAGAGTGTAGAGCAGGTAGTAGTCCTTACACAATTCAGGAATATTTCAATACTTTATTCCAATGACAACTCCTTTGTTTAAGTACAGCCAAAGTAGAATATTTAAAATTGTTCTCCGATATAGACCCCGTGTTTTGCCCCAAAGGCTGTGTCAGGAGGGACAAGACAGGTTTTCAAATGCTAAAAATGAAACAGAACCCATTATTAGATAAGGACCAAAAATATATCTGGGCATATTGTATAAGTCAAGATATTTACATACCTTATCGATTATATACCTGTATCGCTCCATGGTGAGACAGCACCTTGAATACTGTGTGCAATTCTGGTTGCCGCATCTCAAAAAAGATATAGCTGCGATGGAAAAGGTACAGAGAAGGGCAACCAAAATGATAAAGGGGATGGAACAGCTCCCCTATGAGGTAAGGCTAAAGAGGTTAGGGCTGTTCAGCTTGGAGAAGAAGCGGCTGAAGGGGAATATGATAGAGGTCTTTAAAATCATGAGAGGCCTTGAACGAGTAGATGTAAATCGGTTATTTACACTTTCGGATAATAGAAGGACTAGGGGGCACTCCATGAAGTTAGCAAGTAGCACATTTAAGACTAATTGAAGAAATTCTTTTTCACTCAACACACAATTAAACTCTGGAATTTGTTGCCAGAAGATGTGGTTAGTGCAGTTAGTATAGCTGGGTTTAAAAAAGGTTTGGATAAGTTCTTGGAGGAGAAGTCCATTAACTGCTATCAATCAAGTTGACTTAGGGAATGGCCTCTGCTATTACTGGCATCAGTAGCATGGGATCTTCTTGGTGTTTGGATACTTGCAGGTTCTTGTGGCCTGGTTTGGCTTCTGTTGGAAACAGGATGCTGGGCTTGATGGACCCTAGGTCTGACCCAGCATGGCAATTTCTTATGCTCTTATGTTCTAACAGACTTTGTATACAGGGAGTGCAACGCACAAACCTGACTTTTGTTCATTTAAAGATGCCAAGTAAAGGCACCCAAAAGCAAACCAATCAGGTGAATCCAACAGATACACCGGGCAGCCAATCAGAGGAGAGAGTAAAGAGTCTCAGAGAATACTGCCTTAGATGGAGGCAAGCTGTGTAAATGAGATGTGCTGTGTAAATCAGATGTACAAAAACCTTTACAGAGCAGGAGACAAAACGTCACATAATTGAAATGCACCAACACATGTAACTTAAATGCATAAAAAAAATTGTCACTGTCCATGTAACCATAAAGTAATATATATAAAAAATAATTATTTGTTGTATATACAAATGTGTCATATATGAAGCATCTTGTATCAGATATTTAATTCTAAAAAGCATGTCCTATTTATGTAAGTAATACCAGTAATAACACAGCTATGTGAAATAAACCCATTCAATGTCTCTATTTAAATAATATGGGGACAGACTCTGAAGGGTATGAATCAATCTCTCCGGGAACAGAGGTGCATTTCAATTATGTGATGTTTTGCCTCCTGCGCTGTAAAAGTTTTTGTACATCTGATTCACAAGAATATTTGAGGGGGTGAAGATTTACTTTTTAATAAATACCGGTAACTCTCTATGTCCTGAAGGAAGAACCCACTGACAGATTAGAATTGGAGTTTTGTTTTATTTTGTGTTATGATATATTTGTATAACTTTATGATTGTTATAGTCTTTTTATCACTGACATGAATATTTTAAATGTATATACCATTTCGATTTATTGATAAATGGTATATACACACAATAAAATAAATAAGATTGAAAGTGGCACAGAGTCTTAAATACCAAGAGTTTAGTAAAGCTTTTCTTCTCTGTCTCCATCTGCTGGTAGAGGGAGAAAAATCCTACTTATTTGGACCTGTCTGATGGACAATAAGAAAGAATATAGCGTCCATATGCAACTCAACATAATTTTCCTGATCCCTACCCAACCCATATCTTTTATCTAATCCTTCAATCCTTTTCCTACCACTTTTCTCCATATCAGTCTCAAGTATGTCCAGAATCTGTTACTGTACTGGCCTCTACCAGCTCCACAGGTAGGCAACTTTAGATCTTGCTATCTTCCTTTTTGATTCTTACAAGTCCAACATTTAATCCAACAGCCAGGTCCCTCTCCATGTGTTAACACAAAGCTTTGTAATAATTATTACAACCACAAAAACCAGCAAGGCTACTGTCCAAAGATCTGGCCTCCCCATGCTCATCGAAATATGTGTTTTAATCATGGTCACTCCATGCAGGTTAACCCAGCCATCTTAGAAGCCCGAAGCAGCCCTGCCACCACCGTTAGAGTAGTAAAATTGCTGTTCCTTGTGCATTACCCAATTTAATTCTTGGAAGCCAGGTGCAGTCTTACCAAAGCTGTTAGGGTCATAACTATCACTCCATATAGGCTACCCAATGCCTTTTTAGCAACCTCTCGGGCAAATTTTAAAACGCCCACACGCAAAACAATTTGGGGGTTGCGCACACACTTTCAAAAGGGCCCGGCCACGCGCATAACCCCCAATATGCGAAGAAGTGCCAGGCCAGCTAAAAGGGGAGGACTGGGGAGAGTGTGGTCTGGGCGGGGACCGGCCAAGACAGTGGCCATTTGGCCACTGAAGTGGAGTGGAGACCCAACTCCACTGAGAAACGGGTGGGTCTCTGAGGACTGACATCCTGCTTTCATCAGAGAACAGGTAAGCAATTCTGCTTTCTCCGAGGACAAGCAGGATGGCAGTCTTCACACATGGGTGAATCCCTAGCTACAGGCGGTTCCCCAACAAAAAAAGGGGAACAACAACTGGTGCCAATGAGCACCAACAACTACATTTTTGTTGGCAATAGGCCTTTTTTGAAATATCCTAAGAAGGGGCCTGTCTGAACAAAAACAATGGGCCCTAGGTGGGAACAGATTTGGGTTCTATACATCAAATAAGTTCCGAAGGACAAATTGACCAAACCTGATGTCACATCAGCCATTGCTGTCCAAACAGTAATGTCATGTGAATGAGTGAATGGAACTCCATAGCTTTGCAGATCTCCTCCATGGGGACTGCTCGCAAGTGGGTCACTGATGCTGCCATAGCTCGGCCAGAGTGAGCCTTGACATGACCCACAAGATGCAATCCTACCTGGGTATAACAGGAGATGCAGACTGCTATTGAATTGGATAGCGTCTAATTGGCAATGCCGATCCCGAGATTACTCTGATCAAAAGAAAGAAAAAGCTAGATGGACTATCTATGAGTTTCTGTCCACTCCAGATAGAAGCTAAGGCTCTTTTGCAGTCCAAACTGTGCAGGATTTGTTCACCTTGGTGAGCATGAGTCCTAGGAATAAATGTTGGCAGGACTGGTTAAGATGGAAATTCGACACTTAAGCAGGAACTTAGGGTGTGTACGCAAGACACATCATGAAAAAATCTTAGTGTAAGGTGGATAAGTCATTAAGGCCTGAAGCTCACTGAACCTGTGCACTGAAGTGACTACCACCAAAAATATGACCCAGGTCAGGAATTTCAGGTCACAGGAGTGCAGTGGATAGAAAGGAGCTTTCATCAGCTGAGCTAACACCACGTTGAGGTCCCAGGACACAGCAGGAGGCCTTAAGAGAGGGTTCAGATGAAACAGGTCCCATGTGAAGCATACAAATATAAACTGTATAGAGATGGGCTTACCTTCTACACAGCATCAAAGAGATGTAGAAGATATTCAAGCAGTTTTTATGCTGAGCAGGAGAAAGGGTTTAGGGCCCTTTTCTCAACACCACACAGAAATCCTCTTCCACTTCAGTTCATAAGACTTCCTGGTGGGCGGCTTTCTGGAAGCTACAAGGACATGAGACACATCCTCTGAGAGATCGAGGGGTTGCAGGATCAACTCTCAACATCCAAGTATGAGCATGAGGGCCTGGAGGTTGGGATATTGCAACCTGCCTTGATCCTGAGTGATGAGAGCTAGGGAAATCCCGAGTGGGATTAGTTTCCAGATGGAAAATCCTGAGAGGAGCAGAAAACAAATCTCTCTTGGCCAATGTGGGGCTATGAGGATCATAGTCCCTTTTTCCTCCCTGAGCTTCAATAAAGTCTTCACTACCAGTGGAAGCAGAGGATACACATACAGAAGACCCTGGCCCCAATGGAGAGCAAAAGCATCTGAGGCTGGCTTGCCGTATGTCCTGTACAATATGTGGAACAGAAGAGAAGGACCTTCCTGCTCCAAGGACCTATGAACAGATCCACCTCCAGTGTTCCCCAGAGACAGAAGGTCCAAATCACCATTCCTTGGTCCAGGGACCATTTGTGGGGTCTAAAGGAATGACTCAGTCTGACTGCTGCCCCATTCTCCAAACCGGCCAGATATCTGGCCCTGAGCCTCATCCCTTGAGAGAGGGCCCATGGCCAAATCTAGACTGCTTTGTGACACAGGAGGTAAGAGCTGGTACCTCCCTATTTGTATTTGTAATACATCGCCACTTGATTGTCCATTTTAATTACACAATTTTGTTGGACAGCTGATCTCTGAAAGCCCATAGCGCGTACAGTATTGCCTGGAGCTCCAGGAAGTTGATTTGAAGTGCTGAGCCCATCTACATCTGCTCCCCATATGAGAGTGGATGTATCCATTGTCAGAACAATTTGCACCAGAGGAATTTGGAAGGTAACCCCCTTACCAAATTGGAAATTTCTTGCCACAAGGACAAAGAGTCCCAGAATGACAGAATGACTTGGATGCAGTTCCGAAGATCCTGAGTGGCCTGAAACCACTGGGACCTCAGAGTCCATTGGGATCTTCTCATAAACAGTGCATGCCATGGGATTAACATGCACAGTTGCAGCCATGTGGCTCAACAACCTCAATATATGCCAAAGCTGATGTCTGCTGGTTCACTTGGATTTCTGCCGTGATGGCCATCAGGGTGATAGCCCTCTGCCGTAGCAGGAAGGCCTTGGCCTGAGCCATGTCAAGCAGAGCTCTAATGAGACTTAGGGTAGTTGATGATGAATCCTAGTGACTCCAGCACCCAGATGGTTGAGCGCACAGACTCTTCGGCTCCTACCTAAGCGGAGCTCTTGATCAGCCAATCATCCAGATAAGGAAACATGTGCACTCCCAGTCTGTGAAGATAAGTTGCCACATTAGCCAAGCATTTTGTGAAGACCCGTGGGGCAGATGCCAGCCCAAGCGGCAGAATACAGTACTGGTAGTGCTGTGATTGTGCTTCCAGTGGCTGTGGAAGATCTCAATGTGCATGTAGGTGTCTTTTAGATCGAGAGAGCATAGCCAGTCCCCTTTTTTGCAGAAAAGGCATTAAGGCGCCCAGGGAAAGCATCTTGAACTTTTTTCTTTTGAGAAACTTGTTCAAAGCCCTTAGATCTAGGATGGGACAGAGTCCCCTGGTATTCTTTGAAATCAGAATTCCTGCCCTCGTTGCCCTCATGGAATGGACTCAACCGCTCTGGCCATTAAGAGGGAGGAGAGCTCCAAAAAGAGTACCTCTTAATGATCTACAAGCTCCCAAAATGGGCTTGGGGGGCAATTTGGAGGAACACCCAATAGATTCAGTTTGTACCTTCTGCAAATAATGCTGAGGAACCACTGGTCTGAGGTTACACTGGGCCACCAGTTCACATAGAACTGCAGCCTACCCCTAACTGGGGGGGGTCTCCTGACTCGGGTACCAGGACAGTGGCTACACTCTCTATGATCCAATCAAACCCCATCCCTGGAGACTGAGGTGCCAGCTGGGGCTTAAGGGCTCTCTAGTGCCTGGGATGGCTATAAGGGGCCTGCTGCTGTCGGGACCAAGACAGCAGGATAGTGCCTCTTAGGACAGAAGAAGGTCTTCCTCAACCCCCAGAGTCTTCCTAGATGAGGAGGCCGGGTCTTGGGTGCTGGTGGGGAGCTGCTAGAGCATCACAAAGTGATCACGGATCTATACCACCACATCCTTCACACGATCTCTGAAGAGATTCTCTCCTATGCATGGCATGTCAGCAAGTCGTTCCTGCACCTCCTGACGGAGATCCAAGGCCTGCAGCCAGGAAAGCCTGCGGACACCGATCCCTGCAGCAGGACTCTCGACGTCGCCTCGAAAACATCATAGATTGAACAGCATCCATGTTTTCCACACTCTAGACCATTTTGCACCAGTGACTGAAGGATGTCATGCTGCTGTTGAGGAAGCTGCTCAGGCACCTCTTGCACCTGCTCGAGGATGTCCTGCATATCTTGGTCCATGAAGCCGCCAGTGAAAAATCCTGAAAACGAGAAAAAGATAGACGAAACAGAGAGGAAAAAGTGAGACTCACAGACAGTAAACCACCAGGCTCTGCGGAAAAAGAAAGACTGAAGGGACCCCGCGTGGACGCGTGGTATAATGCATGCTTGGGCATCCTCAGAGAGGCTCAGTCAAAGTTCTAGAAAATTTGACATAAGTTTTCCGTGCCAGGCTCTATTGGACGATGTCACCCATGTGTGAGAACTGCCATCCTGCTTGTCCTCAGAGAATATCTGTGTTTTTTTGTTTTTGCTTTGGTTTCCTGCATTAAAGAATCAGTGTGCATGCAGCTACTACATGGACCTTTTTTTTTCTCTGACAATGCCTGAATCAATTAGTAAAACTTACCTGCATATGTTATAAGGTGTACCTTTTTTTTCTGCCTTTTCCCTATTACTTTCCATTTTCCACACCTCTCTCACTTAAGATGCCAAGGCTATGTGGTTCTGGGAACCCCCACTGACTCAAAGGCTAGAGCAATGTTTCCTCTGAAATCTTTAGCACCATTCATTGACTGACAGTAGCTATAGCCATCCTCCATCCCTCCCCAGGCCTGTGCACATCACCTCTATAGCATACCCAAACCTGACCATTCTCGAAGGATGGGGGAGCTGAATTTGGACTCCCCTCACTGCAGCATGCAGTATTCAGAAATTAGCCATTGGGCTGCTCTGTAAATTTTGCTTTTAAATTATTACTTGTATGCTTCTTTAAGATTCTTCTCTGCATTTCTATTGGCAGCAATCATATTTAGAAAAGCATCAAAACTTGCATCTGACATGTACATGGGATCTTGCTGGCTATAATGTCACAAATGACAATCACTATTCAAACTACAGGAAGCAAAAGCCCTTGGGTAATGTAATCAGTGATATTCCATAAAAAATGGTTGCTCAGAACACTGCAGATAGATTGTAAGGGAATAGCTTAGAAATATGTACCAATAAAAGCTATCAGCAACATTTCAAGTGATTAAGGGTTTTACTGCTAGCCATGCATACTTTTGAAATATTCCACCATACACAAGGGATATAGAGGTCCATATTCAGCTGCTATGCGACTGTGCTAGTTATGTATAACTAGCTAACTTTAGCTCAGCCCTATAGCCTGACCAGAGTCAGAAGGAAACCAGCTAACTCTGAATATCGGAGTTTACTGGTTAACTTAAGCAGCTAACTCTACTCCTCCACAGAATGCCTCCTACCCACCCCTGGAATGCCCCCATCTTATCTGCCTAAATTTTAACCGGTTAACTAGTTACCCAGATAGAATTTAGCTGGATAAGAACTGAATATAGCCGGATAAGCCATTTAGAAGGATAACTATGATGTTATCTATCTAAATGGCTTTTAAAAATGGACCTCATAGCTCTTTATAAAAATATATCCACAACAATTCCCTAAGCTGGAATTGACAGCTAGCCCTGGAACAATATGGATGAGGATAGCTGTTGTGGGAAGATGGATGCCAGAGTTTTGACCTGACTTTAAATCCCATCAGCATCATAAAATGAAATCGCACTTACCATACAATTCTGTACATAAGACTTTGACAAATATGGAGCAGGTCAATAAGGGCCTATTATTTATGATGGGCCTGATTCAATAAGATCTTAATCCATAGACACAGAATGGGAGGAAACCTTAGTGAATCAGGCCCTGTGCCTCCTCATAGGGGACACCGGATGAAATGATCAAGCAGCAGGTTCAAAACAAAAAGAAATACTTCTAGGAACATGGCACAAATAACATGTGGAACTCACTGCTGCAGGATCTTGTGACAGCGAACAGATAAGCAAGTTCAAAAGGGGTTTAGACAAATTTATAGAAGGTCAATCATAGGCTACTTAATCTGTCAGTCAGGATTCAAAGCTCCTGCTGGAAACTGGAATGGGCATGAAAAAGGATGTATCCTGTATCTTCCTGTATCGCTCCATGGTGCGACCTCATCTTGAATATTGCGTGCAGTTCTGGTCACCACATCTTAAAAAAGATATAGCAGAATTAGAAAAGGTACAGAGAAGGGCAACTAAAATGTTAAAGGGGGTGAAACGATTCCCCTATGAGGAAAAGCTAAAGAGGTTTGGAGTCTTCACCTTGGAGAAGAGAGGGGAGATATGATAAAGGTCTATAAATTATGAGTGAAGTAGAATGAGTAAACGTTAATTGGTTGTTTACTCTTTCAAAAAATACAAAGACTAGGGGACACACATGAAGTTACTAGGGTGATACACAAACTAATAAGCGAAAATATATTTTTACTCAATGCATAATTAAGCTCTGGAATTCGTTGCCAGAATATGTGGTGAAAGCTATTAGTGTAGCTCATTTAAAAAAGGTTTGGACAAGTTCCTGGAGAAAAAAATCCATAAACCATTATTAAGGTAGAGTTGCAGAAATCCACTGCTTATCCTTGGGATAAGCAACATGGAATCTATCTGCCTTTTGGGATCCTGCCAGGTACTTGTGACCTGGATTGGCCACTGCTGGAAACAGGATTCTGGGCTCGATGGACCTTTGGTTTGACCCAGTATGTCAAGTCTTATGTTCTTATACCCTGCTTCTTATGCACTCTCTATGCAGTGGTGTCTTTAGACAGAAGTATTTGGGGTGGTGACAAGGAGGCAAGCATAGTATGGAGAAGAGCAAGCCAGAATGACATTTATACACATTATGACCCTATGCCATTAAACTGGCTACAAAAGGTAAATAAGAAAAGGCCCAGGGTCCTTCTGTGCAATAAAAAAATAAAAAAACTCGACCAGTTTCAACCGCCCAGTAAAATAACCATAAAAATTATTTGATTGCCTCATTCAACCAATTCTTCTGCATGGATATGATGTTAGGAGTACAGAACAAGTCAGGCTTCTGTAGATCTCTCCACAGAAGCTACACACTAACAGATTACCTCACCTCAGTCACACATGCAGAACACAGAAAGACCCTCACCAAATCGAATAAACAGATCATCTACCTTATAAATGGGCTCTGACCGACGGCCCGCAAATGCGCAGTAGAGACCAGCTCTACCGCGCATGTGCGGGCGAGCACGTCGATCTGAGCCAGCGTCAGAAAAAAAATGGCGGCGCCCAGTGGCAGCAGCGGGGCGGCGACGGCGGTAGCGAGCGGCGGCGGTACCGGCAGCGGGCGGCGGTAGCGGCGGCGGCGGCGGTAGCGAGCGGCGGCGACGGCGGTAGCGGGCGACGGCGGTAGCGGGCGGCGGTAGCGGCCAGTAGCGAGGGAGGGAGAAGAGAGAGAGAGGGAGGGACGGACTGAGTGGGAGGGAGGGACGGAGAGAGAGAGTGGGAGGGAGGGACTGAGTGGGAGGGAGGGATTGAGTGAGGGAGTGGGACTGAGTGAGAGGGAGGGAGTGAGTGGGACTGAGTGAGAGGGAGAGGGGGGACTGAGTGAGAGGGAGTGGGAGTGAGGGAGGGAGTGGGACTGGGAGAGAGAGGGAGGCAGTGGGACTGAGGGAGAGTGAGTGGGACTGAGTGAGTGAGAGAGGGAGGGAGAGAGGGGGGAGGGAGGGGACTGAGTGGGAGGGAGGGATTGAGTGAGGGGGAGGGACTGTGGGGGGGAGGGACTGAAGTGAGAGGGAGGGGGGACTGAGTGAGAGGGAGTGAGTGGGACTGAGGGAGGGAGTGGGACTGAGGGAGAGAGAGGGAGGGAGGGAGTGGGACTTGAGGGAGAGGACGGAGGGAGTGGGGACTGAGTGAGAGTGAGTGGGACTGAGTGAGTGAGAGGGAGGGAGAGAAGAGGGAGGGAGTGAGTGAGACTGAGTGGGAGGGAGGGACTGAGTGAGGGGGAGGGACTGGGGGGGAGGGACTGAGTGAGAGGGAGTGAGTGGGACTGAGGGAGGGAGTGGGACTGAGGGAGAGAGAGGGAGGGAGGGAGTGGGACTGAGGGAGAGGGACGGAGGGAGTGGGGACTGAGTGAGAGTGAGTGGGACTGAGTGAGTGAGAGGGAGGGAGAGAGGGGGGAGGGAGTGAGACTGAGTGGGAGGGAGGGACTGAGTGAGAGGAGAGGGAGGGTGGAGAGGAGAGGGAGGGGTGGGGGAGGAGTGGGTGAGGGAGGGAGGGAGGTAGGGGGTGGTGAAGAGTGAGGGGAGAGAGAATGAGGGGGAGGTGAGAGACAGAGGGATGTAGCCCGTTTTAACGGGCTTAACGGCTTGTAAAGTATAAATAGAAATGTGCAAACAAAAACTGAAATCGAAACCACACCAAGCTAAACATCGTATGCAACACAATAATGTAAAAACAGAAACATCACCATTCATCATAAAACAAACAATAAGATCAAGAAATATAAAGCTTCAACCATACTAATAAAAGAATAAATATTTCAAAACATCTGACAAATAGATTAGCATCCAATAATTAAAATCTCATATAATTTTAAAAATGTACCAAATACCAATAAAATTTTTCAAAACAGCAGATGCATCAAATAACATCCAGTAATCAAAACTAATAGGAATAAAAATCCTTCACTCTCCATACCTGGGAACTTTTGATTTCCAGTCACCCTGAGACTGTCCTAGATTAGTGAGGGAAGGGAAAGTGGAGGGGCACAAACTTTATCCGCTATCTCCCATACACACATTCTAACATACATCTCCATTCTCACTCACTGGCTCTCTCCCTCACACATACACACACACACACACACACAGTCTCTCACACAAGCTCGATCTCTCTCTCACACACACACATACAGAAGGTCTCTCACACACATGCAAACACTCAAAGGCTCTCTTTCACATGCACACATGCTCAGACAGGGCCAATGCTCAAGACTGGTGCAAGCATCACTTGTGGCTATCACACTGGTATAAATAAAGCATGCAAGGCATTCACCCCCACTCTCTCAACTTAACTACCGGCAGCAGTGGCTCCAGCACAGCATTTCCCTCTTTGATGGCATTGGCTATGGTATAGCACCCCTCTAGATATCACTCTGGCAGGATTTTGCCACCCCCAAAATCTTGGTGCTCTAGGCGACCACCTAGTTTACCTATTGGAAACATCGGCCATGCCGGTGCTAGATTTTGTTTTTCTGTGTAAACTATTACTGTGCTGCTCCTCCCATCAAAAAGTCTAAACTTTAAAAAATGACATCTCCCCACACTCCAGATCTTCAGTCCCTTCCACCATGATCGGTGCAAGGGTATTAGCTGCCCTAAGCAAACCTTATAGCCTTGCATACAACCCCAGCCCTCTCCATGCACATAATTAAGAATTATGCACTTATAATAGATTTTACATGAAAAAGAACAAAGTAGAATATTCTGAGATAAAAACATCACTTACATTACTTTATATTTATATTGACTGCTGTGGTGCCACCCAGATATCTCAGCAAATAACCCCACTTGGAACCCATATGGTATTAGGTCTATTTTAACACGTGTTGAGTGAGTGCTTGACCATCAGAAAGTCATACGTAAATTGAATTACAATTGCAATATAATAAACCTCCAATACCAAAACAGCACTAACTGCTAGCACTCAAACAGTATCAACCCTACCTATGAGTATCACCCCTACCTAGGAGAATACTTCATCTAAGTCACACATGCAGAACACAAACAGACCCTCATCAAATACAGAACACAGCAAGAAACATGCAGGCAAAAATTGAACTGGAAACAGAAACAAGTCAGACTCTATATGAAGTGCAACAATGGAAAAACAGAACCATCTCATATGTCATGCATCATACAGTACATTACAGGAACATTTTGCAAGGCACAAGAAAGATACTGCACCACTAATTAAAAATCACACATTCAAACCAATATAATATATACCTGGCCATCACTCATATTCACACCACTCATACTAAAAATACATAACCCCATGGATAATGAATTAAAGATACAAGCTCATATGTATATCTACCCCATACTATCTCTTCAAAGAATTAGAACTATGATGTTTTCTTCAATCGATAACAGAAGAGAGGTAGATTTAAGGACATGGTTTGCACGGCTGATAGCACACCATCTTTACATTGGATCTGGTAAGGGATTGATTTATACCTGCATGATCCCACGTATAAAACTGGGGTGGCAAGCCATTTTTTGGGGGTGGCACTTTGCCACCCCTTGCCATCCCCTAGTATCGCCGATGCCTCTAGGCACCCACTGCTTGCCAATGTCAGAGACGAGGATGCTGGGCTTGATGGAACTTTGATCTGATCCAGTTTAGCAGTTATTGAGTTCTTATTTTTAAACGGCCCTAAAAAATGAATCTTGTATCACAAATTTAGCTCTGAAATCCTTCCTCCTTCCATATCCCTGATATACAGTAATCACTTCTGACAGAAGATTCTGTAATAAGCTTTGAAAATGTATGTTAGAAAATATATATGCTAGACCAAAGGAAGGAATGGAACAACATTTTTCTTTTGTTTAAGAAAACTGTACTTGCTGGTCACAATATATTTGAAAAGTTAAGGCAACATATAGTAAACTTCACCTGTGTCAATGAAAATGCTGTAGCTTTAAATTAGAACGACAATTCTCTTCATCAGTCCCCAGCAATTCTCCTGCATTTCGAAAGCATTATATCTTACTTCATTGCTTCAAAATGTTTGATGAGCATGTGCATTTAAAGCAACAGTACCACAAACTTTTTCAGATAAGTTAACAAAACAAATTCATTAAAAGCTTCCTTTTGGGGACCAGCCCCATTGGCTCATGAGGCTCAGTTCCTGGGTCAACTGGGGATGGGGACATCATAGCCCAGGGGGCATCATTTAGTAGCCGGATTTAGGGCCCATGATTGCAGGGTTCCCGAAGGAGAGCCCTGATGCGAGAACTGTTGATACATGGCCCCCAGATAAGGACTGGGCTAGGTGAGCTGAGAGGGAATATCAAATGGGGGGGGGGGGGGGGGGGGGGGGGGGGGTCCCTGGGAAGCTGCGAATGAAGGCTCATGGTGCCACTTTCGAATTGAGCTGGAAGCCCAAAGGAGCAAGAGGAAATTCCCGGGCTCAGAAAACATCATTTGTGGCTATCACACTGGTGTAAATAAAGCATGAACAGAGCATCAACAGCTGTGGAAAGGACATAAGGAAAGATAAATTTAAAAACAGTAGCTGGGGATATAATTTAAAATGTATACTTTTCTTTAAAAAAACCAAAACAAAAAACTTTAAAATTATAAGAAATAAAATATATGGGCTTGATTTAACCAAATGTGGGTAAAAAAAAAAATTATTCCATCAAATGTTTAAAACTAATAACTAAGAAACAGTGGCATAAGCTCAAATTAAGGGCCCCCAAGTGACAATTTTCAGAAAGGATCCCGAGGGCACAGGGGTCTCCACCTCAGAAGATCCGGGAACAGATGTTCTTCCTTGGGCCCATTTGGGCCCAATTTGCACCACTGCTCAGAAGTCCTGCGTATCTTGGCAACAAAAAGAAATAGCCACCTCCCTCTTCCAGACGGCTTCCAAGGCCAGCCCTCTGTTCAGAATCACTTCAGTACAGTGCATGATCCCCGTTATCCCTCTCCCTCTCCATCAAGATGTTTTCCTTGTTATTTGTTTTCCTTGTTATTTGTAACTGCTTTTCTGCACTATTGTTTAAATGGTAAAGTTTATTATAATTACACCCCTGTTTCTTGTGAACCAGCATGATGGGACCACCGTCTTGAATGTTGGTATATAAAAAAGTTAAATAAATAAATAAATAAATAAATAAATAAATAAAATAAGATGTGATCTTCTAGCATTCCCACGCCTCAGGGCTTGCTTTCATCCAAGGGCATTGTGCGGAGGGAAACTAGCTCTTTACTGTATCCCGCATGGAAAGGGAGCCTGCTTTGAAGGTGGAGAGACAGTGGTGTGCGGGTCTGGGGATCCAAATTAGTTGGAAGGAGTGGAAAGGATTTTGGTGCAGAGCACATAAATCCTCTCTCTGTGCTAAGGCGGCAGAATTATTGGTCCGCTTGATAATGCGCTCTCACAGATTCCCGCTGTTTTCTTTTCCCCTCCGCTTTTTCACATCTTACTCTCCACTTTGCCAGCGTGGCTGTGGTCTGCCAGGTCTTATTTGCATGTTTGGTGGGAAGGCCCTCTCATATCTGCTTTTTTTGGTTGCGGTTGGGGAGACTTATTGGGCAGGTTGCTTGCTGTTCTCTGTCTTTGAGCCCAGGTCTCTGTCTCCTTGGCTTATGAGGGTCCCCAGAGGACAGACAAATATAAAAGATTATTGATCCAGCAGTTGTTGCACACTGCCCACTTTATTATTGCCTGGAAGTGGAAGTCTGTCCCAACTCTGGAGAACTCAGATCCACTCTGTAACCTTACTTGAGAAATTAACTTTCATGTTGCGTGACAATGTAATCTACTGTGATAAGATATGGAAGCCATATTGAAAGTTCTTTCATTCGCTTTAAGTTGTTCTGTGTACATTTGGGTTGCTTTCTGATACCCTGGTTTTCCTTGCTGACCATGTACTGTTTGTCCGAAGCTCTGTATATGTTCTGACTCTGTGACATAAATAAAAAGTTACTAAAAAAAAAAAAGGATTTGATCTTCTGTCCTCTTTAGCATCTGAAATTGGGCAAAGGAAGTGCTCTGAGCATGTGCTGACCATGAGACCACCTCAGACTTAAGGCAAGAAGCTAGAGACGCTCGTTCACACTTCATTCATCATATGGCCTCATTTGTAAGGAACTCAAGATCATTTATGTAGCCCAGCTCCATAAGAATCAATACGGAAAATGATAAAAGTAGTGAAACAGAAATCCTTCATTCCTGGTGGAAAAATATTACTAAGTAGAAAGAAGTTATAAAAATGTTATACAGAAGCTAAGCAAGACTCATAAGTATGTGAAGAAAATGCTATGCATATTTTGCTTTGTGAGCAGCATTGTGTATTACTGAGGATCATCCCCTTCAAAACCATGAAACATCGTAAATTCATTCTGTAGCATGCACTGATAGCTCTATACAGCAGAATACTAAGCAATCTAGTGCAACCCCGTTACTGTTTTAATTGGTTATGGTGGTATGTTTTCTTTATGTTATTATTGTATTTATTGGCCATGATACACCACTAGTATTAAAACAAACCAAGTGGATTACAAAATCAAACTGGTATGCTCCAGTCATCCTGTGCAGAAGGCAATAATGGTCCAGCCAAGTGTGTACTGAGTATGCCCCAGTAGGTGACAGAGAGAGTTCTCTGCTTACATTTGCAGCAGATAGTGATGAGTCAGTAGTTCTCTGTTAATGATGCCAGCCCAAAGGATCCAGCTCCTGGTAGAGCAAGTTTAATTGCAGCTCCAGAGGGATAATGATAGCACCCTGGTTGGAACCTCCATCCTAGAGGCCTGAGCACATTATTCAGGAAGTGCAAGTACCCCTGAGCTTTTTATTGCACCATTGGGCAATGGATAATTCAGGAGTAATAGCTGTGGAATTAAGCTGCATGGAGGAGGATAAGTGCCAGGGGTAAGAGTTGTCTGTTAAGCGTCATCAATCAGTTCAGAATTTAGCACCGTATCATTAGTTACCCTTCTTTTTCTACCCTATGAACTATGGTGTTGTGTTTTAAGATCTGCAAAACAAAGGAAGGCAGTTTGGACCTCTCTGATAGAGCGATGCAATAAGGAACACTTGGCTGTATGCACATGTTATTATGCAGTTGTTTGCACATTTTTGAGCGTACAACCTTATTCTCGATTTAACAAGCAGTTTAACATACAAAAATTGTGCACACAAATTATTGCTCTTCATGTTTTATGTGCACCGTGCATAGTTTTGTTCGCACATTTCAGTTTAGCATGCTTTTTTAATTTCTTTTTTTTTTTTAGATTTTTAGCCCTCGCCTTTTCATTGGTAGCTCAAAGCGAGCTACATGCAGGTACTGTCGGTATTTCCCTGTCCCCAGAGGGCTGACAATCTAAGGGCTTGATTTACTAAAGCTTTTTCTCCCATTCTATGTCTATGGGGAAAAATGCTTAGTAAATAAGGCCCTGAGTTTTGCAGCTGAAGCCATGGAGGGTGGAGTGACTTGCCCAAAGGTTTTGAATCCTGGCTTCCCTGTTTCTCTCAACCTACTGCTCTGACTACTAGGCACCACCAATACATCAGCACCATTAGCTTACTGCATCAGCAATTAACTCTTTTTTTTTTTTTTTACTGCATGAGTAAATTAAATGTGCAGTCAAATTGTGTGTGTTTTTCACTCACATCTTTTTAGTTGTCAGTACTGGTTGTTCGGCTGCATTACACAGGCACTAGATACAGTGATAGAGGGGAACAGGATTTCCTTGGCAGAGGGGAGAGCAACCAAAACCCACTTTTCCGTCCGCACGCTCAAATTATTAACAAGCATCCCTCAGCCTAACTGCTGTATGAATAGGGCCCTTCATCTTCCGTTTTTATTTTATTTCTCCTAGGAATTTCTCGGTGTTTATTATAACAAATAAAAATGGAAGAAAATCAATGGGGGAAAAAAAAAACGAGTCATCTTTTTTTCCCCACTGTTTTTTTCCTACATTTTTATTCATTATAATGAATACTAAGAAATTCCAGAGAGAAATACAATAAAAAAAGGAACACGAAGATCCCCTATGTATGAGCCAGGGGCGAAAAGGTTTACACTAGCATCAAAAGCACACAGGGGAGACAGGAAAAAAAAAACACAACACATTGCCAACTATGACCCCACACAAGAATCCATGAGCAGATGTGGACAAAGGCTGAGCTATAAGGATTGTTTTAAAAAGGAACTCGTAGAAGGTAAACAGCATAGGGAACTGGGAAGAAGCTGCCAGAGCCAGATGCAGCTGGCAGATCCCTGGAGTACGATTCAGTGCAGGCAGCTGATGCGCACAGGGACACAGCGTGTCAGCACCACCACCGCCGCCGCGCAATATCAAACAGCCCTCCAGTTTCTCCCGTCACAGAGGATTCATTTCAAACGCTGAACTCGCTTCTCACTGCCGAGCTAACAAAAAATGTTAAAATTTCCCTCCACCACCACAGGGATCGCCGCATTTAATAATTCTTCATGAGAAATCAGATTAGACTTGATTTGGTATCCTACCACCAGCATCTCTTATACTGACGGGCTTTCCAATCATGGAGGACAGTGTGGGGAAGGGGAGAGATGGTGGTTTGTGGCAAGCAGGGGAGATAGAGGAGATGCGAGGGTTAAGAGGGAAAAAGATTTACAAAACACTTCTATTTCAAAATTTCCACCCAGCCCAGCAATTCAAGTAACAAGTTCTCGACCAAGAGCCACATACGGTGGCTCCTTCCAGAAACTGGTAAACATGCACCATAAGTCCGGTCAGCAGTCATCACTGTGGCTGACACTTCCTCCCAGCCCGGGCCAGCCCAGGAAGCAGAAGCAGAGAATTGAATTTGGGTCTTCTGTACAGCGTTGCTGAAAGCAGTGGCGGTTCATTCATTAAGGCAAGGTAAAACAGGCACCTCAGGCAGCAAAATTTTGGGGCAGCAGTGAGCGTCCCCTGAAATACCCCTTCGATGGCCACTTCACCTTGTATACAGATGCATGACGCGGATGGGAGGGGGCTTAATGATGTGCCTGTGGGGTTCCCACGCCCTGCAGACAGAAAGAAAACCTCAGTGGCAGCGCTGAATGATGACATACCTGCAGGGTTCTTACGCCCTATGGGCAGGAAGAAGGCCTCACGGCAGCACCGAATGATAATGACCCACAGGGTTTCCACACCCCATGGGCAGGAGGGTGAGGGAAGAGAG
The DNA here is from genome assembly GCF_901001135.1 of Rhinatrema bivittatum. Classification (NCBI taxonomy): domain Eukaryota; kingdom Metazoa; phylum Chordata; class Amphibia; order Gymnophiona; family Rhinatrematidae; genus Rhinatrema; species Rhinatrema bivittatum. The sequence continues at coordinate 89,233,338 of NC_042623.1, forward strand.
AAGAGGGGATGAGTGAGGGAAGAGAAGAGAGTGAGTAAATGAGAGGGATTGGAGGGAAGGGAAGGGGTAAGAAGTGAGTGAAAAGGAAGGGGCGTGAATGAGAGGGGAGGGAAGGGAAGGGGTGAGAATGAGCAGGAAGGGGAGGGAAAGAAAGGGAAAAGGCTGTGAGTGAGGTGAAAGAGGGGCAAGAGAAGAGGGGGAAAAGGATGGGAAGTAGAGAGGGAGCAAGACTATATGAAGAGGGTATGAGTGGGGGAGAGCGCAGGGCACAAGGCTGACCAGGCAGCTGCCTACATCACCACAGTTTGGGTTACAGCATAGCAATGGCAGGGCCGCAATGATTGCAACTTCTTGTTCTTTCCTCCTGTTTGGGCCTGGAAGAAGAGGTTGTGTCACATTCGAGCTTGCACGAATGAGGAGGAGGAAGCATAACTGCTGCTGCTGGAAGGAGTAGGAGCAGCACCGACTTATGTGCCCAGAAGAAAGGCACAGGTTTGGCCTGCTCCCAGGGAGGAAAGAGGAATAGTCCCTGCATCAGCTGAAAGTGGAGAGTGTGCATTCCAGCGGGGGAAAAGAGTGAGCATGTGAGCGAGTGTGTGTATGAGTGAGTGTGTGAGAGAGCGTGTATGACAGGAAAACAGAGAAAGTATGTTAGAGACTATGTGTGTATATAAGAGAGAGTGGACAAAATTTGTGTGCAGCCTCCTCCCCCATTAATTCAAGCCAATCTCAGGGCAACTGGAAATCGAAAGTTTGCAGCTATGGAGAGTGGGGAATTTTTTTTTTTATCTTTATTAGTTTTAGTTATTGGATGTTAATTGATATGCCTGCTGTTTTGAAATATTTTATTAGTTTTTGGAAACTTTTTAGAAAATGTTTATATAAGTTTAATTTTATAAAGCTAACGATTAGAACAACAGTTTTGAAATATTTATTTTTTTTATTAGTATGTTTTACTATTACAAATCATGTTTTATATTTCCTGATTTTATTATTTTATGAGGAATGGTGATGCTTCTGTTTTTCCTTTGTTGCATTAGAAACAGTCTGCATTGTTGAGGTTTCCAGTTCAATTTTTGTCTACACATTTCTATTTATACTTTATGATCACTTTGTTCTGTATTTAGTAAGGGTCTGCCTGGGTTCTGGCTTGTAAACAAGGTGAGGTACTCTGCTACCGTGCAATTTTTGTGTATGTATCTAACGCAGCCTGGATTGTTCTGTTTTCCTAATAGGAGGTGTATTGGTATTTTAGGGCCTAGTGTAATATTTGCAGTATTGCATTTTCATGGGTAGGGTTGCTACCATTTGAGTGCTGGCAGTTAGTGCTGTTTTGGAATAGGAGGTTAACTATATCATAATTGTAGTTCAGTTCACTTGTGTTTTTCTGATGGCCAAAACCAATCCAAATGCATTTTATAGTAGGCCTAACACCAAACGGGTTCCAAGTGTCTGTTTTGCAGGATTTCCTTGTTGTCACCACAGTAGTACCTGTAAATATAATACACATGTGGTGTAAGTAATATTTTTACCTCAGAAGACAGTACTTTGAATGTCCTTTTTTTCATGTAAAATGAGTTACTATAAATGCATATTTAATTGCGTGCAGTGAGGCCACGGAGGGAGGCGGCAAGGCTATAAGATTCGCCTAGGGTACCTAATACCCTTGCACTGGCCCCATGACAGTGCATTATTCACAGACCCTCACCTTTCATCCATTTCCCACTTCTTCAGGGGACAAATGCTGATGAAGAGTGGGAGGCAGGTGGTGGGTTCCAGGGAGTGTGGCATGGTTGCCAGCTTCCTAAAAATATTATTTATTATCCCTGATACTCTATCTGTCAGCCCTCTGAGAACCCCAGCATTTCAAATCACTGAAGTGTCCAGACTCCAAGAGGGACTGCCACGCCCCGTTGGCCTTCTCAGTAATTTAACTTGCACCATGCTTTGGACTGAGAGCACCATCTCATCCCTCACCTCATCTCGATTGCCTTGAGCCGCCTCTGGCTGCAGCCACAAAATACTTGTAAGTGACATGCTTCTATCTAGTATCCATTCAGCACACACACTGAATGTCATATCTTGGTAGCTAAACTTTCTAATCTATAGCCTGGTGCAGGAGTCTCAACCTAGTCCTCGGGAACATAAGAAATTGCCATGCTGGGTCAGACCAAGGGTCCATCAAGCCCAGCATCCTGTTTCCAACAGAGGCCAAACCAGGCCACAAGAATCTGGCAATTACCCAAACACCAAGAAGATCCCATGCTACTGATGCAATTAATAGCAGTGGCTATTCCCTAAGTAAACTTGATTAATAGCCGTTAATGGACTTCTCCCTCAAGAACTTATCCAAACCTTTTTTGAACCCAGCTACACTAACCGTACTAACCTCATCCTTTGGCAACAAATTCCAGAGCTTTATTGTGCGTTGAGTGAAAAAGAATTTTCCACAATGAATCTTATGCAGATTCATTGTGGATATCCTAAAAACCTGACTGGCTAGGTATATCCTGAGGGCTGAGTTGAGAACCAACGGGCTAGAAACCAAGGTTCAAATCTCATTTCTCCCATTGAAGGTCCATGTAACCCTGGACAAGTCTCACCTGTTGCCTCAGGTACCCACTTAGAATGCAAGCTCTTTGGTGAAGGGCCTTATTGTGCCTGAATTCAAATAATACTGCCTTTGGAAAGGTGGGATAAAAATCCAAATTATTATCCTCTTTCTTTTGTATTTATGTTTGTCTTTATTTTATTCCTTCTCCTTTTCTTTTCTCTTCTTGATTCATCACATCAAAAAGCCTCTTTTTATGTGTGGTTTGTAACACTGTATTTTGTGGGCGTTTGGACTCAGTACGCTCTATTTCTATACCATGTACATTAGGTTTAATTTGCAGTAAAACAAGTCTGCAATAAAAGGGGAGAGTGAGGAAGGTAAAGTCAGGAGGAAAATAGTGAGGGAAAGAAGCATGGGGACTTGGAGGGGTGGAAGATGAAAAGTGAGAAGGGCTAGAGAGGGGGCAATGGAGGGTGATCAGGTAAACAGAGGAAGGTAAACAGGAGGGTGATCAGGTAAACAGAGGAAAACGCTTCAGAAGTCTCACTTATCAGGAACTCGGCAGGTTGGGAGTTATATTATTTAGAGGCACAGCATCTTTGCAGAGTCTTGAATGCATGAATCAGTCACAATTAACAGGTCAAGTGCCTAATAAAACTTCAATTTTCCAAATGGTATCTTTTTCATTTAATGGTCTTTTCAACACCAGAAGATAAGAGTTAAAGCTTAAGTATCAGATTCTCCATATAAGCCGGCCAATAGTGTATGCAGGACAAGTTGCTATATTACTGAAGAATATGCTATTACTAAGATTAAACATCTTTAGATATATGGAAGCATTTTTAGCCTATTTTATGCATCTAAAATGCACCTTAGCAAAAAGGACATTTGAATACTGCTTGTTTGAAGTGCCCATCCCTATCCTTGAGACACCCTTGGAATACCTCCAGAGACAAGGCTAGTTGCTAGTATTATTCAGGCAGAAACCAAGCGTTGTTGCAGCATATGAAGGCATGCAAAGTTGCCATTTTCCACCTTGTTTAAATGTAAAATAATTACCCCGATCTTCAAAACAGTATACTCTTGGAAGGGATTTGGTAAAGTACCAATGAAAACAGAAATGCAGCTGTTTGCTGGCAGAGTCCAAGGCTGCAAAAAAAAAAAAAAAAAAGCCATAGCAACACAATTCCAGGTTCAGGACTAAGTGCTTTCCTGTTACCATGACAGCAGGTCACTCTGCCCAACTCGAGGCCTTCCCCAATTACCTTCACGGCAGCTGCCCAAAGACCACACTGCCAGGCAGCACTGGTAGGGCTCTCCTAGCTGCAGGTGATGGATTTGAAAAACTGCCATTACTGGAGGCAACCACTTTACCATTGCCTGTTAATTACTACTTATACTCATGGCCAGAAATCAGTGCTCATCTTTTCTAACCTTTCAGTGCCAGGACTCGGGTCTTTTACTAGTAATTGGAAACATGAGGTCTAGGCAGTAAAGGTTTCCAGCCATGTACGTCATTATACTCGTCACATTACAGATAATGAATACACACTCCTTTCTCAAGGTTGTACAATTTACAGTCAAGCACATGAAAAGAAAAAACATGCACGCTGAGAAGCAAATTCTCTGTAAACCAATCTTCTTTGCCCTTTTAAAATAAATATATTACCAAATGCCTGAGATATGGAAAATTATCTATGACTCATGCCCAATACTTGTAATTTGAGAGCACTAACTACACATTGTGTTTTCTGTAAATCACGTTCTATTTACCCATTAGAACTGCAAGATGGAATTTTTGTCTCAGCACTGGATGTGATCGTGTACTGTTTTGTTTTTTTCAGTACACAAACCTTTAAAATATTTCTGGAACCATATATCCTGGAAGGTAATGATTCAAAGCTTCTAGCTGACACCTGTCACTCTCATAGCAGGGTATCATGAAAAGGCCCAACAAAAAGGTCTGACTTGACTCTAAAGCTATTTTATAGTTTGCAAACTCTTTATAGATGGTTGCTATAAATTGCAAGTGAAAGTCATTCTCGGAGGAGCGAAACTACAAATAGGTAATTTTTCTGGTTTGAATTCAACTGCTGAGATTGTATTTTAAAAGGGGATATTTTTTTCTTAATTTTGTTCTTTTTATTTTTTTGCATTGCTTTTTGGTTTGTTGGGTGTTATTACTGCTTAGGTTTAGAAAGGAGAAGTGGAAGATAAAGGGGTCCTCCCACCCCACCCCTACTCCTACCTTTCATTCTAACTTTGAGTAATCCACCGATTAGAGGGTTGGACAACTCAGCCTGATATTGGTTGGAAGAGAAATACAAGGAAGTAATTTAGATAAATGTAGTCATTTGTGAAATCAGAACACTTAAATAAAGTTCAGGGGGAGCTTAATTAATAACATAGTAAATACTTCAGGTAATTTATTTTTAGTTGATCTGATCTTTAGTAGCTAAGGTAACAAGATTCTTTATAGAATACACAATTAATAGATACAAAATCATTTTATAAACTAAAAAGGGATTTTGGAAAACTGTACAACTGTTCCTATTAGTGACCTTTGACAAATAAGTGCAAAATTAACCCTAATCAAAATTATAAAATACATAAAGAACATTACAGATTAAGATCACAGATTAGGATAAATGACTATTTATCAGTTGGAGAAAAGTACTTCTTGAAACCAGGAAGGGAAGGAATAGCAATTAATTTATGTCATTTTGTGTCGTCTGCAAATAGAACAAATTAAGTACATTTCTTATTTGCTTGATTGGTAGTGTCATATTTGATCATTGCAGTAATAATCATTTCTAGTTGCTCTGTTTTACTTTTAAAAACCATCAGCAACAAGAGTCTACAAAGGAAGCAACGTAAAACTACATACCTCATATATTTATAAATATATTTAGTACTCTGAAAAAATAAAATACTTCATACTTCCAAGCATCAAGCAAGCAAGCAAGCAAACAGGACCACAAACAGAAACTCTGAGTGTGGAGGTAGAAGTTAGAATTCACAGACTAACTAATTTTACTTACAGGACAGTTGAGGAAAAGGCAGGGACTTTGGTAGGTCTTTCTCATTTCTTTCAGTAGGTACCAGAAAGTCCCAACAACTGAAAGATGGCTGAGAAACATATCACCAAAGCTGTCGCTGCTGTTAGCACTTGTATTGCTGTCCAGACAAATGTCTTGATCGACAGTGAGAAACCAGTTCAGTGTGAAAGATGTCTGCAGATTCACTCCCTCAGGAAGCAGGTGGAGGAAGTCTGATAGGAGGTGGTGAGACTACGAAGATTCTGGGAGAATGAGGACACATTGAGACATCAAAGAAGATAAACTCAAGCAGAGAAGAAGGTAAATCTGGATCCTGGTTATTACAGCTACTAGACTCTTCACCACAATTCTGATTTCCCTTGAGCTGAAGAACTGGTATGCAGTCCTGGAAACAGAGTAAGAGAAACCATCCCAGAATGGAGGAGGAACCAAAACGTGCAAACTCCAAAGCTCAAGTCTCCACAGCCATGGCACCTAGGAGGAGGACGGAAGTGGTGGTTGCTGACTTGCTTTTGAGGGGCATGGAGGCAGCCATCTGTTGACCAGACATTTTGACATAAGAAGTGTGCTGTCTGCCAGGCACTAAAATCCAAGATATTACAAAGAGATTACCAAAAATTCTCAAACCTATTAACTACTATCAGATGCTGCTCATCTTGTTGGCATGAATGCCACTGCTAGGTAGCACACAGATCATATCGAAAGCGACTTCATGGCCATGGTAGAGAGGGTAAAGCAGGTGGTATTCTTCTCCATCTCCCAGTCAAGGATAAAGGCTCCGGCAGGGAAGCTCGCATTTGTTAAAATGGGTACCTTTTTTGTTAGGAAAGTAAATAAAGGAACGAGGAAAAAGAGGCCATTATAGTTTTCTGAAAAAGTAAAGGAGAAAAAGTTAGCATTTATAAGCTTCATTATAAACTATAAGAGATCACAGAAAGAGGAAGACAGATGATAACATCTGGAAAAACTAAAAGAAGCTGGGAAAGTAAGTCAGTAATGTAGCAATTCAAATGGAGGAAAAACTAGCGAATACGGTAAAATGGGGGGGGGGGGGGGGGCAAAACTTTTTTTTAGATAAATTGGTGATAGAAGGAAATGCAAACGTGTGAGACTCAGAATGTCTTTTTTTTCCTCATTCACTGATCTTTTCTGTTCCTTTTTCTGTGGTTTTCCTTCTATCTCTGGTGTCCCTCTTTCCTTCTTCTCTCCTTCCTTCAGAGTGGATACTTTAATACTTTCTCTTCCTTCAAGTTTTCTGACTTTCTTTCTTTGTTCCTCCTCCTTTTTCATCTCCATTATTTCCCAGGATCCCCCCTCCCCCACACACGTCCAAGGTCTTCTCTCTCAGACCCCCTCCCCCATCCTAGCCCTTTCTTTTTCCAATCCTTTTTCTCTCTCTCTCATATCACGGGTCCTTTCTCCCTCTCTGTCTATCCAATATTTTGTCCTCTATCCCTCCCCATCCGGTGTTCTTTCTCCTTCTCCCTGCCCCATATCCCTGGATCTCTCCCCTTATTCCAGGTCTTTCTTCCTCTTAGGAAATATTTCTTTAGAGAGAGGGTGATGGATGTGTGGAACAGCCTCCCACTGGAAGTGGTGCAGACAAAAACGGTATCAGAATTCAAGAAAGCATGGGATAAAAACAGGGGATCTCTAAGAAAGTGATTGCTAAATTAATTGAACGGATGGGTCATACGGTCTTTTTCTGCTGTCATGTTTCTATGTTTCTCTGTTATTCCTGAGTCATTCTCTATCTCCATCTTCCCAATACCTGATCCTCTTTATGTTTCTCTCCTGGGTCCTCTGCTGCTTATCCAGGGACTTTTCTCTCTTCTTCCTCTTCCTCAGTCCCTGGTCCTCACTGTCTCTCTCTTCTCCTGACCCCTTCTGGCTCCCCCTTGGCCTGACCCTTCTCCTGACCCCTTCTGGCTCCCCTTCTGGCTCCCCCTTGGCCTGACCCTTCTCCTGACCCCTGACCCTTCTCCTGACCCCTTCTGGCTCCCCCTTGTTTTCCCTCATACCCAATTCTGTCTCTTCCTCTCTCCCTCAACCCCTCCAGTGATATGGCCCAGTTTGTCTTCCCCAATCCTCTCCCAACCTGGCAAGAGCAGCAGTGCATAATGTTAACAGCGTCCTGTACCACCTCCCCCAGTATTTACCATCTTTTTCACTGCCCCCTTCCCCATCAAGCATTCGCCCCCTTTCCTTCCCACAAATCCTGAATGGAGCTCTGAGTTGTTCCATCCTCTGCTGTCATTTGAGTTCCAATCTCTGCGGCACAGACATCTAAGGCCTGGGGCAGTGATTCTCCATGCAAACAGCAACAGCGGAGAGGAGTCTTTTACTCCAGGCAGCAGGTAGGGTTGGGGGGGGGGGGGACGACAGGTGGGGGTGGGCTGGAACAGGGAGCATTCACTGTCACAGTAAGGGCTCCCTCCTTCTTCCCTTCTCTTCCAGTCTTCCTTAGTGCTGTCCGGTTGCTGTGGGGACAGCAAGCAAGAGAGGAGTTGGAGCAGCAAGCAAGAGATTAGGGGCACTGTTCAGTAGAGTCCAGGTTGAGACCCTGGAAGGACGATCATGCCGAGGCTGCCATCACTGCGGCACAGGAAGACCTTTCCCAAATCGCACCAGCTGCCACGGCACACTGGGTGAGAAGCATTCCTCTACAGTAATTTGCACGCTGGTGGGACAGCATAGTCTATTGGTGGTGCAAGCTCCCAAGGCATACAAGGTGGTAGGGCACTAATCTTCACCGCAGTTGTTCAACCCTTAGTGCATCAGTTTCATAATGACTGTCCTTTAGCTATAAGGTACACCTTTATCTCACAAGCAACCATTATATATTCTCTATTTACAGAACAGTTCAGAAAATTTCCCAGGACACAGGCAACATGATTGATCAGCAAGCCCTGCAGAAGTATTATTTTGGTTAAGGTAACGGGAAGACCAGAAGTCATTTGAGTCCAATCTTAATCTAATGATCCTGCAGTCTAATTATACTTAATCTACTTACTCTGCATGGTAATCCAGAGAAAACCCCCTCTGCATCTGTAGCCAATTCTGCAGTGAAAAAATAAAATCCTTCTCTATCCCAAATATGGTAATCATTGTTAAGGCCTTGGATCAGCATGTCTTCCTAGATTAATTATATCATCTTAGTCACCAGTCTCTTTTTCCTCCAAAATGATATCCAGTTTCCTTTTGAAAGTTATGTAGTACTGTATCCATGAAGTCTGTATCAGGAAAAATATTTCTTTATTTTACTCTTCCTTCTCCTGAAGAGGGTGAAATCTATTCTAACTGAGCAGATGCCCATGTCTTGCCTGCTGAAACCTGTATGCCTGCATACCTGTGGTTCAGTAGAAAGTTTTAGCTTAAGAAACATAGCTTAAGTCTCCTCTTGGACTGTTGTATAAGCAGAGGTGGAAACATCCTGGTCGCCTGGGTGACTACATTTTATTCCTGGTGCCCAGAGCTGGTTCTTCCACAGAAAAGCAGTAAAAACTGTTTTTCTGTGCACCCTCCAACTTAATATCATAGCGATATTAAGTCGGAGGTCCCGAAGGGTGTAAAAAGTAAAAAAAAAAAGAAAAAAAAAATTTAAATTATGCCGGCGGCTGTAGGGCCGAAAACCGGACTCTCAATTTTGCCGGGATCCAGTTTCCGAGCCCATGGCTATCAGCGGGCTCGAGAACCAACACCGGCAAAATTGAGCGTCAGCTGTCAAACCTGCTGCCCGTTTCTACGGCCCGGCCTAATTAGCATACAGAATTGCGCGCACCAGCGAGTGGCCGGTGTGCGCGCCGGGAGAGCGGGCATTCGTCCGCTCTCCTGTGTTTTTACTGAATCGGCCCGCCTTTGAGCTGTGCATACTTTAAGGTGCTTTTATGGTGAGCAATTTTCAAAAAGCCCTTTTAGCAAGCTAAATGGATATTTAGTCATATAAATGCTTTTGAAAATTGCCCTCCTTATGTCCAATTATATGTTTTTACAAAACTGATCTGGGAGGGATGAAGATGGAGCAATCATGACTGTTGGGTTTGATTATCAAAATCACAGAGGGTCTGAAAGGTAATGGAGGAGGGGGGTGCAAGGCTATAGTTCACCTAGGGTGCTGGCAGTCTCTTAGTCACCAGGACATGGAGAGCTGGAGGTGCAGCTGTGGCCTAGTGGAGTCTCAGCCAACAAGCCGTGGAGGACAAGAGATGCAGCGATGGTTCAGCAGATGATGGAAGATGAAGTTAGGTGGAAAAGGAAGCAGGGCATTGGAAGGGGGAGGAAGTGAGCAATAACCTAAAGAGAAAGGGGACATAGAGGCCGGGGGAGAACAGGAAGAGGAGGAAATGGTTGAAGGAAAAAAGAGCAGAACACCCAAAAAAGAAATAAAAATGCCCCTAAAAACTGAAAGAGAAAATAAAACAAAAAGCAAAAGCTCATCTTTTCCCTCTCCCCCCCCCCCCCCACAAAAAGTAGAAAGAACAAAAATACACAAAATATAGAGAAAACGGAAAGAAAAAAAAAAGCAGTAAAGACAAAAAGAAAACCAAACTAGTAAATTTATAACGAAAAAAAATGTTTTTCCCACAAGCTCCTAAATATTTTTTTAGCCCTGTGTAAAAGGGAAGCGTCACTCTTCTGGGTGACCGCTTACACCGAGGCTTAATTTGTAGATAAAAAGGAAGTGGGGCGGGGCCAGGGCCAAGTGTGACCCGGGTGAGGGGGTGGGGCCAGTACAGATTGTGAACTCTCCCTCTCCCAAACGCATACCTGAACACACTCCTCACACACTTCCTCCTCCTCCTTACTCCAATGATCCTCCATCCCTGGCCCCTCACCAGGGCTCAAACCCCCCCCCCCCCCAGCCTCCAGAACCGATTTTACACTATCGGCTCTGCTCCACTTCCTCAGGTCCCGGACAAAGGTTGGCAGAACAGCATTCTAGGTTGTTCTGCCAGGAATTAAGCCCTGGGTAACAGACACAAATAGGGGTAGCACTAGCACATGTCTGAAACTTGCTTTTTCTTATTGTGCATTTCTGAAAACCGTTGTGATAGTGAATTAACAACGGTATAGAAGAGTTTTTAAATAAATAAATACTGAAGTAGGCAGGGTTGAAGCCTTGACAATTGACACTACAGCTCACAAGTTACAAACTTATGCTAATTCAACCTCTTTTTGAGCCTGTTCTTTGTGCTGCAGTATCTGCTACAGGCTCCTCTCCTGGTCCCTGCAGAATAGAAGGAGAGAGTGAGGAATAACAATGGGGGAAGGACTGAATTGGGAAGAAGAGGAAGCTGCTCTGTCTGCTCCAAGCTCACACCTGCAGGCTGCCTGGAAGGGAGGGGCTGGAGCACAAGACCCTCACTGCTCTGGAACTCTATTCTAGGCCGTTTCCCCACAATTTAAGCCCTAAGTTATATTATACATATAGGGACAGATTTTTAAAAAATACCCGCGCGCGTACTTTTGTTCGCACAACCGGCGCGAACAAAAGTACGCCGGATTTTAAAAGATATGCACATAGCCGCGCATATCTTTTAAAATCCGGGGTTGGCGTGCGCAAAGCTGCACAAAATCGGCAGCCTGCGCACGCCGAGCTGCACAGCCTGCCTCCGTTCCCTCCGAGGCCTCTCCGAAATCAGATCGGCCTCGGGGGTAACTTTTTTTTTTTGTTCCCCCCCCCACCTTTCCCTCCCTTCCCCTATCTAACCCACTCCCCTCGGCCCTACCTAAATTCCCTCCCCCACCTTGTTTGATGAAGTTACGCGTACCGGCTGGCCAGGCCCCGACACAGGCCGCTGTGTTGGGGCACTCGGCCACGCCCCCGGACCGCCCCGGACCGCAGACACGCCCCCCCGGACCGCCCATTTTAGCAAGCCCCGGTACTTATGCGCATCCCGGGGCTTTGCGTGCGCCGGCGGCCTATGCAAAATAGACGCGCCGGCGCACGAGTGCCCTGTGCGCGTAAATCCGGCAGGATTTACGCGCACAGGGCTTTTAAAATCTACCCCATAGTATTTAAGTATGTGTATATATACACACAGATGTAACAGGAACCGAAGGTATTCACATGTATTCCAACATCTGAAAGCTCCGGATGGATTTGATGTGAAAAACATATCAGCAGGATGTAAAACGCTTCTAATGAAATGCATTGGTGTCACAGATAGGTCAAGATTTAGCGCCACTTAGCCAGATAAATAGGGACTTATCTGGCTAAGCGGTAGCCACTGAATATCCAACTATGTTCAGCACCATTTAGCCTGATGTGTTTATCCAGCTAAATAGATTGCCGAATATCCTGGGAACAGGCAATGGGTGGATCAAGGTGGGGCAACTTATCTGGTTATCTTAATGGGAAATTTTCCTATATTCAGCCTTATCCGGTTAAGTTAACAGCAGATCTAAAGTTATCCAGATATAACTTACCTGGCTAACTAGAACTAATCCAGTTGTATTCAGCAGCATAGCCATGCTGCTAAATATCCTTTCTAAGTTATTTGGATAAGTTATATCCGGATAATTTACATAACCGGCTTAGAATATTGGGCCCAGAATCTTTAGCAGGAAGGCTGAAAAACGTTGATCCTTGTGACCAAATAAGAGGACATCTCCCTCCTAAAGCAGAAGAGCTGGGAAGTTTGCATTCACTTTCGCCACGGTCTTCGGAACATGCTAAGATGTCCATTGTCCAAGAAAATTGCCTAGCTCAGATGCCCAAGTTGTTACTGGCAACATAACAAAATCCAATTCAAACTATTAGTGCCAGCACCTTTTTTCCAGGGGAAAAAAAAAAAGCTGAAGTAGCTATGTAGCTTTTTCTGATGCATAAATCCTCTCTTTGTGGAAGAAAACGTGATGGCCGCAAAAGCTGGAGTTTGACCCATGAGGAATTAAGACTCTCGAAAATAAGGTTTACAGCAAGAGTCTTCATGGTGGATTTTTTTCCACATTAGCAAACTTTTTATGAAGGGTTTTCTGAATTAAAGTGACCTTTGTTATGCAGCAATACTATCAGAAAAGGTTCAAGTAACTAACAGCTAAATTTGAAATCCCCTGCGTGCGGGGAAAACGGGGGTTACACGCGCGGCCGGGCCTTGCGCACACCGCGCGCATCTTCAAAGGGTCCCGGCCACATGCGTAACTCCCGTTACGCGCAGAAGTGCCAGGCTCATGAAAAGGGGCGGGGAGGGAGACGGGGAGAGGCAGAGCTGGAGGCGGCCGGTACAGCGGCATAAATTCGGAAATAAAGAAAATTTAAAAAGGTAGGCCCTGAAAAGGGGTAGAGGAAGAGAGGTGAAGAGGGAGGGAGGGAGGGTAGATAGGGGGGCACGTGCATGTTATAAAATCGTGCGTCCACGTGCATGCACCGGGTAGCGCGCGCACATGGAGGTGCGCGCATATTTTCTTAAAATCTACTCCTTACTGTGCACAAACGAATCCATGCCCATTTCCATTTATTTTTTGGATTTGCATGTGACTCCTGAGATAAAATAAGCATTTCAGGTTCTTGAAAACTCCCACTATTTAAGCATTCCCATCACTGTGGACCTAAAGAAATTTAAGATGCACTTTTATGGTACATCATGAGAAACTTGTGCTAGCAATTCTGTAGTACACAAAAGGTATGACTCCTGCCAAAAACATAACCCCCAGAGACAGAAAATTGAAGGCAAATATAAAATTACAAGACCATGAGGGGACGGGGGCACTGTCCGTGAAAGCTAGTCACAAATGTATTTTGTTAGCCCGATAACTTATTAGTTGACCTCAAGGTCTAAAAAGGACAGAAGAACCAAGAATAAGGCCAACTAATGGAGGACCTAAGCCAAGGAAACAAACAGATATTTCAAGAAGCAGGATTTTGCTGTTCCACCTTTTAAGATCTGTGTGAATGAATTTTGCTGTATTGTCATGAGGTTAAGAGAGGAGCAAACACTGCTCTGACAATGGTCAGGGAGCCTTACCGACGGTAACAAAATAATACTGCTTCTTTTCTCAACACTGAAAGCATGTAACACGAGGATGATGCTGTTCCAGGAACAAAAAAAAAAAAAAAACCCGACCCTGGGCAAAGCTGCCTAAAATCACAGCAAGTCAGTAAGACAGGAGGGAAGAGAGGAAAGAGAAGAAATGCCAGAAATGGCGTCACAGGAATAAATTCACAAAGAATAGCGCAGGCACTTTACAGCACAAAAAAATAATATTATATTATCTTAATTAGTAGTAAGATTAAAGTTGAGATATGTCATTTTTTTCCCCAGGGCTTTTCTTATATCAGAAATGCATGGACTGTGACAGAAAGCAGTTTCTCACCAGTGTCTGTCTCCAGCTAGAAGATATGCTTCATAAACTCTACTAATTGTTTTTTTTTGTCTTTCTTTTCTGCTTCAAGCAGCAGCATAAAAGCATAAATGACAAAATTACTTTCCAAAGAGCTAACTACCACATCCTAATATTTTGTACACATCCTGGCATTAGATATACCAGACAGTCCAAATAAGATTACAACATTAATACCGACAAAAAAGTAAACAAGGTTACATTGCCCAGATTTAGAAAAGCTGAGAAGTCCAGGGAATAAGGATCTATGGGGGTACTTCTGTAACACTGTGCAGACGCTAGCCCACAAACACTGGCATAAATTAAACCAATTTCGAAAGCGCACAAGCCCACATTGAAAATTATCCCAGCAAAATGATGTGCAATGACACCTGCTATCTGGCATGTGTACTTTTGCTGAGAGAATTTATAGGCATACTTTTTGAAAAACTAAATTATGCACATAAGTCCTAACCCTGCCCAGTCACTACCCCCTGGAACACCTCTCCCCTATGTGCATACAAGTACACGCACACTGTGTGTGTGTGTGTGTGTGCACGCAAAAACTTATGCAGATATCAGCCGTGCAATTTTTTAGTGAGCCATTTCTGTGGATATAACAGTACTTTAACGCCAGAAATCTCTTTGAAAAATTACTCTCCTCGGGTCTTTTTTTTAATAAACCCAGAACGAGCTCCATATAGAAGTCAGCTTGGCCTTTTAGGGCAAAGCAAGCCTTTCAGGAGTAACTGTTTCACATAGCAAGCATCTCCAGATAGTAACGCTTGGTCTTATCTTCCAGTAAATAGCTATAGCGTGTAAAAGCAACTGATCAGTAACCAGGAACTGAAAGGAAGACAGCTATCTCCCTAGAGACAGAAAGCTGCAGTCAATCTTAAGCGTACCCCAAAACTAACCAATATTTCTGCTTCTGTTTTACTCCAGAATTGTCTCATAGAGATACAATCCCACCATATATGCATAACGAGTCAACCTCACCCCAGTTATGCCAGCAATTGGAATGGAACAGGAGGGGAATTTTGTAAAATAAATAAAGATTATTGGTAAATTCTATGCAGCAAGCAAACATCTCTTACTTTTTTTAAACAAATTGAGATTTTGAGAGCTTTAATCCATGTGCATTTCCAATCAACATCACTTAAATGGATGCCTTGGTCCTCAGCTATCTGAAACCCATACCAAAGAGACTGAAGTAGCTGGTCAAGTCAGCTCACTAGAGTGAATTCTCGACTACTGAATTCTCAGGAAACCCAACCTTTATCATGAGAACACAGATGAGCCTCGCACGATTGCCAATATAGATGATAAGCATCTGCCAGGATAGAGAATTCTACTATAAGGTCACTGAAAGGCTTTAGAGAAAATGCTCCACCCCACCCCACCCCCCTACTGCCCCTTAACACATCTTACCCCATCCATGAGTCCAAAATGCCTAAACGAGCAGGATTGATCCCCAGGTGCTCCTGCCTCACCTGCTGGCATGTAAAAATAGCACCAGCTGACCCTGTGGCCAGTGCCATTTTGTTATATGAAGGTGCTTCTGTACAACAAAATGGCACTGGCCACAGGGTCAGCTGGCGCCATTTCTACATACCAGCAGGTGTGGCCGGAGCACCTGGGGATCCTGCTCCGCTTAGTCATTTTAGGCCCGTGCACAGGATAAGTTTCAGGGTCGTGGGGAGGTCAAGGCCCAGGGAGGAGGTGTCAGTTTGTAAAGTGTGGATCACTGGAGGGAGCAGGGCTTTTTTTCGGCAGGGAAGGGGTACCCGGGACAGAAATTGATTGAGAGTGTGTGAGAGAGAGAGAAAGAGTGTGAGACTGAGACAGATGCATAGGCATAGTTTGTGAGGACTGGGGCAAGGGCTAGGGAGGTCATACAGGTGGGGGAGGGAAGGGGAGCCAACTCAGCATTAGCCTCTTGGGTTTGGGGGGGGGGGGGGAACAACCCAGCATGTCCCTCCCAAACTATGCTTATGTGAGAGAGTACGTGAGAGC
This sequence comes from Rhinatrema bivittatum, assembly GCF_901001135.1. Classification (NCBI taxonomy): domain Eukaryota; kingdom Metazoa; phylum Chordata; class Amphibia; order Gymnophiona; family Rhinatrematidae; genus Rhinatrema; species Rhinatrema bivittatum. Next base: position 89,249,289 of record NC_042623.1, read on the forward strand.
GACAGAGTGTGAGACTGAGAGTGTGTGAGATAGAGACTGACAGAAAGACCAAGACAGGGTCTGTTCCTATTGTGTGTTGGTTAATTAAAAAAACAATTAAAATTAAGTATTAAAAAAAAAAAAAACAGAACAAGGAGGGGGCAGCACAGCAATTGTTCACACAAGGCAGCCAAAAAGCTAGCACTAGCTCTGAGTGCTCTATCGATGGCCCAGAATCTTCAAACCAAACCTTGACATCAGGAAATAAAATAAGTAGCAAATGAAATACTAGTGTTGTGTCTCAGTGGTGATAAAATAGAAAGAGAATCTAAAGACTGCCAGGAGGCTCAACTGTGCGCACTTTTAATGCACGGTTCTGCATAGATTTTTCTGTGCACAACTTTGCTCCCGTTTAAGAAGGAGTTTAGTGCACAAAAATATGCACACAAAGGTGAATAAAGATATGCACACAAACTAGCTCCCCTCCATGCAAATCCTGTGTTCATCACACATTAATGATCATTCCCCCAATGCAGAGAGGTGCGTACGCTTAATTCAGGTTTTCTTAACGTTACAAATTTATCTCCTAACCAGAGGTAAAGTTTCTGGGGCTAATGTTAGTCTATGATGCTAAATCGGGAGTCTGCAGTGCAGGGGTCCTAAACTCAGGATTTATGCGCATAAATCATGTTTTATGTACTGAAAACAAGATTTGTGTGCAGAATATATGCATAAATCAGTCTTGTTTCAGGTATGCTAAGCATGTCTTTGTATGCACATGTTTGGGTTAGCGAGCTTTTTAACTCCTGATGTAGTAACTTACCATTAGCTCAAGGGTGCTCAAACCATCCTTGGAATCCCTCTCCCGCCAATCAGGTTTTCAGAATATCCCTATTTAGTATGCACAGAGCCGTAGCCAGGCTATTTCACACCTATGGTCAAGTGAAAAAGTATCCCAAGCTGGGATACTCAGTTAAAGTAGCGGGGCTTTAATTTTCATTTTTCTTTTGACCTAGCAATTTCCTCCTGCTCCTTTGGACTTCCGGCTCAATTGGAACCAGTACAAACGTGGTACCAAAAGCCTGCATTCAAAAACTGAACTGGAAACACCAAGAAGCCAGACTCTGCATGCCGTGCAGCACCAGAGAAATAGAAACAGAAATACATTTCCTCCTGCATTGTGCAAAATAAAAGATATCATGCGTTGTACATTCCCAGAGCTGACATAGCCCATTACTAAACTGAATATAAACTGCTTTTTTCTACCCTTGCTGTCTGGACATTTTATTTTTTTCTAATCACTTTGGTCCTCATCTCATACTGCTTTCCTCTTCTTGATCTCCTAACTCCTTCACAGAGTCTCCTGTTCATTTTACGTTTCATCTCTCTCCTCCTGTCTTCTTCAGTTCCTTTCCTACATCTCTTGTCTAATATTGATATTTCCTTTTCTTCTCCTTTTTCTTCATTCTTTTTATCTCTGCCTCTATCCAAACATCTAGATTTCATCCCCCATTCTCTCCCTCTAGTTCTCTGTGCTTTCCCATACACTTCCCCAACTCTCTCCTCTATTGCCCCCCTCTCAGTACTCCATCTCCCCCTCATTGAGTTGATCCTTTTACCTACAGTTATCTGGCTCCCTTGTCTTTCCTCTCAACAGCTTCATCCTTTCTTGTTCTCTTGAAAACCCCTCTCCCCCATCCTCTTTCTCCTTCTTCCCCCTCTCTCATCTTCCAACCAATCATACTTTCCACCCTTCCCTAGGGCCAGGGTATGGGTGCTAGGCAGCCTAGGTAAAAGGTACAGAGAAGGGCAACCCAAATGATAAAGGGGATGGAACAGCTCCCCTGTGAGGAAAGGCTGAAGAGGTTAGGGCTGTTCAGCTTGGAGAAGAGACGGCTGAGGGGGGATATGATGGAGGTCTTTAAGATCATGAGAGGTCTTGAACGAGTAGATGTGACTCGGTTATTTACACTTTCGAATAATAGAAGGACTAGGGGGCATTCCATGAAGTTAGCAAGTTGCACATTTAAGATTAATAGGAGAAAATTCTTTTTCACTCAACGAACAATTAAGCTCTGGAATTTATTGCCAGAGGATGTGGTTAGTGCAGTTAGTGCAGCAGGGTTCAAAAAAGGTTTGGATAAGTTCTTGGAGGAGAAGTCCATTAACGGCTATTAATCAAGTTTACTTAGGGAATAGCCACTGCTATTAATTGCATCAGTAGCATGGGACTTCTTAGTGTTTGGGTAATTGCCAGGTTCTTGTGGCCTGGTTTGGCTTCTGTTGGAAACAGGATGCTGGGCTTGATGGACCCTTGGTCTGACCCAGCATGGCAATTTCTTAAGTTCTTATGCCACCATGCAAAGCCCTCCAAGTTGGCAGGCCTCACTCTCCTGAATGCAAGCAAAATTGGTAAACTAGTTGTGGTAATCTCACAAAGCACAAACAGCCTATGAGCTTGGAAACTTTGCACGGTTGACAGCATTTGGGAGATTTTCACATGCCAGGTGAGAGCAGGTTGGAGAATGGGCATTGCTGGCTCCCTTTGGAGGAAGCCCTGCTGGCACAACTGTTTCTCTTCCTCCTTGGCTCTATTCAGGAGTGGCAGTAAGGGGGAAGGGGTCATCTGCCCAGGAGCTGGTTGTTGATAGGGACACATCTATTGTATAACAATATATTGATGTGAGCAATATATCCTTTTTCTGGATACTTATCCCAAAAAGGTTGCCGACCTGCGGCCTAGAGTACTGATTAATATACCTTTGCTTACTGTAAACTGCGAGGCAACTATATTGTAGTTTTAATTATAAAACTGATAATAATCCACCTTGAGTCTGTTTTAGGAATAGGTGAAATATTAAATGTTAATAAACAAATAAATAAAAGAGCAGTGCTAACAGAAATGTTTTAGGTAATTCAGTTAATACTTACAGCCTATACCAGGGGAGGAAACATTCTCTGAAAAACTGGGTTCCAGACAAAATTGTTTGGGATCTGGGACAATTTTGTTCTCCAACTTTTTTTTTTTTGCCTTGTCTAAATCATTTTGCGCTTGATTGTATTTCAAAGGTGTTTTGTTTTATTTTTTATTTTTTTGTTGTTTGGGTTTTTTTTGTCTGTTTCGGTTTGTTTTGCTTATTTCACTTTTTGCCTTTCTTTTTCCTCCCTCCATCCTCTCTTCCCACTCCTCTCATCTTTCTCCTGGGCTGGGGGCCAGCTCTGCTCCCTTCAGCCCAGGGGTGGGGGTTCAGGCACTGGGCCACAAACTTTATGTCCACGCAATCTTTTCAGCCTCGCCAGAGATGCTAATTAAACTCTCGCCAGTTTTGTTCTGAAATGTATTTAATTCCTGATTTTATGCATGTTTAACTGTACTCAGCTCCAAACTTTAGAGGGCATGGTCTATAAATTTGTTAAATAAATAAAATAAATCACCCTAGCTTAAGTGGGAAGAGACAAAGTGGAGATTTACCAAACTTTTGGTCCAGTGCAAAAGTGACTTCAGATTTCTCAAGAAAAGTACTCTAGTATCGTAAGGAGAAAAGCAGACAGCCACTCATTGACTCTAAGTAGCGCTTTTTCTTTGGGTACAGTATTTTCTATAGCATGAAATGATTACCATGGTCTCTATGTACTAAGCACTTCTGCAATAGACATAAAATGGGAGAAACTCTGTATGTGGCAAAACGCCTCATATGGTAACATTAATATCCTAGGACTATAGGGTTATGGCCTTTGTTCTTCGCCACACACTTCAGGACAAATATTTATTGCCTCCAGTCCACCACATGGGCTATAGCTCTGGCTATCAGATGCCAGCACTGATTTCCGATCACTGTTCCTAGCGAAAAAAAAAAAAGTCCTAAGTTAAGAGATCATTAAGTATAAAATGAATGCTTGACGAACATAAAAGCATTACCTGTCTTAGGAGGAGGATGGCTGGTATTTCTCCCCTGCTCTCTGTGATATGTATGCTGTGCGAATCTGTTCCATAGTCCTTGCCTGAAAACCTATAAGACACTGGTTAAACATGATTTTCTGCTTCAGAATAATCTCTTTTAAGGACTGCCCTCTAGTGGCAGTAATGTGTGCAGCTGTCCATCTACACATGCCCTCATACAACAACAGCCTACATGCTATTGAGATACAGAAAAGCCTTACGGGCACAAATTTAGTGCATTTTTAAAGTCTGAACCTAAGGAAGTAAAACAGTACGACAGGGTCAGCCCAGAAGCTCTGCAGCAATACTTCTGTCGCCCATTCAGAGGGCCTGGGTTCCATTTCAGAGCAGGCCAGAGCTTGGGATGCCACGGAGGCAGGCATTCACAGCCCCGAGAGGTGGAGGAGGGAATCTCAGTCATCGCTCATCAGCGACACTTAAGCCTCCATGAACCAGAGGGGAGCCACAGGTTGTGGCCCCTGGTCGAGGACTGCTGCTACAATGGGCTGAGTTGGGAGGGTGGGGGCGGTGGATATAAAAGCAGAGGGAAAAACTCCAAGTAGTTGGTTAGGAAGGTTCATGGTGCCATAACACAACAGAGGACGATTCTCAATGAGCTGGAAGCCCAAAGGAGAAGGAGGAAACTGCCAACCCAACCTCCCACCACCATAAACAGAAAAAAAAAGTACATCAATAGCTTCAATGCGCCTGCATAACTTTCAAAAGAGTTGGATCAGTGCTGTCATTGAAAGTTAACCGAATAAAGCATTTTATTAATTCTAATGGCAATTTGGTAGTATGCATGAACAAACATAGCTGTAATTGCCAAAACACAAGAGAAGGGGTCCAGATGACTGGACTCACACCATGCAGAGAATCTGTTCCACTTGAAACTGTAAGACTTCAAGGTGGACGTTTCCTGAGCTGAGATTAGAATATCCTCCATATCCCTGGGAAGGAGCAAGGATACTACTGTTTGCTTCACATTCACACCATGAGGGTCAAGGATGTAATATTTGAGTGACAGAGTATTCTGTCCTAGATGATAAGAGTCAGATATAGCCCTAAGTTGATCGGAGTCTGAACTGACAGGCAAAGGAGGTAAGAGTACCACACCTGACACAGCAAAGCCAAGGCTATGAGAATGATCCTCAACCTGTACTGCAAAATCTTCTGGACCATCCTGGCAATGAGAGGAATTGGAGGGTATGCATAGAGCAGACCAATGCTCCAGTTTAGCATGAAAGCATTGGGAGTTGATCTATAGGTGCTCGGTTTCATGGAACAAAATTGATTTACTTTCTAATTCTCCAATGCAACAAGTAAATCACTGGGAATCTACAAGGGAAGAAAGGTCATTCGCACCCTCCTTATCTAGAATTACTCGTGAGGTTACAGGACTCTGCTGAGCCAGACTACCAGTGTATTCTGAATGCATGGAAGATAGGTCGCCTGGAGGTATGAAATGCAATGACAGGCTCACAACAAGATCCTCAGAGCTTCTTCACAGAGACCATGAGTCCTTTTCTTTGCTTGTTTATATAAAATGTGGCTACCTGATTTCATTTGTATCAAGATTCTCCTGTCTGTGAGCAAGATTCTCCTGTCTGTGAGCAAGTTGATCTTCAGATGACTTTCCACTTGGGAACAGACCCCTTGAGTCCACGAAAAACTGATGTGTGCCCATCCCCTCTGGTGCAGGCACTCTAACAGTACCACTTAATGCACTGAGACATGGAAAGGAAGGCCTATCACCAGAACCTCCTGGTTTATCCACCACTGAGGAAAGACTTGTATCTTGGGAGTTACTGATATCTGATGAGATAATGGTTACAGAAGCAATTAAGGATGTGAATCGGGCTTCGGACGATTGAAAATATCGTCGATATTTTCAAAATCATCAGAAATCGGGGGCTCCTCCTGAAACGATAGGAAAACCCCACGATATTGATCGTGGGGGTTCTCTTATCGTTTTGGGGGAGGGCGGGAAAAACGGCACACAAAATTAACCCCTAAACTCACCCTGACCCTTTAAAACTAATCCCTTTGCTTCCCCCACCCTCCCGACTCCCCAAAAAACATTTTACAGGTACCTGGTGGTCCAGTGGGGGTCCCAGGAGCGATCTCCCGCTCCCGGGCCGTCGGCTGCCACTATTCAAAATGGCGCCGATGGCCCTTTGCCCTTACCATGTGACAGGGTATCCGTGCCATTGGCCGGCCCCTGTCACATGGTAGGAGCACTGGATGGCCCGCGCCATTTTTAAAGATGGTGCCGGCCATCCAGTGCTCCCTCTTTTTTGTTTTGTTGTGTTGTGTTTACATAAACACAACACAACAAAACAAAAAGACATCCACTAAACACAGAACAAATAATCACTAGTTGAAATAGAGATTAACAGAAACCAGGCCTATATTTAGGCACAGGCAACATAGGCAATTGCCTCCTGTGCCAAATTTTTATAGGCACCAGTATTACCACCTATGCATGCCTAAATCTAGGCCTGCTGCCTTTCATGGCATTCCACCTCCCTTCTTGTGCAAGTCCAAAGCAGCAGCAAGCAGTTGCAGGAAATTCAGCATGGGGCCTCCTGCAACCCTCGCATACTCACCAGCCTGCAACACCCTGCTCCCTCTTCTTGTATGTGCAAGGGAAAGGGGTGAGATGCCGCAGGGCTGGTAAACATGCGAAGGTTGCAGAAGGCCCCACATTGAATTTCCTGTAACTGTTTGCTGCTGCTTCAGGAGCCACAATATAGAAGTGAGAAGGTATTGTTTCAGCAGGGGGGCCTGGGGAAGCAATTGTCCCCTGATCTTGTTTGGGGGGAGGGAGTGTTGGGTGACAAACACAGACAAACCCCTCCCCCTATTACCTATAGGTACTGGCAACATAAATCCAGCTTTGCTGGAAATGGAAGCTCTTCTTTTATCCACAGATCAAGTATGGGAGAGGTTATAAGAACATAAGAATTCTATACTGGGTCAGACCAAAAACCCATCAAGCCCAGAATCCTGTCTCAGACAGTGGCCAATCCAGGTCACAAGTACCCTCATAACTAGGGATAAACAAAGGCTTTCTCAAGCCTACACAGTTAATAAGAATTTAGGAATTTTCCTGCAGGAACTTGTCTAAATCCTGCGTCTCATTCCCTACCCTTACCAGGAAACAGAGGCTCTTGCTAGGCTCTTGGGGGATGATATAATAAGCCACACTGAGTCCACCACAGTTTTTTACTCGTAATTTAGTGTGGGTTTTTCAGCACTAACATGTCTAGGTATGTAAAAAGAGCTTTAGTGCCTAAAAACCCACATTAGAAAATCCAAGGTAGACTTAAAAGTACGATTGTATTAGTGTGCGATTTTGTCCTTTTATGAGAGAAAAATACTGTCATATAGTTATAATGATTAATGCAATCTTAAGAAACAGTTCTTGCTTCATGCTTCATGAACCCCACCTTTTCTCCCTAGAATTACACAAAGTACAATATTGATTATGTCAAGGTCAGCACACACCCACAGGTTCACCCTCCTTTCTTCCCCTTCACTCTTTTTGCTTGAAGCAGCCTGGCACATCTTACAGTTTCCCCCCAGCACTCCCTTCTTCTAACTTGAAGACTGCAAAGCTCCAAGGTCAGGAACAGATAGATACTGAGCACATAATGGAAACACGACTTAATTAAAAGCATAAGACTGCTACTTGCTTGAAGCCAGTTAGCATATTAAGAGTTATTTTATCACAGCACAAGTCATTTCAGCAGAGGCTAAGCACTGAAGTATCTGGCAGCTGCCTAGGACAGAATGTGTTAGGTTTAGGGAAAGTACAAAGCTAGTGGTCACTATATGGTGAAGCAGTAGACAAGGACAAAGAAGTCCACCATCTTAGGGAACATACGCAGTATGATTTTTCTTATCAGTAGCTTGGCAATGTTTCAGGAAAACTACACAAAGAAATCCAAACAGCGCATGTCCTATTCAAAAGACATATATAATCCCAGCACATGCTATGACAGATACAGATTCTCTGCTGAGAGCTGACACATAATACAACAAATCTAACACTGATAAGGGATCTCCAGCGCTGACATGTCTCCAATTGAGAACTCACTCAGCTGATTTACTAGTTGGAGACAGCCAGGAGACACTCTTTACCAAGAAAAGGTGACAGCTTCCACTAGGCTTTAGTATATAATTATACCCTATTAGTTTGGGAAATTGCTCGTTTATTGTGCTTTATTGTATACATTTTGTTTTATTTGTCTCAAGTGTTCTCATAAGCATCTGTGTTGTACATATATTATACAGAAAATATAGGGGGTAATTTTCAAAAGGAGTTACACATGTAAATGTAACTACTATTGTAGCAATTTTCAAAAGCCATTTACTGGAGTAAAGTGCACTTACACAAGTAAATCCTATGGACAATTCAATAGCATATATTGTAGCAATTTTCGAAAGCCCACTTACTCAAGTAAAGTGCATTTACTTGAGTAAAACGCTGTTTTACTCAAGTAAATGCTTTTTAAAATCAGGCCCATATCTTTTCATTATTTCACAAAAGACATAATGAGTGTTGTTATTCTCCTACAAGTAAATTTTCAAAGGCCCGCACACGCAAATACCAGGATTTATGCACTTTGCCAGGCCTTGCATTCACATGTGCATTTTATTTATTTATTTACTTAGTTATTGAGTTTTATATACCGTCGTTCGGTTTCGCCAGCACAACGGTTTACAAAGTTTCAATGTTTAACATCTTTTTTTTACAGCAGGTCCAGCCACGCGCGTAAACCAGCACCATTCGATGCTGTCCTGGGGAAGCACACATTGGGGCGGATTTTAAAAGGAGCGCGAAAAGCCTACTTTTGTTTGCGCTCCAGGCGCAAACAAAAGTACGCTGGATTTTAGTAGATACGCGCGGAGCCGCGCGTATCTGCTAAAAACCTGGATCGATGCGCGCAAGGCTATGGATTTTGTATAGCCGGCGCGCGCCGAGCCGCGCAGCCTACCCCCGTTCCCTCCAAGGCCGCTCCAAAATCGGAGCGGCCTCGGAGGGAACTTTCCTTTGCCCTCCCCTCACCTTCCCCTCCCTTCCCCTACCTAACCCACCTGCCCGGCCCTGTCTAAACCCCCCCCTTACCTTTGTCGGGGGATTTACGCCTCCCAGAGGGAGGCGTAAATCCCCGCGCGTCAGCGAGCCTCCTGCGCGCCGGGACGCGACCTGGGGGCGGGTCCGGAGGGCGCGGCCATGCCCCCGGGCCCGCCCCCGGAACGCTCCCGACACGCCCCGAAAACGCCGCACGGTTCGGGCCCGCCCCCGACACACCCCCTCCGAAAACCCCGGGACTTACGCGAGTCCCGGGGCTCTGCGCGCGCCGGTAGGCCTATGTAAAATAGGCTTACCGGCGCGCAGGGCCCTGCTCGCGTAAATCCGCCCGGTTTTGGGCGGATTTACGCGAGCAGGGCTCTGAAAATCCGCCCCATTGGCAGCGAGCCGGCATGCACAGATTACTTCTGCTCCAGAGGAGCAGTAAGTACTGAAATAAAAAATTTGAGGTTAGGTTAGGTTTAGGGGGCAGGGAGGAGAGGGGAAGAGGGAGGAAGGTTAGGTAGGGGGAGTAGAGAAGTTCCCTCCCAGTCCGCTCCTTAATTGGAGCTGACTGGGAAGGAACTTGGGGAGGCCCGATTGCGTCGCCACATGTATTTAGCAAACATTCCTCCCCCATGTGCGCCGCCTGCACATGCATGTGTGGCCATCGGATTTTATAACATGCACGCGCATTCCCAAAGAAGCCACTATTACAGTGATGCAAATTGCAGGGTAATAGCCTTATTAGCTATTGCCTGACACTTAATATTAATTTGTTCACTCCTTTACTGTCTGCCAATTGGTCCCGCCACTGTCACATGTCAGTGAAAGGACCAATCCCCTTTCAGCAGTCTGTCCTTATGGGGAAGAGCCCTACTAGAGGAGGTAAGGTTTTCTCCAGCAGTGGTTCCTGGGTGGGGAGTGGGATTTAGGGGGCTGGGGAAGTACATGGTTCAATTTAATTTTCTAAGGGGAGCGGGAGGGGGCTGGGAGAAGGATCGGCCCTGGACCTGCCGAATGACTTAATTTTAAAAGGTGAGCCAGACCTGCCACCAACTTAATTTACTGTGAGCCAAAGAAAAAAAGGGGGGGGGGGGGGGCAGAGAGCTGGGAGGACCAGACTCAGACTTCATTATTGCGAGGGAGTGGTGGCTCCACATGCTGGAGAGGTCACGGAACTTAGGGGTTTTTTTTGGGTTTTTTTTCTTTTTAGCACAAGTTGGCATGCAAATATACCAGGCGTACAAAGAACATGCTTTTTCAGTTTGATGCACTTTTTTTTTTTAATTCCTGGTCTATTTGGATGTCATTAGTTTACTGCATCCTGCGGGGACCTCGTTTTTTTTAACACTTGTGTTAAATAAAACCCGAGCTAAAATCTAACTCCAGTTTTAGTGCAGGTTTTATTACATCAGCCTCTGGGTCTCTGGACAAAGGCAAACCCTACAAATGGGTCAGGTAAGTTAGTCCTCGGTCCAACTTGACTCCCAGAGAAGTAACAACTATCTGAAAGAGGAGATGATGACCTTCAATATAGACTGTAAGCAGTAGCCTGATTAGAAGATTTTTCTGGTGGACGTTTGTCCTGAATATGCATGAGTCAGATGTGTATGCAGTGGAGGCAGTGCATGCAAATCTATCTCATGCATTTTCATTTGGATATCCTCAAAACCAGGCCTGTTTGGGGCTCTTGAGGACCACAGTTGGCCACCCCTGACATAAGCAAGGCCAAACAAAAAGACTTAATAACCTGATGAATGTTTATTAAAATTAATCTCTCCACATAACTCCTTCAAAAAAGTGAAGCAGATTTGTGAGACAAGACTTGCCCTGGGTAAAGCCATGCTGACTTTGTTCCATTAAACCATGTCTTTCTATATGTTCTGTGATTTTGATGCTTAAAACACTTTCCACTATTTTTCCTGGCACTGAAGTCAGGCTAACCGGTCTGTAGTTTCCCGGATCGCCCCTGGAGCCCTTTTTAACTATGGGGGTTACATTAGCTATCCTCCAGCAATATTGTAGTGGATTCAAAAGTATCAGGGCTTATTGGTTAAGGGTAATAACTACCGCACAAGCAAGTTACTCCTATGCACCCTTTTTTTCATTTCCATCCTCTAGCATTTAGAGATTCACAGTGTTTATTCCATGCCACTTTGAATGCTTTGACTGTTTTCGTCTTCATCACCTCCTCCGGAAGGGAATTTGAGGCATCCACCACCCTCTCCATGAAGATGCTGGTTCTGAGTCGTCCCCTCTGAAGCTTCATTTTACAACCCCTAGTTCTACTGATTTCTTTCCAATGGAAAAAGTTTGAAGTTCATGCATCATTCAAACCTTTCAGGTATCTGAAGGTCTGTATCATATCTCCCCTGCACCTCCTCTCTTCCAGGGTGTACATATTGAGATCCTTCATAAGTCTTCCGATGCTGACCCCACACCATTTTGGTCACCTTTCTCTAGACCGCCTCCACCCCGTCTCTATCCTTTTGAGATACAGGCTCCAGAACTGAACACAGTTCTCCAGTTGAGGTCTCAACGAGAATCTATACAAGGGCATTATCACCTCCTTTTTCTTACTGGTTATTGGCCACCCTCCAGGATTCAGGAACAATGGATGATTTTAATGGGTTACAAATTTTTTTTAACAGATCCGAAATTTCATTTTTAAGTTCTTTCAGAACCCTGGGGTGCACACTATCCAGTCCAAGTGATTTGCTACTCTTTAGTTTGTCAATCTGGCCTACTATATCTTCCTGTTTCTAGTCACCCAATCAAAAAAATTAATCAGACTTATCTGACAGGACTTTCTCCTGGTGAATCTGTACTGCCTCGGGTCCAGCAACTTACTGGATTGTACATAGTTCACTATTCTTTCTTTCAGCAGAGTCTTCATTAATTTTCCCACCACTGAGGTGAGGCTAACCGGCCTGTAGTTTCCAGCCTCCTCTCTGCTCCCACTCTTGTGAAGCAGGATCACAACCGCTCTTCTCTAATCTTGAAGCACCACTTCCATTTCCAGGGATCTATTGAACAGCGGACCTGCCAGGATATCTTAGAGCTCCCATAGTATCCTGGGATGTACCCATGGCCTTGTCCCCATTCAGTTTTCCTAGTTCTTTGCATACATTCTCTTCTGTAAAAGGAGTTGTGTCTACCCCATTCCCATTTACAGTCTTGTCAACCAGCAATGGTCCTTCTCCAGGATCTTCCTTATGCATGCATCCAAGCATCCTTCTTGCTTTTGCTGTCACCTTGTCAACCTATTTGGCCACCTTAAGATCATCAGATATGATCATCCCCAGCTACTGTTCTTATTTTATGCACAGAAAAACTTCACCTCTTATATTAGGTGTTCTCATCCCAATCCTCGGGACATACCTGCCAGCCAGGATATCCCCAATGCAGGCAGTGCATACAAATCTCGCATCCATATTCCTTGTGGATATCCTAAAAAACTGACTGGCTAGATGTGTCCCAAGGACTGCTCTACACTGTACTGCTCCCTTGGGTTTTTGCAACTCAAATGCATGACCTTGCATTTTTTAGCATTAAATCTTAACTGCCAGGCTCTAGACCATTCCTCAAGCTTCAGTAGATAGAAATATAGAATCATGACAGAAAGAGACTACACGGCCTATCTAGTCTGCCAGTTCACACCAACTACTCAGCTTTACAACCCCTACCACACCCTCAGAGATCCCTGTGTGTAGACCTTGCTTTCTTGATTTCAGAAAATGTCCTTGTCTCCACCACATCCACGGGAAGAGTGTTCCATTCATCCACTACTCTCTCTGTAAAGATCCTGCCTCATTGTTTTCCACAGTGTGTCGACTCAGTATGCAGCAATAATCAAAAGAGCAAATAGAATGTTAGGAATTATTTGGAAAAAAAAATGAAAAAACAACCGCAAATACAATTGCTCTGAATCAATCCATGGTGGACCATACCATGAGTATTATGTGCTTTTCTGGACACCCCATAATAAAAAAAAATATCACAGAACTAGAAAAGGTACAGATAAGGCCAATAAAAATTGGGACTACTGGTCTGACCCAGCATGGCACTTGATCTGTTCTTAAGTTGCGGGTGCCTGAGGCTTCAAGCTGGGACTAACTGTGACTGCGACTGATAGTGGTCGGATCCCTGTGGACGTTAAAGCTACGGCATGCTAACTCCCGAATCCATCTCTAAACTTATAATGTAATTCTGGATACTAAAGCGATAACTTGTAAGGGCCCCCAAAACCACCTTATTTGTTTGTTAAGTGCCAGAAGTAGGCACTCCAATGAGGTAGTCCAAGTAGGATCACAGCTATGATCAACAGAGACCCAAAGTCAGCACTGCTCTTTACTTGGCATGGCTAGCTTTTTTTTTTTTTAACTAATTTTCAAGGTTTTTGGTTTTCATTTTTAAAGAACTGAGTAAAATATATACCAAGGCAGGGTGCATCCCTACTCTACAACAAAAAAGAGAAACGATGATGCATTCCCTTAAATAGTAATAGCCACTGAGGCAACAACATGGGTACAGAAACACAACAAAAGTTGTACGTAGTTTTTTAAGATGACACTTTAAAAAAAGGAAAAATGTGTATACTGAATTCTCTCTTGAATAAGGCCTGATGTCAATTTCCAGTGTTAAAGATACAGAACAACAGATAAGGATAGGTTTTAAGGAGATGTAGTAAACATGCCCAGACCTGGTAAGGTGACACCCCAACCTGACCCTTCACGTTGGACCCAGTAACAGAGGGAGGCAGATTTTACACAATTATGTGCTTTTGTTGTACTGTGAAAAGGCACTGCTGGTGCAGTACATGGGCATGAGGGTATGGCGCTCTCGTTGCTGTTTACCTTGGATTAAACTCTTGCTTTCTCAATATTCTGATAAACAACAGAGCTAGTCTTGTACTAAAAACTGTATTTAAAAGGCGTTACCCCTCACAAATTAAACTTTGTCCTCTAGATTGCAGCCAGACAGATCAGTCTAAAGGCAGAATCAGCTTGATTGAATTAATGCATAATAGCTTGATTGTACAGTGCACAAATTGAAGATTAATTCAATCTTTTATCAAAAATAGCACTTTTAAAATGCAAAATGTGCAAATGGAGGTTAACAAGTTGTAAATCATACCATTCTATTGGATTAATTTACAGCCAACTTGTTTGTTGGCCTTTATTTCTAGGTGTTCAAGTAAAACTAACATGGAAACCACATCACTTTATTTAAAATGCAAAGCAAACCACAGTTTAGATTGCACTGACAGACCACAACACATAGTTGAGTTAAACTGTTCTATATATCCATCATGGCCTGTAAGATTTTCAACCTTTGCATTGATAATGTGACATGCAGCTCTGTAGGTTTCTGCCTGCTGCCGAAGCCATGTGTACTAAAGTAGATTCAAATTAAGTCATAATAATTTGGAGTACAAAGGCACTCTTTCAGTCATGCTGAGTACCTATCAGAAAAACCTTTGATCAATCGGACCCTAAGTGTACAAAAGCGAGAGTATGTGCTATGTGGAAGGGAGAGAATATGCTTCAGTTATAATTCACATAAGGTGCTGATCGATCCTTAGCGTAAGGGCTAAGGCCTAATGTAAGGAGTGTTTACTAAATTTCCCTGCGTCAGTTCCCTTTACCATCTCCAAGGGCGACAGCCCTGGTTATAGCAATCATGCTATTATAATGTATGAAAACAAAAAAAATCACCTTCTATACTGAAATCAGCAGGTTGCACAGTCTATATAGGATACAAAAAAAAAACAAACAAAAAAAAGTCTTCAACCCCAAACATGCACAAGCGCCGTGTCATGTTCTTTGGAAGAGTGAACCGAAGTTGACAAGTACAGAAGTAAACTACTGCAGAAGGGAGCTCCAGTCACATTTTAACTTTCTCCAGATCTGTACTAAAAATAGATGCATTACCCAGCATAACCCAACTAGGGACACGTAGAGCCGCCAGGGACTGTTCCTGGCTGCATACACAAAGCTCCCCACGCACATGTGTGCAAACACGTGGCCGCGCAGGCGTGCGCCCGGCTCCCAAGCAGTGGCATCCATCAACTCCGGCCGCAAGCTTAACCGGATCAGGAAATGCGAACGCAGCGAGACCGGGGGCAAAAGAATTGAAAACCAGTGCAATGTTGGCCGTCTGCCTTTTCTTCGGCCCTTTGTGAGCGGCGATCTCGCGCGGGCTGTCACCGATCGGCTTTCGCTCCCGCTCCCGCTCCTCACCCAAGCGGTCACTGCATGATCCTTCCTCCCCCCCCCCCCCCAAAAAAAAAAATGGAACCTCGACTGACTGGCCCCCGGCCGACACAGAGCCCCGGATAGTGCGATTCCTTTCTTCGATCTCTGGGTCGCCCTCGCTCTCCCGGGCCTGGAGTGTTTGGCAATTGGGAGAAGGCGCTAAGACCCCCGGGGAACCCACTAGCCAGGCGGCGCGTGGATCCAAATCTAAACAAAAAAAAAAATCCCCAAACTTTGAAGCTTTCCCATGCACTCCCGTTTCCCAGGGTGCACTCCGGAGAATGCGGAGGAAGGGAGGCTGCCGGCCGCCTCGTTCCGATCGAGCCCGCCAGGTGCAGACGTGTCCCGTGCGCTCTCCCAGCTGAAGCCTGGCACATTTCTGAGCCCCAGCGGAGGGTACGCGCCGCCGCCTTACCTGTGCTTAAATTGTCGTTGATCTTCAAAGGCACCCGCAGGATGTACACCAGGAAGAGCATGATGAAGAACCACACGGTCCAGAGATAGGTCCAGGACCAAACGATGCACGACTTGAGCTGTTCTAGGAAGCCTGTCCCAGCTTCAGCCATGTTTTCATTGCTGTGCTCTTTGCTGCCACACGCTCACATGTACGCACACACACACACACATTCGGGCTCTCCTCGGCCAGCGCTGCGATGATTCACTCCTCCAAAAGTAGGACTCTCCCTGCTCAGTGTCTGCCGCCAGTAGCACGACTCCCCTGATCCCCAAACATCTGGCGCCTTTCAAACATAATTTCTAAATAGCATTTTGTCTCGGAATGATCGGTGATGGTTCAGTTTATCCAGCAGCATGGTGATGACTGCCTGACATGGGCCTCATTGACGAAGCATTTTTCCCATAGACACCGAATGGGAGAAAAGCCTTAGTACATCAGGCCCATGGATTAGAAAACAAGAAAAGTTTGTCAAAGAAATAACTGGGGTGCTGGTTCTGTCACTGTGTTTCTCCATTTTTGGGCCTGTAGGACAGCTATATTACCCTTACTGGGCTCAGAAGAAAACTGCAGGCTGTGATGCCCTTTGTTGAGCTAAACGAGCTTTAACAAATAGGTTCTCTGTTATGATGCACCTTTTTTTTTTTTTACAACTTTTTTATTAATTTTGCAACGTTATTAATAAAAACAAACTTTGATGTGCACAATAAATGGGCAACAATAGGAAACAAATCAATATTTGTATTTATTTATGTTTTTAGATGCTTTATATACCATCATTCCATCTGAGAATCACTAGATCACAAAGGTTTACAGGTTAAATATTCATATTTATACTATGTGTTACAAAGGTAAACATACCAGAATGAAAACCAGAAAAATGAAACAACACCATCCAAGTAGATAGTGGATGCCCTGCAAGGGGCTCTCTTCAAACAAATGGTAATGGAACCCACCAGGGAGGGAGTAATACTTGACCTAGGGCTCACTAACAGGGATAATATCCCTAATGTCCGGATGTGTGCCCACCTCAGCACCAGTGATTATCAAACAATACGGTTTGATATTGCAAATAGATTCAGAGAAGTCACACGAAGACTTGGGTTTTGGATTTCAAAAATACAGACTTTGTCAAAATGGGAACATACCTGGAGGTAGAACTAGAAGACGGAGAAAATGGGAGAGGTGGAACAACAGTGGGCCAAACTAAAAGGAGCAATTACAAAGGCAGAAAAGTAAACAAAAGTAAAAGAAATAAGAAACCAATATGGTGATCAAAGGAGGTGGCTAATAAAAGCAAAAAGAACAGCATTCAAGAAATATAAAGGATCCCAAAATGAGGAAATCAGGGAAGAATATCTGGTGAAATTGAGGGAGACAAAGAAAGAAATTAAGAAAGCAAAACGTCAGGTGGAAGAAAGGATTGCCAAAGAGTTAAAGCGAGGAGACAAAACATTTTTCGGATGTATCAGAGAAAGGAGAAATGTCGAAGTGGTATAGTGAAATTAAAAGGTGACAAAGATCAATGTGTGGAGAGAGACGAAGAAATGTCCGAAATAGTAAACAAATTCTGCAGTTCGTTGTTCACTAAAGAAGACGCTGGAGAAGGACCGTCACTAGTTAAAAAGACTGTAGATGGGGGTAGAGTAGACGAAACTTTGTTTACAGAAGAGAATGTATGGGAAAAGCAAGGAAAAACTGAAAGTGGACAAGGCCATGGGGCCGGATGAGGTACATCCCAGGATAATGAGGGAGCTCAGAGAAGTTCTGGCAGGTCCGCTGAAGGACCTGTTCAATAGATCCCTGGAAATGGGAGTGGTGCCGCAAGACTGGAGAAGAGTGGTGGTGGTCCTGCTTCACAAGAGTGGGAGCAGAGAGGAGGCTGGAAACTACAGGACGGTTAGGCTCACCTCAGTGGTGGGAAATTTAATGGAGACTCTGCTGAAGGAAAGGATTGTGAACTATGTACAATCCAGTGGGTTGCTCAACCCGAGACAGCATGGATTCACCAGGGGAAGGTCCTGTCAGACAAATCTGATTGATTTTTTTGATTGGGTGACTAGAGAATTGGATCAGGGAAGAGCGCTCAATGTGATTTACTTGGGTTTTAGTAAAGCTTTTGATACGGTCCCAGATAGGAGATTCGTGAACAAAATGAGAAGTTTGGGAGTGGGTGCCAAGGTAGTAGCATGGATTGCAAACTGGTTTACTGACTGGAGACAGCGTGTAATGGTAAATTGAATCTACTCTGAAGAAAGAACAGTGTTAAGAGGAGTGCCACAGGGATCTGTTTTGGGACCAGTTCTGTTCAATATCTTTGTGCGTGACCTGGCAGAAGAGATAGAAGGTAAAGTTTGTCTGTTTGTGGATGATACTAAGATCTGCAACAGAATGGACACGTCTGAAGGAGTAGAGAGAATGAAAAGTGATTAAATAAAACTTGAAGAGTGGTTGAAGATTTGGCAGCTTGGATTCAATGCCAAGAAGTGCAGAGTCATGCATCTGGGGAGCGGCAATCCAAAAGAGCTTTACATGATGGGCGGTGAAAGATTATTGCGCACGGACTGGGAGAGGGACCTTGGGGTGATAGTGTCTGAAGATGACGAAGCAATGTGACAAGGCAATAGCTAAAACCAGAAGAATGCTGGGCTACATAGAGAGAGGAATATCCAGTAAGAAAAAAAGAGGTGATAATGCCCTTGTACAGGTCCTTGGTGAGGCCTCACCTGGAGTACTGCGTTCAGTATGGTGCTCGTATCTCAAAAAGGATAAAGTCAAAATAAAGGCGGTTCAAAGAAGAGCGACCAAAATGGTGAGGGGTCAGCATTGGAAGACTTATGAGGAGAGGCTGAAGGATCTGAATATGTACACCCTGGAAGAAAGGAGGTGCAGGGGAGATATGATACAGACCTTCAGATATCCGATGATGCCCAATCGTCAATCCTTTTCCATTGGAAAGAAATCAGTAGAACTAAGGGTCATGAAATGAAACTCCAGGGAGGATGACAGAACCAATGTCAGGAAATATTACTTCACGGAGAGGATGATGAATGCCTGGAATGCCCTTCCGGAAGAGGTGGTAAAGACGAAAACAGTGAAGGAATTCAAAGGGGAATGGGATAAACACCGTGGATCCCTAAAGGTTAGAGGCTGGAAATAAAGAAAAAGAGTAGTTGGGGGTAAATGGGGGTAACTTGCTGGTGTGGCAGTTGCTACCCTTAACAAATAAGCCTGGATACTGTTAATGCAACTCCATCATTGCTCTCTGCTTCAATGGCAGTGACTGAGAAAAGGGGAATTGGATTCAGACAGCAAGCAACGAGGGCCCCAACTCTTGCGGTTTGGGGAACAAATACACTTGGGGGTAATTAGCTGTTGCGGTGCTTACTACCCTTAATCACTAAGCCTGATACTTGTGATGCAATCCAACATTGCTCTCTGCTTCCACAGCAAGGGTTAAGGGAAAATGGATTCAAACAGCATCCGAGGACCCTGACCTTTATGGTCTGATAAACTGATAAGCATGGGGGGTAACCTGTACAGTGCAGCGGATACTGGCATAAGCTTACTGGGCCGACTGGGTGGATCATTTGGTCCTTTTCTGCCATCATTTCTATGTTTCATAATAACCTCAATATGGGGGGGGGGGGAGGGGACAAAAACTATGAATAGTTGTCATTCACTGAGGAGAGCTGGTCACCGGTCCTTTCAGGAAACCTGAAGTCTAGAAACACACAATTGGCATTATTCAACCTAATCAAACATTTACATAGAAATAAGCACAAATGTGGCTCCAAAGGCCAGCACTATGCTTTTTAGCCAAAAAGTCTCTCTTCAGTTGAGTTTCACATCAAGAAAAAATTGATATGCTAGAACCAAGAAACACATTTTCCTTAGAAAGAAAAAAACACATTTTCAAAGTCTACAGCTTATCTGCTTCTAGTGCATATGTAAGAAGTAATGTTGCTCTAGTCTGTGTCGCTTCATGTGAATTCTGTCAGAAAGTTCCCAAATCACCGGTATCAGTAGGTAATGAACTCCCATATGCAAGATAAAAAAAACCCCAAAACCTTAGTTACTGGGGGAATGGAGTCAACCGGGACCTTTAAAAAAAAAAATCAACTTAAAAATGTCAACATCTCCAAGGGAGCAATCGTTGTTTTAGGAAAATGTAAAGATTTAACATCTGGAATGATTCTCAAGCATCTGTAATTTATGATGCAAAATGGGCCGGATTTTCAAAAGGTTACGCGCGCCGGGCCTATTTTAAAAAGCACGGCGATGCCCGTAAAGCCCCGGGAAGCGTGTAGATCCCAGGGCTTGCAAAAAGGGGCGGGGCCAGAGGCCTCTGACACAGCGGCCATTTGCTGCTGTGTCAGAGATCGCGTGCCGGCAGTCAGCTGGCACGTGCAACTTCAGCCCCAGGGCTGAAGTAAGTTTTGAAATAAAAAAAAGAAGTCATCAAAGGTGGGGGGGAAAAGGCGGGGGGAGATAAGGGAAGGTGGGGTGGGGGGTAGGGAACGGGAAGGCAGCGCAGCTCAGAGCGGGCTCGGCGCTCGCAAGGTGCACAATTGTGCACCCCCTTGCGTGCACCGACCTCCGATTTTATAACATGCGTGCGCCTGCGCGCGCATGTTATAAAATCAGGCGTACATGTGCGCGTGCCGGGTAGAGTGCGCACATGTAGGCCGCACGCGCTGCTTTTAAAATCTACCCCAATATGTTTATCTTGAATCACTGCATCGTCACAAATCTGTACGGCCTTGCACTGTGTTTCCAGATTCACCAATTTAGCTGTATGATCTTGCATTATCTGTTTCTGTAAATGAACTTGTGTTTGTAATTTGCCCATTATCTACCCTACTAGTTAGGGACTGCTCAAAACCTCTCATAGCGCTCCACAAGTCTCCAGTGTGATCGGGGCTGGTTTTTCATCCAAGGGGGTAGATGTATCAGGAGGAGCAAGTGGTAGGTATTGCCCTCATTTCTGAAGATTGTTGTTGTACCTGCTCCAGTTGAGCAAGAGCCTGCCCACCTCCAGAAGGACCCACAACAACATCACAGGTAGGTGTGGACACACCTGCAGGGCTCACCTTACCATCTTCCCCTACAGTGGAGGAGGGGGGCATGTAAATTAGAGCTCAAAGTCAAAGATGAAAAATCTAAAGCAGTGAACAAATCGCCGAGTTTTCTGGGCCCTGGATCCATGGCTGAACAAAGCATGAAACCCTCAGTAGAAGACTGGGAAAGAGAGGTGGGAATCCCAGTTCCAAATGGGAGAGTCCCGTTGATCCCTTTTCTTAATTTTTTCCCATAGCGATCCTGATGGTACTCGGTAACAGAGAGGGAGGAATATTACTCACAAATCAAGACCTTCAAATCTATTCCTAGGGGTGTGCGCCGCAGCCTCAGATCTTTCTAGGCCCTTGGCACTGTTAGATGATGTCAGATGCCGACGACCGACCTGCTTTAGAGACAGAGTCAGGCAGCCAATCAAGGAAACGGCTGATAAAATCTTCCTCTTCTCTTATGCCCCCCCAATCAAACTATATTTTAACCAGTTGCATAGCCAGAACTGATTTTTTTTAGGGGGCGGGGGGCTCAAGGTTAATATGGGTAGGCAATAGGCATAGAGGTCTCAGCCCTACTAGTTGTACTCTTATCTATAAATAATGTCATGCTGGTCAATTTTAAAAGCCTTAAGTGTGCCAAAACCAGGAGATATGCTCATGTGTCGGACCCACGTTCGTCACGCCGATTTTAAAAGGCCCGCAATCACATATCTCCCGTAACGCGCACAGAACATTTTTCTGAAAAGGGGGCGGGACATGGTCTGGGCGGGCCAGGTCTGAAGCCTGACTTCAGCGCGTAAGTATTTACGCGCCTGCGCCGGGGTCCCTATCGCGTAACTTCTGCTATGGATGGCGTGTAAAATAAAAAAGATAGGGTAGCCAGAATTTTAAGGGTTGGGGCTGGTAGGGTAAAAGGGAGGCAAGTTAGGGGGGTTAGGAAGCCCTCTCGTACTGGGGCGAACTGGGAAAAGAGGTAATGGGATCAGCATGCGTGTCTAGAACCCCCCCCACACACACACACACACACACACATGAGCGAGGTGGCATTTGTTCGTGTCAAGAAACTGCACATGTAGACACGAATAGCTGATTTTATAACGAGCACGTATGTGTGCATATACACACGCATGTTTTAAAATCGCAGCGCATATATGTGCCCGTGCGCAGGTCTTAAAATTTACCTCTCAGAGTGTACCTGACAATAACGGCACCCTTATTTGTGAAAAGGGAGCAATACAAATATTATACCCTAGAACACTAATTCATTATATACTGAGCAAACAGAGCAAGTCAGGCTGCTTCAAATCCCTACAGAGAAAATCCATGCTAGCAAGAAATACATTTTTTAAGTAATGATGTTCTTGCATCCTATTGATGTATTTTGCTTCAGATATCTCAAATGTGCTCCTCCTTTGCAGTTGAATCTTTATCTGGTAATGAAGGCCTAAGATGGATGCCTCACCCACATCTGTATTGAATCTACCTTATAATCAACATCTAATATTGAGGATATGTGGATTTTACATGCAAGAAAAAAAATATATATATTTTAAGTATATTGAGTAGTTTTTGGACCAGTGATTAGATTGTTATGATCACTGCATTTTCTGTGTAGTGCTCACATGTGTGATGGTCCCGTAACAAACGTAGAGCCTGTGTGATAACATGCAAGTGATCTTTGGCTTTATAAGTAGGACAGAATAGTCTGGACTCTGGCCTTTTCTCCACAAAATCAGCTTTATTATTTATAGCAGAACAGAAAACAGGTAGAAAAGTATGCTTACCTCAGCAGTTCTAAATAAAAAATCTTATAGAAACTGCCTTTTCCTTGTCCCTAGGACTTCTCTGTCCCTCCTGGGCCTGCTCTCTTATTGCCCTGGGACCAGAATTCCCTTCTGGGCTTTGCCTTCAGATGGATCAGCTAAATGCCTAGTAATGTTTTTTTTTAAAAAGATCTTGGTAATCACTCTTTTATGTACCCATCCCCTTCCCCTCAGTTTGACTTTCCCAGATGGAGCGCCTGCTCCTACCCGGGTTGTCTCCCAGGGAAGTTGATTGCCAATCTTATTTTCCTTTCCCTTACTGAACTGGGACTGTCTATTTCTTTTCCCAACAGAGGGGAGGGTTGGGGGTGGCAATCCCTAAGACAGAGATTAGCTCCCCTTCTAACGCCTGTATGTACCCCCGGCCAAACTCAAGGGAGCCAATTTTGAGTGGGGGCTTGTTTAACTCTTCCAGGGTTATGCTTGCCTACCCTTTCTGGAGAATTAGTTAAGGGTTCCCAGAATGCCCACAGTTCCTCCTTTGTCTTGGCGTCCTTCATATAATTGTTCCCTCTGATCCATGTCACCATGCAAAGTAGAGACAATGAAGCCCCTGGCATGCATCTTTCCAGTTAACCACTCAACTTTTCCCTTTGTACTTAGGAGAATAGCAGCCTGTGTAAGAATTAGCATCTCATACAAGTCAGAAAGAGTATCCGAGTTCCATTCCTCTCTTCACATTGTTGTAGAGCTGTTCGATACCATCAAGGGTCAATTTGCCCTTTTCCATTTGAATAAATTCGGGACTTCCTCAAAGGGAGTTGTCTAGCAAGGAGTTTTCGTCATACTTGGTTGATCACGCTTTAAGGTGGGCCCACAGAATCTCAAAATCCAGGAAATTGCATTCCAAGAGAACTGAATATGAGGACCGTTGGAGTGTCCCCATTTCAAAGCTGGCCTGTCTAGCTGACGACCCACGTGAGACCCATGTGGCAAGGCCTTGCCACTGGTCTCCATAAATGTATGCTACCTACAGTCACCTGCAGTTCATAATTAATATAGATTCGCTTAACCGGCTCCCTCCGAATGAGGAGTTTACCACTTCCAGAATCATCCAGAGCCTATGCAGGGACTCTATCTGACCCACGTAGGACCACAAAAGCAAAAAGGCTGGAATGAGAAGTATCCACAAAGCTACAACTATGAGGTGTTGTCAGGTTGGCACTCATAGCTTTTTCTTCAGTCCCAGGACCTTCATTGGCAAAGTGGCTCTCTCTGCAATGAAAGCAGGCCTGTGGGCCTAAGGCTGTTCTTTCTCTAAGTCTTCTGAGGCCTCAGTGGGTGCACATTTTCCTTCTTTCTTATTTATCATTTACTATAATACTCCATGATTACCTTGCCATTTCCAGCATTATTTCCCTTGACCTCCTCATCTTTGGCATTGATCTCCTTCCTTAGGTCCTCTCCTAGGCCCATTTTAAGTATTATAAGAGAGAGTAGGGGTGGCCAGGTCAAGGCAGCTTGCACAGCTTATGATGTCTGAGTCAGTGAGAGTTCTTGCTGATTGAATTGTTCCTGTAGCATACCAGTATACTGGTTTTGTATTACTGTCTGTAGTTGCTGCTGCCCCTCTAAGAGAGCCTGGAGTAAACCTTCCATGCTGGTTTAGTACATACTCTGCTGTAGCCAAGGCTTTCAGCTCCCAGAGGACCACCACCCTGCTCAAGAACATAGCAGAAAAAAAAATCTACTTTTAATTTTGTTCTTTTTGAAAAAGGGAGAAAATAAATTTCTAAGCCTGTCCGACTCTGACACTATGTCCCTCATTATCTGAGTGGAGCTAGCTCCTTGGCCCACTGTATATTCTTTCAGGACTGGTGCTGCAGCCAGGCCCCAGAGGAAATAAATATTCTTTTTAGCATGGCTCTCTGTTCTGTATTTTTGCTTAGGGCAGAAGTCCTTTAGCACAAGCATTTACTCTATGTAGATGTTAGAATAGAAACAGAGCCCCCCCCCCTCATTTTTTATTGCCTTTTTTTTTTTCTAGCTTGGATCTCTGTTCTGTGCAGGTGCTTAGAACAGACATCCCACTGCTGCCACCATGTGTGATATAACATGTGAGCAACCTTTGCTTTATAAGGGTGCTGGAGGATAGAATTGTCTGGACACCAGCCTTTTCTCTGCAGAGTCAGCTTTATTATTTACAGCATAACAGAAAACAAATAGGTCTTCTTACACCAGTATTTCTAAATCAAACATTATAGCAATAGACAGTCTTGTCGTAGGAGCTGCCTTCTTGTCTCCAGGGCTTCTCTGTTCCCTCCTGGGCCTGCTCTCTTATTTCCCTATTATTAGGGAAATGCCCTGGGGCCAGAATTCCCTTCTGGGCTGTGCCTTAAAATGGACTAGACTAAATGCCTGGTCCTGGTCTTTTAAGGGGATCTTGAAATTCACTCTTTAATACATGCCTGATATACAGTCTGATTTACTAAAGCTTTTCTCCTATGCTGTGCCTATGGGAAAAAATGCTTAGTAAACGAGACCCATAATTTGATGTTTGTAGCCTCTAGAAGTTTATTACAAAGAGCTACCGAAAGGATCTTTTTTATTTTGTAGGACTTCCTAGCAAGAACTTCCAAAGGACTAATAAATACAAGCTCATTTTAAAAACTGTGCATTAAAAATGCTACTGATGGGACCTGAAGGGGTCTTTATGATTGTTTCTTCTACAGAAGCCACGTGCAATAAAGTAGGTTTAAACTCAGTCATATAGTAGTTCCAGTGCAAAGGATGGGAATCTTACAGCCATGCTGCTAATGAACGCACATTGAAAAAACACTATTTGGTTAAAAAAAAAAAAAAGTGCATGAAACTTCTTCCTTCCTTCCTTCATCAGGTCCCAGCAAATAAAAGAACAACTCAAGAGTTGGTCAAATATATATTGTTAGTCCTATTAAAAGGTCTTACTCATAACTTGCCTGTTGACATTTTTATATTCTTCAGAGAAAACATTTAGGGGTTTGATCTTGCATTGTTAAAGAATTAATAAAGAGTAACTTTTTCCTTTAATTTGAATTGCACATTTGAGGGAGGTCTACCTCACTTTCATTCTTATTTTTGGCAGTTTTCTGTTCTTCAAAGTTCTTCCTCAGTGAACACAGAACAAAAATATTACTTAAGCAATTCTGCTTTCTCCTCATCAGCCTCTATATATTGCCACCCTTTTATCATTGAGTCTTACAAAAATGGGAGAAAATCAGTGGGAAAAAATAAGTCTTTACAATCTCACTTTTACATTCCCTTTTGTCACTAACATCCCAAAAAGTCTTGTCCCCACCTTACTTTACTATATTAGCTAGTTTTCCTTCCATTTGTGCCTTCGATCTCCTGACCATTTTGCCAGCTTCTCTTAGCTTTTCCAGATATTGCTGCTGGTCTTCCTCTTCTAGTTTATGAACGCTAGCCTTTTCCTCTTACCTTTTCAGCTACTGCTTTAAAAAACCAGAGTGGCTTTTTTTCCCCTCTTCCCTTTATCTATTTTCGTAACAAAAAGGTTTATTGTACTTACAATATCTCCTTTTAATTTTGCTCACTGCTCTTCTACTTCCCCTAATTTATCCCAAACAGTTAATGCCGCCTTAAAGTACTCCCTCATCTGAAAGTTTTCCTCAAGTCCAGGAACCTCGCCTTTGAATGAACCACCACTGCCTGGGTTCTAATACTGAACCCTACCATCCGGTGATCCCCCACTATGAAATGAAAAAGACTCCCCATTTCTAAGCACCGGGTTCAGGATCATCTCTGCAGGTATTGGCTTTGTTGCCAGAACAGTTTTTCCTGCAGATAATTCAGGATTTTGCTTCTAAATAATACCACAGCTGGAATGTCTCAATCAACATCTGGAAGATTGAAATCACCGACTAATAGCACCTCCCCTTTCATAGTGATTTTGTGAATTCAATTAAATCTCTATCCATTTCTTCTGCCTGTGGTGATCTGTATATTACACCAATATAAATGAATGTTCCAATTCCTCTTTCCACATTAATCCACAGTGCCTCCTCCTTACCTTGTACACCCTTAAGCTTATTATTATTTTTATATATATATATATATATAGCACCACTTCTCCCATTCTTCATTCCCAGTCCTTCCTGTATAGATTAGAGCCTGATATAACTATTTCCCAGGCATGGTTCTCTGTGTATCACATTTCTGTGACTGCCACTCTATCTAAATCAGCCTCTTCCATGACAGCTTGATAGTCCTCGGAAAGGTTTACTTACTGCTTACGTTGGGTAGATCCTCAGCTAATGTCCTGAAGGTGAAAGGCTCTGTACTATATCAAATTCATCCAGCCATCTGGTATGAAGTCTCCAAGAGTTTATGTTTTCTCATGGAAGAAAGACAGGGAGGAAATAAATCTTACTCCAACTTATGACCTCCTGAGAGTGAGCGCTATATTCAAACCTGTCTTCTTGACTGCAAGGAAAAATCTCTCATATTTAAGAGTTGCATACTCTATAATCAGGGATTCCCAACCTTTCCGGAAAAGCAGACCCCTTTTCAGCCTCAAAAGGTTATGCAGACCCTCACGTACTTCTCTTGAATGTTTGCATGCCATAGCAAAACAGATAATGGTATGCACTCCAGAATCATCCATAATGTATAAAACTTAATATTAAATAATGCTTATTCATCTAAACTGAATAAATAGGGCAATTTCTTAAGCTATTTAAAAATTGCCCTCATACTTGAAGGTTGAAGCGAGCACTGGCCTCCACCTCCTATTCCAGCTGCAATGGGGAAAAGGAAGCAAGCTGGAAAAGGTTCCAGGCTGGCAACTTGTTTTGACCCGGCAGAAAATTCAGCACCGGTCCTGCAGACCTGCAATCGAATTTTCAAAGGGAAACTGCCTGCGGATTTTCCTTTTGAAAACTCGGGCCGGTGGGAGAATGCCTTTGTAGTGTACTTTGCATCTGATTTGAAGCAGATGCGTGAAAGTATTCGCAAGGATTTCAGAATTACATCCCTGCATGTTCCTTCCCTCCCCCTATCTAGCCCTGCTCCTTCCCCCCGAATAAAAGTCTGTATGCTGTTCACAGTGCAGACATTTTTACCCTTAGTGCCAGGGAGAAGCAATCTTTAGAAGGCCTTGTTACATGAGTAAACAGGTTTTTACCCACATAAAAGGTTTTGAAACTTACTCTCCCTGGAAAATGACCCCCTTTTAGTCTGCTTTTCTTTTATACTCTGTTTTCTTTTATGATTCTCACAAACACATATAGAAAAACGATAGTCACAAAATAATTTAGATTTTAGAAAAAGCAAAACAATAGCCTGCTTTTCAAAGGGAACAATGCATATGAGATCTCCATGTGTCTGTGTCCCCCTGAATAACTTTTGTACTTAATGTCACATCAACACCTGTTGTCTCTTTCTCCCTCCTCCCTGGTCTCTGGCAGTCATCTCTCCCTTCTTCCCTCTTGGACCATGGTGGTCCCCTATCCCACCCTCTTGACCCCTCTCTCTCTACCTCTAGTACTGCATGATTCCTGGGGGTCTTCTCTCCTGGGATAGGCTGCTCTCACTCCCTTTAACCAGGTCAATCATGGATTCCTGTCTCCCTCTTTATCCTCCTTTTCTTTCTTCATTCCTGTCTTTCCCTTCAGACCGTTAATCCCAGTCCCATTTCCTCCTTCCTCTCAGTCATTCTACTCACCTTTTTTTAGTGCAGCTCTCCTCCCCCTCTGTCAGGCCAGTAGCAGAGCACGTGATAGACGTGCGAAATGTTTCTCACCACTGCTCTATATAAAACTCTCATTCCTGAGGTAAACCAAACCTTGTTTGATAGTGCCAATACATTTTAGCATCTTTGTTTATGTGAAATGCAAAGAGTAAAAACATGTCATTGAGCATTGATTAAATTGTATTTATTTAAATCTGTATTCACTTTTCAGGCTGTATGCATGTGTCTGGTTTCATGTACACAGTTAATCTGAGATAAAAGCGACAGGCAGACATGAGATTCTTCTGCTTTGAAGTGCCAAAAAAACAGAATATAAATCAAATCAATATATAAATAAAATACATGCATGCATACTGTTTGGTTTGTTTTTTTGTTTTACTTTTTAGCTGTGAATGAGGAGCCCAGCATTGCTCGGGTAGTCTGCTCTAACCGTCTCCATGTGTGTGTGCTTGTATGGCTGCCTGTGTACCTGTGCATGTGTGCGGGTGGCTATTCCTGGGTGTGTGCATGTGTGAGCCAGTGTGTGCACATTGTGCAAGCTTGTGGGCACTTCTGCATGGTAGCATGAGCTTGTGTGAATGCTTTGTGCAACTTGTGTACACACTTGTGTGAACTTATGTGTATGCCTATGTGTGTATGCTTTTGCCCGTCTTTCCTTATATGTGAGAGCTTGAGAGACGGCTTTGCAAGACGGAGCATATTAGCGAACAATACCCGGCATTGCTCAGGTTGTCTGGTCAATAACAATCTGTTTGTGCATCTGTGTGCATGTGTGGGTGCCTCTCTGCCTGAGTGTGTATGTTGGGGGGGCATGTGCCTGTGTGTATGAGTGCATGTGCTTTTATGTATGTGTGATTGGGGCAGCCTGTGTGTGTGTCTACCTGCATGTGTGTGCCTGTATCTGTGTGCATGTGGTGCACCTTTGTGTGCGAGGTGTGCCTGTGTGTGTTTTTGACAGTGTTTTGCAGGCAGACATATTGTCTTTGCATATTGTACCTTCCACTGTTCCAGGCACCCACATGATGGCTGCAGACAGACACGACAATGTGACCAACACAACCGACCAACACTAACCTCATCTATATCTATATCTCTGTATCTATATATAACACTAGCCTCATCTATATCTTTTTTTTTTATCCTAGCGTGTAGACAGATGGACTCAGGATCAGTGGGTTATGCTTTCCTGAGAGCAGATGGAGATGGAGCAAGCTGACACAGTATATATATACTCCTGCAGTGACCCCAGTCTACCAGCATTCTCCATCTCCAAAAGATGGTGGACATACATCTTCCGATGGGGATTGCTCTGAATTTTGGAAGGAGAATTTTAAATTGAAAAATGAAAGCCCATGCTTCTCTGTGGTGATTTCCATGGTCCCTCAGATGCGTGCCTTGATCCGGTAACTGATTCCTGGCATAGACTTAGCTGCTTGTGTGGTTGAAAGGCAGCGGGTGCAGGAGGCCGAGTGTGGCGGTGATGGCCATTGCCCTCTCCCCACGCAGCCGGAGAACGTCTCTGTACTCAGCTGGTAAGTGCTGAGCTCCGGTAAGTTTAAAAAAAAAGGTTTCACTTAGAGACAGGAGAGATCCGTGGTTCCTAGGCATTGATGCTCTCGTACAGGTTTGGCTGGAAGACAAGTTGCTTTGTGCCTTTCCTCCTTGGCCCTTGCTGGGCCAGGTCATTCACAGAATAGAAGTCCACAAGGAGCTAGTACTCCTGGTAGCTCCAGATTGGCCCAAGCATCTGTGGTATGTGGACTTGTGGAGACTCCTGGTGGAAGACCCTCTTCATCTTCTGCCACACATGGATCTGTTGCAGCAGGGGGCGGTTATTCATCAGGATCCGGCTCGGTTCTTTCTTATGGTTTGGCCCTTGAGAGGGCTTGCCTGTTGAAGCATGACTTTTTTTTTTGCGGTATTTGCTACCTTGCTCCACGCTTGGAAGTTCTCCAATTCTCTAGCATATGTGTGAGTCTAGAGAGTGTTTGAGGCCTAATGTGAGGAGCACGGTGTTCTTCTTCAGTCAGTTAAGATCCCACTTATTTTACAATTTTTGCAGGATGGGTTCACTAAAGGATTGGCTCTTAATTCCTTGAAGGTTCAAGTTGTGGCTCTTACATGTTTCAGAGGTGTGGTGAATGGTGTTGCCTCGTCATCCCATCCTGATGTGGCTCATTTCTTGAAAGCCTCCCTTGTGGTTGCCGGTTCCATTGTGGAGTCTTAACCTGGTGCTGGATTTTTTTTTTTAGCGGTCCCTGTGTTTTGACCGCTGCCCATTCTTTCCTTGCAGTTATTGACCCTGAAGACAGTGTTCCTGGTGGCAATATGTTCTGCGCATCATATTTCTGAGTTGCAGGCATTGTCTTGCTGGGAGCCGTTCCTTTGGGTGACTCCAGGGGTGTTGCAGCTGCATACTGTTCCATCCTTCTTGCTCAAGGAATTTCATCTGAATCAGTCCATTTCCTTGCCATCTCTGGATAAGATCAGAGATGTGGAGGAGTATTACCTTCTGCGTTCCTTGTATATTGTGTGCTATCTGGAAGTTTGAGCCTTTTTGGAGGTCAGATCGCCTGTTGTCCTTCATGGCGGAAAGAAGCAGGGTGAACCAGCTTCGTGGGCTACGTTAGCTTGCTGGATTAAGGAAGTGGTCACAGCCATGTATGTGGATGCTGAGAAGCCATTGCCTGCTTAGGTTAAGGCTCATTCCACTAGAGCTCAGGCAGTGTCATGGGCGGAGGTTTGTTGTCTCCCGTCGAGATCTGCCAAGCTGAGACATGGTCCTCCTACATACCTTTTCCAAGTTTTATCATCTGGATGTGCAGATCCGGGAGGCACAGCCTTTGCACGTGCAGTGTTGACTGGACTGTGGAAAGCCTCCTGCCCTGTTCGGGAGTAACTTTGATACATCCCATTGGTCCTGAGTCCTTCTGTCTACAAGTTAGGAAATGGAGAAATTACTTACCTGATAATTGTATTTTCCTTAGTATAGACAGATGGAATAAGCTTCCTGCCCTCGGCTGTTGACTGCTTGTGTTCATGGTCCTCCTGTGGGGATACAAATCCCAGGGGATTACTGCTAAGTGTTCATCTAGTCCCTAGAATGGGGTACCTTTGTTCTTGCTCAAGTTCATTGTTTAGTGTTGGTTGAGTACAGTTATGGTTGACTGTTTTTAAGCAAGTGTTTTGCTAGTCTATTCACAGTTGCTTTTGAAGAAAATACTAGCAGGCTGGAGTCAATGCAAGAGTTTATATACTGTGACATCAGCTTGCTCCGTCTCCATCTGCTGGCAGGGGAGCATAACCCACTGGTCCTGATTTTGAACTTGAGACTCATTAGATCCTAAAATAATATAAATAATAGCTTTGCACCTCAAAATCCTTTTGGCACATCATGGTGATGTAAATTATTACCCTATAATTCTCCAATATTTTAAAATTTAGAGCTGCTCTTCCTACAATTGCAAATCACAAGTTGAGAAAATAATTGCTCATCCATTTTTTACTCTCAGAACCGAGCTCCCAACCTTACTAACTCCTGGAGGGCAGAGGAGTGGAATGTAGGAAACAGGAAGATAAAATAGAAGCACTAATTAAGAACATAAGAAATTGCCATGCTGGGTCAGACCAAGGGTCCATCAAGCCCAGCATCCTGTTTCCAAAAGAGGCCAAACCAGGCCACAAGAACCTGGAGTGTACCCAAACACTAAGAAGACCCCATGCTACTGATGCAATTATTAGCAGAGGCTATTCCCTAAGTAAACATGATTAACAGCAGTTAATGGACTTCTCCTCCAAGAACCCATCCAAACCTTTTTTGAACCCAGCTACACTAACTGCACTAACCACATCCTCTGGCAACAAATTCCAGAGCTTATTGTGCGTTGAGTGAAAAATAATTTTCTCCGATTAGTCTTAAATGTGCTGCTTGCTAACTTCATGGAATGCCCCCTAGTCCTATTATTCTAAAAGAAAATTCCAATAAAAGTTACATGGTAATATTTATGGGGTTTAAAGTATTCAGCACTGTGCAAAGTAAATGGTATGACTGTAAGGTCATGGTCTTAAAAATCTAAAGAGCGATCTTCAAAGGGGATTTACCTGGGCTGGGACCTTTAGCCACAGATTGAAAGGTGTGGGCCTGGGGCAGGTAAAAGAAAGTACCCGCAGGGATTTCATTTTGAAATCCTCTTGCATGCTTCACATCTGTGGCAAACCAAGTGTCTGCAAGTACATTTTGCATCTACAATGTTCGCTGGCCAAAATTTTCAAAGGCAAAATCTGTGAAGACTTTCCCTTTGAAAATTAGGTTGTAGAACTACCCGAGCAGTTTAAATATTGCCCCTCTCCCACCCCTACTGTAAACAGAGGTTGAATCATGATATCGTGAGCAATGGGAAGGGGTAAGGTTAAGCATGGGTCTAGTCTCTACCTATTGAAAATAATTCTGATACAGGGCTTAATTTACAGGACTGGAACCTGTGGGAAGGATCATTACCAGTGCCCCGGGGGAAAGGGGGCGGGAGAAGCGAACCGTGTGCGAACCCCCCACCCCCATCCCACGCGTCCGCAAAAGAGCGACTCGGGTCTCGGATGCCTCTCACGCGATCTCGCCTCGACGCCCCCACCGCGAGCGAGGGGCATGAGAGAGGGAGTCCACCGTCCTCATGTTTCTGCAGTGCCAGGACGAACCTGCGCCTCCGGACACGCGGCGCATTCAACCAGCAGGCCCGCCTCCTCCTTTTCTTGTCCCGCCGGCTTCCCCGAAAGGGAGAAAGAGGGTGGGTAGGTCGCCCGGCACCCTGGACGGATTGACGTCCCCAGGGCGGGGAAAACGGCAGGCAGGAGACACCTTCCTCCTCACCCCACTGCGTGGCCTGGAATGGAGTTCCACCACGTCACATCAGTGGATGTGTTCTGTTCCAATCCCTCCTCTCCAGGCAGCTACAGGGAAGAAGATGGAAGGGGGTAAGCCTGGAGCAGACATAGGAGATTTCACCACTCAGCTCTCTAATCCAGCCACTTTCCTATTCCGTAAAGAAGAAGAGAGGTTGTGTAGGATCTTGAAGCAGACACTGCAGAGCAAAGAACAGATATGAACCGTCTGCGGAGTAGATCCTCTTCCTTCATCTGTATAGGGGATTGTCCTCTGGTCATGATTACCGACCTCACTGGAATCGCTTGGGTTTGAATCCGATGTGTATGGGCACTGCCATCTACGTTGGAAGCATGGTATATCCATTGGATAGCCTTCCTTTGGTCCGCTGTGGAGGGTGATTAGCACCAGAGTTGCCACCTCTTATACTAGTCATATGTTGATCTGGCCTAGTGAGGGGGGCAAGCATTGCATGCCCATGTTGCCTGCCTCGATCATTAGCAGGTTATGTATAATCCCATGGCTGACGCCGCTATCATTTTCTGATTGGTTGACACTTGCTGGCTGGGCACTGTGCCCTGCCACTAATCCAGCCGCAGACCATGGTCCTAGGATTTGGGTAGTCACATTTTGTTTTCCATTATGCCGACTGTTGCCCAGGGCCGCCAAAGAAATTTGCCGAATTTGGCACTTCGTTTTCCCAGTCTGTAACACATTGTTACAACCCTAAGTCATCCCTTCCTCCAATGAGTTGAAGGGTTTGGGCCCCAAGTGACGATAGGCCAGCTTCCTCAGCATTGCTGGCAGCTAGCTGGCCTTCAAGGTGTTCCAGTTAAACTCATTGCGGCACCTGTTTTATGAGAGGGTGACTATCCGCATAGAAGATTTTTGCCCCGGAGGAATAGAGGTAGACCTGAGATCTTCCCTCATTACAAAGAAGCACAGGGAAGCTGGACTGTACTGTAGCTTAGATCACTGGCGCCCCAGACGCAACTAACACTGCTTCATCAATATCCGAAGCGGTCATAGTATGCCATGAACCTCCACCCTGAGGTCAGGCAACCTCAATCAACATGACCAATGTGCTGGATAGGAGAAACATGCTTTCTTCTTACGCAAACCTTGTTAGGCCTCATCGGAGGAGAGCATCGGCGGTCGGTGAGATGATTCTAGCACTTCCGGGATAGGCCCCTTCAAGAAACTCTTCCCGGTGGAGCAACGCCTCCATAGGTCAGCGTACTTCCAGCATCGACTCTGCACATTGATGCATCAGCCAACTCTCTCCTGCACCTCAATCAGGTCACAAGACCTCTGCGCTGGCGAAGGGAGGTATGCAGCTTGGGATCCTCCAATGGGAAGATACACGTTGCCAAATGAGCCGATGTCCCGGCTCAACCAGTTATTCAGACGCTTCGACGCACATGCTTCAATGCATCAGATGCATTGCATCGATGAAGCATGTAGAAGCCTTGGCTTCAATGAGACACACAAGTGTGTCAGAGTCAGTGAAAGCACTTGATGCATCGAGTGGATGGAGGCGCTTCGAATGGATGGACATTCCACCCATTCGAATGGGGTGCTTAGAGTCCCCGGCTCGCCATAGGGCCTTGCCAAAAAGGCCCTCTCTGTCCTCGCTCTTGCGGAAATCCCATCACTGTTTCCAGTTTATTGATGTTCCACTGCCGCTCTGCTGCATTCCAGCGCTTTTGCAGCACCACCTCTTTACAGTGAGCCCTCCCAGTCCCAGGCCCTCGCATGGATACTGAGTACCAAACCAATCTAGCATCGTCAGAGAAATTCCTTTTCTAAGATGACCTGCCTGTAACCATCAGTCCAACTGGGATCTCACCTCTAACAAGAGGCACAGCCTCCCACCATAGTTCTTCCACTGCAGTCTGCAACAAGAGATCAACGAGCGCTGAAGAGGGTGTGCCCTCTCACAGGGAACCACTTCCATTGCCTCAGGTACAAACTTAGATTGTAAACCCTCTGGGGATAGGGAAATACCTACAGTACCTGAATGTAATCCACTTCGAAGTGCTGGAAAAAAGTGCGAAAAGTGGAATCTAAATCTAAATAAATAAATAATGCAGCAGACATCAATCCCAGGACCTGTAGATAAGAACTACAGCCAGACAAACAGGGTGCCACAGGGATTGAACTCATAGTATCAACGTGTGGAACCGAGACTGCTGCAGGAATACTTTGCCTTGCATCAACCCGAACCTCAAGATACTCCAGGGTCTGAGACTGCTGAAATCACTCTAGAGGCCAGATTCACCCCTGAGCCTAGTTCCTGTAGCATGAAGACTCTTCTGTGGTTTTGGTTCGAATCAACCAGTCATCTAGACAGGAGAGAACTAGAATGTCCTCCTTGTGGAGAGCCACCGCTACCGCTACCACTACCATGACCTAGGGGAATAAAAAACGGTCCCGGGCGCTACAGCTAACCTGAAAGGCAAGGCCTGAAACTGGTCAGGACGATCCAGAACAGCAAAACGGACTGTTGAAGTTCCCAATAGAAGGAAACATACATCCAAGTATGGGCCTAAACTACCCTTCTTTCTTGGGCATGACCAAATAATGGAATAACGGGCTGTATATCTCTGTGATTTGGGAATGGGAATCACTGCTTTCATGTTCAACATCCATTGTAATATCACTTCCACTTCTACCCTCTAAGGGGAGTTAGAGACCATGAAGGCATTCGGAGGAATGCGAAAAAATTCTAGAGCATACCCATCCCATAAAGCTTTGAGAACACATTGATCCGAAGTAATCTGGACCTACCTGTGGTAAAAACAGGATAGATGCTACCTATATCTCCTGAACCAACAGGTGAGCCTGCTAACCTTCATTGGCAGACCGAGGGACTCTATCTCCAGAGTCCATATCCTTTCAAGGTCCTTGGGCGAAAGGACTGAGATCTACAGAAGGGATGGGATCTCTGGGAGAACCTCCCCTATCAGGCCGAAAACACCTCAAATACTTTGCTTTAGGATAGTGTCAATCCTCCACTCCTGAGTGTCCTTCAGTGCTGCACCTCCCTCTACCCGGATGGTGGTACTGTTTATGGCAGAACACACCAAAGCATCCACTCTAGGAAAAACACACCACTCTCTGGTCTGCAGATCCAAGGAATATACACCTGCCAAGATGTGTTCTCCTTTACAAAAACGCTCCATTCCAGAAGTCAACTTCTGGAGTGCAACCTGGAGGGGAAAGAAATAGAAAGCCTTTCATAGGGTGACCAAATTAGGAACTTTTTCCTGCTTTCCCAAGGAGTCAGTCCCAGCTGCTCAGAGGGTCTTCAATGCCTGAGACACCAAACTTGGCAATTCATCTCTAAGAAAGAAATAGAGTAGAGTTTGATTTGTTCTCCAAAGGTGGGATAATGTTCCCCATTACCATTGGTATCATTCTGATTCACCTGCATTCGAGTTTAGTCAGGCCACATTGTGCCACGGTGCTTGGCTGTGGAGGAGCACTTGGAATGCACGAATCAACCTTAGAAGGCACTGGCGATTCAGAAAACTGGCCCTGTAGAAACATCTACCAACCCTGGAAGAATTCTACCCAGGAAAAGAGGATGGGTCCATTCCAGGCCCCACAGGCTCATATCTGATGTCCTGAGAACTAGCAGCTTGTGACGACTCGGCCCATGGATTAACCAAAGGAAAGGATACTTTAATCGTGTCACCCTTTGTCTCAGTCCCCATAGACTGCTGAGTTGGACCATGGCCAGGAAAATCAGAAGGGGGTAAATCACCCTGTGCATCCAGGCAGTGCTGACACAGGCTTAAAGAAAGCTGTGGCTGAATGACCTGAAGTGGCATGCAGCACAATAGTTAAGCGCTTAGGCTTCCTCACTGCAGGTGGCATAGTTGCAAGTGTGTAGAATGGTGAAAGCTTGTACTTGGAATATGTGCTCATAAAATCTGTGCCCAAAATGGGCACCCAAAAAGTGTGCACATACATATGCACGCCCAATCTGAGCACCCAGTAAACCAAGGTGCCTAATCAGGACGCACAAACAAATGTATAGGCATGCACTGAGCAGCCCACTGCACCAACGTTGCATTCAAAGACCTCACGGTCTACCATGAGCTCAAAAAGGGAGATGCCTGTAAGCGGGGCCTAGTCAAATACTGCTCAACTTGCCTTGCCTGCATTGCCTCCTCAGCTCACTGAACTCCCCAGAGACGCGAGCGGGACAGCCTATGATTTTTATCTGTTTTTCTTTAAAATAAGAAAAACGTTCACCTGAGCCCAGCCCTCAGTGCCTGAGAGCAGGAATGGGTCCCAGCTACTAAGCCTTCACCACTGAGCCTCTCTCGGCCTGCAACCGCCAATTGCATTTTAGTAGGGATGTGAATCGTTTTTTGACAATTTAAAAAAATCGTCCGATATTTTTTAAATCGTCAAAAATCGGTACAGTGCGTGATACAATAGAAATTTTCACGATTTATCGTGAAAAATCGTTACTCCCGTTAGTGGACACTAACGGGAATTATTTGGGGAGAGGGCAGGAAAACCGGCACACCAAAACAACCCCTAAACCCACCCTGGCCCTATAAAACTAATCCCTTACCTTCCCCCACCCCCCCAAAACTTTTTACGAGTACCAGGTGGTCCAGTGGGGGCGCGGGGACCGATCTCCCGCTCTCGGGCCATCGGCGCCATTTTGGCTGCCACTCAAAAATGGCACCGATGGCCTGATTAAAAAAAAAGCCACCCGACCCTTTAAAGATGACCCCTTAGCTTCTCCCACCCTCCCGATCCCCCCAAAACATTTTTAAATTACCTGGTGCTCTAGTGGTGGTCCCGGGAGTGATCTCCCGTTCTCTGGCCGTCGGCTGCCAATCATAAAGATGGCGCCGGCCATCCAGTGCTCCTACCATGTGACAGGGGCCGGCCAATGGCACGGATACCCTGTCACATGGTAAGGGCAAAGGGCCATCGGCGCCATCTTTATGAGTGGCAGCCGACGGCCCGAGAACGGGAGATCGCTCCCGGGACCACCACTAGAGCACCAGGTAATTTAAAAATGTTTGGGGGGGGGGGGGGTTGGGAGGGTGGGAGAAGTTAAGGGGTCATCTTTAAAGGGTCAGGTGGGTTTTTTTTTTAATCGGGCCATCGGCACCATTTTTGAGTGGCAGTCAAAATGGCGCCGATGGCCCGAGAGCGGGAGATCGTTCCCCATGCCCCCACTGGACCACCAGGTACTCGTAAAAAGTTTTTTGGGGGGGGGGGGGGGGGGGAAGGTAAGTGGTCAATTTTAAAGGGTCTGGCCTCACTAAAAAAAAAAAAAATTAACGATGTGAATTGGAACTGATTTCGATTCACATCTCCAGCGATCAGATTTTTTTCTCCCTCCAGTCGAACCCAATTGGGCACACGATTCACATCTCTACATTTTAGTTCCAGGCCCCTCAAGGCTACTGGACTAAAGCACTCTACCGAGGGAAGGACCACATGCTATCCCCTCAGGAAGCAAGCAGTGCTGTAGCGGTTTTGTTCCCGCCCTCCCCCTTCCAAAATGACAAAGTTGGGGGCACAACAGGATGCAGATGCTCGCAGCAAAAAAGGCATGAAATCACCTTGTGGCCTATTTGCGCCAAAGGAAAAAAATCTGGAAGCAGGGCCTAGCCAAATGCCTGCTCAACTCTCCATCCATTTTTTAGCTACTCTCCTCACCTCATCGAACTCCAAGAGATATGAGTGGGTCAGGTGAATGGCAAGGTAACAGACCCTCTTCTCTTGCTTTCTTCTCGCTGTATTTTTGTTTTTTTTAAAGCAAAAAATAAAACTTAATTGGGCTTAGCCTTCCCCTGGTTGAGAGCAGAAATGGGTCCCAGCTACGAGGGGAGAGGGCTAAAGCCTTCACTGCCCAGACTCTTTGGGCTTGCAACTGCTATTGGAATTTCTGGTCCACGGCAGTCAAGATTGCCAGACTGATGGCACTCTACTGCGGGAGGGACTGCACAGTATCACCTCAGGAGGCAAGGAGTGCTATACAGCTGTCTCGTCTTTCTATTATCTCTTTTTGATTCCTTTTTTTTATTCATAGGCAATCCCTGAAGGGAAATGCATGTCCACCATTTGCTGGAGACAGAATAGGCTGTTGGGATAGGACTAGATGGCCATGTCATCAGCTTTTGCTCCATCTCCCACTGCTGGCAGTGGTTCATAACCCCACTCTTTGGGATTGACCTACCCAAACGCTAAGGAAAACAGGCATTATATTTGTTGAGATCTCAAACACATGCACTGATCTTACCTGACCCAGAAAATTCCTTTGGGACAGTCTTTTCCCATACACAAGTTAACATGCCCAGTTTCAGAACCTTATTGGAAAACAGCATATTTAGAGCTGCAAAGTTTTAGAAGAGCATTTTCTGTCCTCTACCATGCTGAAGCCAATATATATAACAGAAGACAGTGATATAAAACATCCTTACCCCAGTAACAGTAGAACTTGCTAGCTCCTGTGCCCCAACTGATACTAACTCTTCAACATGGGCTAAGTTATGACATTTTAGCCACTGCTACTAAATTAGTCATCCTATTAACATGGTTCTACCAGTTTGGTTAAGCCACTTTCCTTTGTGCTGCAATTTGCTCCAATTTTGTCCATCTACTTCAAATATCTAAAAGTAGAACTTTTCCGAAAATATTGTGAATGAGGGTGTGCATGGAGACCAAAACAAACTGGGGTAAGAAGCTCTCTGCAGTTTGTTACCAACCAAGTGAAACTGAGCCACGGATAGTCATCTTAAAACCCTGAGGGAACAGCATTTGTACCCAGTATCTTGGTGCAGACCTGTGTGAGTAAGATAGAATAATTAATTTGCTCTTTCTTTTATTGTTTATAACTTTAGAAAAGCAAGTTTTTAAATTTAACAGAAGGGTAAGAGCAATCAAGTTGTAAACTGTATAGGACCCTGGCACAAACACACATGCTGTACTAATTTTTTAGACAAGTTATTTCTACAAGTCCTCCTTTAGCCTTCAGAGCAAATACATAACATTAGAACAGGCTTTGGCATTCAGCAAGTTTATTGTAAACTAGATTTTCCATAACTTTTACATGTGGGCGACATCTGACAGAGCCGAGCCAGACCACTATGTAGGCATGTGCAGGAGTTCCCATGGAAAGCACTGCCTCTTGCCCCTCAATTATAGAGTTGAACTCTTGTGACTCAGTAAGGCAAGCAGATGGACATTACTTATGGCTAACTCATCCTGTTGTCTACAGAGAACACCATTTACAGTAAGCAAACGCTTTTCTATCAACAAGTAGCACTCAATTAGCCTTTACATGTGGGGAGTTGCAAGCTGAGGGCTGTACTGCATAGCACTTACTGACATGTAACGCGCTCCCCCGAGGAGAACAGACTATTGGGTGAAGAGGCTGCATAAAACTTGTTGACTAAAATTACTGTCATTCCTTGAGAGATTATCCAAACAGTAATAGGTAAAGCTAAAGGTATGCACTGAAGACCAAGTTGCAGCTTTGCATATGTCCTTAATGAAAACTGCTCTTAGAAGAGCAACTGAAGTAGCCGTGGTATTAACTTAATGGGCCTTGACAGTCTAATCTGACGGCCATAATGCCATATAGTTCACTAACCAAGTTTGTTTACCAACAGTTATGCCCATTCTATTAAGGTCACAGGAGACAAACAGATGAGAAGCCTTTTTAATGTGGTTGATGACTTTGTAAGCTTTAAGCTATGGCCCTTTTGCAGTTCATTGAAGCAAGGACCTTTTTGCATCTACATGCATGCGATTTTAGAAAAAATATAGGCAAAAGGATAGCCTGATAGAAATGAAATGCAGAAACAACCTTCAATAAAAATTTCAGATGAGGGCACAATACCATTTTGTTATGAACACACTCGGGTCAATATCCAAAGCACATTCAGCCCTATTTAGCCAGATAAGTGGGACTTATGAGGCTAAGTACTGACCGCTGAATATGCACCCATGTTCAGCAGTCACTGCTTGGCCATGTAAGTTCCTTATATGGCTAAAAAGCACGCACAAAATTGGCATGCACTGGGCAGAGAGAGTTAGACAACTTATATGCATTAGGTATAAGCGTACATCTAAGTTCAGATGCCCCATAGAGGTCTAAGCTTAAGCTGGGCAGGTTTATCCGGCAAAGTGCACACATATACGTGTATATTCATCTAAGTAGACTGTAGATAAGGTGAATAAGAAATTAAAGCCTGTAGTTTGCTCGCTCTTCTGCCTGAAGTGATTACTTAAAAAAAAAAATATTCCAAGCAAGAAACTTTAGTGGAACAGAATTCAATGGTTCGACAGGAAATTTTAATAAGTGTAATAACTTTGAGCTCTCAGGGTACAGCAGGGTTTTGCAACTGGGGATTTGGTATGCTACACCCCTTTCATGAAACAAGACTAAAGAATAACTGGAGATGGGTTGCTTTTCTGCCATGAGAGCACTCAAATGTTCCCTTACAAAAGACATGCACAATCCTAATGAGGACAAGAAGAACAAGTACCTGATATCATCTTTAGGATGGCAAGCAGATGGATCCAATGATGATTCTTTGCCAGGTGCAATGTAGCATTTCCACTTAAATGCATATGATTTTTAGTGGAAGGATTTCTTGTTGAGATCATATCATCCTCCATCTCTTTAGGAAAGCCCATTTAGATATCAGCAAGTGCTCAATCTTCAAGTAGTCTGGTTGAAATGGGGCGACTGGTTTGGTAGAACTGTCTTCCCTCGAGTAAGGAGAGACAGTGACGCTCCCAGTTGTATTGGAGGATGTAGAGAGAATCGGACAAGGTAGGCAGGAGTACCACACCTATCTGAGCCTTGCTGGAACAATGAGGATCACATCCACTTGGTCATGTATAATCTTTTTCATTGTCCTAGCTATCAACAGTAGTAGTGGTGGAAAATCCATACAGCAGACTAACATCCCAACTGAGTAGAAATGAATCATGCACTAATATGAAGCTGGAATGGAGTAGAATACTTTGACTTTCTGATTGCTTTCTGAAGCAAACAGGTCCATTTCTGATTGTCCCTGCAGGGAGAGATCACGCATCATCTTTCGATCAGATGATAACTCATGGGGCCAGAAGATCCAGCAGAGATCAGCCAGTGTGGTGGATATTCCCAACAGATAAGTCCCCTGAAGAGAGGCACTGTGGTTGACAGACCATGTTCACATCTGCTGGGCCTTGTAACAGAGAAACAGAGAGCTGGCTCTGCCTTGCCTGTTGACGTAGTACATTGCTACTTGATTGTCTTGTTTAAACTAGTATTCTTTTCCCCGTAGCAGGTGCATGAGGGGATAGAGGAGCACCTGGAACTTTAATAGATTTATCTGATACTGCCACACTCCAGTGTTGACCATGTTCCCTTTATTTAGTGGTCACCTATGTTAGCTCCACAGCCTCTATTGGAGGCATCTGTTGCTAGAACTACTTGATAAAGCAATAGCCAGAGAGGAGACCCATGTTGAGTGTTTGGCTCCAGCCAGCAATAGGGACATCTGTTCAGTCACTTCTATCAGATGAGAGATATTTGCTGTTGATCCCACTAAGACTAAAGATCTTATTAGAAGTCTTACATGTTGTAGAACACACTGTACCACATGAACTGTGGCTGTCATGTAGTCAAGAATCACCAACATGGAACAAGCCATGGACCAATTTCATCCTCTGCAGTAGCCCCTCATATGGCAACTACTTTGACCTCTGGCAGGAACATTTTTTCCTGTATCAAATCTACACAGTCCCAATGAACTAAATTCTTCAAGTCAGTACTAGGTGCAACTTACCAAATTCTAGACTGAAGTAGCTGCATAGTTTTGTGTAAGGTCTCCAAGAGTCTGGTCTTGAGGGTTATTAGCAAGTCCTCCAGATAAGGGAACACTGATATGCCTTGACTGTGAAGATGTGCTACTGCTACTACTACTGTCAGGCTGGGGAGCTAACATAGGTGACCACTAAATAAAGGGAACATGGTCAACACTGAGTGTAAGAATCAGATAAATCTATAAGAGCTCCAGGTGCTCCTATATCCCCTCACACACCTGCTATGGGGAAAAGAATACTAGTTTAAACAAGACAATCAAGTAGCAATGTACTAAGGCAACAGGCAAGGCAGAACCAGCTCTCAGTTTCTCTGTCACAAGGCCCAGCAGATGTGAGCATGGGCTGTCAACCACAGTGCCTCTCCTTCAGGAGACTTATTTGTTGGGAATATCTCAGATAGAAGGTGGAGGAGCCATTGACAGTCCAAAGGGAAGGACTGACTGATACTGTTTGTCCTTCACTCTGAAGCAGAGGTATTTCCAGTGGGATTGGAATGTGGGCATTGGCATCTAAGATCCAGTACGCACATACAAATTCCTGCTCAGATAAAGGGGAGAATGGTGTGGAGGGAACTCATCTTGAACTTCTCCCTTTCCAGATGTTTATTCAGTCTTTGTAAATCTAGGATGAGTCTCAGACCCCTCAATGTCTTGGGGATAAGGAAGTCCCAGGCTCCGAAGGGGAAACTGGCACTACTACCCATTGCAGAAGTAATGTGTCCAGTTTGAGATGAAGCTGGGGCACATGAGATGGAGGACTGAACAGTTCTGTTGCTTCAGTAGATGGGAGAAATGCAAACAGTACTCACATTCCACAATTTTCAGCATCCATGTTCCTGGTGCTCTTTCTGCCTGGGAAGGAACTTTTGGATCCTTCCCTCCCCTGAGGCGGTGGGGAGAGAGGCCTTGCTTCCCTCAAAAACTGGGTCCTGCTTTTGCCTGAGGTTGTTGGGATGGTTTAGACTGATGCCTTTCTCTTGGGCATACTCTAGCTGGAACCTGCTGTTGCTGTGATGACATAAGCAGGGGTCAGTAGTCTTAATATGTCTGGAAGAGGAGACACTAGAAATACACTATCTTGTAGGAATAATATGGGTGCCTTTAGGTTGAAGACAGTCAATCATTGCAGTACTGCATGATTAGTCCTGGGGGAATGCTGTGCTACTGCAGAATTTGTGTAGAATCCCCCCCACCCCACGCAGAATTATCAAATTCTGCACAGAAAATGGCAGAGGAGACCCCAGCTGGCTGCAACCAGAGGGCACCATTCGCGGCGAAGATGAAGGCTTCCAGTGCGCCGGTCGTGATGAAGATGAAGGCCCCCAGTGTGCTGCAGAGCTTGTGCACCATTCATGGCAAACATGAAGGCTCCCATGTGCCTCGGGATGCACTCCACTCGCAGCAAAGATGAAGGCCCTTGTGAGCATGAATGTGGGTGAGGAGGGGGAGGGGATGGATGATGAGAGATGAGGAGGTAGGGTGAGAGAAGGGACAGAAGGTGAGAGAGCAGGGGGTGAGCAGGAGGGTGTGAAAGACCAGGGAGGGTAAAGTAGGGGGTGTGAGAGAGCGGAGGGGTGTTGAAGTGTCTGTGCCAGCGAGAGGGAGCCTATATGAGGAGATTAAGTAGTGTGTATGTGAGAGAGATTGGGAACTGGCATGCATGAAAAAGGGATCCTGTGTATACGAGGGTACTAGCCTGTATGAAGGGATTGTGTATGTATGAGAGCCTGTATGAAGGAGTGC
The DNA here is from genome assembly GCF_901001135.1 of Rhinatrema bivittatum. Classification (NCBI taxonomy): domain Eukaryota; kingdom Metazoa; phylum Chordata; class Amphibia; order Gymnophiona; family Rhinatrematidae; genus Rhinatrema; species Rhinatrema bivittatum. The sequence goes on from NC_042623.1 coordinate 89,294,065, forward strand.
ATAACACACAGGTACATGAGAGGGTGTATGCATGAGAAAGGGAGCTTGTGAAAGTGTGCATGCAAAAGAGAGGGACCCTGTATGAGGGGATGTATGTGTGCAAGAGTGAGGGGGCCTGTATGAGGGTGTGTGTATGTGCACTAGAGAAAGGAGCATGTGTGTGAGAGAGGGAGGGGCAGAGGGAGCCTGTGTGTGTGAGGGGCAGTACTGAGAACAGGGTGGAATGGAGATAGAGTGGAAGAAGTTGAACCTAGAGATGGAGGGGAGCGATACTGGCAGGTGGAGTTGGGGCCTGAGAGGGCAAAGTGGCCAGGGGAGTAGGGAGAGAGAGTGGAAGGGACACTTACAGTGAATTTCTAGGGAAATTCTGCTCAAAATATTTTAAATTCTGCATCTTTAAGCAACAACTTTTTTCTGTATTAATTTAAAATATAATTACTTAAAGACAGTCATGTAAATTGTGTTATTTTGATCAATATAAAGTTCGCAGAATTTTACATTTTTTTGCACAGAAATCCCCCAGGAGTAACTGCATGTTACTCGCTGATCTGGGATATCATTTCCCTGAGCTTGTCCATTGTTCCAGGGATAATCTTTTTGGGGATAACTACCAACTTCACATGGACATTTCTTCACAGACTAGCTCACAACCAGGCTATCCTCCATGTATCTATAGCTGCTGCCAAACTTTGTGCTGCAAATGAGATGATGCTCACATTCCTCCTCATTTGAGAACTTAGCGCGATAATCTTCATGCTCCTTACTGTGGAGTTCTAAGGCAGACTTGAGTTTGTCAAAACAACTGTGTTGATATTGTACCAGATAAAGTTGATTGGCTATGCAAGCGCTCAGCATTGAACTTTGAAATAATTTTCCCAGAAAGTGTTCAGAAGTTTTGGGGGTCTTTCCTAAAAGGAGTACTGAAGAAAATCCTCATTTTCTTTGCTTTCTTTTGGGCAGACTCCATTACACAGACTGATGCATAAATTGGACCAGCCCAAATATGTGCACCAACTGTATCCTGTATTTGAGGTCCAGTTTCTTTGCGATCTGTTGACAACTTGCTGGATTTCCCACATTCTCAATTGCAGATTCTGTAGAATGTGGTCAACCGGGAGAGCTGCTGGTTCTGATAAACATCCTCCATATTTTGGAAACCTTAACACCTCCATACATGGGTCTTTATTCTCTCTCATGTAAACACCAATGGCCTTCCTTAATTTGTCTAGGAATTTGGAGTAGGATGGGCTCTCTGGCAGGGAAGAGTGCTCCACTGGTTCTTGTAAAGAGTCTGAAGGGATGCCAGTGGAGCCCTCTTCTGAATCCATTAGTAGAGGAACACTCACCCAAGATTCCAATGAAGACTAGGATGACCATGAAAGTGTGCTGCTAGGTAGGCTCTCAGAAGCTTAGTAGGAAACCTGATGCCATACGAGGATCTGCTTGAGGGCTACCCCAAGTGAAGGTAGCACGAGAGTGTGCTCTATCATCTATGTAGAAATGGATGGGACTCCCACAGGAGTGTAGCCAAGTGGAGGCAGGGAGGGATTTAAGGTGCTCTCGCCCTGTTTGGCAGCAAAGAAAAAAACATGTTGAGCAAGTCCATCGTTTGATCTGTGGACTAATATGTCCAATGGACTGGTACTGGTGACGCTGTGTCTTGTTCAGAGACCAGAATCAGCTCATCACAGTGGATATTTCTTGAACTTCATGGAGGGGCACATCCACTGGGTCATCTGTGCCTGTATTGTGGAGATCAGCAGAATAATGGAGCAGATGGATGTTGTAGCTTCTTGCATGTTAGAATTCAGTGTCACAGATGACAGTGGGATTTGAAGAACCTTTTTCAGGATCCTCATGTCAGTAATTGCATCATTGAAGGTTGATGCATTGATGAAGTCAGTTGCATCAAGGTCTTCTACATTGATGGCATGAGCCGGGCCAGAGTCCCTGAACAATATGCATCCAAGGTGCTTTAACAGTGTTGGGTCCTTAGTTTTTGTTGCCCCCACCCTTGTCTTCACAAAGGGCTCATGCGTGATACTGAAGGGACAATGAACTTGTCCCCAGCTGGTGCATCAGGGTCCTGCAACTGCGACACCGAGGAGCTTCACACACTCACTCAACTTATGGAAGCCCATGAGTGATCCAGGATCTGCTTGATCCCCAGGCTGGATCCACAACAGTGGGTGCTTTGGCTGAGGCACCCTTTTGTGACTCACTGTCTACTGAAGCTTCTTTTGCAGAACTCTGCCATCTTGTAGGCTCTGGTGTTCCAAGTCCTGGGAGACATGTGGCCAGTGTAATAGCAATTGGCAGAGTTATGGTACGGCCTCAGACACTTGTAACAGATGTCATGTCTATCTGTGATTGACATCTTGCGTCTGCAATCTTTGAAGCTAACAACTTTGAGCCCTGGCATTCTCCCTACTTTTCCTCCTCCCCTCTACTTTATTTTTAAGCACTGAAAAGTGCTGTTGAGGGCTGCTGAGAAGGCTTAAAAGAAAATCAAGAGAAAGATGCACATCCTGGCTATAGCATGGACAAAAAAATGACTGACGGCCTCAAGGCAGTGATTTTTACAGAGCTCTTGCACATGCTCAGTACAATAAAAGCTCTACTGCATTGAGAGCGAGGTCCATCTCGGCTGGATGATGTCACCCACATGTAATGACTATTTCAGTCCTGCTTGTCAAAAGAGAAAAGAACTTTCTAAACATATTTATAGTCTAAGGAACATAAGATGCAAGTTGCCTTTACTTATAAAGGGCCTCATGTACAAGATGGAATAAATGATTGGATAACGAGTAAACGTTAAGCATATTTTTACCATTTTCCTGAATATTTGCTCTTTCAACAAATGCCAAAAATGTCAATGAGTTACTCAACAGTATCAAAATTGTGATTTCCCCGATTCTTATTTATATATAAAGCAGATTCTTACATTTAACCAAGATAGTACATGCATTTCATACCAATACCCAATGTATCTTCAACTGTGGCTCAGAACTAATGAAGCATCACAGAACTCAAGAAAATAAACATGCTGTAAGTATAGTGTACACATTTTACAAATAGTACATCACCCACACAATGCAAATAAATAGAAAATTTGCATTTTAATGTCACATTGAATTGTAGTACATTTCAATCCAGGGAGAAAAACTGACAAACATGGTAAGGAGTATAAGATTATATATATATTACAATTTGCCTTGTTATAATACATTTGTGGCTGTGTAATAAAAAGTAAGACCTCAAGGGCAGATGGAATCCAAGCTGATTTAAATAGCTGACAAAACAAAGCATTAAATGCACAGATACAATATATACTTTCATTTGAAAACCTTAAAACAGAATTAGACCTTTGTCTTGTTTAGAAAAGGCTCAGTTAAACACCGAGTTAGCAAAATAAATGTTATCTCCAAAGGTTTTAACACAATTAATACATAAAATGCTTTGTCGTCTTACATGTTAGAGACACAGACATTTTCTACAGCAGCACGTGGCTAAATTCATGTTGATTCTTGATCTAGAAATGTCCATTTCATGTCCCCCACTTTCAAAGTTATTTGTACAAATTTCAGGTTGCCCTTTTCAAAATGAAGTACTAAATTAGAGGGTTATGTGAAATATTTTTAACAACCTGCAATGCCAACTCAAAGCTAAGGCATGACTGTTTTCCCATGAAAGTAAGGATGCAACTAAAACTGAAAGAATGTTTCAGGTGTACATGATTTTACAGTCCTCTTCAAAAATCAAACTAAAATTAAAAAGAAAATAATTAGCTAAGCTTTGTGCTCTAAACAAGCTACTTAATTACAGTGATTTTCAATGGCAAAAGCCCATGCTGACTGGGCAACCTTACAGTTCAGAATACTTTTGCAATCATTTTTTTAATTTGTATACAAGGACATTAGAATGATCCAGTCATGCAATGTTCATCTTAGGCATTCTGCATCTCTTTTCCAATCTTGTAGCTAAGGATTTTGTTCCAGTCAATCTTGGTGCGGGTAACTGGCAACTGTCGACGTAAGGCCTTGAAAGTAGTGTCAGACATGGTTTGATAGTTCTCATTGATGGCAGTCTGTTAGAAACAGTGAGAGTGAGAATTATGGGGAAGGCTAACAAAACCACACGTTTAAATTGAGTAGGTGACATTTTGTGTGACATGGAGCACTTGCTGCAGCATTTCACAGCACTGCAACCTATTTTTCCAAATTGAAGATCCCAAACATGGAATGTATTTTACCACAGAAATAGAGGCTTTCCTCCAGTTGAGCTGAAAGAAGATCCCTTTTATATCACTTTGCCATGTGATTAATACAATGTATGCTCCCCTCAAATGATCACGTCGTTTAGACAAAATGACCATTTTCTATGAAGTGGTAGCAAAAACAGTTTAATCTATATGAATCATTGGTCCTGCTCCTAAGCCATCTCTCTAAAGGCCAGGAAACTTTTAAACAGATGAAATTCACACACACAACACTTCAGGGAGGTTTGTTTATTCTGTTAGAACTTATGTTTATCTGCAGATTTATTCTCTTTTTTAATCTGGTCCTTTGTATTTGTGACTTTCCTTTTTCTTTTGCCCAACTGTTCTGCCCTCTTAGTTTTGAGTTTTCCATTTCCCTGTGTTTGAATGGCTTTTTATCATCTTCAGTTTCGTATTTGCTTGCTTATCCACTTTATTGCAAATATGCAGGCTGCTTGCTGGACACTGAACAGTGAATTACAAATGTATAAGAAATGTTCCCTTATCTACAGCAAAGACAGGAATATATAGTGCAGTCCCTAACTTTACACAATGCATTTAAAGCATGTTATGGCTTTAAAAAGTTTTGTAGTTTAAAAGTAGTTCAAATTCACAGATCAAGAAAATTAAGAGACTGTATTGTAGCATTTGAAGTGGAATTGGTTCCATTTTTATTTGCAGCACAGCATGGATATTCAAACAATAAGTTTAAAATTAAAAGTCTAGCTAAACAACATTTGATTTATCTAGTCTTTAGCTGAATAAGGATCAGCACCTTATATCAAAGGAATAATTAGAAAAGGAAACTATATATGTAACAGTTTGCAATTTATAAAAATGATCAAAAACCCTAGGACATACACACCCAGTGTGTGTTTATTTCAGATATATAAAAAAAACAAAACTGAAACACGGTTTATTCTAAAATCCCCAGGGTGCTGAAGAGCCTACCAATAAAAGTTTTCAGGTCATGCAAACCTTTGCCATTGGCTGCATAGGTTAATCATATTAAAACCAGAAAGGAAGCTGTGGCAAATTGTTATTTATTAGGGCTGGCAAATTAAAAATAAAAAGAAATCATTACTCAAAGCCGAAAAAGAAAATTGTGCTATGGGTATAATTAAGTATTTTGAGCTCATCCTGTTCCAAGCCACAGAAAATATAAGCTGTTTTATCTGCCTATGCATAAGCCTGATTAGATCTTTATGAATACGTGGAGTTGCTTGGGGATAGTTGATTCTCTATATAAAATGATGAACTGTACTGTGTATGCACACTTTGTCAAAAATGCCTGCCTATACGTCAGTCTCCAACCAGTCTCGTATTTATACCTAAATTCTTCTCAGCTAGTTACCTAGGAATTAATGGAGAAAACCCCAGCACTCAGACAGGTGAAAAAAAAAACAACCCATTACAGTCAGAAAATAATCACTAAGTTTCAGTGCATGAAGAACTGCTAGCATGCAAGGCCAGCATATGTCCAAACGTAAACCCCTACACCTTATTTTTATTTTCTATCCTTCCTTCAAATCTTTCTATGAAGGGACAGCATTTATAGGTCACAAGCTACTAGATACCTTTTCCTTACATTTCTGAACTGCAGTCATGGCCTTCTACAAAGGCCAGCAGTGATGTCTTTTAAAACATTGATAAAGGATTCTAAAAGAAAAGATGGTGACATGGACTGGCTCCCATGATTTACCATAGGAGGAAAAGAATTTAATATAATTTTTCCTCGCTTGGGAGATGTATGAGCAAATAAAAAGCTGCCTGCACTTACTCCTGCTCTAGAGGTCTTGAAGAGATGAATAAAAACAGTATTTACATGGGTGAATAACTCTTTGAAGGTGGATGTACTGAGAAAGAAGCCCAATGATGGAGACTAAGGCAGACTCCAAATACCTTGGGCTCTTACAAATAAATTTCGGAGTTTTTCAAAACTGCACGAAAAGCCATGAATATTTCCCTTTTACAACAGTAGATACTTGGGAAAACCTGATATTCAACCACTATTTGCCTAGTGGAGGCCCTAAGAGTATTGGGGGGGGGTTTGGAAATGAGCCCATAGTGAACAGCCATGCAAATGTTCAATAGAAATGGGCTGAGATTTCACTCAGGCTCGACTATCTGTGAGCAGCGCTTCTCAACTAATGTGTCAAGCACCAGCTGGTGTGTCGCGGCTCCTAGTGTCCCACAGCCCCAATTATACATCCCTTTACCTTTTTCCTGCCCCCGTGGGCCAATCGGAAGCCTCCTCCGTTCTTCCTGCCAGTTGGAGGAGGAAACCTCTGATTGGCTGGTGGGGCAGGAAGAAGGGGGGCATCTCATAGCGCGGGGGTGGGATGGTTTGAGGGGAGCTGGGAGGCATGACAGTGTCCAGGCCTGTGGCGGCGAAGAAGTCCGACCCTGTGGCTGCCACGGGCTGAAGTGCTAAACACAGCGGGAAGCCACAAAGAAAAAAGGCCAGCCGTGCCGATAGAGTAGGGATTCCGCAAAGCAGCAGTGAGTCGCAAGCATAAAGAGGCCGGTTGCTCCGGGGATCTTCCCTCCCCTGATGCAACAGTGAGCATGGCAAAACCGCATTTAAAGTAAAAGTGCCACTCAGCCATGCTGATTACAGATGGGGCAATTGGAGCTCCCAGCGGCCGTAAAAGCAGGCAGATGGGGAGCCTAGGGATATCCTGACAGCTAGAAGAAAGGCTTGAGTGCTGTGGCATATTTTCTAAAATAAATGTTTGCTGCTTCAGTGCGGCTGAGAAGGCAGCAGCAGTACTGGGAAATCTGCAACTGCGAAATTAAAGAGGAACACAGCATTGGGGCTCTAAGCAAAGTGTGTGAGACAGAGACTGGGCAGGGAGGTGAGAGAGAGAGAGACTGGACAGGGAGGTGACTGGGGTGTGTGTGTGTGTGTGTGTAAGACAGACTGGTCGTAGGGTTTAATTGCGTGTGTGTGTGACTTGTGGGCCCTAAAAGAAGAGGACCGTGAGGACAGAGCTTCAGCAGCCATTGCTGCTCCTGGCATGTGCTTTCAAGGGAAAGGAGTAGGAGAGTTGCTGGAGAGAGTAAAGGTGGCTTTTTAAGTTTATTTTTCTCGATTGACTGCCATCATAATTATTATGTGATGAGTCTGCTGTTTTGAAATATTTTATATTTATTTGGACAATTTTTAATAATTTTTATGAGTTTTAATTGTTTGACGTTCTGTTCATCAGCTGTTTTGAAACATTTAATATAGTTGTACAGTTATTTCTGTGTGGGGATCTATAGCAGCTTGGCTTGTTCTGTTTTCCTAATTTTATTTATTTAAAAGTTTTTATATACCGCACATAGTGACATTTACATGTCCGTCTAGGTGATTTACAGGCACACATACATAATTTAAAAGACAAAATAATACAATATAAAATAAGTTCATACAAAGTGGTAGGCCTTAATGCAGTACGACCAAAAATGTTACTTATGATATTCTGTAATCGTCATTAAACAGATAAGTTTTTAACATTTTTTTGAATTCTTTGCAGTTTGATAATAGGCAGATATTTTCAGGAAGAGTTCCATAGTATAGGACCTGCTACAGAGAAGGTTCTTTTTCGTATTAGGGCTAAACGGTTCTGACAGATGGAATTTCTAATAAGCATTTGTCCATAGATCGGAGCTGTCTTGATGGTTTATAAATACGCAACATAGAGCAAAGCCATACTGAGTTAGGATTATAGAGTAGGTTATGAATACTGGATAGAATTTTGTATCCATTACGGTGGATTATGGGGAGCCAATGTAGATGTTGTAATATGGAAATTATGTGTTCTTTATGCGGTAGGTTATAAATCATTCTTGCACTTTGGATAAGCTGTAAGGGATGTAGTGTGGATAAAGGTAGTCCTAATAACAATAATCTAAGTTCGTTAGAATTAATGCTTGTGTAATTGTCCGGAAGTCAAATGGTAGTAGCAACGGTTTAAGTTTTTTGAGCATATGTAATTTAAAGAAAGATTTTTTTTAACAGTTTCAGAAATATGTTTGGACAGTGACAGCTTTGAATCAATGATTATACCTAAGTTTCTTGCATATGGTTTTATGGGTATATGTTGTCCAAATATGAAAGTTTGTGGAGGCTGATGAATAGAATCTGGTACTGTTGATAAGTAGATTAGTTCAGTTTTTGCTGCATTTAGTTTTCATCTAGTTTAGTTTTAATCTAATAGGAGGTGTATTAGTGTTTACGACCTGATTTAATATTTGTAGTGTTGCCTTTTCATAGATAGGGTTGTTATGTGTTCCATAATGCAGGTGTAACTTTGTGTGGATTAGTTTCTATGCATTATTGCAGATCCTGGGACTGTGTTAGGTGCTATATTTCTCTTTCCATTTCTCCAGGTTTGAACTGCATGCAGAGTGGCTTTTTTTGGTTTTCCATTCCAGTTTGTCTCCTTATTTATAATGTATGGTCTTTCTGTACTTGGTGAAGGTAGATTCTGTGTGTGTAACCAAGGTGAGGTTTTTACTAGCATGTAAGCAATTGTATCAATCTTATTTGTTGTGTTTTCTCAATAGGATATGCATTAATGGTAAATTATTGCCTTTTCATAAGGAGGGCTATTGTGCCTGGTAGTAAAGGGAATTTGTTTTGCTTTTACTGAGATGTTATCAGAACCAGAATATCTTTTTTTTCGCATGGTGAGCTCTGCATCCATTGTTAGGGGTCAAGGGGGTTCCCGTGGATGCAGAGTATATGTTTACATATAGCCCCGAGACTGTAATATGATCAGTGTGTCACGCATGTGAGAACCATCTGTCAGGTGTGTCCCGGTCAAAAAAAGGTTGAGAACCACTGAGATAGAGGAAAGCAAATAGAAGCTACCTATGCAGGAATGTCTTTCCAACAGCCATTAGAGACAATAGGGAAAAATAATGGGCAAGATGCATCATTTTACTACAAATATTTCTTTACACAAAATATTTTCTCTCATGAAAAACTAACAATAGTTTATTGAGCTATAAACATTTGTTGGCCATATTGGGTTGTTTCTTTATCCAGGATCACAACATCCAAACAATTTTCCGCAGGATACATTTCAAGTGATCTTCAAATCTAGGCACCAAAATGCTATACCCATTTAAGATATGTCATCTTGCCTTACAAATTCACGTTAAGAGTAACAATCTCATAATTGATCAATTTATGAAAAACATTTAACAACTAGCATTGCTAAATAAATACCTGGTACTCATTTTCTGCAGCCTCTATAATTTTTATAAATTCTTTTGCTGTCTGCACTTCATTCTAAAAAAGAAAAAAAAATAGATAATACTGCAATTTCATACTGCACTCTTGCAACTAAAGTGTTGACTAAATCCAGTAGTTAATAGGTCTATAATAAATCAACCGTGCCTTCACAGCAAGTGTCATGGTAATTTATGACCTATGAAATTTATCACATAGCTAGTTTTCTGCCAACTGCAGCTGCTTTAAGAAGTGTTCCTAGTGCATGATTGATATGTATCTCTCTTTTTTTTTTTTTTTTTTTAACTGTTTAACATGAGGATCAGAATTACAGAGATTGCACAACCATATTGTTAGAAAAGAAAAACTGGGGGGTCAGGCAAAAACCACAGAAAGGGCATTCATTGAATTACTGAACAGTGCAGAAGCTCCAACACCTCATTGAACCAATATTAAGGTCTCGTGACCCAGTATTCCCAAAAACTACCTCATATTTTGTCATAAAGTAATATATGTTTCAGCATGTGAGTCACTCTTTCAATCTTGGCAATGTGCAATGCCTGATGCATTGGTAGGTGCAGATTTCCACATCAATGCAACTATCTCCCAGCAAGGATTAAATGATTCGCCAATATCTTTTTAGATGAGGACAGGTGCCTATCATCTCATTTTCCCAAAAGGCACAATAAAGGCATAAATGTCACCTCAGCACCCATCATTGCTGAGACAGACTCCCGAATGCTTGTCCAAAAAACCACCACTAGAGGGCAGTCCCACCATATATGAAAGTAAGAACCCTCCAACCTGCAACCTCTCCAACAGTCTAGAGGAGCCAGGAGAAAAACATACATAAGGGACATCTATAACATCGATGTAACAGCCTGATCACCACCTCCGATCTCCTCTTAGAAATCAAAGTCTTGTGGGCCACCCTCCAAATAGCCTTCCAATCCACTGCATCAAAAGTCATCTGAAGGCTCCTATTCCAATCATGCACCAAATTCAGAGGTGGATCCTGAGAGCATACACACTCCATTATAGCCCTGTAAAATTTGAAAATGCTATGTCTAGGGATGTCTTCCTTAATTAACAAACACTTCACCAAGTTTAGCAACTGGGGAGTCCAACTAGCCTCTCCATAGCTTCTCAGCACCTCCAGTATTCTTTCGGAAAAATGAGAACCCTCAGCTACAGAGAACATCTTGAAACTATATAGATGAGTGTTGTTTTCTTCTTGCCATAGCTGGCCCATGAAATTTCAACCACTGCTTCCACCACATAGAGGCATCTTTACAGTAAGGATAGACACAGCTTACCCCACAAGGAAGACAACACAGATATCCACCCTAAGCTGATCCCAGTCTCTGGCAAACCCTCCTCCTTATCTTCAGAGTGTAGGAAGTAAAAGGGACCTTCCCTACTGACTCACCGAATCCATGCCAAGTCAGGTGCATGTAACAGCAACTGTGACAGGTTCCTACCCTCCACCAAGTGCAATTCTATAGAGTACATGGCGTGGCCACAACCCTATGCAACCAGACCATTGCACTATGCATTCGTGTAGCCCAATATACCTGTAAGTTGGGAAGCTCCATTCCCCCGTCCTCCTTGTGCTTCCACAAAATGCGCAGCCTTTGTGGAAATAACACTGTTAATGTTAATAAAGAATAAGAGAGGTGACATGCTGAAACATGTACGTGAAACGGGGAAAGATTCATTTTAACCACAGTAATGCAGTCAGCCCAGGATAGATACAAATGACCCCATTTCTGAGTGCCCTTCCGGATCTTATCAAAAATAGGGCCAAAATTTGTTTGAGAGATTAAAATCATGGGGTACAAAGACACCCAAATAAGTAATACCGGACTTGCCCTCCTAAAGCCCCTAAAACAACTAGGAATATCCCCCCCCCCACCTCCCCTATCGGAAAAATCTCCGACTTACTATAATTAACATGATATCTGGACCACCTACCATACTCAGACAAGAGCCTAAGAAGCACTGGCTGCCAAAAAGGGGATATGAAGCTCTATTTCAGCGATGGCGAGGGATCACATGACCAACATGATTAACTTAATGTGCTTAAAAAAATATTCTTAAAATATGAAATACGTGAAAATCAGTGTATACATTCAAGTGCACCATTACTTTGCATTTACACACCAATTTAATCCAAGCCATCTTTCTCAACCGAAGGCTGAGGAATTTCTTTAATTGTCTCAGAGATGAACCATTTCAACCACCACTTGAGCCTTGCCGTAGCAATCTCAATCCCACCCGGTGTGTGATGTACCCTTCTTGAACTATTAAAGATGTACCCCTAGAGACTATATGAATACAGAAATGAATTTCAATGGAATACACATTGAGAAGCTTATAAATAGTTCTCTCCACTAAAAAAAGGTATGGAATCTAAGCATTCTTAGTGTCTAAAATATTGAACTGATTAAGCTTTGTTCTATCCAAATAGGTAAAGAATTTTTAAAAAGTATTTTTGTAAAATTTTAAATTAAAATATTTCCAAAGTATTAAAGACATCATATACTGCTCCTACATATGTGGGTACTGTATGGATGTTGTATATTTTTCTAACCAAAGTGGAAGATATTGAACTGGGCAGAATGGATGGGCCAATTTGGTCTTTTTTGCCATCATTTATGTTACTACATTATACGACAAGATTTAAAAAAAAAAAAAAAATTCAGTGTAATTGGTATTTAACTAGGAAACAAGTTACTGAAAGAAAAAAAATTCACACTTATTCAATTTCAAACAGGTTAAACTGTATTCAATAGGAAGACACTTGTGTAGTGTGCAGGAAACTCCCATGACTTTTGCAGAATGGGTTTCGAAATGCCAGCCAAGAGGGAGTGTTTGGAGCTTTCATGGAATATTTATAGGGTAGCACTTTTCATATGGATCAATGCATTCACATTGCTGCAAATAAAGTAGAAAATGAAGCCAAATTTCCTTTCTGGCTACATAACAAAATTTCTAACTATAATGCCTTTTTATAATCGCTCATTTACACAGTAGTTCAGTTTGGTATCGTCAAGCTTTGTGATTTGTTAACATACAAAACAAACCATAAAAATAGTACTTACAGACACAGTTAGAGATTCTTGTACATCTTTATGGCTCACTAGCTGAACATTACCATCTTCATAATAATGAACCTATACAATAAAATATATAAGCAATATTTTCACAGATAATATAAATAAGGTAGGAACATCAATGTGAAAACAGTATTTCACTTAACGATAAATGAATCCCTTTGTCAATGAGTTCAGATAAATCAAAACATTCATCTACACCTCCTGCCATTTGTACACCATTTCAAGAATTACCTTGTTACTTTACAATTTTTTAAAAATAGGTTTCTCCAACACAAAACCTTCTCCTTGTACATACACCAATCGTTTCTGTATGTATAGAAAATCAACTAATTTTATGCAGTTATATTTACTGCATAGACACTTTAAAAATGGCCATGAGCATAAAAATTCAGCACTTTCATGCGTGGCCGGTCCCTGCACGCACCACGTGCATTTTCAAAAGGGCCCGGCCACGCATGTAAGAGCAGATACGCGCACAAGTGCCAGGCCCTGAAAAAGGGGTGGGGTAGGAAAGCATGCGCTGGCAGCCGGCCAGTGCACGCAAACTACTTCTGCTCCAGGGGAGCAATAAGTAATAAACAAAAAAAACAAGTCGGTAGAAGGGTTTAGGGGATGGGGAGGAGAGGGGAAGAGAGAGGGAGTTTAGGTAGTGGGGTAGGGAACCGGGGGAGGCTCGATTGCATCGCCACATGTAGTTAGCAAAAATTTCACTCCCTGCACGCGCCAACCATGAATTTTATAACATGTGCGCTCATGCTATAAAATCGGCGCATCCATGTGTGCGCGCCGGGAACTGGTATAGGTTTCATTATAGCATTCATTCAAAAAAAGATTTTGTGCACCTTCAATTAAAGTTTAGAAGATTTTATGCAACAGTCTTACTATCTTGTTTCATTTGGACAACTTTAACAAGAAGCTAGAGTGACTTGACAAGGTTGCCATCAGTGGGAGCAGTTCTCCTGATTTGTAGCTTTAATTACCAAACAGCATAACACAATACATACATACTTGAATTTTCAAGATGCCAACCACCTGAGTGGTTGAGGGAGTGATTGTAAACTTCCATTCTGATCGCCAACGACCATTCCTAAAATAGAAGAATGACATAGGGCAAGAAATTTCAACAAATATTAAGATTCAGATATCCTATTTTGTCCTATTTTAGCAAGTCCCAATTTTAACTATTCTTGCTCATGTCAGTCCTCTTCCTGTTTCTGGCAATCTAGACCTAGGTGGCCAACCCTGGCTCAACAGCCAAACACCAGTCTGGTTTTTGGGATATTCATAACAAATATACATACGATATAGCAAGTCTGCTTACTGTAAACTGTGTTTTCTATAGATAATAGGATGAATTAACCATTACACTTGGGAGACATCATCCAGCAGCATCTGATTCATCTTTCCAAATTAGTAGAGCTTTGAGCTCTATTTAGCATGTGCAGGATTCCCTGGGCAGATGTTGCCTCATGAGTCATTTCCTACTACAGCTAATCTAGCTATGTAGTAGACTCTCCAGGGAGGCGGGTAGGTATTCCATGGCTAATTCGAGTTGATCCCATTGGGAAAGCAGACTCCATTGGTAGTGGTGGCTGTGAAGATGGGTCAGTGGAACCACACGATGGCAGAGGCCCTATATCCAAGAACCAAATGAGAGGCCAAATTGGAGTACTTTGTACTGGTGGTGGGAAGAATCTATCTGAAAGTGGAGGTAGTGCCAATGTGAAGGTTGAATGGCTATGTGAGCATATGCATCCTTCAAATCCAAAGCACATATCCATTTGTTCTTATGTATATAAGGTAGAAACTTGCTGGGGTAGCTCATTTTGAATTTTTCTCAGAGTATGCGTTTGTTCAGGTGTCTGCAAGTCGAGAATGAGCCGCAATTCCCCCATTTTCTTGGGGATAAGGAAGTATAGGGAATAGATCCCCCAATGCCTATGGGGACAGTGGAACTGGTTCTATCACTTATTGGTGGATTAGAGACTGGACTTCCAGTTGAAGTTGTGGTAAATGAGATGGATCCAAATGGAGTGCAAAAGAAACACAACCAGTACCCAGACTGCACAATTTGAAAGACTTGGGGGGGCCTAGTTGATGTAATGCCACTCCCTCCATGAAAAGTTGGATTCTCCCCCCTACTGGGAGAGTCAGAAACAGATTGTTAGGCGGGATCAAAAACTAGGTCCTGGTTTAGGTTAGATCTGTTGTGTAGGTTTCTGTTGCTGGCATTCTCTTTATGAGGGACTGGAAGGGGCAGTAGACAGTATTATGGAAGAGACCAGTAAGGCCTCCTTCGGAAGAATGGTTGCTTGTAAGAATAGAAGTGACTACTTGCTGTAGAGGGCTATTTGAGAGCAGTTGAGAGCAACTGCATCACTATATTCTGGTCTTTAATCTGGGCAACTCTCACTGAGCTTTTCACCAAAAAGATTTGTCACCTAAGCAGATGAGATCTGCTAGTTTTTCGTGGACGTCCTCAAGGATACTGCTCACTAGCCCCAGTACAGGTGGATGAGGTATGTGAAATGGAATCAAAGGATTCATATACTGATAGGAGATGGCAACAGATGCCTTCTTCCACATCTAGGTGTTATTGCGGATAGTAATTGCCTTGCTCTATGGCAGCAAGAAAGGCTTCAACTTTTGAATGCACTCATATACACCAAGTAGAAATGATGGATGGTAATGCGAGCAGAGCACTGCACTTTGAAAAATTTTCTTTTTCAAAGTTATCTAGAAGTTTGTAGTCTTTTCCAGGAGGAGAATTTGAGCAAATGACTGTTTCACTTTCTTCATAGCAGATTCAACTACTCTGGATTGGTGAGGCAACTGGACAACCCTAAAGTCTGGTGACTATTGGACTCTGAATTTGAGGTCTAACTTCCGAGTGCTTGGGGTGACCAAAAATGGGAGTTTTTCACGTTCATTTGTAGAGCACTGAGAATGTTGTGAACTAAAAGGGCTGCTGGTTTGGCTGGAGAATTGAGTATTTGAAGAAGCTCCAGGAGCTCAGATCAGGGGTCTTTGTAGACATGGATACCTAGTGCAGTATAAAAACAAAACCAAAAAAGGAGGTGTATCCTGAGATAAGCAAGGCAGAGGTAGTTAATTCTAGTGTCAGTCTTTCCCACTCAACCCTTGATTTTTAGGCAGGAGACACTTTCTCATTAAAAATCAATTAGGCTCTTATCTAAATCATA
Source organism: Rhinatrema bivittatum (assembly GCF_901001135.1). Lineage (NCBI taxonomy): Eukaryota > Metazoa > Chordata > Amphibia > Gymnophiona > Rhinatrematidae > Rhinatrema > Rhinatrema bivittatum. Next base: position 89,309,869 of record NC_042623.1, read on the forward strand.
CTATTGCACCAGCCCTTATTGAGAGTTTAATCATCCTCTTGTAGGACACTAGCAAATGTAAATTTAAAGTACTCTAATTCCAACTCCCTTAATATCCTAAACTTTCTAGGAACTCAACAAATTTAAGATGAGGCAGCAGTCCAGCAACAAGAGGGGGGCTTTCCAGTCTTTTGCATTGAGTGTCACATGTATGATTTTTTACCCGCCGGTGAGAGATTGTATGTGTGCACCCGGTGCAAAGAGCTCCTGGCTCTCAGGGGACAAGTCCAATCTCTGGAGGCTAGAGTGGCTGACTTGGAGGAGCTGAGGCAGACAGAGGTACATTGATGAGACCTTCAGGGACATAGTAGCCAAGTCTCAAATCCAGTCTGGCAGCCCCAGTGCTGCCTTGGATCAGAAAGGTCTCCCAGTTGGAGAACATCACCCCTGGTGTAGTGCTCCTGTAGCAAGGACCCACTCGCCAGGTGATGTGTTGTCCTCTCGCCCTAAGAACAAGTCTCCCAGGGCTACTGCCCAGGCTGGAAGGGTTAGGTCAGCCATCATAGTTGGTGATTCAATTATTAGAAATGTAGATAGCTGGGTGGCTGGTGGACGTGAGAACAGACTGGTAACTTGCACACCTGGTGCGAAGGTGGCCAACCTCACGTGTCACCTAGATAGGATTATACAGTGCTGGGGAGGAGCCGGCTGTCGTGGTACATGTGGGCACCAACAATGTAAGAAAATGTGGGAGAGGTTCTGGAAGCCAAATTTAGGATTTTAGGTAGAAAGCTGAAATCCAGAACCTCCAGGATGGCATTCTCTGAAATGTTTCCTTCTCCATGTGCAGGTCCCCAGAGGCAGGCAGAGCTCCAGAGTTTCAATGCGTAGATGAGACGATGATGCAGGGAAGAGGGATTCAGTTTTGTAGGTAACTGAGGAACCCTTTTAGGGAAGGGGGAGACTTTTCCAAAAGGATGGGCTCTACCTTAACCAGAGTGGAACCAGGCTGCTGGCACAAACTTAAAAAGGAGATAGAGCAGCTTTTAAACTAGAAAAAGGGGGAAAGCAGACAGTCTCCCAGCAGTGCATGGTTCAGAGAAATGTATCCTTGAAGGATACTAATGAAACAGGAGAGTTAGTGCATCCCAACAGAGAGGTTCCAATAAAAGCAAACATAGTCCATGTGCTATATGCAAAAAATCACCGAAGCTAATGATTTCCAAATTATCCCTATCAACTGAAAAGCAGATTATTAATACAAACAAAACACACACTTTGAAATGTCTGTATGCCAATGCCAGAAGTCTAAGAAGTAAGCTAGGAGAGTTAGAGCGTATAGCAGTAAATTATGAGATTGACATAAATGGCATCTCAGAGACCTGGTGGAAGAAAGATAACCAATGGGACAGTGCTATATCAGGGTACAAATTATATTGCAATGCTAGGGAGGATCAACCTGGTGGAGGTGAGGCAGTTTATGTCTGGGAGGGTATAGAGTCCAACAGGATAAAGATCATACAAGAGACTAAATGCTCAATAGAATCTATATGGGTAGAAATCCCATGTGTGTTGGGTAAGAGTATAGTGATAGGAGTATACTACCGTCCACCACAACAAAATGGTCAGACAGATGATGAAATGCTAAGAGAAATCAGGGAAGTTAACTGATTTGGCAGTGCAGTGATAATGGGAGATTTCAATTACCCCAATAAATAAATGTAACTTCAGGACATGCTAGAGACAAAGTTCCTGGATAGAATAAATGACTGCTTCATGGAGCAATTGGTTCAAGAACTAACAAGAGGGAGAGCTATTTTAGATTTAATTCTTAGTGGAACATAGGATTTGGTGAGAGATTTAACGGTGGTGGGGCCACTTGGTAATAGTGATCATAATATGATCAAATTTGAACTAATAACTAGAAGGGGGCAATAAGTAAATCTACAGCTCTAACAATTTTCAAAAGGGAAAACTTGATACATGAGGAAAATAGAAAAAAAACTGAACAGTGCAGCTGCAAAGGTTAAAAGTGTTCATCAGGCATGGACATTGTTTAAAAATACAATCTTAGATGCACAGTCCAGATGTATTCCACACATTAAGAAAGGTGGAAAGAAGGCAAAACGATTATCGGCATGGTTAGAAGGTGAGGTGAAAGAGGCTATTTTAGCCAAAACACATCCTTCAAAAACTGAAAGAATCCACCTGAAAAAAATAGGAAAAAGCATAAGCACTGTCAAATTAAGTGTAAAACACTGATAAGACAGGTGAAGAGAGAATTTGAAATGAGAATGGCACGAGGCAAAAACTCATAATAAAATTTTTTAAAATATATCAGAAGCAAGAAATCTGTGAGGGAGTCAGTTGGATCATTAGATGACCAAGGGTTTAATGGGGGTCTTAGGGAAGATAAGGCCATTGCAGAAAGACTAAATGAATTCTTTGCTTCCGTGTTTACTAATGAGGATGTTGGGGAGATACCAGTTCCAGAGATGATTTTCAAGGGTGATGAGTCAGATGAACTGAACCAAATCACTGTGAACCTGAAAGATGTAGTAAGCCAGATTGACAAACTAAAGAGTAGCAAATCACCTGGATCGGATGGTATACATCCCAGGGTTCTGAAAGAACTAAAAAATGAAATTTCAGATCTGTTAGTTAAAATTTGTAACCTATCATTAAAATCTTCCATTGTACCTGAAGAATGGAGGGTGGCCAATGTAACCCCAATATTTAAAAAGGGCTCCAGGGGTGATCAGGGAAACTATAGACCAGTGAGCCTGACTTCAGTGCTGGAAAAAATAGTGGAAACTATTCTAAAGATCAAAATCACAGAGCATATAGAAAGACATGGTTTAATGGAACACAATCAACATGTATTTACCCAAGGGAGGTCTTGCCTCACAAATCTGCTTCAATTTTTTTTTTGAAGGGGTTAAAAAACATGTAGATAAAGGTTAACCAGTAGATGTAGTGTATTTGGATTTTCAGAAGGTGTTTGGCAAAGTCCCTCATGAGAGGCTTCTACAAAAACTAAAACGTCATGGGATAGGAGGCAATGTCCTTTCGTGGATTACAAACTGGTTAAAAGGCAGGAAACAGTAGGATTAAATGGTCAAGTTTCTGAGTGGAAAAAGTGCCTCAGGGATCTGTACTTGGATCAGTGCTTTTTAATATATTTATAAATCATCTGGAAAAGAATACGATGAGTGAGGTTATCAAATTTGGGGAAGATACAAAATTATTCAGAGTAGTTAAATCACAGGCGGATTGTGATAAATTGTAGGAGGACCTTGCGAGACTAAAGTTCATCTGCCATTTGGATGCCCAATCTTCCAATGTGGACAAGTGCGAGGGTGTTGCATATAGGGGAAAAATAACCCTTGCAGAAGATACATGATGTTAGATTCCATATTAAAAGCTATCACTGAGTAAAAAGATCTAGGCATCATAATGGATAAACAAACTGAAATAGCTCAGTTTGCTGCAGTCAAAAAAGCAAACCATGTTAGGAATTAGGAAGGGAATGGTGAATAAAACGGAAAATGTCATAATGCCTCTGTATCGCACCTTGAGTACTGTATACAGTTCTGGTCACTGCATCTGAAAAAAAGATATAGTTGCACTGGAGAAGGTAAAGAGAAGGGCGACCGAAATGATAAAGGGGATGGAACAGCTCCCCTATGAGGAAAGGCTAAAGAGGTTAGGGCTGTTCAGCTTGGAGAAGAGACGGCTGAGTTTGTGATGTATCACTATTCTTGAGCTGGAGTCAGAAGGCTCCTCTAATTAGCATTTTTTTTTTTTTTTACTAAAACAGAGGCAATCTCCATCCTCACAGAAAAAGTAGCATTTACCACTACTAAAACATCACAAAGGGCCAACATACTAGAGGGTTTTTTCCCCATTGTGTCTAGTGGAAAAAAGTTTAGTACTTCTGGTCTTAAATAATGCGCCCTTGGTATGCAGAAACACTTGGGATGAGAAAAAAAAAAACTTAGGAAATTAAGATCTACTGCAATCATTTAAATAAAGCAAAGGACAAGTTGAAAGCAATTTTATGCAAAACTTACCAAAAGTTTTTTGCTTGAAACTGATGGCTTTCTATACATATAATAACAGTTTGCTGTCCATCAATTGTTTTACTATACACCTGTGAAGAAAAATTCACCATTAAGTCTTTCTAGAAGTACAGAATTTCTAGATTTAAAAAAAAATAAATCGTGATTTATATTCCACCTTTCAGACACTTCAAGGCAGATTATTTTCAGGTACTGTGGGTATTTCCCTGTCCCCAGAGGGCTCACAATCTAACAGGCCGATACAGTAAGGAGTGGTAGGAAGAGGTGCGTTACGGCCGGGCGCACCCGCGTTTGCTGCACGCACAGTTCGGATCACCTACCGCTCGATACTGTATTGAAATAGCATGCAAATGCAAGCCGCGTCCGAGGAGCATCCGGGAAGCGTTAGGCCCGCGCAATCCATTTTACTGTGCCAAGCACAACGTTTGTGCACTAAAAAGTGTGCCCAAAAGACGAGCGCATGTGTGCGCAGAACCAATACACTGAGCACACCGATGGCCTACAGAGGGCAGAACACGCAGAAGAGCACACAAAAAATGGCTGCCACGGTCTACCATGCAGCATGTAAGAAAAAAGCCTTAGTGCAGGGCCTAGCCCTCCAAGGGCCACAACCCGCCAGGCTGCCCAGTTCCCCAACCCCAACAGGAGCAGGAACAAACGTTGGCAAGGCACACCGAGAACAGAGACTGGAGGAAGTCCTGAAACCCCTCTGTCTCCGATTCAGGTAAGAAACTTTTTTTTTTTTTTTTTAAACTTTACCTGAGCTCAGCACTTAGCAGCTGAGTACAGAGATGGTCTCCGGCTGTGAGGGGAAAGAGCATCTGGCGTCACCGCCACACGGCCTCCTGCACCCGCTGCCTTTCAGCTGAACTAGCAGCTAAGATAACGGGAAACCCAGCTACCAGACCAAGGCACATCTCTGAGGGACCACAGAAATCGCCTCAGAACTCAACTGGGGGAGGGACCTTTAGGTATCATCTCAGGAGAGTGGGGATCTTTTTTCCTGAATTTAGAATTTAAAATTTCTCCTTTCAAAAAGCTCAAAGCAATCCCCAAAAGGAGATGCTCGCCCACCATCTCCTGGAGATGGAGAATATTGGCAGTCTAGGGTCACTGCAGGGTTATGTATACTGTGACGTCAGCTTGCTCAGTCTCCATCTGCTGGCAGGGTAGCATAAACCCACTGGTCCAGAGTCCATCCTGTCTACAAGCTAGGAAATAGCTATATTAACCACACTGAAGGCTATGATTGTTCATCCATTACCTATTTAATATCTCTATACTTTGCTTATTCAGAAAGGCCTGGAAAAACAAGAATAGGTTAAAAGGTTATTTGTTCAAAAGGGAAACTGAGTTGAACTCATGATTTTGCAGGACAATATTCTGGTTTGGTTTTATTTATTTATTTTAAGTTTTTCTATACCGGCATTCACAATAGATATCGCATCATGTCGGTTTACAATTAACAAGTGGATAGGTAACAAAAAAGGTAAAAACTAATATTTATCTTATTAATAATAATAAAAATAATAATAAAACATTAAACAAGAGAAGGCTAAGGTATGCAGTTACAATAAAACAAGGGAGTAATACAACTTGGAGCATAGAAAAGAAGCAGGGGATTAAATCGAAAGAACGTAAATGCCAGTCAATACAGGTTTTCATGTAGGCTGTAATATGTAGGTTCCCAAAAAGCAAGAGGATAGGCATACACATGTATACACACTATTCTGACAGGAAGAACACTGAAGAGTTCAGTCTGGAAAGGCTTCACAATTTTAGCCCCATCAGATTTTAGTGACATGGGGAGGTGTTGAAAGGACCAGAGGAAAATCTGTCCCTCTACATCATTTCATACACTGTACTGAATATGTAAATTGTATTCACAATATTAAAATGATAGTTCCATGCCTCTGAAAGGAATATCATCTAGACAGCTGTGCTCACCTGACAATCTTAAAATTCATGTTACCAGAAAAAGATTGTTTTGCCTTTGTGAAGAAAACCATTATTCATCAAGTATAGCACTTTAAGACAAGCAAACTGGCTTTAATACACAATATGCTCAGTTTAGGGCAGTGCTTCCCAACCAGTGTACCTTCACACCTGATCAGATGTGCCATGGAAAAGTCACCACTGTCTGATTCTCAGATCCAGACCAGCACCTGGGGTTCTGCTCTCAGCACCTCACAGCAACAAGAGACATCAGCAATAGCTCTTAAACATACAGAAACTCCTTTCTTAGAACATTTATAGTCACATATGCTTCCCCTTTCTAGCTACAGCATGAGCTCTGGAGTATGAAAATGAATAAGTACCATGCAGATTATGGCCAGTTAAGCCCCGCTTTGTTTGGCACACATCTTCCTCCTTTGAGTATTTCCAGCCTCTGTCTTATCCCTAGGCTTAATGAGACAGGAAGAACATGCTCTGAGCACTAGATGTGACTTATTCTGAGCGTTGGGAGCTGCAGCAGTGGAGGAGCTCTGGCAGCCACATGTGCAGCTAAGGTAACTGAGCTGTCTGCCTATGCCACACTGGCTTCTCCTTTGTCTTGCACTTGTATGTATTAGAGCAGCGCTTCTCAACCGTGGTGTCGCCAAGCAGCAGCAGGTGTGTCGCGTGCTACCGGTCTCCCGCTGCTCTTCCCCCCTCTTCCTTCACCGAGCGAGAGGCAGGCTATCTTCCACTGCTGCCTGGCAACTGTGGCTGGGCCTTTTCTTCTTCCCGCACCTGGCCCGGAACAGGAAGTGATGTGCAGTGGGGTGCGCAGGAAGAAGAAAGAGCCGTGCTGCATGAAAAAGTAGCAGCGGCGGCCCTAAGCAAAATCAGAAGCAGCCAGAAATCAGTACAGGAGACAGCAGAATTAGCCTCCCATGACCGATGGGATTCTTCTTTCTTGGCCTGCGAGGGCTGGAGGAAGAGGCTGCTGCAGCTACCATTTGTGCTCGGGGGGGGGGGGGGGGGGGGGGGGGGGGGGGGTTTGGGGGGCCAGGAAATATGAAAGACAGCCAGCCAGCAAGTGAGAGCATGTATGTGTGATTGAGAGTGTGCATGTGAAACTGACAGAGCCTGTGTATAAGTGAGAGCATTTGATTGAGATCATCTAAGTAAAGTGTGTGAGAGAGCATGTGTGCGATTGAGAGAAACTGGTCAGAGAGGTGATGTGTGTGTATATAGGAGAGACAATGGAAGCGACTGGTCAGGGAGATGAGTCTGTGTGTATGTGTGTGAGAGAGAAAGTGATTGTGGGAAGGAGAACCTGTGCATGTGGAGAGAGCTAGCATAGGAGTGAGAAGCCTATATATGTAAGATAGAACATGGAAGTGGGAAGCCTGTGTGTGTGTGCGTGAGAGACTGATCGGGAAGGTGACTGGTGTGTATGTAAGAGAGAGACTGGTCGGGAGATGATTGATGTGTGAAAGACAGAAACTGGTCATGGGGGTGTAACTGGTATGTGTGTGAGAGACAGAGAGATTGGTCGTGTGCCCTAAGGAAGAGGACCACGAGTACAGAGCTTCAGCCACTACTGTTTCTGGTGTGTGCTACTGGCCTGCATGGAAGAGGAGTAGGAGAGCTGCTGGAGGGGGTTAGTAAAGGTGGCTTTTTAAGGTTTTTTTCTTGATTGACTGCCATTTTAATTACTGAATATTATGTGATTATCTGCTGTTTTGAAATATTTTATTGGTGTTTGGAGAATTTTAAATAATTTTTATGAGTTTTTAATTGTTGGATATGATTCTGTTCATAGTTGTTGTGAAACATTTATTCTTCTTATTAGTACAGCTATACAATTATTTCTGGGTTGGGATCTATAGCTGCTTGGCTAGTTCTATTTTCCTAATAGGTGTATTGATGTGTAGGGCCTGATTTAATATTTGTAGTGTTGCCTTTTCATAGGTAGGGTTGTTACTGTTTGAGTGCATTCCATAATACAAGTATAAATGTGTGCAGATTAGTTTATGTGCATTACTGCAGATCCTGGGAGTATGTTAGGTCGGTTATGTGTATGTGGCCGAGGTGAGGTATTTTACTGTATCAGTCTTATTTGTTGTATTTTCTCAAGAGCACATGCATTAGTGATAAACTGCTGTCTTCATAAGTAGGGCTATTGAGCCTGGTAGTTGGAGTTTGTGTTGCTGCTACTGAGATGACACTAGAACCAGAATATATTTTTTGTAAGATGAATTGTACGGGGAATGTCATAATTCTGCTTTACATCCATAATTGTGGGTCAGAAGGGTTCCTGTGGATGCAAACTGTACTTTTACATTTAGCCCTATGATGTCATGTGTTCAGTGTGTCATGCATGTGAGAACCATCTGTCAGGTATGTCCCGAAAGAAAAAAGGTTGAGAACCACTGGTATAGAGAACTAGTCCTTGATGATGGGATCATGTGTCTTGGCCTCTCCCATTCTTTGTTTAAATTTTCAAAGAGACTGGCAGGTTTTTCAGTGCTTCCCTAACTCTTCTTCTGGCCATATGAATTGTCTCCATGTTTGCACTGCCTGCTCCATGGAGGTTGGTGTACCACACAAAACATTTGTTAATATAGGTGTACCTTGGGCTTGAAAAGGTTGGGAAACACTGCTTTAGGGTAAGCTCCTACAATACATGTAAGTCATACAAGAAACGTCTCAAAAAAGAAATAAAACAATTTCCACAAATCATAACAACCTTGAGACGATAGTGCCATTGAATTGAAGATTGAACAAAAATATAAAACAAAAATTGAAAAATTGAAAAAGAAAAAAAAGAAAAAAGGATACAAATGATTGCCGCAGATGATTAGAGGTCTGGGCGGCTCTCTTTTTGAAGTCACAGAGAACACGCTGTCAGGCTTGATGATGCGGCTATATACTTAAAATATTTATATTTTGGGAAGCGGTAATTCAATATAAGATTTTCTGATGTGACATTTCCTTTTTGTGTATAGTCATACAGGAAAACCAGAACAAGCTTTTAAGTCACAATAAATCAGAAACCTACTAAACTGCAGATCTCTAAAAATAAGTTTCCTGACTTTTTTTTTGAACTCCAAACAGCATCTGCATTAAGGACAACATTATCTTCAAACTCCCTGTTCAAAGTTTTTTTTTCCCATGAATCTAATTGATTTGGTTTTTCTCTAGGTTTACTCATTTCTTTTCTTGTAGAAGATTGTTTATATTTTAGCACACCAGAACTGCCAGTTTTGGGTGTGGTTACCTCCTAAGATTTTATAGGTTAAGCGTGGTCTATAGTATTGGAGTATGTAAGTAGAATGGGTCATTTGTTTTGATCTGCCAGCAGTTACTGTGTTTTTATTATAGTGCTATAAAATACAAGACCTCAAATGTCTTGTACAAAGATAGATTTCTTCTCACAGAGGCCTATATGTTTGTTTGAAATTTTTATCCAGTTCGGAAAGTTCTTAAAACATTGTTTTAATTGCCTTTAATGTATTTTTCCAAGCTTATTCAAATCTCTATGTTTCAAACTGTACAACCAAATAACCTATTTCTTATGCTTTGAAATATATCCTACTCTTCATATTTAGAAGGAATGCTTAATTTTTCATACAAACAGACCTTCAACATGGTTGATATAAACTGGCTTTGTTAAAGTGCTTCTCTATGAGCGCAAAGCACTTTGATAATCCAAATACGCCCAAGTGCTACCGTAAGAGCTGCTTAGCCAAATAGACTAAAATATAAGATCTCTGTCTTCTGCACACAATTTAAGACAAATAGGAAAAATATTTTTTTTACTCAACACAAATTCTGGAATTCATTCCCAGAGGATATGGTGAAAGCTGTTAGTGTAGCTGGTTTAAAAAAGGTTTGGACAAATTCCTGGAAGAAGAGTCCATAAACCATTATTAAAGCTGGAAGTGGGGAAATACACTGCTTATCCCTGTTAAGCAGCAAGGAATCTATCAACCTTTTGGGATCCTGCCAGTTACTTGTGACCTGGATTGGCTACTATTGGAAATAGGATATTATTATTATTATTATTTTTAATTTTTATATACACCGAAGTTCTTGTGGGAATTACAAATCACTCCGGTTTACATAAAACGATGAACTGCCCAACAGCGGAAGGGGGCTTTACATATAACTGTAGAACATAAGGAACAATAAAACCGGATGTCAATTTAACATAGTAATAATAAATATAATATAATATGTACATACAATTTAACTATTTAACGTAGTGGTGATGACCTGTCAAATCTACCATATAGATACAATAAGAATAATATAGTGAACTTATGGACTCAAAAATTGATTGTGAGGTTGTGGAGTCCTGATAGTAGGAATTGGTGAGATGTCAATAATTTAGGGATACCTAGTATTTAGGAAGTCCTCCTGTCTAAGTATCATTGAGAATCTGGGAATGCTTGTTGGAAAAGCCATCTTTTGATATTGGGCTTGATGGACCTTTGGTCTGAGAGTATGGCGAATCTTATATTCCTATTAGGTTTTTAACCCCTCTAGGGATATCCAGGTTTTAATTGTTGAGAAAACAAAGCAACAGGCATGGAATGGGAGCCTTCCCCACACTGGAAAACGACAGTAAAAAAATATTTTTATTCATGATGGATGTATAGATTAATAAAGTGTTACTTTAGGTAGTGCTAAACTCTTAAGGATTATATCTTGAAATGCAAACAATGAGCTGGAAGCCTAAAACAATCATGAGAAGACTACTGGTCAAAAAATAAAAAATTCCATGGTAATATACAGATTCAAATTTACATAAGAATTTATGATTTCAGGTATTTATTTTGTTGACTGGGATAGCTTTTAAAGGGCCAACAAAAAATTATATTATGTGAAATTTCAAGACCAAGCAAACAAAAACAAAGACTACAAAACTATTTTCAAGCTGTGCACACCCAGTGTGATGCAAGGTACTTCAAAAAATTCTTTGATGATGAAACCGCATCAGCAAGCCTGACAACGGCCGTGTGAATCACTTGCCGTTCGGACCACTCGCCATTTGCGGTGTTTATACGTCCGTGCAGAATGCTTTTTTATATTGTTTCAAAAATTTACGATATCTGTTCCTCCATGGAAAATTAATATTAAGCCCGACAACGGCCGGTGTTTCGCGATCAATATCGCTTCTTCAGGAGTCAATTGCAAAAGATCATGGAACAGATGCTGTTTAAAAACAGAGAAAAAAATGTGCATGAAAAGAAATATGATATCGTGAATATACTTAGCTTAAGGTGTCACAGCACGCAAACCTTTATCCCGGACGATACCGTCTCCACAGTTGATAAACTCCAGCAGGACAGAGTACTCTGAAAAAACCTACCCTTTAAAAAGCCCGCGATTTTGAGCACGTTGTGACGTAGGAACGTCATCCGAGAACCATTGCTATGGCAACACATCAACAACCAGCTGTGAATGAACGTGTAACGTTTCATTAAGGAAACAATAACCAAAATGCCCTATAATGAACAGGTAAATATACTTGAGATTAATTTAAAAATAGCTCTGTATTGCTTTTTATAGAAACACTTGATATTCTATTGCTGAGTTAAGTCCATTAGGTGCTGCTGTATCTAAGCGGTGTATCCAACGTTGTTCAGCGCGCAATAACTGAGTGTTGAAATCTCCCCCGCGCCAGCTAGGGGTCAATTGCTCCAGTACACAAGATTTTAAATCATCAAATTCATGATGATATTGAAGACAATGAGATGTCAGCGGGGCGGTCAACCTACCCGTGGTAATGCAAGACCGATGTTCTATGAGCCGAGTTTTAAGTGCTCGCTGGGTCTTCCCCACATACCAAAAATTACATGGGCATTGTATCAGATATATAAGTCCTGTGGAACGGCAATTTGTAAACTGTCTTAAAACCCAGGTAAAATCTATTTTCGAAAAGTACAGGGAAGATGTGTCAATCACCACATGACACACTGTGCAGGATCCACATGAGGTATGTGCGCCTATCTGAGCCATGGGTTGTGGAACACGTATATCAGAGTGAACTAATAAATCTTTGAAATTAGAATTTCTAGTAAATGCAAAACGTGGGATATCTTGAAACTCATTGTAAATCCGAAGTAAATGCCAGTTTTGAAAAATAATGCGTTTCATGACCGAGGTCATTGATGAAAATGGCAAAACGCAGGTGAGAACCTCTGTCAACTCTGTCTGTTGTGGTAAGAATAACCAATCCCGATTAGTGTACTTTGCACGTGTGTATGCGTGTTTAACACAACGTGGAGGATAACCTCTTTTCAAAAACCGATCTGTCAAAGATGCAGCCTGACAGCGGAATTCTTTTGAAGTAGTGCATAATCTCCTTAGCCTAAAAAATTGGCTCACTGGTAGATTCTCCTTTAAAAATCGCGGATGGGCGCTGGTGAAATGCAAAAAGGTATTAGATGCAATTTCTTTCCTGTAAATGGTGATCTCAAAACCTGTGGGTTTCTTCAAAATCTTAATGTCCAAAAAATTAATCACCTGAGAATTGGTCTCTGACGTAAAATGAAGATGGGAGTTGCACGTGTTAAGCCAACTCAAAAATGCCTGAAAATCAGAGGTCGAGCCAGTCCATAGTAGCAGCACGTCATCAATGTATCTCTTCCATGTTTTAATATATTGACCAAAGGGATTATTGTGGTATATCCATTTCTCTTCAAAAACAGCCATGTAGAGATTCGCCAAATCTGGAGCCATGGTTGCCCCCATGGCAGTGCCACGGGGGCATCTGTTCCATGATCTTTTGCAATTGACTCCTGAAGAAGCGATATTGATCGCGAAACACCGGCCGTTGTCGGGCTTAATATTAATTTTCCATGGAGGAACAGATATCGTAAATTTTTGAAACAATATAAAAAAGCATTCTGCACGGACGTATAAACACCGCAAATGACGAGTGGTCCGAACGGCAAATGATTCACATGGCCGTTGTCAGGCTTGCTGATGCGGTTTCATCATCAAAAATTTTTTTGAAGTACCTTGCATCACACTGGGTGTGCACAGCTTGAAAATAGTTTTGTAGTCTTTGTTTTTGTTTGCTTGGTTTACGGTGACAAGACTAGATTTGGTTCTTTTGTTTTTTGCATTGTCATAAATTTCAAGACCACACAGGCCCCTTCTTCATTCACTATAATCTTTTTTGTTGGTCCTTTAAGAAGGTATCGCCACTGCCAGTCTAAAGTTTTCTCTAGGACAAATACCCTTATCATCCAATCACCCATCCTGAAGCAGATATGTTCATAGAAGTATTTTATCTAGATACACCAGAATACAGATTATTGCATGACACAAATCATCTGGAAAAATTGCCCTTGCTGTAAAGAGCCAATAAGTTCTTTATGCACAAAACAAGTGACTTACTGAAAAGTCACACAATAAGAACATACGAAATTGCCATGCTGGGTCAGACCAAAGGTCCATCAAGCCCAGCATCCTGTTTCCAACAGAGGCCAAAACCAGGCCACAAGAACCTGGCAATTACCCAAACACTAAGAAGATCCCATGCTACTGATGCAATTAATAGCAGGAGCTCAGCTGGAATTTGTGCACTAACCAATATGTGACACTGCACATGATGCCAGCATATGCCCCAATAATGAATTCAAATACGTTTGCAGATCTAGCGCCCCCCCCCCCCCCCCCCCCCCCCCCCCCCCCCATCTCAACTACTTACCGTGCAGGCACCCCCTGGATAATGCTCTTTTATGTACGCTCTCACTGCAACATCCACTGCATTCCTCCAGGACTCTATTGCATTCTCAACTTCATAGGGCCTTGGATCACTAGCTTCCTTTCTCAAGTGATCAAATTTGAAAGCAATTTTGTTTTTTGGATCCAAATATTTTCCATTGCCCAGGTCTCCATGCTCTGTAATTAACACCTAGTAAGAGAGAGTGTTTTAAATTGCAAGCTCATCTTCCCTACAACTCTTTGGTATCAGACAATTTTATCAAAGATGCATAACATTTTGAGGAAGCTAAGCAACTGATGTTCCATGGTCTCTAATCAGCCTCCAAAAGCACAAATACAATTATTTTTAGCATGTATATTAAAGTTTTAAATAAAATCCCAGCAATACTCATCACATGAACTATCTCAGATGCAAGGGTGTAGATCAGGGGTGGCCAATCTATGACTCGGGAGCCACATGTGACTTTCATATGCAAAATGTGGTTCTTGCCCTCCTGGCCACATGGAACTGAGCAGCAATGCAGAGTACAGGAAGGGAGGGACTGGAGCAGAAAGCACACACAATTGAATAAAGCAGAGAAGAATCATTCTGCTCTAGCTCCTCTCCCCTCCTGACCTCCCAGTGATGCTGATTGCTGCAGAGGCAGAAGAGAGGGGCTGGAGCAGGGGTTCTCTGCTCATTTCTGCTCTATTCCCCTACTTCTGCAATCAGCAGCAGTGACGGACAGAAGGGGAAGGGAGGGAGTGAGGCTGAAGCCAACAGGACAGCAAAGAGTCAGCAACCTGCTCCAGATCTCAGCATCCTGTCCAACCCCCAGCCCACCTGCTGCCTAGAGCAGAGAGCTCCTCTTTGGGATGCAGTCTGAAAGGAAGGAGCTGGAGGACACAGCCCCAGGACCAGCAGCTCACTGTGCTTCCAAGGCTAGAGATTCAGCTGGAGGCCCAGAAGAGGAGAGAGAGCTCCAATCGGGCCAGAATAATTTGTGGCGAGGGAAAGAGGGGAGACTGTAGTTAATGAATACTTTGGGGCACAAGACATGAAATTAATGTTGGGGGAGGAGAAGGAACAGGATGAGAGAGAGACTGGTGTGGACAGGGTTTGGGGGGGGGGGGAATGAGAAAGACTGTGGTAGGACTGAGAACAGGATAGGATTGAGAGAACATAGCAGGGACAGGATGGACATATTGAGAGAGAGGTATAAATATTGTCACCTTCCCCCAACCCCTTATCTTTTGGAAACATGAGGCTCTTTGGTATTGTGCATTCCGATTTCTTGGCTCTTGGTGTGTGAAAGGTTGGCCACCCTTGCACTAGAAGATGTATTATGTTTTGTTTTTTTAAAACAGTCATTACATATTTCACATTCAATAGCACAGAATTGGCATGGCGACATCCAAATATACAGGACATTCTGGGGAGGTGAACTGTTTTTTCCTTTGAGGGGGGAGAGGGCAAACATAATTTGGAGTCTCCATTTAAATCCATCTCCTCAGATTTTGAGGGCAGTGTTAAGGCTGTAGTGCTGACATATTCCTGACTGATAGCCTAGAAAACAGCAGCTGAAGAGAGTAAACCTTGGAAAAACAGACTGTTACACACCTAATTCTTCTATTATTTTTGTTAGGTCTCTAATTTATACCAATGATGCAATCAAAATGCTAAAAAGCATCAGTATCCTTGCCTAACATATGCTGTGCTCCGTCACACGGTTCTCTTTCTTGTCAGTCTGGACATAGCCTGTGGAACTGCAATACTGGATATCAAGCAGATAAATTCAACAAGCACAAAAAAAAAAGCAATGAAAGAAAAGAAAAAAACAGTTTAACAATTTCTTGCCATGTTTCCCCAGACATTACTGGCTGGCATTTGCTATGGATCCATTATTCTCATCATGCTGTCTCTTTGGCTCTAAAATGCCATCATGTCTGCTACATGCATCCAGTGGCTTAGCCAGAATTGATTTTTTGGGTGGGCACAAGGTTAACATGGGTGGGCTGTAGGCATGCAGGTCTACTAGTTTTTTTTTACTGATAATGCCAAATTATGCAGCATAGCATTCACATCTACGCCTAAGTATGAGGTTTACTTAATGATACAAACATAATTCATGGTGATTTGTGGTACTTTAGCCTTCTTATTATTACGATTTTATACACGGCTCCTACCTGTCCATAAATTTTGAGAGCGCGGTTGTGTTGCTTATATTTAAATTGCTAACATCTCAAAATATAGATATATATTTTTACCTTTGTCTGATCTTTGTATTTTTCTAATCAGTTGGTCCTGGTCTCTTTTTCCCATTTTTTCCCTTATAGCTCATTTCCTAATTCCTTTTCAGTGTCTTTCTTCTATTACTGTCTTCTTCCCTTCCACATACACACACACACACATACACGCTTTCTCTCACAGACTCCCTCTCACACACTCAAGCTGTCACTCTCATATGCTCTCCCCCCCCCCCCCCCACAAGCTCACATTCAAGTTCTCACTTTCTCACCCCTCCCCAGGCTTATATTCTTATGCACACACAGACGCACATCCAGGCACCCATTCTCACCCACACACATAAACCCAGACTCCTATTCTCACCCACAAACCCATGCTCCCAGTCTCACCCACACATATTCAAGCTCCCATTCTCATCCATACATATACACATTTAAGGTACTATTCTCACCCACACATACACACATTCAACCACTCATTCTTATCCACATATTCAAGCTTCCATTCTCACCCACCCACACAAACCCAGGCTCTCATTCTCACCCATATATACACACATTCAAGCTCCCATTCTCACCCACCCACAAACCCAGGCTCCCATTCTCAACCACACATACACACATTCAAGCTCCCATTCACCCACATATTCAAGCTTCCATTCTCACCCACATACACACCCAGGCTCCAGTTTTCACCCACACACACTCCCATTCTCATCCACACATACACATTCAAGCACGTGCACAGCTTCCGCTTTCTCCCCCAGAGCAGGAAGATCAGCTGCCTCTCCTGCTGCCACCGGCCTCCTGCTATCTTCGGGCGTCGGGCCGTACTGCCTGCCGAACTTCCTGTCGGGGGGGGGGGGGGGGAGAGCGGAAGCGCAGCGCACAACGTCCGCTTCCTCCCTCCCCCCCCCAAGCAGGAAGATCGGCCCGACGCCCGAAGATAGCAGGAGGCCGGTGGCAGCAGGAGAGGCAGCTGATCTTGCTGCTTTGGGGGAGAAAGCGGAAGCTGTGCGCGGCGCTTCCGCTCCCCCAAACAGGAAGTTCAGCGGACCGTTTGGCCCGAAGATAGCAGGAGAACGGGTGGCAGCAGGAGAGGCAGCTGATCTTCCTGCATTGGGGGGAGGAAGCGGAAGCTGCGCGCGGCGCTTCCGCTCCCCCCCCCCCCCGAACAGGAAGACCGGTTGGCCATACGGCCGCAGCAGCGCTTCCCCATGTGTGCCGTGATGGCGCGCGAGGCGTGGGTTCTCTTGTTGGCTGTCGCGGGGTTGGGATCCCGCGACAGCCTTGCAGTTCCGGTGCCAGTTGGGTGGGCCTGGGTCTAAGTTGGGTGGGCAGGAATCAGAATTCACAATGAGAGCAGGAATCAGAATTCACAATGAGAGCATGGACTTAAGACTGGGACAGTCAGAATCAAAAATATGGGAATAAAATAGATGAAGGGGCTGGCCCGGTGACTCAGTGGCACAGTGATGTGGAAGGCCCCCAGTTCAATCAATGATTTGTCTTCCATTCCCCAGGTTGGTTAAGGATGCTGCAGAGACTGTTGCAGTCCCCAGGAATGAGTTGTGGTCATCGCTGATGGGCGACTTCTAATGGCCAAATTCAGGGCCCATGACTGCCAGACAGCCTTGGTGCATGGCTCCTGGCTGAGGACTGTCGTCGTAATGACCAGACATGTTGGTGTTGAAAAAGATTATAAAACAGGGAGAAAATCCCTAGGTAGCTGTGAATGAACTCTCAAAACATCATGATCCTAATATGGGTAATGGTGAAGCGTTATTTTTATTTCAACTTTATGCTCATTATCCACCAGAAGCCTGAATAGTTTGTACTGCCTTCAAACTGTTTTGGGAAGTCATGAAAACAATTAGTTTTGTAATTAATATGATGCAATTTGAGAGACCTTCCTACAGTTTAAAGTTTGAAAGTGCAGTTCAATCAGCTTCCGAGGAAGAAAATAACCCCAGAAAGCGAACACAATGCTGTTTATAGGATAGAAATCAAGGGGTTCAGCTTAACAAAATGAAATGAGACCATACCAATACATAAGACCTTTGCAGTGAATATTCAATTTGAAGTCACTACTACTTCATGGCCAATTTAACTGTACATAGCCTGCAAATAAAACAGCACTATGCACTGGAAATCCAAGAAAACAGTACAATCTCCAAAGAGGGCTTCTCGATAATATTATCAGATTAGATTTGTGTTAACAACTCAAAAGACGTGCTGTGCACCAAACCACTGCTTGTGCTCTTAACAGAGATTAAAGAAAAATGCCTTGGGGGTGCTGAGGATCTACTAATAAGGAGCAAATTGCAATACATTCTGATTTGAACAGAATGTTTTGCTCTGCAACTATTTTAATTTTGTGATGACTTCTTTTACATTAATTAAAACAAATGATTAGTGATTTTGTTTACTCAGGAATGAGGATGGGAACAGAACCAGATACCCTTCAGACAGAAAAGCTTAACTTAATTTGCAAATGCTAGTGGAGACAACCACATTTTGGGTAGACTTGTTAACTTAAGAGCCAAATGTTATAGGTAAAGACAATTTAAAATTATATATGTAAAAACATAGAAGAAACATGATGGCCCATCTAGTCTGCCTATCCATCCCATTTGTCTAAGCTTACAATGCCCACCACTGCCTCAGAGATCCCGTGTATTTATTCCATGTGTTCTTGAATTCAGATATTGTTTTTGTCTCCACCACCTCCATTGGGAGGCTGTTCATGAATCTACTACTCTGTAAAGAAATATTTCCTAAGATTACTCCTGAGTCTACTCCCTTTCACAGTCATCCCATGACCCCTTGTTCTAAAAACTCATTTCCATTGAAAGAGGCTTGCCTCCTGTGCATGGAAACCTTTAAGATATTTAAATGTCTCTATCATGACTTTCTTTCAGGGTGTACATGTTCAGATCTTTAAGTCTATCCCTGTATGCTTTAAAGCAAAGACCAATGATCATTTTAGTAGCCACCCTCTACTCCAATCGGTTTATTCCTTTTTAAAGGTGCGGTTTCCAGAACTGTATACAGAATTCCAAATGAGGAATCACCAGGGGCAATATAACCTCCCTTTTTCTGCTGACCTTTCCTCTGCCTATGCAGTCAAGCATCATTCTGGAATACTATCACTTTATCCAGCTGTTTGGCCACCTTAAGATCATCAGATACAGTCATTCCCAGATCCCACTTTTTTCAGGCTTAGAAGAATTTCTCCTCCAATACTGTACCTCTCCCTTGGGTTTTTGCATCCTAAATGCATTACTATTTTTTAGCATGAAATCTTAGCTGCTAGTCTCTAGATCATTCATTGACCTTTGCTAGATCCCTCATGCTTTCTACACCTTCTTGGCTTTCTGCAGTTTTTAGTATCAGCAGCAAAAAATAAACCTTTTCTGATAAACCTATGTCGTTCTCAAAAACATTGAAAAGACCGGACCCGGTACTGAACCCTGATGCATACTGCTAGTAACTCCTCCCCCCGCTCCAAAGTAAGGAGAAATTACTACTTATCTGATCATTTCCTTTCCTCTAGTAAGGGCAGTCAATCCCAAGGAGTAGGTTATGCACCTCTACCAGCAGATGGAGACTGACATCACTGCTATATTGTCCCCCCCTGACATCAGCCCTCCAAGTATTCTCTGGAAAAGCCAAACTGTGGACAAAACTGATTATACTAGATCAACAGCCAAAAATTCATGTTTCTCAACCAACAAGGAGGAACATATCTAGCAAACTAGGGGCTAGAGAAGCCACTTACCAGTATTCCACGAAGCGCAGGAACCATACTCTGCATAGCTTGCCAGAAGGCGACTAACCACAAGTTTAAACATCGGCAGCCGAAGGCAGGTCTGGGATTGACCTGTCCTTCCTAGAGGAAAAGAAGTTATCAGGTAAGTAGTAATTTCTCTTTCCTCAATATTTGGGCAGGACAATCCCAATGAGTGGGACATACCAAAGCTAATCTCGAAAATGGCAGGAGGCTAGTGGTCCAATTAATACCACTTGCGCAAACACTGCATCCTCCCTAGCCCTAAACATTCAAGCAGTAATGCTTGGAGAAGGTGTACAAAGATGATGTTGCTGCTCGGCAAATTGCAGCAGGCAACGAGGTTCCGCCCATTACACCGCCTGAACCCTCATGGAGTGCAATCTACAAAGGCTGCTGTATTAACCTTAACCCAGTGGGTGGTTACTGCCTGCGTCGCTGGAGCTCCCTGATTACCTCCACTATGGAGCACAAACAGGCGATCAGACTTCCTAACAGTTTGAGTCATCACCAAGTACCACAGTAAATGATGCTTGATGTCCAAGGAACGCAAGAGACTGCACCCAGCTTCATCTCTGTTTCTGTCCAAGGTGGGCAGGGAAATGGACTGATTCAAATGAAACTCCGAAACCACTTTTGGCAAAAAGGAGGGCACCGTCCAAAGTTGAACCACACCCAAAGTCATACGGAGAAAAGGTTCGTGGCATGAAAGAGCCTGCAGCTCGGAGACCAGACTTGCCAAACAGACTGCCAGAAAAACTGTCTTCAAGGTAAGCAGCCGCAAGGAAAGAGTATGCAGCAGTCGAAAAGTTGGACCTAGCAAGAACGCAAGGACCAAGTTAAGATCCCACAGAGCCACCCGAAGCTGCAACAGGGGACCAAGATGCTTAACTCCCTGTGTTTAAAAAAGGATTGGATAAGTTCTTGGAGAAGAAAGTCCATTACCTGCCATTAAGTTGACTTGGAAAATAGCCACTGCTATTACTAGCAACAGTAACATGGGATAGACAGTTTTTGGGAACTTCCCATGTTCTTATGGCCTGGATTGGCCACTGTTGGAGACAGGATGCTGAGTTTGATGGATCCTTGGTCTGACCCAGTATGACATGTTCTTATGTTCTTAAAAAACAGAACACATCCAGATGAGAAGTCAAAGGCCTTCCCCATTGACTCTCCCTCTATAACAAGCCAGGGCTGTAACTTCAACCTTCAAGGTGTTAAGGGCCAAACCCTTAAGCAAGCTGTCCTGAAAAACTCAAAAGATCAAATAAATATCCACCTTGAGCTTTTGAGCACCTTGCTCAGAACACCAGGCCTCAAAGACCCTAACACAGGCTAGAGAAGTAGAAAATGTCCAGGCCCGAAATAGTGGAAATTACAGCAGGCAAAGAACCCCACTTCAATAACAGAGCCCTTTCAATGGCCAAACCATAAGACAGAATCGATCTGGATCCTGACATAACACATCCATCTGAGACGGTAGCCTCAATAGTCCTTTCCTGAGCATCTCTCTATGCCTATCTCCTCCTGTAAGTTATTTACTTATACTTTGTTTCTCTCACTCACCACTATGGAAATTACTGTTACTGGGAACCTCCCTCCATGTCGCCCTAAGCTCTCCTTTCACCAGGAACTGGCAGCTATCCCAACTACTACCTTTCAAACTCTCCCTCCATTTTTCTATGTACTGCACTTTGCATTCTGACCTTTAATGCTCAATCAGAAAGAAAGTTTCAATCATATTTGACCTAATTTCTTCGCATGCTCCTGATGCAGTGCTTATCACTGAAACTTGGCTACATGATTATGACAATATCCTAAACGCTATCTGCCCTAATTAGCTACACTTACTTCTCCAAATCTCGCCCAAGTCGACAGAGGTGGTTTACTAGCTATCATTAAATCATCTCTTCTACCATGCAAAATATATTAAACCATCAAAGCCCATTTGAATTACTGCTTACCACGTCTGCCTTTAACCTCTGCACAGTTTACTGTCCCCCGGGATCTATTGCAGATGACCCTTCCAGCTTACTCAAAACCCTGGCAACCTTACCGGTTGACCGGTCCAAAATCATCGTAACAGGCAATTTCAATTTACATTATAACCTAGATCCAATCCCTCAACTGCTAACACACTTTTCAGAAGCATTTTCCGGCCTAGGATGGACCCAACTAATAGATTAACCGACACACAAATTAGGACACACACTTGATCTCGTACTATATAACACCTCCATTTCTTTGACTGCTTCTATTTCTCCTGTTCCTTGGTCAGATCCCTTTAGCATTAAACTGACAGGTTTCCATACTCCAAAACCCACTCACTTTCACCCTGATAAACTAATCTACAAAAGAAAACCGATTTGGCAACCACCTTTCAGTACAACTTGCTTTGCCACCCAAGCCTGACACTCAGACATAGATAGCAATTCATAAACTGGTCCAATGGTGTCCATCTATGACACTTTCGCCCCCAAAAAGCTTTGACAAACTTGCTCACTTGACCACACCCCCTGGTATACTACAGAATTATGCCACTTAAAGACGCCACCTTGAGCGGCAATGGCGCAAGAATCCTATCCCAGAATTAAAAAATTATACTTGTCTCAACCATTACAAAAAGCAAACACCAGTAAGAAAACATATCATGCAAAAAGAATTTCTGCCGCTAATGGTAATAGTTACGTTTTATTTAACCTCGTGAAATCCCTGATAACGATAAACGACCAATCGGATCACCTATCAAACTTTTTGCAACAACATTGCAAGCCATTTTAAAGATAAAATTTCAACTTTTTCATCAAAATTTAACCATTTACCAATCCCGCACATCACCCAAGCTTCCCCTTCCTATTCCTGGGCTGAATTCTCCATTTTGACAGATGCAACAATTCAAATCCTTTCAAAAATAAAAATCTCAAATAGTCCGTTCAACCCATGTCCCGGTAAATTACTTCGCGACATCCGTGAATCTTTAGCACCATCATTAACTCATTAATTCATCACTAACAACTGGAATCTTCCAACTTCACTCAAAAAAATCAATTCTCTCCATTTCCAAGAAAAAAACACCTGATGTTAACCTAAGTAACCACTGCCCTACAGCATCCCTCACAACCACTGCGAAATTAATCAAATCTGTCGTTCTACACCAACTAAATGAATACATCGAAGACAATATTTTACACCTGGGAGAGGAAAGAAACAAGCAGCCTTGCACAGCATGACCAAAATAGAATCCTCCTTCTGCATTCCCAAGGAGTCAGGTCCAGCCAATCTGAGGGTCTTCAAGGTCTGAGAGATCAAACCCAGCAACTCATCTTTCTAAAAGAAATGGAGAAGAGTTCTATAGGACTCCAAATTTGGGGGAATGTCCCCTTCCTCATCAGGAGAGCCATCTCCATCATCATCGGTATCATGATCCACCTGCATTCAAGCTCTGACAGACTGCGCTGCACCATGGCGCTTGATTGTGGAGGCAGGCGGAGGAGCACTTGGTACGCATGGAACTACCTTAGTAGGTACTGCTGACTCAGAAGACTGGCCTTGTAGAAATGTCTGCAATCCCTGGAAGAACTCTACCCAGGAAAAGGACGAGTCCATTCCAGGATCCATAGGCCCAAAACTGACATCCTGAGAGCTAGTGTTCCCTGAGGACTCAATTCGTGGAGCAAGCAAAGGAGGGGACACCCCTACCATGTCTCCCTCGGTTCCACTCTTCTCAGACCGAGGAAATGGACCGTCGACTGCAAAATCAGGAGACAGCACATCTCCCCGAGCATCCAGGCAGCAGTAACAGACAAAGAAAGCGCTGGCTAAATAGCCCTGATGTGGCATGTAGCATAATAGACCGACTTCTTTGCCGTGGATGCCATTGCTGTAAGTGTGAAGCCAGATAAAGGCTTGCACCTTGATTACCCACGCCCAAACTGGATGCCCAGGCGAGAATGGATGCACACACAGAAGTGCAGGTGTGTGCCAACGGCCCACGGCAAAAAACAAAACACGTGAAACTAGCCTGCGGCCTACCATGCGCCAAAAGGGAGAAGCCCGAGAGCAGGGCTAAACGACTGTTCAACCTGCCGTGCCTCACAGAACTCCCAGGACACTTGAGTGGGACAGCCAAATAGAGGAAACATCCTTCTCCTTTCTTCCTTTTTTTTTGTTTTTAATAAAAAAAACTCTTAACTGAGCTCAGCCCTTGATGGCTGAGCAGGAAGGGGTCCCAACTTTTTTTTTTTTTTGGGGGGGGGGGGGGGGGGGGGGGGTTAAAGCCTTCACCGCCGAGCCTCTCTTGGCCTGCAACTACTAATTTGAATTTAGGTCCATGCCAATCAAGGCTACTGGTCTGAGGGCACTTTACTGAGGGAAGGACCGCATGGTTTCACTTCAGGAGGCAAGTGGTGCTACACAGACATCTCGTCCAATATCTACTTTATTTTCTTTTTTATTCACAGGCACTCCCCTGAAGTGAAATGCATGTCTATCTGCTGGAGATGGAGAATACTGGCGGGCTGATGGGGCGAGACTATATAGCCGTGATGTCAGCTTTTGCTCTGTCTCCATCTGTTGGTAAAGATGCATAACCCACTCGTTGGGATCGACCTGCCTGAAAACTGAGGCAACTCCATTTACCACTACCCTTTGTTGCCTCCCACTCAGCCAATTTCTAATCCAGTCACTCTATGTTCCATACCAAGGGCACAATTTATAAGTGTCAAAGGCCTTACTGACATCCAAATAAACTACATCTACACTCTCCCTTGAGATTCAACTCTCTGGTGACCCAAACAAAGAAATTGATCATATTTCATAATACAATCACAGACAATTTCACAGCTGGTTTGTTCTGAATGGTTCCCTATAGTTATTTTTGAGAGAAACAGCATATATATCAAGTCTTCAAAGAATTAGAGTACATTTTTTTGAAACGTATAAAGAAAACATTTTAAACCTACCTGATCATCATATCCATCAATTTTCACTGGAGTAAACTGGTCCAAGTTGTACTGTGCAAATGCACTGAAAAGAACATTAAAAATCTTAAAGCAACTTTACCTTTAGCCAAGCTATTAAGGCTACATTAAACAGTTCAGCAATTAGCCTACTGCAAAATACTTTTTAAAAGGAATAAAGAAAAAATGATTAAAACAGAAAGGTAACTAAAAGCAGTACTTCAAACACATTCAGCTACCTCAACAGGGTTATATATTTTATAGCTATAAAAAGTGTTGCAATTGCACAATGGCTTGGACTCTTGCCTCCTTTATGAGGGCTGTGACTGCTCACTTCACAGGGCATAATGGATTTAAATCTCGATTCCCTTTAAGTGGATTCCAACTTTTATGAACTCAGTACAATTGGGGACTCAAATTGCAGACCGAGATTTGTGCGCATTCCATGCAATCTGGAAATCTTTCCCCTTTGCTTCCAGGAAACAGTTTCCTGTTACTTTTCTGTGATATAAGGAAGAGAGGAAAGACTAATTTTCTTAAAGGAAGACTGTGGTTTAGATTAAAGGCTGGGAAACTGTCAGAAGTATACATATGTAGTCATCAGCCCAAAGACCGACATTTGAAAGTGCAATAACTGCAAAAAGCTTTTGGTCTTCCAAAATGCTGAATGTGTGACTTTTATAAGTGGACATTGCTTCAAATCTTGGATATCAGAAACACCAGCTATCATATGGCAACTAACCTTTGCTGAATTGGGAAAAGTTTTCAATATCTTGCAAGAACAATGCTGGTATCTCATGGCAAGATTTCCACTGACTGATTTGGAAAAGTGTAAGTAACTAGGAGACAATTGCTGGCAGAACTCTGAACACTCACTCTCAAAAGAACTTATTTACCAACCAATTCACTTACACAGTACTAACTGAGGATAACTGCAGTAATAAGTTACTGTAATACCAGCACTAGTGAAAGACTATGTACATACAAATGCTACAATATCCAGTATAATAGTCTTTTCATCATTTGACACAGAGACCTGCATGAGAACACTTCAGGACATTTGGGAAGAGAGATGGCCACTGGCAAGTCCCAGTTTGTAAATGAGAAATTTCCATAAAGGGTGGGATTTGTAAATGTTTTCCTATTTTAAAACAGAGCTGATCACACAAAAAAAAAAAAAAAAAAAGAGTTACAAGTTTAGAGTAACAGAATACCAAATGTACCTTATTTGCAGAGATATGTTTGATTTTAAACAGAGTCACTGAGGTGTTGTGAATTATTGTTGTAGCCAGTAATAAGGTTTTTAACTCAAACTGGAGATCGCTGAAATTTGTCATAAACAAGTGTGATGTGTCTTGTCTCGTATTATGAAATATTTTGTTAGGAAGCTTTATTAAATCTGGGTGAATTATTTTTTGGATCTAACAGTGTGGTTACTTTTGTTGTATTTGATGTAGGGGGGAGCCTTGAGATAAACAATGGACATTTATTACGGTGGTCTTACACCAAATTAATTGAGGTGATGAGATTTGGGGGTGGATTTAAGACAATTCACCAGGGTTTATCCCCCTGTAGTTTACAGTATTAGTGTCCAATGAACCAGACCTACTTGATTGCACAGAGCTAGCTGGCCTCTGCACAGATATCTTCATCTTCACAGTGTTCCTGAAGCTGTAAAGTTGGTGTTTTTAGGCTCTTGGGGACATTCATCCACATCTGTAGCAGTCTTGCTCATGAGTGAGACAGAGACAAATGAGATTTTGTGGCCATCATTGTTTGCCATTCTTTAGCCACACATGAAACAGCCATGGAACCCAGGCTTGTCAGCCATGGCACCGCATTGAGAAAAAGAAAAAAAATAGCATTTTCTCTCTTTTTTTTTTTGTTTTGATTGGAAAAGAAGAGGAAAAGCAAGTTTGTTTACTGTAAACTGTGTTCTCCATAGACAGCAGAATAAATTAGCCATTACATGTGGGCAGAGTCATCCAACAGCGCCGAATGGACTTCTCTCTAAGCTTACAGAGCTTTTGCTCTGTTGGCATTACCTCGTGAGCCCCTCTCAGTCGAGCTAAGTACAGTTAACTACGTAGTCAACTCTTTAGGGAGGCGATTGCAAGTGCCCAGAGATTGAATAGTGTTTTCCGTTGATTGTTGCAGGAACCATTCATGTAGGCGAAATACTTTGCTAAGACAATCTGCTAATGTACTTGAAGCCACTGGAAGATAGGTTGCTTGCAAGGCAGCTTAATGTTTGCATGCTCATTCCCATATTTATTTGATTTATCTTCTGCTTTTTGGCACTTCAAAGTGATTAAATTCAGGTACTATAGTTATTTCCCTATTCCCAGGGGCCTTACAGGCCAAAGCAGTACCGTGCGCAGAGGCCAGTTTATGACTCACACGATTAGACGTGCGTCCATAATCCCCATTGTAAAACAGATAAAACACATCCAAAACGCACGTCCAATCAAGCATATAGCTAATAGCCTTATCTACATGTACTTTACATGTGATGAGCGCTATCAGCTAATCCCTGCAATGCAAAAGGTTTCTCACATGCCCAACGCATCCTTGCAATGTGGCAAATTTTATGCCAGCCCAGGGCTGGTTTAAAGATCTGCCACACGCAAGGGCTCATTATAAAAACCAAAATTTTTGCTTTCTGTGATCCCTCCTACTAGTATCGTCATGACACTAAGTAGAAGGGACCACAGAAAGTGAAATCATATAAAAAATTATTTCTGGGCCCCCAAAATACAGCCACAATATACACGGTCCAGGCCATGTATATTGTGGGTGTATATTGTACTGGTAGCAGGAGAAAACAGACGCTTGCATAGAGCGTCTATTTCCTAACCTGCACAGACGATAACCTTTCCTGGGCGCCTGATGCAGAGGAGGCGGGCAGGGATGCACAATTTGCCCGGTGCTTCCTTTTTACTGCGGCAGCTAATTTTAATATTAAATTGAGTGCCCGGGAGAGGTGGATCGGCGTGTGTTAGGACAGCGGGCTCTCAATCATGAGTGCCTGTTTTATGTGTGCCAATATTCCAGCAGCCTATATGTTTATATATGAAGCAACAGAGGGTAAAGTGATTTGCCTAAGGTCACAAGGAGTGGCAGTGGGATTTGTCAAATGGCTCATAGCCCGCTGCTCTAACTAAGCAGCTAGTCCTCCATATCAGACTAGAACCATGCCTCCTAACTTTTAGGAAAGGACTTAAGACTTGGTTATTCAAGCAAGCTTTCCCAGACACAATCTAATGACACAATCCAAGGACTCAATCCAAGGACTCCCCAAAACATTCAACCATTAACAATACCATTTGTACATAGTATTTAATTAATTTAATTTGTATTTTGTCTAACCAGTTATTCTTTCCTATCTCTTCCTTCTTCTCCAAGTTCTGTGACCCTTGTTAATTGTAACTGTTTCCTTCGATCACCACAGTTTTAGTTTGATGTATTTAATGCACCCCGTTTCATGTAAACCAGCAAGATATGTCCTCATGATTGCCGGTATATAAAAACCTTAAATAAATAAATAAATAAATAAATAAATATCTTTACCGCCTTCTCGTAGAGGATCCATATCACCGTGCCACCTTGTTTGCTGAAACAGAACATGGCTGCCTGGCTGTTGGTTTGAATGAGAATGCTCTTCCCCTGGAGATGTGTTGTCAAAAGCGTATCCGATTGCTCAGAGATAGATCTGAATCTATTAAATTGCTAAATCCCCTTGAGTTTGGAAGGAGCCTGTGTGGTCGCCCAATCCTTTTGTGGAGGCATTGTCACCAATGCTACTTTGTAAGGAAGCAAATTAAGTGGTGCCCTCTCTGAATATAAAGGATTGAAACTACTAGCAGAACTTCAGTTTCAGTTTCATTTCCTACATAGTAAATGGAAGAAAAAGACCAAATGGTCCATCCAGTCTGCCCAGCAAGTTTCTTATGGGAGGACCTGCTGCTCCATGCAGATTACCCCCATCTCTCTGTTAACAGTAGTAACTGCTGCTCTGTGCTGGTTATCCCCAAGCCTTATGTTAAGGGTAGTAATATTTACAATCAAAACCAAGTTAACTGTCAAAACCTAAGAAAATTAGTACTAGCAACATTTTTATGGTGTGCATAGCCTTCTTGATAATTCAGACAATGCTGCTTGAACATACTTTGCTTTTCCTGCAAGGCATCATTGAAATAAAGAGCTGAGTTAATTGATCCCATTGGGAATGGGCACCTCACTGTAGGAGTTGCATGTGAAAGCAGTTCAGTGGAACTACATTAATTGCTGCTGCTATGTCTCCCAGAATGACAATGTCCCTGCCTGTTGTCCGATTTGTGTTTAGCTTTCAATATACCAGGGTTCTGAGTGTGCATTCGCCCAGTCTGACAGGAGGAAGGTTTTTCTGGCAGGAAATCTATGAATTTTATCCTCTGGATGGGAACTATACATTTTTTTTAAATTTACCAGGAAGCCTAATGACTGTAGGAATTGAAATGATTTCTGCAGAGAGGTGAGAACACCTTCCTAAGAATTTGCCGTCACTAACCAATCGTCTAGGAAAGGGAAGACCTAGATGCTGTGATGACAAAAGTGTGCTGCTACTACAGGTGAAGTCCCTCGGTGCTGCTGATAGTCTAAAGGGGTGTACTTTTACTCCTGGGGGAATTCTGCGCTATTGCGGAATGCAGAATTTGCGCAGAATTCCCCCTTCCCGCAGGTTTCCTCTCTTGTTGCCCTTCCCGCAGATTTCCACTGTCACTTCGCCGATTTTCTCCCTCACCGGAAGAGGATTAAAAACCGGAAGCGCATGGACAGCGGCCATTGCAGCACGGCAGAAAATAGCAGAGGAGACCCTGGCATGCCACAAACGGCACACCCAGGCCTTCATCTTTGCCACGAAAGGAGTGCGTCCCACGGCATGCCGGTGAGAGAGAATGTGTGTGTGAGAGAGAGGGGAGGGTGACAGAGCATGTTTGGTAAGAGGGGGGTGGGGAGGGTGAGAGAGCAGGAGGGTGTGAGAGAGCATGGGAGGCAAGAGGGTGGGTGGGGGATGCTTGAGTGTGGGTTTCAGAGAGAGGGAGCCTATATGAGGAGATTGTGAAGGAGTGTGTATGTGAGAGAGATTGGGAGCTCATGTGTATGAAAAAGGGATTGTGTGTATGTGAGGGTGCTGGCCTGTGTGAAGGGATTGTATATGTGAGGGAGCCTGATTGAGGGAGTGTGTATATGTATTAGAGAGAGCCTGTGTGTGTGAGAGAGGGTGGGACAGAGGGAGCCTGTTTGAGAGGCAGTACTGAGAACAGGGTCAAAGTCTGGGACTGGCAATAGAGTGGATGGGGTTGAGCCTAGAGGTAAAGGGGAGAGATATTGGCAGGTGGAAGAGCTGGAGCCTGAGAGGGCAAACTGGCCAGGGGACTAGGGAGAGCGAGTGGAAGGGACACTTACAGTGAATTTCTAGGAAAATTCTGCTCAAAATATTTAAAAATTGTGCAACTGTAAGTAACAACTTTTTTCTGTAATAATTTAACATGTAATTACTTAAAGACTGTCTTGTAAATTGTGTTATTTTGACCAATATAAAAAGTTTGCAGAATTTTCAGTTTTTGTGCGAACTCTCCCGGAGTATACTTTGTACTGATAACTAGAGGAGTCTACTACAAAGCATAGATAAAGCCAATTGGAGTGATAGCAAATGTTGCTTACCTGTAACAGGTGTTTTCACAGGACAGCAGGATGTTAATCCTCACATATGGGCGACATCACAAGATGAAGGACAATCACGGAACACTTCTTTCAAAGTTTCGAGAACTTTGACTGACCCCTACTGGGCATGCCCAGCATGGCACTAACCCTGCAGCTTGCTGATAGCAAAAGGATATGCAGTCCGCCAACCAGGAGGAGAGAGTCTATTTACCCACAGGCTGCCCCAATTTGATAGGATGGAAAGAGAAAAACAATTGAATGCTTTTCCTGTGGGCAGCTGTACGGTCTAGGTAGAACACTAGAGCCCGTTTGCAGTCAAGGGTATGCAGAGCCTGCTCTCCTGGACTGGAATGGGGCCTGGGAAAAAAGATAGGTAGTATAATGGATTGACTGAGATGAAACTCCGAAACTACCTTAAGTAAGAATTTAGGGTGAGTGCGGAGTACTGCCGGTCCTGCAGAGTTTTAGTGAAAGGTGGATAGGTAATTAGAGCCTGTAATTCACTAACTCTGCGAGCCGAAGTGATTGCCAAAAGGAAAATCACTTTCCATGTGAGATATCGAAGGTCACAGGATTGGAGAGGCTCGAATGGTGGTTTCATGAGCCGAACCAGAACCAGGTTGAGGTCCCAAGAAGGGGCTGGAGGACGCAGAGGAGGCTTGAGGTGAAGCAAGCCTTTCAAAAAAACATGTTACAAGGGGTTGTACTGATATGGGAACATCAGACACCTTTATGGAAGGCGGCTACCGCACTGACATGCATCCTGATGGAGGAAATTTTCAGACCTGACTGACAAGTGCCAGAGATAGTCCAGAAACTTCGTGATTGGACAGGTAAAGGGGTCAAGGGACTGAGAAGAGCACCATGACGTAAACCTGTTCCATTTGTAAGAGTAAGATTTTCTCGTGGAAGGCTTCTGTGAAGCAATCAGGACACGGGAAACTGGTTCAGAAAGGTCAAGTGGCTGAAGGATTAACCTCTCAACATCCATGCAGTCAGGGACAAGGCTTGAAGATTGGGGTGGCATAGGCACCCACCGTTTTGAGTGACTAGAAGCAGGTCCTTTCCCAAGGGAATGTGCCTGCGAATGGAGAGATCCTGAAGTATTGGAAACCACACTTGGCGTGGCCAATTTGGTGCTATCAGGATCATGGGTCCTTTGTCCTGACATAACTTCAGGAGAGTCTTCGAGAGAAGTGGAAGTGGAGGAAATGCATATAGGAGACCGGTTGCCCATGATAGGGAGAACGCATCTCTTGGTTGATAATGTTGGCTGCGAGTGAGAGAGCAGAAGTTGTCTACTTTGCGATTTTGAGGTGACGCAAAGAGGTCTATTTGAGGATGACCACATTATTAGAAGATCGAGTTCGCTACTGAGGGGTTGAGAGACCACTTGTGCGGTTGAAAGGTGCAACTCAGCTTGTCTGCCAACACATTGTCCACTCCCGGCAAGTAGGTGGCCCTAAGGTACATCCAATAGGAGAGGGCCGCCGCCCATATCTGCGCAGCTTCCCGACACAGAAGGTAGGAGCCCGTCTCTCCCTGTTTGTTGATGTATCACATGGCCACCTGGCAGTCCGTCTGGATTAGGATGACTTGATTGGAGAGGCAATCCTGAAATACCCTGAGAGCATATCGGATTGCTCGCAGCTCCAGGAAATTTATTTGGTGTTTGGCTTCCTCTAGAGACCAAGATCCTTGTGTCTGCAGATCGGCCACGTGGGCTCCCCAGCCGAGGTTGGAAGCATCGGTGGTGAGAGTTATTTGAGGGTCTGGAGCCTGGAAGAGCAAGCCCTGGGGGAGACTGACCTGATTTCTCCACCAGGCGAGAGAGCCTGATTGAGTGAGTCTGTTAACATGGACAGCGGTCAACAAGGGCTGAATGGATTGAGTCCATTGTGACCTTAGAGTCCACTGCATGACTCATGGCCAAGCGGGCCATTGGGGTGACCTGAACTGAGGACACCATGTATCCCAGGAGGATGAGAAAGTGGTGTGCAGTCGTGGAGTGCTGAGACTGCAGCTGGTGTGCAAGAGACACGAGAGTGAGATCTCGCTGTTGAGGCAGAAAAGCCTTTGCCTGCAAGGTGTCCAAGTCTGCCCCAATGAACAATAAGGTTTGTTGTAGTTGACGAGAAATCCGAGTGAAGTTACAGTATGTAAAGTAAGATGTAGGGATGACAGAACAGCTTGCTGAATGGCAGCCCTGATTAACCAATCGTCTAGATAGGGGTAGACGTGAACATCTTGAGTCCTGAGGAAGGCTGCAACTACGATGAGGCATTTTGTGAATACTCGTGGTGCAGACATAAGGCTGAATGGAAGCACTCTGTACTGATAGTGCTTGGGGCCTACTAGAAACCTCAGGTATTTGTGATGAGATGAATTATCGCGATATGAGTGTATGCATCCTGGAGGTCTAGAGCGCAGAGCCAGTCTCCTCTTTGTAGAAGAGGAAGAAGAGAGCCCAAGGTTACCATTTTGAACTTCTCTCGCTGGAGGTACTTGTTGAGGGCACATAGATCCAGAACTGGACGAAAGCCTCCCGATTTTTGGGGGATTAGAATGTACCGGGAATAGAACCCTAGGCCTTTCTGGGAATAGGGCACTGGTTCTATTGCCTTGGACTGGAGAAGGAGGGAGACTACCTGTTCCAGAAGGATGGAGTGACTGGATATTCTCCACATAGGTAGAGGTGGGGAGTCCGGTGGAATGGAGAAAAAGTTCAGACGATAACCTTGAGCAATTATCACTAGGACCCACTGGTCTGAGGTGACTTTGGTGCCACCTGTTGTTGAAATGGCACAATCGACCTCCCACTGGAATGTGGGGCAATGGTAGCTGGCTGCTGCTCTCTATGCAGGAGTCAAAAACCGGAAGCAGTGCCTGGCTGAGGAGCTGCTTGCTGTTTTTGTTTTCGTGTCTGACGAGACTGGGTTTTTTGAAACGGTCTCGTAGAACGGGTTCTAGTTGGTGGCGGGTAAGATTTTCTTCGGGCGGAAGAATGACTTCTTAGAGTCCTTTCGGAAGGGCTGTTTTGAAGAGTACTCAGAAGCCATTAGAGAGAGCTGTCTTAGGGTTTCATGATGGTCCTTGAGTTCCGCCACTGTCTGTTGAATCTGCTCACCAAACAGATTATTTCCTACACAGGGCAGGTCGGATAATCTGTCTTGTACTTCAGGTTGAAGGTCAGAAGACTTGAGTCAGACCCATCGTCTTGCCGAGATAGCAGCTGCAGGTATCCTAGTAGCAGTGTCAAAGATATCGTAATATGATCTGATCTCATGCTTGCCTGCCTCAAAACCCTTGTTTACTAGGGTTTGGCGTTGCTCTTGAAATTGCTGAGGCAGGGAGTCTGTTAAGTCTTGTATCTGCTTAAATAAGACCCTATTATATTGGGTCATATAGAACTGATAAGAGGCAATTCTGGAAAGAAGCATTGATCCCTGGAAGAAATGGCGATCAATGGCATCTAGAAATTTCTGTTCCTTGCCTGGGGGAAAGGAAGTGTGAGGTTTTGATCTCCTTGCTCTTTTCTGGGCAGATTAAACAACCACAGATTGGTGATCCAATTGAGGTTTGCAAAAAGCCTGGAGCTGACTGAACAAGATAGGTGGTGTCAGATTTCCTCTGGACTGGAGCCACAGAGCCAGGATGTTCCCAGTTCTTTTTGAGCAGATCCAGAAGAACCTGGTGGATAGGGATGGAGGTTATTTCCTTGGGAGCATCCAGGAATTGTAACAGCTCCATCATTTGATGCCTATCATCTTGTTCAGTCTGTAATTGGAAGGGAACCAATTCAGACATCTCCTTCACAAAATTTATAAAGGAAAGGTCCTCTGGAGGAGAACACTTTCTGCTTTCAGTAGATGAAGGTGGTGAAGGCAAATCATCGGCATCTGGTGAAGAATCATCAGTCCAGGTGTCGTAGGGATTAGCACCTGCTCCTCTAGTAACTAGAGGAGGATGGGGCGGTGGGATTCCCGAAGGTCCTGGTCGAGGCTCCGAAGGACTCGAAGGAATAACGGGAGGCACTGATGAAGGCATCGAAGGCACCGGTGCAGGCATCGATGGATGGCTCGATTGTGCCGGACGC
Organism: Rhinatrema bivittatum; assembly: GCF_901001135.1. Lineage (NCBI taxonomy): Eukaryota > Metazoa > Chordata > Amphibia > Gymnophiona > Rhinatrematidae > Rhinatrema > Rhinatrema bivittatum. The sequence continues at coordinate 89,344,378 of NC_042623.1, forward strand.
AGGCACTGATGGGTGGATTGGTGGCATCGGACGTATCGGCATCGACGGCTGAGGCAGAACTCCCGATAGAGAGATGCGGAACGGTGTTTCTCCTCCCAATGACAAAGCAAGCGGGGAGGGTACCGGAGCCATCGGTGACCCGGGGTCCATCGGTGGAAAAGCGGCCATAAGCGCTTCCATCCTCGAGAGCAGCAGGGCCAATGCTGCTGGAATCAGGTCAGTGGTCTGTTCCGCAATCTGTACCGGAGAAACCTGGAGTCGATGCATCGCCTTGTTGATGGCCTCCTGAACCATCCGGTCCAGTTCTTCTTGGAGACCTGGAGCAAGCAGCCCTGGCTCCGGAACAGAAGAAGGAGGCAGAGGGATAGCCGGAGGGACTACCGTTAAAGGCGGAGTCGCGGCTCCTGATACCCTGTTGGGTGAGGGTTGCCTCAGTGACCCGGTCACTGAAAAGGTCGGTGACTTGGACGATGGAGAGGTCGATGATTTCGCTCCCTCGATGCAGGTGGCCATGTTTATCTCTACGATCCCCTCGGTCCCAAGAGGGAGTAGAGGGTGTCAAAGGCTGAGAAGTCATTGATGCCAGACGGTCACCAGCCGGAGGTCAATGCTGGCGCAAAGTTGACTGTGCCGGTTCTGACTACATCGATGCAATAGACGACGTTGGGGTTTGAGCATGGAAGAGAAGTTTCATCTTCTCCATTCTAGCCTTGCGACCTTTTGGTGTCATAAGAGCACATTTGGTGCAGGTTAGGACATCGTGCTCACATCCGAGACACATTACACATACTTTGTGAGGGTCTGTGATGGACATGGTGCGATTACAGTCCGGGCACCGGCGGAACCCCGATGCCATGGCCATGAAAAAATTGAGCTGCGGTATGGTCGACGGCCAGTAGGCCGCGAGGGCCTAACTCGACGGTAATAGACTGAAAATGGGTAAAAAACTTACCCGAGTACCGCAGCTTGAAAAAGTTGAAGGAGGGACCCCTGTGGGGTAAATTAGATTTTAGTAATTCCGTGAGGAAAATTCCTGTCAGGAATCTCTGCAAAGCTCCTTAACCGTGTGGCTACTGCTGCGCGGAAAAAAGAAGACTGAAGGGGGACCCCTGCTGGCTGCAGGGTTAGTGCCATACTGGGCATGCCCAGTAGGGGCCACTCAAAGTTCTGGAAACTTTGACAGAAGTGTTCCTTGATTGGGCTCCATCCTGTGATGTCACCCATATGTGAGGACTACCATCCTGCTTGTCCTGTGAGAAAAATTGGTACATGAATATAAGTATATCAAAATTCATGGGAACATTGATTCCCCCTGCCAGATAAAGGGTAGTTCCATTTGAATTTCTCCTGTAACAGATTCTTGTTCAGGTTTTTCTTAAACCTATTTTATTTATTTAGGTTCTTTTAATATACCGATGCTCAAGACAGGTCTTATCGTACCGGTTTACAATAAACTAGGGGGTACACCAGTTAACATAGAAAGCGAAAGTTACATTACAACAGGGAATGTAGAACAAGGTCGTTAGAAGAAAAAAGGGATAGATTAACACTTTCTAACTAGAAAGCAGTGCATGTAAGCAGAGAGCAATAGCTTACATGGTAAGATTATGTACAGTTTACATAGTGAGTCTGTTTAACAAGTTATATGAGAGAGCAGTTCTAGCCTAACACATCCTTTGTGAGGCGGAAAGGAGGACGCAACAGAGGGGTGTTGGTCCGTGTGGGATACCATAATGCTTCTTCATGGATATGCTTGGGCGAACAGCCATGTTTTCAGTTTTTTTCTGAATGTGGGATGACAATGTTCTTGGCGTAAATCTGGCGGGAGGGAATTCCAGTGATGCGGTCCAGCGGTTGATAGCGCTCGTTTTTCAATGGAGTTGTGTATGACGGATTTGCTAGGGGGAACCTTGAGGGTGCCTCTGTATGCAGATCTGGTTGGTCTTACTGATGAGTGTAGTTCGAGGGATATGGTAAGTTGGAGAGAGGATTGCTGGAATATGGTTTTGTGAATGATGGCGGGTGTCTTGAAGAGAATTCTGTAGTGGATGGGTAGCCAGTGTAGTATTTTTAGAATCGGTGTGATGTGGTCCATACGGCGAGAGTTTGTGAGGATCCTGGCTGCAGCATTTTGCAGCATCTGAAGAGGTTTGGTAGAAGAGGCGGGGAGAACAAGCAGAAGAGCATTGCAATAATCGATCTTTGAGAATAGTATGGCTTGCAGGACAGAGCGGTAGTCATGGAAGTGTAGGAGGGGTCTTAACTGTTTTAGGACCTGTAGTTTATAAAAGCCTTCTTTAGTGGTGGTGTTAATGAATTTTTTTAAGGTTCATTCTGGCGTCTAGGGTGGCTCCAAGGTGTCTCACTTGTTTTACTAATGGTATTTTTGTGGTGTTGGCTAGTGGGTTATTATCATTGGGGGAGATGACCAGCAGTTCGGTTTTGGACGTATTGAGAACCAGGCAGAGGCTCGTGAGAAGGAGATTGATGGCGTGAAGGCAGCTGTTCCAATAGTTTAGAGTGTCTGAGATGGGATCCTTGATGGGGATTAGGATCTGCACGTCGTCCGCATAAATAAAGTAGGTGAGGTTGAGGTTGAGTAGTTGGCATAGGGGGAGAAGATAAATGTTGAATAGGGTCGGGGAGAGCGAGGAACCCTGTGGAACTCCTTGCTTGGATGCTACGGGGGGGGGGGGTGACTCTTTGTTGATTATTTTTACTTTGTAACACCTGTCGCTTAGAAAGGATTTTAACCAGAGGAGAGCAGAGCCTGAGATGCCTATTTCCATCAGACGGTTGATGAGGATTGTGTGGTTAACTGTGTCGAACGCTGCAGAGATGTCTAGCAGAGCTAGCAGGTAGGATTGACCTTTGTTGAGGCCCATCAGGATGTCAGTTAATGAGAGTAGGAGAGATTCTGTGTTTCCTGAATCCGAATTGTGATAGTATAGAATGTCGTGGGAGTCTAGGTAGTCTGTGAGTCGAGTGTTGACCGGTTTTTCCATTAGCTTGGCTATGAAAGGTAGGTTGGCAATGGGGTTGGATGGGTCCAAGTTAGGTTTTTTTGTAAAGGTTTCAGAGAGGCTGTTTTTAAAGCTCCGGGACTGTTCCGTGAGTGAGGGAACAGTTTATGATGTTGGCCAGAGGTTTGGCGATGGTGTTTGGGATTGTAAGAAGAAGGAGTTTGGTTGGAATTTGGTCTATTGGGTGCGATGAGGGCTTCATTTTCTTGATGATAGATTCGATTTCCAGGGATGATGTAAGATCAAAAGATTCTAGAGACTGTTTGTGTATCGTAGGGGAGTGGTTTTGACTCGGTGGAGGCTGGGTGTTTGGAGTAGAGTTGGAAGATGTCAGCGGAATAAGTAAATTTTTGATTTTGTTGAAGAAAACTGCCAGCTCGGTGAATTTGTTTTGTGCCTCTTCTTCAGGGATGATTGGAGGAATAGGGGTGGTGAGAGCTGCAACATATGAGAATAGTGTTTTTGGGTTGTATAGGAATCCGTGTATTTTTTTGGCGTAGAAATCCCTTTTGGTACGAAGAATGGTGGCCCTATAATAGATCATTGCGGTTTTGTAGGAGGTCAGTGTGGTAGTGGAGGGATCCTTCCGCCAGCGTTGTTCTTTATGTTGTAGGTCTTGTTTGAGTTTTCTTAATTCTGTAGAGAACCAGGTTTTTTTGTTAGTGCGGGCAGGATTGATATCTTTGGATGTCAAGGGGCATATTTTATCAGCTACTGAGCGGGTGATAGTTAGCCAAGAGTTCATGGCAGAGTCCGCATTTGAGAGGTCCAAGTTAGTTAGGTCCTTGGTGAGAGTGTTGCTGAGGGCTTCCATGGAACATGGTTTTCTGAATTGGATCGAGGATTTAGGGATGTTGGTGGTCGGTTTTTTCTTTATGGATAGTTCAGTTTCAATCATCAAGTGATCTGACCAAGGAATGGGGTACAAGGAGGAGGAGAAGTGGGCGAGATCGGATCGTTTGTGAATATTAAGTCTAACGTGTGTCCTGCTTTGTGCGTGGGTTTGTTAATAAATTTGTTTGAAACCCATGGCCAGGAAGGAAGAAAGGAGGGCTTCGCAATTGGTGGAGGGAGAAGGGGAGTAAACATGAATGTTGAAGTCTCCTAGCAGGATAGCTGGTGCATTAGTATTGATGTGTTTAGCTACAATTTCTATGAGAGGCAATGGGTCGGATTCTAGGAGCCCAGGCGGGGCGTAGATAAGACAGATTTGGAGCTGGGTGGATTTGAATAGTCCGATTTCAAGTTTGGTCGAAGTTTTAATTGCGTGCTGGGCTAGTCTCAGTTCTTTTTTTGCGGCTAGCAGTAATCCTCCCCCTCTTTTTTTTAGTTCTGGAGATAGAGAAAAAGTCATATAGTTGTGTCGGTAATTGGTTGATTAGGGGTGTATCCGTGTTTTTCAACCAGGTTTCAGTGATTGCGCACAGGTCCGGTTGGGTGTCCAGGAAGTAGTCGTTGAGCAAGTGAGATTTTTTTTTTGACAGGGATTGGGAGTTGAGGAGGGTTAGAGTGATTAGAGATAGACCTAGGAATTGGGTTAGTGGGGAAATCATGATGGGAATCAATGATCTCTTAGATCTTTGTAGACTGAATATGGGTGAATTAACTCTGTTGAGGGATGAGTGTGGGATAATAGGGATAGGGAAGGTTTGTGTCATGTTGATTATTGTAAGAGTTGGGATGATAGTTTGAGCCTGCTGGGAGAGGAGTGGTTAATGGAGGCTAGCAGAGCTGGATGGTTGCTGTGCGAGAAATAGGTGCTGGGAGGTAGGTTGGTGGTGGTAGAGGTGAGAGGAAGGATTGTCGATCATATGAATTGGGTAGGCTTCCGTCACACTAATTGTTAGGTGGCGTGGTGTTGTCTCCAAAGGCAGAGAGAGCCAGTGGAAAGGTGGATTGCGGTTTCTCTCTTCTCCCTTCTCTCAGAGGCTGCATGAAGGGGCGCACAAAGGGGCCTGCCCCTTTGACGCGCTCCTTCGGCACGCAGCGCCTGTAGGGCTTTTTTTTTTTTTTTAAACCCCTCTCCGAGTTGCGATTGGCTGGCCTGGCTGCAGGGGGACCGCAGGGCTGAGTGGAGGGACGGTGCGGCCGACTTGCCTCGTGGTCGGCGTCCTAGACTCGCCGTGGGCAAGGGGGAATCAAAGGATAGGATAGGTCTCAATCTGATTTTCTTGGGGATACGGAAGAAGCAAGGAGTAGAACCTTTGGCCATATTGATGAATGGAAGTTCTTTAGCATAATTTAAGTACCTGTTAATTTTCTTTGAGTCCTGGCAAACCGGTCCAGACGTGTGTAATGTCCTTCCATAAGCAGATAGAGACAGAAAAACCTCTTTTCTGATGTCATCTCCTCTATATAACTTGGTGTAGCAGAACAGGATGTCAATAGAATTACTCAGCAAACGACTGATAGGCTTAGCACACCCATCCCCCCCAACCAAACTTTCAAATGACATGAAGGAAAAAACCCCAAAATAAAGCAGGAGTTGCTTATCTGTAACAGGTGTTCTCCAAGGACAGCAGGATGTTAGTCCTCACACATGGGTGACATCAGATGGAGCCTGGCATGGAAAACTTTGACAGACATACTGAGCATGCCACTAATCAAGCATCCACGCAGGGTCCCTCTTCAATCTTTTTCCGCGAAGCTAAAGCTTCGCAGTTCTGGAGCTCGTGTTTTTTCTGTGGAAATTCACTTTCTCTTCCTTCCAGTGCTGCATCTAGTCCTTTCTCTTCCTTCCAGTGCTGCATCTAGTCCCTCTGTGTTCATCTTGCTCCATCGTATAGTTCTTCCTGTTCTCTCCCCTTTGGAGCCTGAGTTTGGTTATCCTTTCACCTCTTCTGCAGGATGCTCTTATTACTCTATAGTAATTTTCAATTATCCTGTTATCCCTTTATTCTTTTTTCATACTACTACCTTGTTTTGGCCTGGTCTGTCAGATCTCAAGGAAAGGAAATTAACAGGAACTTAAATTTCACCTTCCTTATTGTTCTGCAGACCAGTCCAGATGTGTGGGATGTGCCCAAGCAGTGACTACTGCAGGCAGGATGAAGCTAGGAAGAACCTCCAAGATCCTGGCCCCAAAGGCTGCATCTTTGGCCTTCCAGTTCAATTATAAAGCTTAACAAAGATATGTAATGAAGACCATGTTGCTGCCTTGCAGAATTCCTGCAGACCCCCCCTATTTGTACTCCACCCAGAAACAGGCTTGCGCTCTCAGAGTGCGCACACTTAATCTTCTGGTACCTTTCTACTTCCCGATGATCGCCTCTGATCCAGCTTGATACTGATGCTTTTCAAGACTGCATACTACTTGCACAGACATCCAAACAGCACAAACAATCATACCTCCATACCAATATCTATATATGTATTTATTTTTCTGGCTCAGATACAACTGACACTACTTTAGGAAAAAAGGAAAGTACTGTATGTATCATTTTTGGAAAACACTGAATAGGGATCCCTACACAACTATGCCTGACGTTCCAAAATCTCTCATTGAACTGATGGCTGCTAGGAACTCTGTTCCCAATACTAAATTCCTTCCTTCGGGACTCCAAGGGGTGCCCAAATGGGGCACTAAATACTAAATTCAGGTTCTACGCTGGCATTACCTCTGAAAACACACATTTGGAGGAACTGACAAAGAACCCTTCGCGACCTGCCCCTCTAACCGGTCAACGCTGCCCCTAGTTCTCAGTGTGTTAAAGGCTAATCCCTTGACCAGGCTCTTTCCAGAACTGCAGTATCTATGAGGTCTGCACCTTGTGAGTGAAAATCTTTGGCCCGGCACACGCCTTAAACACAGGCTATTAACACCAACACTGCAGGTAATCCCTTACTCAGGATGCTCTGGCTGCCTGCAGCTTTAACTGCATTCGCAACTTGCAGGTAAGAGACTTCCTCTACTTGTGTGATGAAATGCGCTCCTAAATACATTAGGGAGAACAAAGACTGTGAAAGACTTTTCTCTGTTCACTATTCATCCTATAACTCCAGTAACTGCTGGCCTCAATGAGCAGCTTGCTGCACTCTCCCAATGATTTGGCTCTGATCAGCCAGGTTTCCAGATAGAAGTGGATGAAAACTCCCTCTCTGCAGAGGAAGGCTGCTGCTATCATCATCATTTTGGTAAAGATTCACAGCGTCATGGTCAGTCCAACTCACATGGCCCTGAATTGGTAATACTTGTCCAATACCATGAAGAACTTCTGATGTCCCTTTCTGATGGGGTTTTGCAGACAGACCTCTGACAAGTCCAGATGTGAGAAATACTTCCTTCCGTACTGTCATTACCAATTTTAAAATTTCCATTCATAAATGGGATACCCACAGTGTCTTGCTGATGTGCTTCAGATCCAGCCCTAGCCAAAAGATAACTTCCTTCTTTAGGGCATCAACATAACTGGAGTAATGTCCCTTTCCTATTTCTGCTTCTGGGACCAGTACTATTGTTACCTCTACACTATGGCTTCCAACTGGAACTGTCGATCCTGTGTTGCCAAATTGGCAAGCCTCTGTGGCTAATCTACACAGGGACCTGGAATACGGGCGGCCCATTCAAGTGTATAACCATGCCCACTTGTCTCTGGGCCCCCTTTGTCTTCTGCAATGTGGATCCACTCCTTACAGAAAACTCCCAGATTGTCCCCCACCTATGGGACAGAGGAGTAGACCCTCCGATGTTTTGTTTGGTGCTTCTAGGTACAAAGGGAGGCCAAGAATTCTCATTTCGGATCACATATGTTCCCTTGAAACTGCTGCATTCCTGTTGATGGCCTGACCTGTGTATTAAATGGTCTACCTGGTCTATACTGCCTGGCTGTGGATTCTTCTTAGTGCATTCCTGGATCTGTCTTCAGGTATTCTCTGGGATCTGACTCCCCCCAATTTCTTGCCAGCTTCTCCAATTCTCTCTGAAGTGCAGGCACTCACTGAAGGGCAACCTACTCAGGCGGGCTTTGAAAACAGAGTCTGCTGGCCTCCACCACAAAAATCTTCATGCCATCATTACCATCGCTACCTGTTTAGTGGATGCCCTACTCAATTCATTCTGAGTGCCAGCCAAAAATGCCACCCCAGATTCACCTCTGGCCATGACTTAGTCCAGGGAGCTCTGATTTTCTGACCCCGACTGCCAGCTCTAGGCCCCACACTCTGCAGATCACTGCCTGCAATCTTCTCCAAGGAGATTTTTAGAATAGATTCTCTTACTATCCTGAGAATCCTTCAAGATTGATCCATGAAGTATAGATTGCACAACTGAAACCACAGAACATTCTTTATCTAATTAGAAAGGGATGAGGCTGAGAGTGCAATGGTGTTCATTTTTTCTTTTTCAGGAATGGCTAGAGTCTGAGTCTCTCTCCCGCCACCCCCACGCTTTATGCTCCTACAGTCAATGTTTGTCAATCCCAGGCCCAAATGGGAACTAGAATTTTCTTGTTGAGCAGAAAAAAAAACTGCATCACAGTTTGCCATTAAATGTTCAACACTACTGAAGTATGCACTTGATAATGTAGTGTCCTAGTCCTCTTCAGCACGTGTCACTCAAACAATATATCCTACTCAATGCTGTGTTTATATGCGATACAGCAAATACATTTTTTTTAAACTACCTTACCTTTACAGGAACCTCATACGCATTACCAAACATTCTCTCATTCACTTTTTAAAAACGTAATTGTCCTTTCCTTAAATGTTTTGTTTTTCTTCTCACTAGGCCTCCAATACAGAGCATAACAGCACCTCTGTACACTTAGGTTTCTAACTCTCAACTCCAACTGTTCCTCTAACTGTCCTTTCTTTTCTTAGATCTTAAGATTCATTCTCTTGCTGATGTCATTGGTACAAATAGTGCACAGCACTGCTCACTATACATGTTCTGTTCTCTTATGTTGAATGTTCTCTTATGTTGAAATAAATGAACCCAAATAAATTTGGGTTCATTTATTTCAACATAAGAGAATTTTTTTAGATACTGTTTATTAATCAATTCCCTTTTTATCTTATTTTTTTTATTTGTGCTGAGTCTCTAATTGGTTTACCTACTCTCACCTGTTCACTTGTAACTAAGGAAGCTTTTGACATCGTTCCCTAGTTACTGCTTTACTTTTCAAAGTTGTTTTGGTTTATACTACATCAAACAGGGGTGTTCGGAACCTACCAAATAGACTTAATTACTTTAACTTTCCTAAACTTTTATATCTTTTCCAGTTATCATAAAACTACTTCTCATATTTTCTTTTGCCTTTTCTAGTATTTTTATTCATTCTAATTCTTTCATCATTCACACAATTATGATATGTATGTATTTCATCCAGACTGCATTTAAACTGACTTCCAGTCTGTATCAGAATGTTAGTTCAGACACTGGCCACAATTTACACCCCTCTCCCTTTTCAGCACTCACCCAGTAGTTCTCCTCTCTCAGTATTTGCCCCTCTGTCATGAAAGGAAAAAGTCATCCACAGTAGAGGACTGAAATCAGCTGTCTGCTGCTAAACAGCTGATGTTTTCTCTACTTCCTTCACTCCCTGCTGTTTCAGCATTAGCAGTTTCCCCTAGCAACAGCCACAGTACTGCCAGACATAGCTCACAGCTCTTCTCCTGATTTCTGCTCTGTTTACTTCCTTTTCAGGGCTCAACTTTATTCCCTGCCTCTCTGATTGTATCAAATCTAACTCAGCGCTGCTCACCACGTCCTGAGACAAGCAACAGACAAACTTCTTTTCCTGACTGACAGGCCAATTCAGTAAAGTCTGCGGGAGAGCGGGCGCCTGTGCGTGCGATGCAGTATTTAAATTAAGTCCGGTGGTAGAAACGGGCAAAAGGAGGCGCTAGGGACACTAGTGCGTCCCTAGCGCCTCCTTTTGGCCCGGAGCAGCGGCTGTCAGTGGGTTTGACAGCCGACGCTCAATTTTGCCGGCATTGGTTCTCGAGCTCGCTGACAGCTACGGGCTCGGAAACTGGACGCCGGCAAAATTGAGCGTCCGTTTTTCGACCCGACAGTCGCCGGCCGCCTTCAAATTTTTATTTTTTTTTTTACGCTTTGGGGCTTCCGACTTAATATCGCCATGATATTAAGTCGGAGGGTGCACAGAAAAGGAGTTTTTACTTCTTTTCTGTGCACTTTCCCAGTGCCCGAAGAAATTAGCGCCTACCTTTGGGTAGGCGCTAATTTCTGAAAGTAAAATGTGCGGCTTGGCTGCACATTTTACTTACTGAATCGCGCGGGCATACCTAATAGGGCCCTCAACATGCATTTGCATGTTGAGGGCACTATTAGGTTCAGCGGGTTGGACGCGCATTTTCCGCCCCTTACTGAATAAGGGGTAAGGGAAAACGCGCGTCCAATGACAGGTTAACAGTGCGCTCCAGAGTGCACTGTACTGTATCGGCCTGTATGAGAATACACTGGCTCTCCCTGCAGGTCCTCTTTTTTAGGTAAGCTTCTTTCTAATTCATTTATTTACATTATTTACATCTATATTTGTAAAGTAATCCCTTCTCTAATAAATATAACAACCACCACCACCAAAGGCTTAAAAAAACACCTGCCCTTCCAAATCTTACTTTAATTTTCTGGACTTATTAATTCACAAATTGAGATAACTTAATATACTAGATCTTTTAAACAGGACTGTTGAAAGTTTACATTCCAAGAAAAAAACAAACAAAAAAAAAAAAAAGCAAACTTCTTATCCTGAGCTTGCAAGACCTACTTAAAATATATATTTACAAATTATTAGTGAGTCATCCAAACCTTCCAAAAAATTCCAACACCCCAAACTTATAATCAAAATTCTATAAAATATCCCTTTAGCCTTTCCCACCTCCCACCCCATCCCCCTCCTATGCACACATATAAACTTAGCCACAATTATTCTGCCCCAAACTCACATACAACCATAACCAGAACAACAACTTTTTAAATCTCATCTCAGGAACAGCATAACTAACTTTTTATCCATAGTTACAAAATAAATTATTTCCAACAATTCAACTCTAGCAACCATTCTGACCTCAATATTAGAAAGCAACCACCTCCATATCTATAAGGATTTAATAAAAATGCCTTGTAATAACTGTAGAAAAAAGTTCCTCTTTCAAAAGCTTGAGCCATAGAACACTGGCAATTTCTCTCAGCAATTTCAACCTCTTCCCCTTGATAAGGCACTGCTTTTTGTTTTAGAGGAAGGTATTCCTTTGTTTCATCCAGGATTTTGGGAATTTCTGCCAAATCCTCTCACCATTTCAGACCATTCCATTCAGACCTCACGGACACCGGAGTGAAGCATCATGCATATTTAATCTCCTGTTGTATAACAAAATGTTTAACTTGCCAGAATCTCTATTTAAAAATGCATCTTTTGCCAAATCCTAAATAAAGAAAACCTTGTTTCTCTAAACACACTGATCTTTTTTTGATGGGCCACTCAGAAATTTAACAATTATCTGGCATGGTCTCTGTTCACTCCAGGGCCTACTTAGGCCCTAGTACAAGTCTTCCCAAACCTGTCTTGGGGACCCCATATCCAGTTGGGGTTTCAGCATATCCACAATGAATATGCATAAGATAAAGTTGCATATACTGAGTCTCCATAGTATGCAAAATTCTCATGCATATTCATTATGGAGATCCTGAAAACCTGACTGGCTATGGGATCCCCCCAGGACAGGTTTGGGAAGCCCTGCCATACTAGGTCAGATCAAAGATCCAAAGCCCAGCATCCTGTCTCCGATAATGGTTGATTCAGGTCATAAGTACCTGGTAGGATTCCCAAGAATAAGTCCAATCCTTCTTGCTCATAACCAAAGATAAGCTGTAGCTTTCTCAAATCTACATGACTAATAGTGGGTTTATGGACTTTCCCTCCAGGAACTTGAGGCTTTTTAAACTCAGGTATGCTAGCTGCTTTAACCACATCCTCTAGCAACAGATTCCACACAAATTGTTTGCAGATTGAAAAAAATACTCTGATTTTAAATGTATTATTAACTTCGGCGAGTGCCCTTAGTCCTAGTATTATTGGACGGGGTAAATAACCATGCCTTATTTTTCTATTTCACCCCACTCATGATTATATACTGCTCTTTCCAGACTTTTCTAATTTGTTTAGCCTTTCTATCCCTTTTATCATTTTGACTGCCCTTCTCTGTATCTTTTTCTAGTTCTGCTATATCTTATTTGAGATGGGGCAACCAGAACTGCAGCATTCAAAGTGCAGTTACAAAGGCATTATATCTTGCTGTTTCATTTTCCATTTCTTTCCTAATTCCTATCTGTTTTTTGACCACTGCTGCACACTAGACTGTTGCCTTCAGCTATTGTCTGCTTTGATTTGAAGATCTTTTCCCCGGGTGGTGACATCTAATACAGCAGTATCATGCAAGTATAGTTTGGATTATTATTCTTTATAATGTATTACTTTGTACTTGTCCATATTAAATTTCATCTGCCATTTAGTTGCCCATTTCCCCAGTCTCGCAAGTCCTCTTGCTATTTCTCACAATTGGCTTGTGATTTTACTATTTTGAATAATTTAATGTCATCTGCAAATCTGAATCTCATTCACCACTCTTTTACAGATCATTTATAAATATATTAAAAAGCACTGGTCCTAGTACAAATCTCTAAAGTACTCCACTATTAACCTTTTGCCATTGAGAGAAATGACGATTACCGTAAGTCCTACGCTCCTAGAGTGCTTTGTTATATTTTGAGGCTTATCTCAACATCCTATAATTCTTAATTGACAAATTCACCAAAATGTTTCACGACTTATTTGAACAAAAGGAGTAAAACAATCTCTGATCATGGCAGCCTACTTAAAAAAAAAAAAAAAAAAAAGTGAATTGTGTATGGGGAAGTTGCACCACTCTAAACAACCTTTCTGTGGTGGCATTCCACGTGAATCCCCCCAAGGAGTAACTATTGCTGCAGGGCCAACAGTACTAGCTGTGGTCTGTGTTCTAGAAAGTCAGCAAATAGTACAGCTTCTTTTAAAACCATACAGTCAAGGGATGAAGTGTTTGCATGTAGTACAAATACATATCTATCTTATCTAACCAAATCTCTTAGCTTCTGAATTTTCTATATGACCAAAAGGTATTACAAAATGTCTAGTATTCATCTCCGCTTGTGATGAGAATTATAAATATATCTTGAAGCAATCGTACTCTCACCTACAAAAAAGTTCTATTGAACTGACTTAATTTCAAAAAATTCAAAAAATGAATTAAGGAAAAAGAGGTAAGTTTCATATTAGAGATGCACGCCTCCGCGGCATTGCCTCTTTCTTGTTATTTAATCATTAACTTGCCTCCTTCCTCCTTTGTGTGTTTTTTATTTATTATTCAAAAAAAAATTTTTATATGTATTTTTTAAAAGTATGAATTTTTTCTAAAAATTAATTATTTTCTCCACCTTGCATAATAGGATCATTTAGATTTTTTTCTTTGCCAAAAATTTTTTTTTATTAAATGTTCAAGTTCTTTTTCCCTATGCTTGGGGAGAATGTATTAAATCAATTATTTTAATATAAACGCCTTCTATTTCAAATCTCCTGTTTAAGGGAAATTATTTATGAACGCCAATCTCTTGCACTTTAAATAGCCACTACCAAAATGAAACAGTTTATGACTTATCTCCCGACACAGCTGCGTTTCGAAATTCTGTTCTTCCTTCATCAGGGGAGCATATCCGTTCTTCTTCTTGTTCTCTCAAATGTTCAACGATTCGTGACTTTTTCAATCCAATTTTTAAAGCGCTGATTAACTTCCTGCGTTCGCTCTCTCAGGCTAACAAGCTAACAGAGCTTGTTAGCCTGAGAGAGCGAACGCAGGAAGTTAATCAGCGCTTTAAAAATTGGATTGAAAAAGTCACGAATCGTTGAACATTTGAGAGAACAAGAAGAAGAACGGATATGCTCCCCTGATGAAGGAAGAACAGAATTTCGAAACACAGCTGTGTCGGGAGATAAGTCATAAACTGTTTCATTTTGGTAGTGGCTATTTAAAGTGCAAGAGATTGGCGTTCATAAATAATTTCCCTTAAACAGATTTGAAATAGAAGGCGTTTATATTAAAATAATTGATTTAATACATTCTCCCCAAGCATAGGGAAAAAGAACTTGAACATTTAATAAAAAAAATTTTTTGGCAAAGAAAAAAATCTAAATGATCCTATTATGCAAGGTGGAGAAAATAATTTTTAGAAAAAATTCATACTTTTAAAAAATACATATAAAAATTTTTTTTTGAATAATAAATAAAAAACACACAAAGGAGGAAGGAGGCAAGTTAATGATTAAACAACAAGAAAGAGGCAATGCCGCGGAGGCGTGCATCTCTAATATGAAACTTACCTCTTTTTCCTTAATTCATTTTTTGAATTTTTTGAAATTAAGTCAGTTCAATAGAACTTTTTTGTAGGTGAGAGTACGATTGCTTCAAGATTCATTACAAAATGTCTGACATCACATTTTCATTTTAAATTAAAATGATCTTAATCATTGAGAAAAAAACATTGTTGCCAAAAGGATGCTTTGATCCTAGATAAGAAGAAAAAGCAACAACCAGTAGGATTAAGAAAGGTAAACTAAAATGTCCAAAATTAAAATTCAAACCAATCATAAAACCATTTCCATAATTTCAACATTTCATTAAGAGAAAATGACAGCCTTTTAAGTTACATTGCTATACTGATTTACCTCTTCTATTTATATGGGATTGCAGATTATTTCATCACTTACTGGATCATGCAGAAGAGCAACATGATTCTTCATTTAAATGTGTTAACAGCATGTAATGTCTTTAGCTCTACAGGAAACTGGTACTTACTGGGCTGCTCCTTCCCTGAGAAGATTATCATTGTTAAGCAATAACCGAACATCTACAGAAAGAAACACATTTCATGAAATAAGTTACCGGTACATCACAAATTACACTGTAAAACAGAAACACCACCATAGGTGACCAAATATCTACAAATCTTTATCGCTTGCTAACACTACAAGTACGGTCCATCATTTGCAGCCAACTGCTACAGGGGATGAACAGTTCCTGGGGGCATTTTTGCATCTAGGGAAATGGAGCAGTGAATGTGCAAGAAAACAAAATATTGCACTTTCCAGGCCTCTCAGTTTCCCAACATTCTTCCTTTTAGGGAATTGTCTATTACAATTTTTACATTATTAAACATATGGGATCAGGTTCTGGACTTTCATGCCTGAAACTAAATAGAACATTACAGCAGAGGCAAGCAAATGTTTTGAGTCATGCTCCCCTTCCATTCATGCAATTGGTATAGAGAGAGATTAAAGATCTAGGAAGAGAGATTAGAGATGTATATATGGTAACAAGAAACCAATACTGCAAAAACAAGTTTGATTTCTCACTCTTATATAAATGTACAAGAGTACACCCCTATAAACATTTTATATCATTTTGCTCACACTTAGAGCACACATACTAATCAGCCACACAGTCACTCTGCAAATTCAATGCTATCATATAAAATCTACTAATCACTCACTAGCAGTTATAGATGCCATGTTTCCCAGATAATAAACCCTACCCTGAAAATAAGCCCTAGCTTTATTTTCAGGATTTTTGGAGTAGGGCTTGAAATAAGCCCTACTCCAAAAATAAGCCCTAGTTATAGGTGGACACGCGGTTGCACCACAAGACTTGCCCAAACCCCCCCCCCCCCCAAAGACTTACCGAAAATCCCTGGGGGGGGGGGGCAAAAACAACAAAACAAAAAACCCCACCTCCCAAACCCTCCCCCCCAACCCTTCAAATTTAATTCATTGCAACCCCCCATCCTCCGGACCCCCCACCCAAAACTTGCTGAAATTCCCTGGTGGTCCAGCAGGGGTCCCATGAGCAATCTGCCGCTCTCGCGTTTCGGCAATTTTTGGGTGGGGGTCGCAATGAATTAAATTTGAAGGGTTGGGGTGGGGTGTCTTTTTTTTTTTTTTTACAACCCCCGTCTGCCCCTCCCGGGTTTCATTTCGGGAGGGGGGGGGGCGACTAAATAAAATCGTCCCGAACCGCAGAAAAATGAAATTTCCCGCAGTGGGCCGATAACGAAGGCCGAACCGAAAGGATCGGCTGAAAATTGAATCTGATTGGTGAATGAAAGAGGAGGTGGGCTTAGCCTTGTCCTCATTCATCAATCATGGAAAAAAAAAAAAAAAAAAGACATCCCCTGAAAATAAACCCTAACCATTTTTTCAGAGCTAAAAAAGAATATAAGACCTGTCTTATTATTGGAGAAACACGGTATCTGTGCATCACCACTAAATTCACATCCTAAGTACCGTATTGTTTGCTCCATAAGACACACCTAGGATTCAGAGGGGGAACATTTAAAAAATAAATAAAAAATGGTGTGTTAAACCGGCTCTGTTCCCGGGTGTTTATGGAGCAAATTAGGGGAGTGCATACAATTTTGTTTTGTCCCCATTTCGTTTTCGGGTCTGGGGAGGGCCATTTCGGTCCACTCCCCTAAGAAAACTTATCGTTCTCTTTCTGTGGGAAACCCCCCCCCAAACCTTTAAATTTAATTAACTACAACCCCTCACCCTCCTGACCCCCCCCCCCCCCCCCAAGAACTGCCAAAAGTCCCTAATGGTCCAGCCGGGGTCCAGGAGCGATCTCCTGCACTTGGGCTGTCGGCTGCCAGTAATCAAAATGGCGCTGACGGCCCTTTGCCCTTATGTCACAGGGGCCAACCAATGGCACCAGTAGCCCCTGTGACATAGTATGGGCCTTCAGCGCCATTTTGAATACTGGCAGCCGATGACCCAAGTGCAGGAGATTGCTCCCGGCCCCCCCGCTGGACCACTAGGGACTTTTGGCAGGTCTGGGGGGGGGGGGGGTGTAGTTAGAATTATTATTTTTTTTTTTTTATATTCGCTCCATAAGACGCAGACACATTTCCCCCCCACTTTTGGGGGAAAAAAGTGCATCTTATAGAGCGAAAGATACAGTATGTTGTAGATCTTGTGCAGCATCTTTTCAAATATTGAGAATTCCTGCAAATTTTTTACATTAAATGTAATGAGAATACTGTCCTTTGGGAAAAATTGATAGAACAATTCCCAGATCTTAGTCCCGTTTACATGAATGGCATTATTCCCAAACAGAAGATAGATTACCTTCACATGAATGAAGTAATTTCCAAATCCCAGTCCTGACATAGGCCTTTATTTCGCCCCTAACAGGACTTCGTCAGGAGCACTTGATTTCCACATTATATGCTAGCAAAGTCAAATGTTTTTAGGTGAAAACAAGTGTATCCTGATTTTCCATTGCCTCATAAGCAAGCAGACTCAATACATCAAATTTCAAGCTCAAAATATGTTAGAAGGTGGCATCTTGTTTTCATATTAAAACACCCAATGCAGTGTGCTCCTTTACCAAATCAATCTTTAAACGACATGTTGCCGCTTATAAAAGAGTAGTGAGTTGGTATCTATCCTGAACTTGATGTAAACTTGCCAAAGTACAGGTAGCCACACTGCCAGCCAGTGGCTCAAAGCCTGTTTTCTTTCTTTTCAAGTTGCTGAAAGGAGTAAGCTCACACACATGGGCAAGAGGCAAATAAATTCCTTATATCCCAGACAGGCAGTCTACACCCAGACCGACGAGACAGAGATGGGCAGATAGCTGGAGAAAGGGGACAACACACCACAGACAAGTGGTAAGGGCTAGAACATTTTTCAGAAAACGTGCCAGTCAAAATTTTAGTTTAGAAAAAAACTGTCCCATCCTGCTCAATGTTTGTACCTTTGTATTTTTCTTAATTTGCTCATCTCTATTTTATTATGTTTTGATTGTCTAATTTTTTTTAATCCTTATGCCTATTCTTCCTTCCTTCTCTCCCCTCCACATCTTTATTCTCTCTGGCTTCTGCCTATTTCCCTCCCATACCTCACCACTTCTTTTCTCCCAAGTGGGCAACAGCTGCGATCTCCCTGACAAGGACCTGGCCACTGCAGGAACTCCTCCCAGGCTGAGGGCTGAGGCTCAAGCTAGCTCTTCCTGGGGTGTAGAACGCCATAGTGGCATCTCCTGTGTCTAATTTTACTGCAGAGTAATCAGCTCCCTCCCCAGGATCATCACTTTGAAGCAACTGCTCTCCTCAGCTCACTGAAAAAGGAGCATGGCTAAGCCTGACTTGCTTACAATATCATTAAGCTCTGGCAGATCTCTCCTTCCTAAAATTGCAGTACTTTCACGACACCAAGACTCGACAGTGCAGCTATTTTTACTTTCCTACTTTGGCAGCCAGCATGCCCCCCCTTCAGGATCATTCATGCCCCATTTTGCTCACCCCTGTATTAGCGAGACTAAGATTTCAGCTATGAGGAATGTGAGGAACCTGGCTGCAGTGCAGCCCTCCTGCCTGCAGGGGACCTCAGTGGGCCACACACTGAGCTGCAAAGGCTTTGCATTGAAGACTCATGCTACTCTCTCAAAAGGCCTAGTTCACCATAGCTCCCTGCCTCACCTTAGTTTCTCCTAGATGTGGCCACTATTCCTAATCTTGTTACATTGCTCGACCATGTTCTGGTATTTAGGCCCCACTATAGTGACCTTTCTAGTTTGTGTTCTGTCTTGGTTTGTCTATGTGTTTGCCTCTCTGTCCATTTGTCCTTGTTCTATTGGTGCACTCCCCTGTTTGTTCTGGGGGCACCTTTCTGTCCCCTGCTCTATTGCTGCTTTAGTGGGTGCCCCCTGTCACAGTGTGCACCACTGTCTAAATCCTGCCAGCCACCAGAATCAGAGCGCTCAACTTGAAGAGGAGGCGGCAGGTCTGTCAGAAGAACTTGATTCCTAGCCAGCTAGCAGGGGATTCAGCCTACTCCCTGGCTTGGGTTTTATCCAAGCACCGGCCAGTTGTGGCCTGACAAACAGAGAATGATTCTAGGCCCAAGAAAACTATTAAGAGAAATTACACAGGAAGCTGCTCTAAAGTTTCTGCAATCTTTGTAAATATTTTCCACAACAAAATAAAATTTTCCAAAGAGAAAAACTTGCAAAATGAAGTTTCCCCCCCCCCCCCCCCCCCCCGGATAATTTGGAGCCCACTCCAGTTACTCTAACCTATTCCAAACTGCCTATGGAACAGATGAAATTAGAGAGCCACAGGGCAGAGAACAGCTGTACTGAGTCAAGACGTGCAAAGCCCGAACCTTTTGGTTTGGGTTTCGTTTTCGGCCTTTGAAATTCAGGGGACTAACCTGCACTAATTCGTTCGGGTTTCGGAGTCCCCGAACCAAGACAAATGCACATTCCTAGTACTAAGGTATGCCACCTCTCAAATTACAAAGAAAATAACTTCTTGAAGTGAGTTTCTTCTTGAAAGTCTTACATTACTACACTTCAGTACTAAACACCCCAAAAGAAGCATTTGAGCACAGCAAACTTTCAAGTTATCCTCCCTAGCAATTTAAAGTTTGTCTTGAGATTAGACTTTGCATGTGACAGAATTCTGGCACATAGGATTATAATTAAAGGCAGGACAAGATGTGGGCCAACTTTGAGCTCCTTTTAACTTATACTCTACTAAAACAGCAAAAATCACAAAAATTAAACTTCACCTCAAATGTTGATGTCAAACATAACAACTGGCTTAGTAAATCAGTTTAATTGGGGCTTTAGATATATTGTGGGTGATCTAGCCATGCCTGTAAGTCATTTTAATATGACTTACAGTTAAACTGCTATTGTCTTCTGTAAAGGAATGTATGTTAGACCCTCCTTAACAACCCATGTCCAGGCATTTAGCCTGGTACACCTTAAGCCATGGACAGAAGGAAGTTCCGCTCCAAGGGCTTTCTCCTTAGAAAGGGATAAGAAGTTAGGCCAAGGAGAACACAAGAGCCCGAGGGAAGAGAAGGAGCCTAGGGAAGGCCAATACTGCTGTCTTTTGTTTAAGAACTGCTAAGGTAAGCAAAGCTGCTTTGGTTACATTTTTTCTATGATTAATGAAAGGTTTGAGCAAAGAGCTAGCATTTAGCCTGAATCTATTCTCTGGCCAGCCACAGAACACTCACAGTGCCACACTTCCAAACATAAAATACTGATCAAAAGGGTAAAATAGGTTTTAATTGATAATTCTTCCTTGAATCCTGCTAGACCAGTCCATTACAATTGGGATTCTCCCCACTCCTCAGCTGTCAGAGAGGCATGGCTCCTGATAACCTCACTGTTTGTCATAAAGGGGAAGTAGCCACAGGCCCTTTCCAGCATAACACTAACAAAGCAACTGGAGAAGGATCCTGTTTAACTTCTCTTCTCCATATAAAAAAAACCCACACAAAAAAAAAAAGTATCTTTCAACTTCCTCCCACCTTGGAGTGTGAAGAGGGAAGAGAGAAAAAATGAAAAGGCCCGAACGGGTCTAGCAGGACTCAAGGAAAGGAAGAAATTAGGTAAGAACAATTTTTCCTTCCTTTTAACCTGCTAGACTAGCCCATTACACTTGGGAGATAAAAAAAAAAAGCTCCCCCTAGGCTGGATGGGAGACGGGGCTACTTTAGGTCCCCAGATGCAAATGCCATATCCTCTTACCTATAAATCCTGCCTATACTACTTGGAAAATGAGTGCAGGGATGATCAAATAGTGGGCCTGCAGATCTCTTGTAGAATGAGAGTGGAGTGCCCCTGGAGCTAGTCTACCATTATGTAATTAGGCTGAAATGATTGCTTCTTTAATCCACCTTGCTTATGTGGCTTTGGACGCTTCTTCCTTTCTTGGTCTCTCAAAGATCAGCCTATCCAATATCCTGATTTCATCTTCAAGTATCTTAACATGGTGTGACACAGTCAAGAGGTGCTGTCTTTCATCTTTACCTTTATATTTTCTTCTAAATGCTGGTAGTGACAATCTGCTTCAGGTGGAAGGGGGACACTACCTTCAGCAGAAATAAGGGTACCAGCGGAAAGTGATCGAATACAGAGAAATCAGCAAGTGGTTCTCTGCATGAGAGGACTTGTAACCAAAATGCATCTGGCAGAGCAGATTGCTACTAGAAAGATAGTTTTTAAAGTCAGATCCTTAATAGATACTTACTTTGAAGGCTCAAAGGGTGCTCACACTCGTGTTCTAAGCAACAGGTTAAGATCCTACAAAGGAACAAGTCTGAAGGGTGGACAAAAGCACAAATGCCTATATGATGTATATGGAATTTTAGATGGCATTAACCATGGAGGAAGCCAAAAAGCATTTTACTGTAATTTGGGAACACCTGTTATTGATTTTGCCTGAATTAGAGCAAAGTAAATTGTGTTTTCCACTGAATAGCCACTGCTATTATGACTTGGAGAACTCAGCTAAATATATAATTTGTACATGGGAATTGTGTTATAGCAAAAGTATTATTTATGCGACTGCTTGTATAAGATTGTTTACATTAGTACATCTTTATCAGGTATCCAATACTCTGTGGTTTTTATAACTGCTTAGTCACGTCACTGTGATCACTGACTATGTTTACCTTTGTTTGGGGAGAAGAATGTGTCTATTCAATGCTTTGTTTCTACTGCCTTTTAATAAAAATATTTACACACAAAAAAAAGCACATTACAGCCAAATATGCCATTTGTGTAACTTTAATGCAGCCCCTACAGCAGGAAATGGGTGCTACCTGCACCCCCAGTGAGATAAGTGCTAAGCCTTTATCCAGGTCCTTCTGCAAGAAGTCTAGGATTTGTAGGACATCCATGGGGAAGTCTTATGCTCCCTACAATAAACATTACATATCCTCCTGATATAGGATATTAAGGTTAAAGGCCTTTGAGCTTTTAGCATGGTCATCACGACTGCTTGATAACTTCTGCCTTGCAGTCATGCCTCAAGACAGAATGGAGCTGGGCCTTACATTAGTATTGGACCCTGACACAGCAATACCTGTTTTCAGGGGTGCAGCATGGAGGTCTCCACTAGAAGCCTTATCAGGTCCACTTATCAAGGCCTCTTAGGCCAATCCAGGGCTACCAGGATCATCTTTGAGAGTTGACTTATCCTTTTTATCACTTTGCCTAGCAGGGGCCAAGGTATAAACATACAGCCCCAGATTAGGGAGCCTATCCCCCCAGGATACTGCCTCCTTCCAGTGACTGAAGAATCTGCTTGCCTTGGTTTTGACCTGGGTTATCAGATCTACTCCCTTTAAATCCCACTAATCCATCACCACCTGGAAGGATTCCTGGCTGAGTTCCTTATTCCCCTAGGTCCAGCCTGTTCCTGCTGAGAAAATCTATCTGCACATTCTCTTCCCATGCAATGTGAGGTGCTGACAACTGGGATAGATTCCTCTCTGCCCAGCTGAGAATCCTGCACACTTCCTCCACAAGCCTGGGACTACAAGTCCCCCCCCCCCTGCATGGCACTGTCCAGCAGACTCAAGACTGCCTTTCCCTTCACTCTCTGTAGAAAAGCTTAAAGTGCCAACTTGATGGCTCTTAGCACCTACTTATTTATAGGCCAGTGGGCTTCCTCTTCCAACCAGTTCCCTTGGGCCATCTGGCCCTGGCAAGGAGTTCCTCACCTGCTCAGGCTTGCATCTGTGGTTACGAAAGCCCAATCCGGCAGTTCCAAGTCTACCCTTTTTATGAGGTTGGAGGAATCCAATTACCAGTCAGACTCTCCTTTGCCACTCAATCTTGAGATACTGGAGACCAGCAGGCTACCAGTGCCTGCTACAACAGATGCATGTGCTGTCATTAGCCTCAGTAGCTGCAGGTAGCCCCATGTTCCAGGACAACATAGATTGCGAAAGGCACCTACTTAGTCTAATATTTTGATGGTATTCTTGGACATGAGGATCACCTGTCCTTGTGCTGTATCTAGGATAGCGACTAAAAACGCCAGTGACTGCGAGGGCTGCAAATTAATCTTTGCATAATTTATCACCCAGCCCAGCCTTTCTAGGAGATGGACTACCATGTCTGCTAGATGCTGCTTCTCCTGGATAGTTTTTACTTTGATAAGCCAATTGTCCAAATAAGGATGCATCAGTATTTGCTGCTTGTGCAGAGGTGCTGCCACTATCATCATGACTTTGGTCAAGGTCCTGGGAGTAATTTCAAGACCAAAAGATAGGGCCTGGAACTGATTGTGCTGGCCTAGGATACAAAAGTGCAGATGCTTTTGAAATACAGGCCCAATAGGAGATAGGCTCCTGCCAGGTCCAATGACAACAGATATGTCCCTTTACTAACAAGCATACAGGAGAAAGGGTTTCACTCCAACAGCAAAAGGAGATGCAAACCAAGTACACAGTCCAAAAGTGAAATAATGTTTCTCAAGAAATCTTCTTTATTACTTTGTAAATGGAAAACGGCTACTCCAAAACACTCATCATGGTATAGTACAGTCGTCAACCAGGTCCCCCGACACGGACCCATGTTTAGCCCAAAGCTGCGTTGGGAGGGACTAACAGTGTATAATTTCAACCACTGTGAATAAAACAGAAATTTAAACATGCATAAAGTACTGCAGACTGTATAACAGGGCAACCTTACAAATAAAGCCAGGACACATATCCTAACAGATAGTCCATGTTGAATAAATGTACGAGTCAAAGGATAGCGGGTCCATGTTGAGGGACCTGGTTGACGACTGTACTATACCAT
The DNA here is from genome assembly GCF_901001135.1 of Rhinatrema bivittatum. Lineage (NCBI taxonomy): Eukaryota > Metazoa > Chordata > Amphibia > Gymnophiona > Rhinatrematidae > Rhinatrema > Rhinatrema bivittatum. The sequence continues at coordinate 89,368,059 of NC_042623.1, forward strand.
GATGAGTTTTTATGGAGAAGCTGTTTTCCATTTACAAAGTAATAAAGAAGATTTCTTGAGAAGCCTCTCTTTACTGCTGCCATAACAAAACAGAGGGTTTCCATTCTGAAGTGGGTGACCTCAAATACTTGTTGATCCCTTTTAAATCTAACACAGGATGAAAGTCCTGTCCTCCTTCGGGACTACAAAATAAATTGAAAATATTCTATCCATTATCTTGGGAAGGGACTTTGAATATGGCTTCCAAGTTCCATAACTTCTGCAGAGTTGCTTCTACAAGTAGGGGTAAATCATAAAGGCACTTGATATCTGGGAGGCACATTCAGGTGCATAGCCCCTTAAAATTATATTGAGGATCCACTGGTCTATGGTAATCTGGGTCCACGCTGTGTAATACCACCATAGGCATCTGCCCACCTGACTTATTGCCAATGTTGAGCACAACTGTTGACAAGTCTTTCTGCTTTTTGGTACCTCGAAAGGGCTGGGACTTCCCCCATACCACCAGAAAGGCCGCTCACCCAAACCCTTTCCCCTATATTTGAAATACTACAAATGCAGACCTTGCACACTCGACCAGTCGCTATCCTCTGGGAGTTTCTGGGTCTTAGAATCCCCTAAATCATTTATTAATTTCTCAAAATAAGCAGTCCCCCTCTGAAGGGGAACTTGCAGAGGTGTGATTTAGACAAAGTCCATTGCCCAGTTGCAGAGCCACAGCAATCTTCTGGATGTGCCCCCAGAGGTGGCTGTTCTAGAGGATAGCCTGACCAAGTCATACATTGTCTGCTAGAAAGGCAAAAGCCTCCAGGAGAGCAGTTTCTTGACTCTCAGGCAACTGTTGAATCCAAGCAACATAGCCTCCGCAGATCAAAACCTGAATAATCATGGCCCCATATGAAGAAAGCCTGTTTCGAGACTGCTTCAATTTTTCTCTTGCGGATCCCCTTGGAGCAGTCTTTCCTAATGGGATGGTGGTTCTACGGGCTACCACAGATATCAGTGAATCTACCCTTGGCATCAGTACAGTTTCTCCATAGTTCTGCCTCCTCTGACTCCCCCTTGTGGGGAGACCCACTCTGCCATTACTATTCATCTTAGGGCTTCATGGAGGGGAAAGGTTTTTGAAGGCTCTCTCACCCCCTAAAGTAGTGGTCCCCAACCTTTTTTGCACCAGGGACCAGCTTCAAGCAAGACCATTTTTCCATGGCCCGGCAGGGCGGGGTTGGATTTTAGTGCATACTTTAATTATGACATATATAATGTGAATGTGACTCAACTCACCATAGGTTCAGAATAATGAGTGGGAGCACTGGGCTTGTTTCCCTGGATCAGTGGGAGCACTGGGCTTGTTTTCCTGCAACAAGATGGTCCCATCTAGGGGTGATGGGAGACAGTGACACCTGAAGTGTGTTCCTTATGTCCAGTCTACTCCGTAATCTCATGTCTGAGCGAGAGTTGGCCCTTTCTTTCATGCGTATATGTGAGGTGGAGGGAGCTCTCGCCCACCCATGAAAGGCATGGCGGCACTCTGCCTTTGTTAATTCTGGTTTTGTGGCTCTGAACGTGTGAAAGGTTGGTTACCCCTGTTCTAGCCATTCAGCTCCCATCTTGACACATCCATGCTGGAAAGTATAAAAAACGCGAATCTGATTTCCAGAAAGCCTTTAGAGACGGGAGCGCGCGGCTACCACCACTACTACGTAACCCGTGCTCACGCTGCTCTAGCAGCGATGGGGGATTGGGAGGAAGGAGTGGGCGAGGCCGAATCCACCCTCAGGCTCCGCCTATCTCCCTCCTCCTCCCCCTCGTTCGAGCTGACAGTCTGCCCCGGAAGTCGTCACGGGCTCGCGCGGTTGGCTGCCCTGCCTTTACTTCGCCTGCTGGGCCGGCTCGGGCCATGCAACGATGGCAGAGTGGAAAGAGGTGGATGATGTGCTGGTGCAGCATGTGGTGAGGGACATTAACAGCGCCTTCCAGAGGAACCCCCAACATGTAAGCACCGGACGGGGGGGAGGTTGTAACTTCACTGCAGGGCCCCATAGCCTCAGAAGGAGCTCCCGGGAAGCCCCTCTCTTGGGGGGGGAAGGGGGCGCAGAGAAGGGGAGTTCATTTTGTATATTTAATTAAAAAGAAAGAGGAGCGGAATCAGAGAATAGAAAAAGAAAGGTGTTACAATGATGAAAACTTGCAGGTAAACTTCTGGTGCGTAAATGTAAAAGATTGACTGTGGACGTGATTTTGCTGTGAACAGGGTTTGGGGGCGGGGGAGGCTTTAGACCAGGAGCAAAGACACTGTGGCCAGATCGCCGCCCCGCCCCACCGCACCCCACATAATGTGCTGTGCTGGGAGCCGCATCTACTGAGGCCAGCCCACCGCAGAGCAGAGCACACCGTCAGTGTTTAGTGCTGGTCTGCGGCGGTGCCGCGGACCGGCAAACCCCCCCCCCCCGGTCCTGGTCCGTGGAACCCTGCCCTAAAGTATGGGGTCACCGTATGTCGGGTCTTCAGTCATAGAACCTGAAATTTTCAAGGTTTCCTGCATGTTTGTAATGAGGGCCCACAACCACGGCTCTGCACCCCCATGGCTCCCTGTTTCGTTTTTGCTGCAGACATACTGCCTCTCCATTTTTTTTTTTTGTTTTTTACTTTAAGTATGGAGAGCAAACATGACAGCATATACTTAATTAAAAAATTGTGCAACATCGTCAACATCTTTAACCGTATCTATTCAATGAATGAGATGAACTCCTTGCCAACCTGCCAACTGCTTGTCCACTGATGAAATGTTTAAATCGCATAGAATCCCACCCAGTAAGGACACCATATTCTATGGTATATTGAAGATTTGTGATTTAGAGAATATGTAAGTTTTTCTATCCCGACAGTACAGAGGGTACCAGTGTGTAAGTAGGGGAATCAACTTCCAAAGAGTGGCTATAATGAAGCGAGTAGCATTTGATTGCACAGCTTACACTGCCACTTAGGCTCTGACCTCCCATATCCCCAAGCAGGCAGCCAAAAGCAGAAATACGTGTGTATCCAGATATTTCTCCATTTTTTTTTTTAAACTTATGCTTTTCCCTTACAGCCGGGGGAGGGGGGAAGAAAAAAAGAGAGAAAGAGAAAGAAAGAGAGAAAGAAAGAAAAAGAGAGAAAGAAAGAAAAAGAGAGAAAGAAAGAAAAAGAGAAAGAAAGAAAAAGAGAAAGAAAGAAAAAGAGAAAGAAAGAAAAAGAGAAAGAAAGAAAAAGAGAAAGAAAGAAAAAGAAAAAGAAAGAAAGAGAAAGAAAAAAAAGAGAGAGATCCCTTAAGCCTTTACACTTTAAAATATTGCTAAGGTCAGATCTTCTGGGATTCTCAGTCTCAGGGGTCTGCTCCTAAGGGCCCGCGACTTGGGCAGGGACCCATTTGGAAGGCAGCTGCATTGGAGAGATCAACCCAGAGAGATTGCTGTCCCAGGAGCTCTGTAGACTACAATACAGGGTCACACCACAAGTCAAGAGCTCTCAGTCAGTCTACACTTGTCCACAGTTGCAGAAGAAAACAGATTACTGGCAAGGGTCCACAGTTACTCCCTCCTTTATGACCAACAATGAGTTCATCAGGGGTGTGTGCCCTCTGACAGCTAAGAAGTGGGGAGAATCTCAAATGTAATAGACTGGGCTAGCAGGTGAAAAGGAATTAGACTTAAGACCAATTACCTGCTAAAGACCTCCAAACTGGATAGAATACCACAGCTTTCTATTGCCCAGCTACTTGCCAATAGCAATTATATATCCCCCTCCTTGTTAGTACTGAGAATTTGAGTAAGAATGACTTGTAACTCAGCTTTTCCTTTGGTTCCAACCAGAAGATGTCTCAGTCCTATTTATGTAATTTAGTTATAAATATAAACCAAACCGCCAGTCAACTGGATGATTTACCATCATGTGCACTTGTGTAAAAAGTGCAATGTGAAGATGCAACAAAGCAAGAATGAAACTGGAAGCAGTTCTGTTGTGACAGGCATTTAAACTTAAGAAATATATTTCAAATTACAAAGCTGATTGAAAGATACTAACCTAAGAAAGTGGTGCTACAAGGACAGCAAACTAAGCAGTACTTAACAGAATTTCAAAAATTCCTCCAAGACTCACTTGCCAGAGAAGATATGCACTTGCATCTTCTCTCCCTTCCCTCTAACTGCCACCTTTTGCCAGTCCCCTCCAGTTTCTACTTTTTTCTCCAATTCCCCATAGCCTATCAAATGTTATTTATATCCCGCTTTTCCGAAAGCTCAAAGCTGGGGAACAATAAAGAGACAAAAATACACAATAAAAGGATTTTTTAGACGAGTGCAGCATTCAACACTGTTGACCATTCTTTATTTCTTATCTAGCTGAAATCAACTTTGCAGATAGGGCCTTAAAATGGTTTGCATCTTATTTTTCAGATCACTCAAGTCAAGTAGAGTGGTTTGATCAGTTACCTGACACTATGTTATTGCCTTCAGGGGTCCCACAAGGTTCCATATTTTTCCCATTTTAATATCTTATCTTTGTCACTAGCCACTCTTACTCAGGACTATGAATGTTAACTTCATTTCACACAGATATCCAAATCACCTTCAAGATTCTCTATTTTTGATCTCTCTAACCTCAGCTCTTGCCTGGACTGTGGTGTTTCTTGGTTATCTGGCCATCATTTACAAGTAAATCCAGTAAAGTAGGAAGCACTTTGTTCCGTTTCAGATGCTCTTCTCCATCACGATTCCTGCCATGGAAGGAACTAATCTCTCTTTTAAAAGCTCCGTGACTACTTGTGGGGGGGGGGGGGGGGGGGGGGTTGTCATTCTTGATCTGCAACTTACTATGGTTCTTCAAATTTCTTCTATAGCCAAAAAAAGCATTTTTTCATCTTAGGTATATTTGCCATTTACGTCCTTTTTTAGGGCCTAATGATTTGAAGATGCTAATCCATGTTTTTATTATATCAAAAAAATGACTATTGTAACTATCAACTGAAAAAGATTACAATTACTTCAGAATACATCAGCTAGACTGATTTATGGCCTTAAGAAATCAGAACATATCACTCCTATATTACAATTCCACCATTGGCTTCCAATTAGTTACCATGCACGATTCAAAATACTATGTCTCACTTTTCAAGCTTTTTAATACTAGTTTTCCTCTCTACCTCAGATTTCTAAATCCTTACACAACTGTTCGTTCACTGTGTTCTTCTCAGAAAGGTCTTGGAGTCAACTAGGGATTCGCCCTTTAATTAGTAGCCCCCTCCCCCTTTCTCTGGAACCTTCTACCTTTTGACATTCATGCAGAAGCAAATCATGCTAAATTCAGAAAGGCAGTCAAGGCCTGATTTTTTTTATCCAGGCTTTTAGCAGTGCTTAAATAAGTGAGTCCAGTTATTTGTCAACATTTGTAAATGTTTAGTCTATGAATATTTTTAATAATTTTATTGGTTACTACTTATTAAAACTTAACCTGCTAATAAAAATATCAATTTGATTTTGTCACTTATGTGTTTTTAATTATACACCTATTTGGCTAATGGTTTATAGGTGGAATATAAAATTGATAAAATAAAAATGATCACAAAGCATAAAACAGAATGCAAAGACCATCCCCACCGTATTCTCCCCTGCCAGTCACTCCATCTGCATGCTTTCTGCTCACCAACTTCCTTCTATATATTTTTCCATTCCTGCTCATCTCCCTTGAAAGATCAGCTTTAGCAGGCTCTGCTGAGGAATGGCATTTGATCTGCAACTCTCCCTACCTCCACAGGATCTCTTTCAGCACAAACAGTGAAGCGGGACCATAAATGATGCAGGACCTCCAAGTAACTACTGATGCTTGTGGCTTCCATTTGCCTCAGCTGAGCCCTCTGATTTTCCATCTCAGTCAGCACACAGGGCCTTGCACTTATTCTGTCAGGGGCAGGCAGCACAAAAGACCTAGGACTGATTGACCCCCAGATGCATATGGCAGCATGCAGCAGAGGGCCCAAATGAGCTGACTGCTGCTGCTTGGCTTGCCTCAAGACTTAGAGTCCTTTCCCCTCAAGTATCTTACTCCATCACTGCTGTTCCTGCTCAGTCACAGCAAGCCATGTCCAGTGCCCAGGGTGTACTGCTGCTGTGTCTTGTTCGGCCCAGGAATGAAAGGAAGCAGCAGCTCAGGAAGAGGTGATGTTGGGGGAAAAGGTAGTGCAGCATACTGAGTGCACAGTGATCATGCTCTGTACATCACCTGCCAACTCCCATACTAAAGAGTGAAAAGCCTATTCACCCATCCTTCAAAAATCAACTCATCTCAGGCAAGTGGATTTTCAAATCCCTTCATGTTACATGGCAATTGTTTCTGGTAAAAACTGATGTCACTAATTCAGAATTGTACTTTCACTACAAAATGCAACACAAGAGCTCCCAACTGTGTTTAATAATTTCTTCTTAAAATGTTTGCTAAATATTAAAACTTTAAAAACATTTTTACAATGCCTTTCAGCATAATCCATCTACAAACACTTTTCCCCATTTATTTTTTTTTTGTTTATAAGGGATATTATTTTAAGACTCAACTGTACTACCCAATATAAAATCTGAGGTACCGGAGCAGACAAAATGCATGCTAAAAAAAGCAGCCTCACTTTAGTCTGACAAATTGTACACTAATGTAATTTTACAAATTTGGTTGTCTGGAGATAAGTTTACACAAAATGGGCAGAACAAATGGTGAACGACTAGAGCTGTTCCAAGGAAAATTGAATGACTAAACACAAAGTTACAAAGCAATTTGTCTCATCTGTTTTATATTAACAGGATCTAAAAAGAGTAAAGCATTTATTTCTATTACTTACCATTGAACACCTCGTTAAACTCTCCAGGAGGAGAATGAATGATGAATTTTGCTGCGACACGTACCTTGTAAAGAACAAAAAAAAAAAAAGTTTCACTGAATACATTCATCTGAATGTGCAAATGTACTTTCAAACAAACATTTCTAGAGTAACATAATACTGTGCATCAATGCAAATTAACATCTTGCTCAGAAATTGATCTGAGCCTAAAGGTCACTGCTCTTTACAAAATACATAACTTTCAGTCAATAAGAACATAAGAACTTGCCATGCTGGGTCAGACCAAGGGTCCATCAAGTCCAGCATCCTGTTTCCAGAGGCCAAACCAGGCCACAAGAACCACATGAAACAGTCTTCCAAAAGTCAGTGTACAGAAGTCCTCTAGTTTAAGGGACATTAGCAAAACAACAAATGATGTGCAATCTCCAAATCTGGACTATAATTCAGTCAGGTCAATATGCCATTACAAAATTTAAAAATTATCCTTTTAACATAGCTATGTCTGAGTCACTGTCCACAGATGCTAAGAAAGTGTTAGAATATAAGATATGCCATACTGGGTCAGACAAAGGTCCATCAAGCCCAGCATCCTGTTTACAACAGTGGCCAATCCAAGTCACAAGTACTTGGCAAGTATCCAAACATTAAATAGATCTCAAGCTACTACTGCTTATTAATAGCAGTTTATAGATTTTTTTTCCTCTAGGAACTTATCCAAACCTTTTTTAAACCCAGTTACACTAACTGCCGTAACGACATCCTCTGGCAATGAATGTCAGAGCTTAACTATGCGCTGAATGAAAAACGTTTCTTCAATTTTAAATGAGCTATTTGCTAACTTCATGGAGTGCCCCCTAGTCCTATTATCTGAAAGAGTAAATAACCAATTTACATTAGCCTGTTCGAGTCCTTTCATGATTTTGTAGACCTCTATCATATCCCCATCAGTTGTCTTCTCCAAACTGAACAGCCCTAACTTCTTTATCCTTTCTTCATAGGGGAGCCGTTCCATGCCCTTTTTGGTCACCCAACTGTTTCCCCAACTTTTTCAAGCCCAAGGCAAACCTACATTAATAAAAGTGTTTGATGGAACACCAACCTTCAGAGTATTTCTGAGGGAATTCTGCACTACTGCAGAAAGCAGAATTGCGCTACTGCAGAAAGCAAAATTCCCCTCCTGCGGAGAATTTCCATTTTCTGCACAGAATTTGGAGCAGACTCCAGCATGCCGCATCATGACAAAGAGTGCGGGTCCTGGCAGCTGTGAGCAGAGCCCATCCTGCTCGCTGTGAAAATAGCAAAGGCCCTACTAAGTGTGTGTGTGTGAGATTTGAGAGCTGGTGTGCATGAAAAAAGGGATAGTGTGTATGTGAGGGTGTGCGCGAGAGAGAGAGACAGACAGGGAGCCTGTGGGAGGGTGTGCGCGCAAGAGAGAAGGAGTCTATGTGAGAGGGTGTGCATGTGCGAGAAAGAGAGAGAGGGGAGATCAGAGGAAACCTGTGCGAGGGTCAGTACTGAGAGAGGGGTCAAACTCTGGGAGCAGAGAGAGTAGAAGGGTTTGAGTCTAGAAGGGAAGAGAGGACAGAGAGAGTATGGAGGAGTTGTGGGCCTGAGAAGGCAAAGTGAAAGGAGACACAATGTATTTCTGCTCAAAATATTTAAAACTCTGCATCTTTAAGTAATAACTTTTCTGTATTACTGTAGTGTAAATCTCCAAAGGGATTGTTTTGCACTAATTTACCTTAGAAGCACAACATATATTGCAAGGGAAGAGTTCAGTAACCCACAATCCAGTGGGAGCACAGAGGAGAGGATCATCTTGCTGGTGGCTGAAAGGAATCAGTAAGTTTTGCTTGGGAAAAGTATTGGGGTGAAGTTAACTATTGGGGAATATTATTTAGTGTGTTTGTGCTTTTACGTAAAAAGGTTGAAAAGCTCAGTTCAGTTACTCACCTTGGAAAGGTGATTTGGTTGGTTTGATTTATTAGGTACCAGCATTTGTTAATCAGAACAGCAGTGAGTCACTTAGGATAGCTTCCGCTCACGGCATGCCAAGGTCTTCTCCATCTTTGAAGAGAGGGGAAAGGCCTACACATGTTATGCCAGATCCTGCCAAATTCTATGCAGGAGGGGAATTCTGCACTCCACAGTAGCGTAAGAATTCCCACAGGACTAATCACTGCTGATACTCCCAATGCTTAGAGTTAGTCACATCCAGTGCTAAATGCATGTGGCTCCCCATCTCATTCAGCCTGGGAATAGGACAGAGGCTGGAAGGACTCCAAGGGTGCAGCTCAGGATGAAAGAAGAGAAGGAAGTGCTGTGTGCAATATGCAATAGCTTGTTACTGTTGCTAGTATTAGCAGTGGCTATTTTCTAAGTCAACTTAATTAATAGCAGGTAATGGACTTCTCCAAGAACATATCCAATCCTTTTTTAAACCCAGCTACACTAACTGCACTAACCACACCCCCTGGCAACAAATTCCAGAGTTTAATTGTGCATTGAGTGAAAAAGAACTTTCTCCAATTAGTTTTAAATGTGCTACATGCTAACTTCAAGGAATGCCCCCTAGTCCTCCTATTATCCAAAAGAGTAAATAATAGATTCACATTTACCAGTTTTAGACCTCTCATGATTTTAAACACCTCTATCATATCACCGCCCCCCCTCAGCTGTCTCTTCTCCAAGCTGAAAAGTCCTAACCTCTTTAGTCTTTCCTTATAGGGGAGCTGTTCTATCCCCTTTATCGTTTTGGTTGCCCTTCTCTGTACCTTCTTCTTAACTATATCTTTTTTGAGATATGGCGACCAGAATTGTACAAAGTATTCAAGGTCCCACCATGGAGTGATACAGCGGCATTATGACATTTTCCGTTTTATTCACCATTCTCATAATTCCCAACATTGTTTGCTTTTTCGACTGCTGCAGCACACTGAACCGATGAATTCAATGTGTTAACCACTATGACGCCTAGATCTCTTTCTTAGGTTCCATATTAGGAGCTATCACCCAACATTGTGTAACTGTAGCATGGGTTATTTTTCCCTATATGCATCACCTTACACTTATCCACATTAAATTTCATCTGCCATTGGATTGCGTTATGGATTGGATCTGATTGTTTTCTTTGCTTTATACATGTTATACATGTGAATTTATAAATTGCAATAAATATAAAAAATTAATACAGATAAATAAGGAATTTTTAATTTTGGTAAGTGCTTGAAATAATTCAGGTAAAATATTTAAGTTTCATACATAATGCATAATGGCTGCTGCAAACTACTTAGAAAGCCATTCTGGGTGCAGTATTTGGCATTATTTATTAATAAGAGTACATCTAGTAGGTCTCATGCCCACCCAAAAAAACAGTTCTGGCTAAGCCACTGGAAAATGGTGTCCACATTTCACATCAACCAAACAATAGTGCTGTCCACATTCTTTCCAAGACCACATGTGCACAAAGGAGAACAGGCTCTTCAGGCCTTAAGCTGAAATGGAGCCCTGGCTCATTACTTACAGAGGACTGTCAATCATATATTTCTTTGGATCCTAACAGACTGGGAAGAACAGTGGCCAAAAGAACTCTTCCAAATTGGCTAGTGAATTGTATTGTACTCCTCTACATTCTAGCTGCATCTGGTTAAAGATTCTGTCAAAGTTCATCAAGTACAAGTCTTGGCTACCTCAGTGGCTCTCCCAAGGCCAGTTCTATTGAAGATATTTATAAAGCTACTACTCTGTCATCCATTCACACCTTCACATCCCACTACAATGTGGATGGTATGCCCCAAAGAGACTATCTTTGGACAAGCAGCACTGTATAGCCTGTTCACCCAGTTGTCAAACGGAGGAAGAACTAGAAGACTGGGAGAAAACGGGAGCGGTAGAACAGTGGGCAAAACTAAAAGGAGCAACTACAAAGGCAAGAAATCTGAGTGTTAGAAGAATAAGCAAAAGTAAGAGAAATAAGAAACCTATCTGGTTCTCAAAGGAAGTGGCAGATAAAATAATAGCAAAAAAGAACAGAGCTCAAGAAATATAAAGGATCCCAAAATGAGGAACTAGGGAAGAATATCTGGTGAAACTGAAGGAGACAAAGAATTCAAGAAAGCTAAGTCAGGTGGAAGAAAGGAATGCCAAAGAGGTAGAGGTGACATTTTTCAGATAGATCAGAGAAAGGTCCGAAGGGGTATTATGAAATTGAAAGGCGACTATCAATGTGTGGAGAGAGATGAAGAAATGGCAGAAATATTAAATACTTCAGTTCAGTGTTCACTAAGGAAGACCCTGGAGAAGGACCTTTGCTGGTTGACAAGACAGTAGGTGGAGATGGGGTAGATGAAAATCAGTTTACAGAAGAGAATGAAGAGCTAGGAAAACCAAAAGTGCACAAGGCCATGGGGCTTTGTGAAGTTCATCCCAGGATACTGAGAGAGCTCACATGTGCTGGCGGGTCTGCTGCATGACCGTTCAATAGATCCCTGGAAACGGGAGTGGTGCCGAAAGATTGGAGAAGAGCAGTGGTGGTCTCACGCCACAAGAGTGGTAGCAGAAAGGAGACTGGAAACTACAGGCCAGTTAGCCTCACCTCGGTGGTGGGAAAAGTAATGGAGACTCTGCTGAAGGAAAAGACAGTGAATTATCTACAGTCAGGAGGATTGCTGAACCAGAGGCAACATGGATTCACTAGGGGAAGGTCCTGTCAGATAAATCTGATAAGATTTTTTTTTGATTGGGTGACTAAAGAATTGGATCGAGGTCGAGCACTCTATATGCTCTACTTGGATTTCAGCAAAGCTTTTGATACGGTCCCGGATAGGAGACTTGTGAATAAAATGAGAAGCTTGGGAGTGAGCACCAAGGTGGTGGCACGGATTACAAACTGGTTGACGGACAGAAGACAGCATCTGATAGTAAATGGAAACTATTCTGAAAAAGAGCAGTGTTAAGCGGAGTGCCACAGAGATCAGTGTTCAGACTGGTTCTGCTCAATATCTTTGAGAGCAACATTGCGGAGGGGATAGAAGGTAAAGTTTGTCTATTTGTAGATGACACTAAGATCTGCAACAGCGTTGCCACGTTGAAAGTAGAGAGAATGAGAATTGACTTAAGGAAGCTTGAACAGTGGTTTAAGATATGGCAGCTAGGATTCACTGCCAAGAAGTGCAGTCATACATCTGGGGTGCAGAAATCCAAAAGAGCTGTATGCAATGGGAGGTGAAGGGCTGTTGTGCACGGAGCAAGAGAGAGGGACCTTGGGTGAAATAGTGTCTAGCGATCTGAAGATAGCAAAGCAGTGTGACAAGGCGATAGCTAAAGTCAGAAGAATGCTGGGCTGCATAGACAGTGAGAAAAAGGAAATGATAATTCCCTTGTACAGGTCCTTGGTGAGGCCTCACCAGGAGTACTGTGTTCAGTTCTGGAGACAATATCTCAAAAGGGACATTGATAGGATGGAGGCTGTCCTGAGAAGGGCAAACTGGTGGGTGGTCTCCACCAAATGAGGAAAGGTTGAAGAACCTAAATCTGTATACCCTGGAGGAGAGGAGGTGCAGGGGAGATATATCAACCTTCAGATACCTGAAAAGTTTTAATGATGCACAAACAACAAACCTTTTCAGTTGGAAAGAAATCAATAGATCTAGGGGTCATGATATGAAAACTCCAGGGAGGATGACTCAGAACCAATGTAAGGAAATATTTCTTCATGGAGATAGTGGTGGATGACTGGAATCCCCTTCCGGAGGAGGTGGTGAAGACAAAAACAGTGCAAGAATTCAAAGGGGCATGAGAAACACTGTGGATCTCTAAAGGCTAGAGGATGGAAATGAAGAAATGGGTGCATGGGGTAACTTGTTGGTGTGGCGGTTACTACCCTTAACCAATAAACCTTCATACTGTTGATGCTACTCCATCAGTGCTTTTCTGCTTCAACGGCAGGGGGAAAAGAGGAAGTAGTTCAGACAGCAAACAAGGACATTAAATTTTACAGTCGGGGAAAATAAATAAGCATAGGGGTAACTTGCTGATACAGCTGTTACTATCCTTAACAAATAAGCATGAAACTCTTTATGCAATTCCAACATTGATCTCTGCTTCTACAGCAGGAGGTAAATGGGAACTGGACACAGAGAAACCAACAAGGGCCCTGACCTTGATGGTCTGGAAAACATAAGTACAAAAACTGCCATAAGCTTGCTGGGCAGACTGGATGGACCGTTGGTCCTTTTCTGCCATCATTTCTATATAAATGTTCAAATAGTGCCACATATATATTCGACTGCACTGAGATCTGGACTTTGACTTGCCATTATAAAACATTCACCTTTTTGTTTTTTCAACTACTCCTGTGTTGCGTTGGCATGGCGCTTGGGATCACTGTCCTGCTGAAAGTTGAACTTTCTCCTAAGTTGTAGTTTTTTAGCAGACTGAAGCAGGTTATCTTGCAATGTTTCCTTACACGTTGCACCATGCATCCATCCTTCAATTTTAATAAGATGCCCAGTCCCCACTGAGAAAAAGCATCCTCACAACATGATGGTGCCACTGCCATACTTGTTGGGATGGTGCTTACTGAGGAAAGAGCTGTGTTAGCCATACATATTTTGAATTTTGGCCAAAAAGCTCCATTTTTGACTCATCTGACTACAAAACCTTATCCCACATTTTAGCTGGGTCACTGATGCTTTCTGGCAAACTCCAGATATGCTTTGATGTGTTTTTTCTTCAGAAATGGCTTCTTTTTAGCCACCCTCTTATAGGCCCAGTTGTATGCAGAGCTCTTGATATGGTTGACTGGTGCATCTCCACTCCCGTGTCAGCCACGGAACTCTAGCTCCTTCAAAGTGATTGCTGGCCTCGGTTTCCCTCACAAGTCTCCTCCTTGCTCTCATACTGAGTTTTGATGGACAACCTTATCTAGGGAGTGTCTGGGTGGTAGCTTCCATTTCCTCACAATTGATCCAACAATGCTCACTGGCATATCCAAGCACCTGGATATTATTCTGTAGCTTATTCCTATCTTTAATTTTCTTAGAATGCTCTTTGGTCTTCATTTTCATAGCTTTCCTTCAGATACAGTCTGACCAATGGTACTGGAACTAGGGGGTCATTTATCTAGAAAAGCTGACCTTTTTAATGATTCATAGGTAGAGGCCAATTGTAAACCAATTGTTAGAGCAATGATTCAACCCCGTAAACCTGGAGCTTTCACAGCAAGCAGCATTAACAGTGTTTAATTTTATTTCACAAAAAATGCAGAGAAAATGAATTGTGACTTTGAATGTTTACTTTAAGAGCATACTTGTTTGCAATAAACATACTGTCTGGAACAGTATGTTTGTCATTTGTAATCCTCATAAATCTGACTTTTTCAAGCCACTGTATGTGCAGCACAAAGTGGGGACTAGCTATCTATGCTCTGCATGCTACCCATTAATTACCATACTCTGGAGCTTGCACAGTTTCTAGGAAAAAGTGACATGCACGATTATTATGTTCTCAGAAACTAGCTCCTACACATTTAAAGTCACTGCTGGTGTCTCATTGCTGTGAGGTGCCATGAGCAGAGCCTAGGTGAAAGCCTGGATCTGAGCATAAGAAATTGTCATACTGGGTCAAACCAAGGGTCCATCAAGTATCCTGTTTCCAACAGAGGAAGATACAGGCTACAAGTACCTGGCAAGTACCCAAAAACTAAGTATATCCCATGCTACTGATGCTAGTAATAGCAGTGGCTATTACTAATGGTACAATAAAAAATGAGTCTGTATGAACACCAGATGATAAAAAGGTCAAGACCATCATAGCTCTATGCTACAGTCTGCTCATCTGGCCCATGCATTCTCCAAACTGGCCAGGGAGGGAACGTAGGGTTGGCTGCCATCTCCCAACCAAATGTGCAAGGCAATATACAATATTTACCTAATTAACGGGCTGATTCAGTAAAAACGTGGGAGAGCGGACGAACGCCCGCTCTCTCGGCGCGTGCACCGGCCACTCGCCGGTGCGCGATGCAGTATGTAAATGAGGTGGTGCGGTAGAAACGGGCAAAAGGAGGAGCTAGGGACACTAGCGCGTCCCTAGTGCCTCCTTTTGACCCGGAGCGGCGGCTGTCAGCGGGTTTGACAGCCGACGCTCAATTTTGCCGGCGTCGGTTCTCGAGCCCGCTGACAGCCACGGGCTCAGAAACCGGACGCCGGCAAAATTGAGCGTCTGGTTTTCAGCCCGACAGCCGCCGGCCCAATTTAAATTTTTTTTATTTTTTTTTAACTTTTTACACCCTTCGGGACCTTCAACTTAATATCGCTATGATATTAAGTTGGAAGGCGCACAGAAAAGCAGTTTTTACTGCTTTTCTGTGCACTTTCCCGGTGCCGATAGAAACTAGCACCTATCTTTGGGTAGGCGCTAATTTCTTAGAGTAAAATGTGTGGCTTGGCTGCACATTTTACTTACTGTATCCCGCACGCATACCTAATAGGGCCATCAACATGCATTTGCACGTTGAGGGCGCTATTAGGTGCCGCGGGTTGGACGTGCGTTTTCCGCCCCTTACTGAATAAGGGGTAAGGGAAAACGCGCGTCCAAGAGCAGGCTAACGGTGCGCTCCGTGCACTGTACTGTATCGGCCTGTTAGTGACTGTAAACACAAACTGTGTGTGTGTGGGGGGGGGGGGGGGGGGGAGAAGGGTAAGAGTAGGAAAACATGTTAAGGTGAAACGTTAATTAAATGCCAGCTGGATGCAAATTAGTTGCATCAGGCAGTGGTGATTTTTCAATGGCATACGTGATCAGGTCTGAAGGCACCCTGGTTGGGAAGCATTTTGCTAAAGGGCATATTTAAGTTCTGGGTACAAATCTGGCAAAAAAAAGTACAAAATGCCTGCAAAATTTTAAAAGAGCAAGTCTTCTATGAACTTAATTTTCTGAATCTTCAAAATGAAAAAAAAAATCCCACAAAAAAAAAATTTGTGAACACAAAACCTTTAAAAAGCACTGCTTGACTCCTGCCTGAAAATGGTAAACTATTGATCTACATTCCACATGTGAGCTCCGTTCAATACAGCACCATGTCCTAGGCTAAGAGGTAGTTCATAAATTTGCCTTGGCAAAACACTTGTCAAAACTCATTATCTTTGTCTATAAGGTTTTGGAAATTCAATTTTGAAGTATTTAATGTTCAGTCTTTCTTAGCTTCTAGAGTACACAAACCAATTATGAGCAATATTAACATTTAAGCAAGTGCAATAGTTTTAACATAAAAAGGTAAAGTTAATAATGAAAAAAATATGGTGAGAAGCCTAACATTTTGTAAGTAAACAAAAAAAAAAAAAAAGATTTGTGAACACAAAACCTTTAAAAAGCACTGCTTGACTCCTGTCTGAAAATGATAAACTATTGATCTATTCGTGCATTGATACAAATGAATACCTGTAGCAGGTCCTTCAGCTTGTCTGTTATTTTAAGATTGTTTATTATGTGTTGGAAATGGTTTATGAATGTTATCCTTATACATCGCCTAGGCCTTTTAGAGTTAGGCAATTCATAAATTTTTAATAAATGTAAATATATGCACTGTATCAAAATTAACTGTCCCTTGGTTTATGGTCATATTAGAAATGAAGACTAATTCAATGTCCAGGCCTTCTATAGCTTAAAAGTCCAAAGTAATAATTCAAACCCCTAAAAAAAAAAATTAAACACTTATGAGACTATTAATGTATTTTTATTGGCTTTAATACACAACTCATGTGAGCTCTTGCCTATGGCACTACTTCCAGTGTGGATGCCATGAGGCAGAGGACTTGGAGGTAGTCCCATGTCATGGGACGAAGCTCGCTCAACAGGGCTCGCAACTGGGTCATCAGTTTTGATCTCCTTGTCAGTGTCAGGTTGACCTTCTCTTGTTTGGTGTCGAACCGGACTCCCAAGTATTCTAGAGATGGGAGGGCTGCAGACAGCTCTTGTTTGTGTTGACCAGCCACCCGAGGCTCTCCAGTAGAGTCTTGACTCTGTAGGTCGCCTGGTGGCTTTCCTCTGGGGATTTCGCCCTGATCAGCCAATCGTCTAGATAAGGGTGTACGAGGATTCCTTCCTTCCTCAGTGTTGCCACTACCACCATGATCTTGGTGAAAGTCTGGGGTGCTGTGGATAACCCGAATTGTAGTGCTCGGAACTGGTAGTGATGGTCTAGGATTGTGAAGCGTAGAAAACACTGATGCTCTTGATGGATTGGAATGTGTAGGTAGGCTTCCAACAGATCCAGGGATGTAGAACTCTCCCGGTTGTATCGCTCTTATTACAGAGCGTAGAGTTTCCATGCAGAAGTGAGGAATCTTCAGGTGGCGGTTGACAGACTTGAGGTCCAGGTTGGGCCGGAACGTTCCTTCTTTCTTGGGAACGATAAATACTGGACATTATTCCATCTATTTTATTTGTTGTGAGGGCACCAGTGTTAAAGCCTCTAAGGCAAGTAATCTGGTCAGTGTAGCTTCCGCTGCCATCCTCTTGGAAGGGTCATGGCAGGGGGATTCCACAAACTTGTCCGGAGGGAGATGGTGGAAATCGAGGTAATATCCCTCTCGAATGATGGCTAGGACCCACTTGTCCGAAGTTATGGCGACCCACCTTTGGTAGAATAGGGCAAGTCTGCCCCCTATGGCTTCTTCCTTTGGACGGGTCGGCTGATTTTCATTGTGGGGTGCAGCTGGGGCCTGGGCCGGCTCCCCTTTTGTTGTGCTTGTTCAGAAAGGACTGGCTCCTGCCTGAGGGGCAGGATTGATATGTGCTTCTGTATGGGTTGAAGCTCTGTGATCCTCTGCCCCTGGAAGTTTGGGGGGGGGGGGGGGGGGGGAAGGTCGCTGGTTTCTCCTATTCCTTTCTTCTGGTAGCCGCAGTGGTGGGGATTCGCCCCATTTGTTGGCTAGTTTCTCTAGTTTGCTTCCAAACAGGAGGGTTCCCTTGAAGGGCATCCTTGTGAGTCTAGTTTTGGAAGATGCGTCGGCCAACCAGTTTCGGAGCCAGAGTTGTCTTCTGACTGCCACTGCTGATGACACTCCTCTAGCTGCGGTGCACACAAAATCAGAAGCAGCATCCATGAGGAATGATACTGCTGGTTCCAGGGCTTCCCCAGGAGTATTGTTCCTGGTCTGTGATAGGCAGGCACGTGTTGCCACGGCACAGCAGGCTGCGATCTGTAGAGAATTAGCGGAGATGTCAAAAGACTGTTTGATGATTGATTCCAGACATCTGTCTTGAGCATCCTTGAGTGCTGCTCCTCCCTCAACCGGGATAGTAGTGCGCTTCGAGACCACGCAGATTATGGCATCCACTTTCGAACATGCCAGGAGATCTTTGGCAGCTGGGTCCAGAGGGTACATGGCTGCCAGGGCACACCCCCCTTTGAATGTAGTCTCCGGGGCATCCCATTACAGGTCAGTTAACTGCTGGATGGCTTGTAATAGTGGGAAATGAGAGGTCTGACTGAGTCCCTCTAGTTGGGGATTCGTCTTAGGTTCCCCCGAGGCACTTGTGCCCGGGATAGCGAGCTCTTTCAAGCTGTGTGTGACCAGGTCTGGAATCAGAACCACTGGAGGGAGCTCCCCTCCCTCCAGTGGTTCTGATTCCTCATCTGAGTTGTGTCCCTGAAGGTGGGGCTTCTGGGCATTGGAATCACTTCCCTGGGCATAGAGGGTCCCGGGATGCTGGGGTCCTCTGGTGGAGGTTGTGGCCATATTATTGGAGGCCCCAGTGGCATGTGGACGAAGATATGCAGGCCTTTGAAGAATTCCACCCAGGAGATAGATGCTGGGTCTAGATTAAGAGGCGCTGTGTCCCTGGGGAGCCCTGTTTGAGGGAGAGTCCCGCTGGGAGACGCTAGGTCCGGCGTACTGTTCGAGAAGCTGGAACACTGTACCGGCTGGGGAGGGCCATGGGCTGGAAACCCCAGGGCCTCGGCCTCCTCATGTTGTGCAGCTCTAATGTGGCATGCTGGGCAGAGGCCCTGAGCCTTGAGTTTCTTTTCTGGTGGTGCCATGGCTTGTGCGCGTAAAATACAGGGCCCGAGTGGCTTAGTTATGCGCTCCGGTGCGTCAAAGTTGTGCGCATAGGCTTGGTACGTGCTCAGGGAGATGTGTGCAATGTTGTGCACACAGATTGAAGTTATGTGCCCGCACAGTAAGAGCGTGGCTATGCTCGTCGCTTGTGTGCGCATCGTTGTGCGCATGGATCGGGGTGGTGGGCACATCAAAATGGTGACGGCGACCACCTTGTAGGGTCTCCCTGTGGGAGAACCCTTGGATCTGACCGGTGGCACTGGTCCCGGCTGGCGAACTGTGCAACTCCTCGAGCTTCGGAGACCGGAGACTTTTAAATAGATTTCTACCTTACCTTGTCTCTGCGCTTCCCAGTCTCGTTCTGGGCGGTATCTGGCTGGGGGGGGGGGGGGGGGGGGGGGGGAGGGAAAATACCTTCACCGCTATGCTCGAAGTTGCACCCGCTGCCTCTCAGCCTCACCCGGTATCAGGGGCTAGGTCCCCACTGAGGGTCGGCCACCGGACCAAGGCTTACCTCAGATGGATCGCGGAAATCACCTTGGGAATTCTCAACTGGGGGAGAAACCCTATGGGTGTCACCGCAGGAGAGTGGGACTCATCTGTAGAGGTAAGATTTCTTGTTTTGGTTTTCTTTGCTAAATTACTCTAACGCTGTGCTAGTGTGCATAGAGTCCCAAACTGCTATGAAGATGGAAAATACTGAAGAGCTGCACTTCCTGCAAGAGTATATGTACTAGGGCTGACGTCAGATTGAAATCTGATCCGTCTCCAACTGCTATCAGGAGTACACTATACCCATCGGTCCTGAGTCCATCTGCTACACGCTAGGAAAGGTCGTCTTAATTTTTAGCAATGTGATTTCAGATGATCTCAGATATCTGCCTATATACTCACACTTATTCACCCTGAGTAGTGATTATCAGTGGAATGAAGAATTCAGTATTTTCTGGTAGAAACAATGTTGCCACAAATTACCACGTAAAAGCCACCTACAAGGTATGGTGAAAAAAGTGGGAAGAGTTTGTTGGAAGCATCTACCTGCATGTATGGTGTAAAAAAAAGATTTCTACCATTCATGTGTCCTAGGAAACACTAATGTCTTACCCTCCTCTCTCCTAGATTTTTTCTCGTCTTCCATAACTTCTCTGACCTACCTCATATGTCTGCTTATGTACCTCATCCTCTTGATTATTCTGAAGCCCAGCCTCCCCCCTCCCCCACATAACAGTGAAGCACCCCAGTCAGACAACTTTTCAAAATGAGTGAGGATGTTGAATACAACAAGTTCCACCATCCCCTCAGACACCATTAAAGGAGTTTGTTCAAGCACCCACAGAACCTGCACCCAGATCCTTTCCATTCCTCCCATCCCTCATTGTCTCTCCACTGCCACATGGCTCTCTTCTCAATGTTTCCTTTCCACACTATTTAGATCTTAGTATTGCTGGTAGCTACGGCAGGCAGGAAGCATTCCCTTCAGACCTAGCTATTTCTAACTCCACCCGTGACCTGTTAGGAACGCTGAAAAATCAGGACCAACTATGCCCAAGTACTTCTTGCTCTCCCCTGCAGCAGTTCACACTGAATTAATTGCTCATGTAAAACCAGTGCAAACATTGAACTCCCAGTAGCAAGCAAATGAACAAATACATACTGCTGTGACAAAAGCAGAATTCTCTCAGAGAAGACAGCTAACTAAATAAAACAGAATGGGGAGAGTGCAGACACTACAAAGTCTCAAGCACTGTGACCTCAATGAGAAACTATTACCAATGTCTTGGTAATAGGCATGCTTCTAGAAAGAGACAAAATGTGATTTTAAGATATGATGAAAGCAGGTAAAAAAAACCCCAAAAAACTGTTGGGTAGACTGGTCTTTACCCGATGATATTTACTATATTATGGAAAACAGGGGAAAGTCCGTGAAGAAATAGTGATTCGTTTTAGATGCTACCCAAGAGATACAAAATTTATAAAAAATACAAACATTTGTATACTGCTTCCACTTTAGGTTTATTAACAAGGAAGAATGGAAGCTCATTGCTTTCGGTAAACCCAACAATGACAAGATAGCGAGTGCAGAGGAAGATTTTGCTGGTGGCTGTAGAGAATTGGCGAGCATGGTTTTGCTGAATAATTTTGGGACTTGAAAGTTTGGGGGAGAGGTGAAATTGTGGGGTAAATGAATCTTTAGTACAGGTGCTTAACTAAAAAAGAAAGCTAGGTAATTTTTATGTATGCACGCCTAATTGAAAGACAGTAAAATTACCTAGCTTTCCTTTCTTTCCCGTCTGCTGCGCCGATGGTGTCGGCACCGACTGTGGCGGTGTTCTGCCTTGTGTCTGCTCCGAATGATGTGGCGCCGTTTTGTATGGCGCCGTCCTCTCCGCACTGTGTCTAGGCCTTTTTGGCGCAGCAGATTCCTTGGGCCTTGCGCCAAAGCACTGTGCTCCCCGGATCTCTCACGGGTCAGAGTCGAGCGGCTAGACCGATTTCGATCGGGTAAGTCAGAGCCTTGCTCCCCGGGTACCTGTCTCTCCCCTGTTGCTCTCGGCCTTTAGGTTTCCCATGAGGCAGCCCTTCGAACAGAGTGCGATGATTTCTTCACCGGGCCCGGTGAAGAATGGGCCTCCGATGGGTCCGAGAGGCTCAACAGTTCCTTGAGACAATAGGCCCGTTGTTTTTTAGCCCTGGGAGACATCCAGGCACAAAATTCACATTCTTCAACGTCGTGGGTGACGCAGAGGCAGCGGTAACATCGGTCATGGCCATCCGTGACCGACATTACCTTGCCGCAGCGACACCTCTTGAATTCCGATTTAGACATTGAGGAGAAATATGGCTCCACGTGCGATCTCGCGTGCGGAAAGAACAGACTGAGGAGAATCTGTTACTTCCTGTGCAGGAACACACGCACAGCTGCAGGGGAACTAAAAACTAACCTCTGCTTAACAAGCTCCACCTCCCGGACCTGATTGACAGATCCCTGAACAGCATGGCTAATTCAGCCCTGCTATCGACGGGAAAACATTTGACATCTTTGAAAACTGTCATGCCCAACATCTCTGATAACGTGCAAAATATAGAATTCCACAGATCACTAATTCCTGGACACTCTCACCACATATGTAAAAACGTTCCAACTTGTTTACAGTTTCGCCAACATTGACTAGATAAATTAGGGTACATCGTGTGCAATTTGTGTGGGGTCAAATACAAGAGATACAGCAATTTATACCCATTTTCCACCAACAAAACAGAGATGGAACTTCTACCAATACTTTGGTAACAGACATCCCAATTCTTATCAACTTCCACCCCCAAGTCCTTGGCCCAAGCCTGAACTTGTTTAGGAGTATCCCGCATATCTCCCAAAAGAAGCAGATAAAGCTTAGAAATCATTTTTTTTTTTAAACTTTCCCGTCTGCACCACATATATCCTCAAAGAGTGATTTATCAGGTGGGAATTGCTGCCGCTACTTAACTTGAAGTAAATAATGTTTTAGTTGGGAATACATAAAGATATCAGTTGGGGGTAAATTGTATTTCTATAAATTCCTTTTTATTAATATTAATAAGCTGCCCCACCACCCTGATGCCCAGAGTATACCAGCGTGTAAAATAACCACGTTGTATTCCTGGAGGAAATTCCCTGTTATCACAGATGGGAGTACTCCTGTGCAATGATTGGGGGCCTATCAATGCTCTTTTATATTTATCCCATAAGCACAAGGTATGAGACGCGTAGGGGGACAATTCTCGGCCCACTGTCCTGTTTGAGCGTGCCAGCCAACTCTGCCATGCCAATCGCAGACAGTTAGAGGCTTCATCAATTAACTGCCTGAAAAAAACAATGGGTATCTAAATGCCAATCCACTACCACCTTCAACTGAGCAGCTAAGTAATATTTTTTAAGATCTGGCATACCCACCCCACCATATAATTTTGGGCGATATAATACTTGACGAGCTTTTCATGGCGGCCGCCTACACCAGATAAAGTAAAAAATCCGTTTCCGTAGTAGCTTAAAATAACTATCAGGAATTTCAATAGGCAAGGTTTGAAATAGATATAACAGATGTGGGAGATGTTCATCTTGGCTATTGCTATTTTACCCAGCCAAGATAGATTTAAGGAATTCCAAGCCACTAAATCCTGATAAATCTCCTTTGTTAATGTTTCATAATTCAGCGTAAATAAATCTGCACCTGTGCCCATCAGATTAATGACGGAATATCGAATATTATGCTTCGCCATTTAAAGGAATAATGTGATTGTAAATGATTGCGAACAGAGTCATCAAGGCAGATCGGAAGCAATTCCGTTTTATCGTAATTCATTTTAAAACCCAAGACCTTACTATATTGTCCTAATTCAGTAACTAAAGCTGAAAATGTAGATTTGGGATGGCTTAAGATAAATAGGTTATCATCTGCAAACATCGAAATTTTATACGATATTCCCCCTACCTCTATTCTCTGAATAGTTTCATTGTTGCGAGTTTTGGTGGCAAATGGTTCCAGCACCAAAGCAAATAAAAGGTGAAAGGGGGCACCCCGTCTGGTACCCCTCCCCACCATAAATCAGTTTTAGTAACTCCCATTAATTTTAATAAATGCTTCAGGAGATGTGTATAATTGTTGAATCCACTGGATAAAGTGGGTTCCCAATTGGAATTTCTCCAAAACTTAGAATAAAAAAACCCCAATGTACTCGATCAAAAACTTTTTCAGCGTCGACAGACATTAAAATAGATGTTAAATGTCGACATTTAGCTAAACTAACCAAATTCAATACCTGAACATTGTCAGACACCATCCTCCCAGGTACAAATCCAGATTTGTCTGCATGTACTAACGTAGGTAGAAGGGAGCCCAATCTATTAGCTAATATTTTGGCCAGTATTTTCAAATTTTAATTTATTTTATTTAAATTCTTTTCTATACAGTCGCTAAGTTATATACCCCATTGCAACGGTTTACATTTAATAACGAGATTGGGCGGCACGAGCCACAATGCTTAACATCTTTGCCTAGTTTAGGCAAAATAGTTATCCCTGCTATATTAGTATGTGGACTAAGTGGGACCCTTCAATTAAAGAATTGAAAGCCTTCATGAGAAAGGGGTGCAACTTGCTCATTATATATGTTTCATAGAATTTCCCTGTGAATCTGTCTAGACCTGGTGCTTTTCCAGATTTCAATTCCTTTATCGACTGATTAATTTCCACTAAAGTCACTTCCTTATTCAATCAGTCACGTGTTGGTCAGTTAAAGTGGGGAGTGATACCGTTGACAAATAGTCCACAATGTCATTGTGCTGTACTAGTGTCAAGCGTATATAAATCTTTATAACATTGTACGAAGCGTTCCCTGATTTGAGCAGGTTTGTAAAGAAACAAACATACTGTGAGCATCCCTGATTTTCAATATTTGGGACTGCAACTGCCGTTTCCTTAAGGCATGCGCTAATAACCTACCAGCTTTATTACCGCCTTCAAAATAATGTTGTTTGGTAAGATTCAAGTAATGAGCTGTTTCAGATATGTTTACTTATTTTTATATACCGACATTCGATCTGACATATCACATTGGTTTACAGTAAATAAATGGGGCTAATAGACATTGCTTTATTATTTCTTATAGTATAACTTAGAATCAACATTAACATTGATTATGTTCATAGTAGCAAGCAAAGAGTATCAAAGGTGCTAGGGACGACCTAGCTATAATTGCTGCCGAGCAAGATAAAGCTGTTGTAGGTCAGCTAATCTTCTATGTTTTTTATGTTCTAGTTCTAAAGATCTAATTGTGCATTCCAATGATTGTCGGTGGTGATTTTGTGATTTCTTCTTGTAGGAAGACTGCACTATCAATTATCCACAAATCACTGCTTTGAAACCCTTCCACACAGTCATCAGTGAAACCTCTCCTGTGTCATTCAGCTCTACATATTCATTGACTGTGTCCCATATCTTTTGTACTATTGCTTTATCCTCAAATGAAGAATCATTACATCTCCAGAAGAATAGTCCTGTGTTTTCCTGTAGGGCATTTAACTCACAGGTAATGGGTG
This sequence comes from Rhinatrema bivittatum, assembly GCF_901001135.1. Taxonomy (NCBI): domain Eukaryota; kingdom Metazoa; phylum Chordata; class Amphibia; order Gymnophiona; family Rhinatrematidae; genus Rhinatrema; species Rhinatrema bivittatum. The sequence goes on from NC_042623.1 coordinate 89,393,058, forward strand.
TATGATCCGACCATGTAATTATATCAATAGAGGTATGCGTTGTGCAAGAAATAAGCGATTTATCTATCAGAAACATGTCAATTCTAGAGTACGAGCAATGAGCTGGTGAATAAAAAGTGAAATTTTTAGTATTAGTGTGCATGAAGGGCCAGATGTCAATAAGCTCAAAATGTGCTATCAATTGTTTCAATCCCCTGTTCTGTGTGGAAGACAGGGAGCTCTTTCCCTTAGGAGGTGTCCAGTATTGGGTTTAACGTTACATTGAAATCGCCTGTCACTATTAAAATGATCCCCTGGAAACAGACATAACTGGTGATGTAGATTCTGATAAAAGGAAGCCTGATTAAGTGTGGGGCAGTAAATGTTTACCAGGATGTGTGTCCCTTGCGGTGTGGCCATTTGTAAAATCAAAATCCTGCCTTCAGGGTCTAAGTGCAGAGCCTTAAAATCCGCACATACATGACTGGCAATCAGAATACCCACCCCGCCATATTTATTATTAGCCCGACTGGGAGTTAGAAATAACGGAGGGTAATGTGTTTCCCCGTAATAGCCCTCTATCCCTACTCCTTAAAATGTGTCTCCTGCACAAAAAGAATGTCAGCTTGAAGACGTCAGCCATTAGACGTCGAGCCTCCTTAAAAAGCATACTCCGTTTAAACGGGGAATTCAATCCCTTCGTATTCAAGGCGGCTAGCCTGAACGTGTACCCATTGTAAAATATCTTTATACGACACTTGAGGCAGACCCAGCACCCCAGAATTCAGAGTAAATCCAAACGAAAGGAGAAAAAGGAACCATAAAGATAAACTGTTCCCCTGTAGATTACCATTATGTGGTTTAGTGCAAAGGTATTGATCTAGTCCCCTAAGAACAAGATTGTGGTCAATCGCATCCAATCATAGTAAAACCCAGAGCCCCTTAAACATCCCCCCCAACCCTCCATGTCATAGCAGGCTGATATAACAGCAGCCTGTAGTGTGCCGCGGTGGTGGTTAAACAAATCAGCAGATTCATCCTACTTAAACATAGGGAGAGTTGTGATTTAGACTACATCTGGAGAGAGCGCAAAGGGGCCAGGAGGAACAACTCCCCCCGGGACATAATTGTCTGCTACTGGGAATTTCGCCAGAAGGAGATATTTCAAGCGGTCAGGATGGACAACCAATTACAATGGCAAGGCCACAATATATTTGTATTTACGGATTTGTCTCCGCTAACATTGCGGAAAAGGAGTTTTCACGGTATTACAAAGGCCTTGCGATGTGACGGTATACAATATAAATGGCTGTGTCCTTTTGGGCTCACATTCACGCTGGGAGTGCCCATCTAACAACCAATACCCTCTCTCCTACTTCACAATTACATAGTAAAACCATCTCCATCCGTAAACCCTGCTCATCAGATGACCTCACCCTAGCATTCGACAAAGTATCTAAGAACCTCGACCTTACAAAACCAGATATCGCCCTACTTTCCTGGAATAAGCTCACCACAAATATAGCCAATGATATCTGCCATATAGTCCACAAAGTAATAACCCCCTCACAAACAGAAAAAAAAAACCCATGGTACACCACTGAATTAAAAAAGATAAAACAAGACCTCAGATCTAAAGAGCGAACGTGGCGTAGACAACCCACACCCGCTCACAAAGCAACCTACAAATACACTCTACATACCTACCGTCAAGCCACACTCCAAGCCAAACGAGGCTTCTACTCAAAAAAAAGTCATGATTATCAATTTAATCCAAATGCTCTATTCTCGTATGTTGCCAAACTTACAAAGCCCGCCCCCCCATTCCTCCCATGAAGAAAATGACAAAGATAAATGTGAAGAACTTGCAAAGTACTTCAAGAACAAAATCGCCAACATATTCCTTCGTTTCCCCACCAAGCCCTCCCCCACAGACCCTCTCCCTAATAACAAAATCTACCTAGGATCCCTTGACCTTACCACCACGAAGGAGATTGAATCCATCTTAAAAAAGATGAGACCGGCTACCCATACCACAGATACAATCCCCTCGAAAACTCTACTTTCCATACCCACAGCCATCGCAAAACCTTTAGCTGACAATTAATTGCTCCCTCACATTTGGAATAGTCCCAGACCCGCTTAAACTTGCTGTCGTCAAGCCACTTCTAAAAAAAAAACAAAAACCTACCCTCGACCACAATGACCCTGCCAACTACCGGCCTATCTCCAACCTACCTTTTATATCCAAAATTCTTGAAAAGGTAGTTAATATGCAACTCACTGACTTCCTCGAAGACCACAATATCCTACACCCCTCACAATATGGTTTCCGTAAAGATCGTAATACCGAAAAGCTATTACTCACAATAACAGACAGTCCTCAAAGGCATGGACCTTGGCCAATCATACTTACTTGCACTCCTAGATATTTCAGCAGCCTTTGATATGGTCAACCACCAAATCCTAATCTCCCGTTTAGCAGAGATAGGTATCTCCAACACAGCCCTATCATGGTTCTCCTCATACCTCACCCATAGAGAGTATGTAGTAAAAATTGATAACTCCGAGTCTTCGCACATGCCCCTCACATAAGTTGTCCCCCAAGGATCCTCCCTATCCTCCACCCTCTTCAATATATATCTATTGCCACTCTGCCATTTTCTCTCTAATCTAGGCCTGAAATTCTCTCTGTATGCTGATGTACAAATACTTATCCCCATTCGGAAATCCCTCAAGGAAACCATGCAATTCTGGGAAACCTGCCTAGTATCCATCAACTCCCTTTTATCCAACCTGCACCTTGCGCTTAATGCATCAAAAACAGAAATCCTGATTATCTCAAATCAACCTGACCATACTCTCCACCCCACCTCTCAATACACCACACTTACCCATACTCCTCTGCTCTCTGTAAGAGACCTAGGTGTCTCCCTAGATCAACACCTAAGTTTCAAACCCTACATTAAATCGCTTCTGAAGGGGGGTTTCTACAAACTCCATTCTCAAAAAACTTAAACCCCTCCTCCACACCCACGATTTCCGTACAGTTCTGCAGACAACCATTCTATCAAAACTGGACTACTGCAACTCCCTTCTCTTAGGCCTCCCTGCATCCACCAAACCCCTTCAAATCCTACAGAACGCCATGGCAAGAGTTATCACCAACACCCATAAAAGGGACCACATCACTCCCATTTTAAAAGACTTGCATTGGCTTCCTATCTCTTTCCGTACTCAATACAAAACACTTACTATTCTACACAACACACTCTACAAAAACAATCACCCCTGGCTCGAAGAAATGCCACTCTTCTGATCCTCTAACCGCCCTTGCAGGTGCCTTTCACACCCCACCCCTCAAAACCGCACATCTCACCATCACTAGAGAAAGGGCCATCTCCATTGCTGGCCCCACCCTGTGGAACTCCCTTCCTGCTGATCTCCGTCTAGAACCATCCCTCAATCGGTTCAAAAAAAGGAATCAAGACATGGCTTTTCAAGCTGGCCTATCCAGACAACAATCAAACCTAAAAACAGTGCTCCTCTATGAACCGCCCTAGCTCCCTAGCCACCTCCTTCCCCCCCGTACTACCCTCCTACCCTAGTCCCCTTCAACTCGCCTTATTTGTACATATGTATATACTGTTAACCCAGCTTTGAACTGCACATTGCAAGCGTTATAATTTTTGACTTTGGTTTTAGTTATTAACTTGGTTACCGATCTTCCTCTTCTCTCTCCCACTCCTCCCTCCCTTAGTCTGGTTACTTGCCCTTTGCCCCCCCCCCTTCTTATAGCCTAGTCCCCTATTCGCTTTCATTGTAATTTCCTTCTTCTAAGTTACTTGTAAACAGACATGTGTCCTATGAATGCCGGTATATAAAAAAAAACTCAAAATAAATAAATCTCTGGAGCAGAGCTTTCCAAACTTTTCATGTTGGTGACACACTTTTTAGACAAACATAATTTCGGGACACAGTAATTCAGTCTACTAGCAAACCAGAGGTTGTATGCAGTGTAACAAAGGAAAAAAGAAACATCACCCATCCTTATAAAACAAATCAAGAAATATAAAATCATCAGCAGTAAAACTGTACTAACAAAAAGAACATATTTCAAAACAGCTGATGAGTGGAATATCCAATAATTAAAAACTCATATAAAACATTTCCAGATACCAACAAAATATTTCAAAATAGCAGACACAAAGACCCAGTAATGAAAAATAATAAGGATACAAACATTTTTTTGCTCTGCATACCTGGGAACGTTTGATATCCAGGTGTCCTGAGATTGTTCTGAATTAGCAGGAGGAGGGGTGGTTTGCTTGGAACTTTCTCCTCTCTCAGTCACATACCAGCGCTCTCTCTCACACTGGCTCTCAATGACACACCTATACACACATGCTCTCAGTACTCACATATACACATGTTTTTTCTCTCTCACTTATATAGGCTCTTAATTACACATTTACACACATGCTGTCTATCTTTTCACGCTTACAGACACACAGGCTTTCAATCACACACATACATGCTGTCTTTTTCTCTCACACACAGGCTCTCAATCACATACTCACATGCTCCATCACCTAAACCAGCTCTCAATCACACACAGACACACATGGTCTCTCTCTTACTTATACACACAGGCTCTTAATCATACATACACATGATTTCTCTCACACACAAAGGATCTCAATCATACACACATACTCTTTCACAAAAACAGGTTTTCAATCACAAACTTACACATACAGGTTCCCAATGGTAAACTTACATTCATGCTCTCTCTCTCACAGGCAGGCTCTCAATCACAGACATACTCTCTTTCACGTGTACAGGCTCTCAATCATTCACATACATGCAATCTCTCACTCTCTCATACACACACACACAGGGCCCCGCGGCCCGGAAGAGGAAGTGGAGAGTATCGGGTGAGTGCGCGGCAAGAAGAGGCCACGCTAGTGCGCTCGGCATCGGCCCGAAGAAAAGAAGACTGCAGTGCGGCTCGGAGGAAAATGTTCAACCGCGGCCGATGGGACTCCGCCTCCGCGAGGGCTGAAAATGAAGAGGTTAGCGTTGGGAGGAGGCTGCTGCCGCGAGGCGCGAGTTCCCGGGGGAACTCCCGGGGGAACTCGCGCCTCGCGGCAGCAGCAGCAGCCTCCTCCCAACGCTAACCTCTTCATTTTCAGCCCTCGCGGAGGCGGAGTCCCATCGGCCGCGGTTGAACATTTTCCTCCGAGCCGCGCTGCAGTCTTCTTTTCTTCGGGCCGATGCCGAGTGCACTAGCGTGGCCTCTTCTTGCCGCGCACTCACCCGATACTCTCCACTTCCTCTTCCGGGGGAGGGGGTCGGGAAGAAGAGAGCACGCCGGCGCCGCTGACTCCAGCTGTCCTGCCGCGTTCCGCCCAGGCGGAGGAGGACCGGGGAGCAGCTGGGTCAGCGGGAAAGTGTGGCGATACTTGTCTGCGAGCCAGATGCAGCATATCTGGCTCGGAGCCATGGGTTCCCGGTCCCTGCACTTGCCGGTGTGTCACGTGCACCGGGCTTGCGCGACACACCGGCACACCTCAGGCGACACAGTAAAGTGTCGCGACACACACTTTGGAAAGCTCTGCTCTGGAGAATAGAGTAGCAGACCTGGAGGAGCTAAGGCAGAGAAACAGAGGTATACAATAGAATAGAAGGTGGATTAAACCAGGGGAATAGGGAAATCCCCATGTAGTTGCATATGAAAAATGTATGGTTCCAAAGCACCAAGAGAGACCAATTTTAATTGAACTGAAAACACAGAAGAGCAAGGCTAAAACACCCCATTTATATAAAATGCTAGTAAAGAATAAACTGTTAGGATATCTTGATTCTTTTAAAAGGTGAAATTATGCTTACTTGAAAAATTTTTTCCTTAAATCCTGCTCGACCAGTCCTTGTGCATAGGATTTCTCCTCCTAAGTCGATGACAGTACACACCTTTATTATGCCCTCACCCTGCGCCATAAAGGTAGGTGTGGCCTCAGACAGTCTGCCAAAGCACTGTGCCAAAGACCAATCCTTAAACAAACACTCACCCATCCTAATCTAAGGCTCCATAAGGCCATCCCTGAGTGAAGGAAGAGGCAAGAACATGAGGGGCAAGTGCAATACACTGTCATTGTTGCTTCCTAGCCCTGTGTTCCTGGATAGGTCCTTGACTGGCTTAGCAAGACAAGAAAATTATCTGGTAAAAATAATTTCATCTTCCATTTCTTCTTGCTAGGCCAGTCCTTATGCATGGGAATTACCTAACCTGTGCCTCGTAGAGATGGGAGGAAGACAGGACTGTTAAGGATTCCTGCCCCAAAGGCAGGGTCTCCATTCTATAATACTTCACAAAGGAATAAAGATGACCAGATAGCTGCCTTACAGATTTCCTCCAGAGAGGCTGCAGATGCCTCTGCCCATGACCATGCTTACATCCTTGTAGAGGAGCACAGCCATCACCTGTCTGCCAGAAAGAAGGAAAGCAGAGGTTATCGCTTCCTTGATCCATCTAGCCCAGTGGTTCTCAACAGGTGTGTTGGGACACACTAGTGGGTTGTGAAGTCCCCGGAAGGTGTGTCGCAGAACCAGCAGAAGACTGATCTTTCCTCATCAGTCTGGGCAGGAGTTGGCAGACATCTCTTTTACTGGGCATGAGAGGAAGCTGCTTTTGTTTCCTTCTCCTCTTCCTGGCCAGTGGGAGGTTGCTCCCTCTTCCTTCACCCAAATAAGAGTGTGATATCACCAGCTCCTGTTCATATGGACCCAGCAGGACACCAACTTTATCTTCCTCTGCCGGGCCTGGCAGTGAGGTTGCTGATGCTCGCTTCACTCCATGAGGCCTGGATGTGAAAGCAGGAGCATGAGGGAGAGAGATGCATGCTCTATAGATCCACTACTGCTGCCTCTTATCTTCCTCTCCTCAATGCTTCTTGCCCTCATTTGCCACTGAAAAAGAGGATGGGAGACTCTGCATTGGACTGAAGTCTTTTCTGCTGGCTGGGAGCCAGGAGGGGTAAATGTACTAGGCAGGAAGGTGTGGGAAGACAGAAGACAGGAGTTCAAGAGTCTGCTGGGCAGGAAAGCATGGAGAAATAGGGAGTCAGGAGTCTGATGGATAGGAAGGGTGGGGGAAAGTAGGTTGGGGGCGACTGGACAGAGAAGAGAGATGAAGTGGAAGTGTGGGGCTGCTGAGCAGGAAGGGGTAGGAAATGTGTCAGATGTATTCTGGGTAGGGAAGGGAAGGGGAGAGGGAAGGGCAGAAAGTTGAGTGGGGGAGAAAGGGAGCACAGGGAAGAGGATGTGGGGTGGGGGTGTCTGGAATGTTGGAGAGGGATATGAGCATGTGAAGGGATGATCGAGTAGTTGGGAGAAGTGAGGGGTGATGAGGGCATGGAGGGCAGTGACTGGGTACAAGGCTCATACTATGTCAGTTTTGAGAATATGCATTTCTTCTCTCTGAATTTTACTTAGTATAGGAGGAAATATTTTTGTTTCTAGTCTCAAGTTTTGCACTGCATGCAGGTGGTCTTGGGGTTTTCCTTCCACATTTGTAATCTTTTATTCTATATTTGCTGTAGGCAGGTCTGTCTGTTCTGTGTGTATGTTAATGAGATAAGGTACTTTAGAGATTTGTATCAGCCTTATTTGTTGTATTTTCTCAATATTATATTGCACTGGTGGTGAACTGCTGCCTTTTCATTGGTAGGGCTATTGCTGTTTCATTTCTTGGAGTTAGTGCTGCTTCAGTGTGGTAAGTCTGATAGACATGCACAGAGTGGGGTTTGTTTATTATTTTACAATGTACCTGGTAGTAGAGGGAGTTTATGATGCTGTTAAGATGACACCAGAATCAGAATATCTTTTTTAAATGGTGAATTGTACAGGGAAATGTCTTAGTTCTGCTCTGCACTCATTGTTAAGAAGTGGGGGACTCCTGTGAATGCAGAGCATATGCTTATAATTACCGTATTTTCCGGCGTATAAGACGACCCCCCCCCCCTTTTTTATACATATTTTTAAGAAAAAAAATAATTTTACACTCAAACAGGAGCAACCCTATCTATGAAAAGGCAACACTACAAATATTAAATCAGGCCCTAAAAACCAATACACCTCTTATTAGGAAAACAGAACTAGCAAGCAGCTATAGATCCCCACACAGAAATAATTGTAAAACTATACTAATAAGCAGAATAAATGTTTCAAAACAGCTATGAACAGAATAACATCCAACAATTAAAAACTCATAAAAACTATTAAACATTCTCCAAACACCAATAAAATATTTAAAAAAAGCAGACATCACATAATATTAAATAATTAAAATGGCAGTCAATCAAGAAACAAAACTGAAATACACCAACTGAATTGCCTCCATGGCAGCAATTACATCTGAGTCTTGTGATCGGTCTCCACTAACTTTGCACACCTAGATATATCAATATTTTGCCATTTGTTACAAAGTTGTTCAAGCTCTGCCACTACAGAGCGTTGATGAACAGCAATCTTCAAGTCATGTCACAGATTTTTGATTGGATTGAATCAAGGCTCTAACTGAGCCACTACAGGACATTTAATGTTTTGATCCTTATTTTGAAGGTGGACTTCCATCCCACTTTCAGCTTTCTTACAGAGGGTAGTAGGTTTCTGTACTTGTATCCAATCATTGCCCCTTTTATCCTAACGCGTGCCCCAGTCCCTGCAGATGAGAAACATCTCTAGCATGATGTGGCCAACACCATGCTTCACAGTAGGGATGGTGTTATTTGAGTGATGTGCTCTGTTGGGCTTGCACCAAAATGTAACACTACATTCAGTAGTGTAATTTGTAAACAAAATTGCAGGTAGACCAAAGTAGTGACTTCCTTCTTACCACCCTACTATACAGGCCAGATTTGTATTTTATTATTTAAATTTAGAATTGTGGCATGTGAGATATTTTGATCAGTCTTGGCCATTGAAGGCTGTAGCGCTTTCAAAACTGCCACTGGCTTCTTGGATGCCTGGGCCAATCTGGAACTACTAGTAGGACTAAACCCCTGTAGAGCTCGATTTTGCGAATGACCCTGCCCAGGAGGGGACACAGAGGGAAAGCATATAGCAGCTACTCTTCCGTCCAAGTCTGAACAATAGCATTGATCCCCAGGGTCAACTGATCTCTTCTGTGACTGAAGAATTGGGGAACCTTTGCATTGTGAGATGCGGCCAGCAGGTCGATGGACGGAAGACCCAGCAATCTACTTGTAGCTGAAAGACTTTGGCAGACAACACCGACTCTGCTGGATCCAGACTTTCTGTTCCTTAGAAAGTCTGTTCTGATGTTGTCTTTTCCTGTGATATGGGAGGCTGAGATTTCCACCCATTCCATAAGGTGATCTATCTCCTGTGATACTTGCTGGCTTTTGGTTCTACCCTGGTGGTTAATGTAGGCTACTATTGTTGCGTTGTCCAACATTATACTGACCGCTTCCAGGCGTTTATGATCCAGAGGCCCTCTTCCTTGGTCCAATGCCCCTGGGCTGTCATTTCCTGACAGTGAGCTCTCCAGCCCTGGAGGTGTGTCTGTTGTGAGAACCAGTCAGTTCGGAGGGGACAGAGGTCACCCCTGCCCAGATGAGCTTCCTGCAGCCACCACTGGAGCCGAGAGCATACTTTCATCGGTAAGTGGAGGCGAATCAAATAGTTTTGAGACAGTGGGTTTCAACTGCAGTGTTTGCAGGACAGCAGGGAGCATTGAAGTGGTCATGTGTGTCCCTCGCTCACGGCACTACTTCCAGGGTTACTGCCATCAAACCGAGGACTTGAAGATAGTTCCACACCGTTGGGCGTATCGTGTTCAGATGCACTTGGTACATCAACATCCTTATCCTCGTGGTCAGGAGGAAGACCTTGCCCTGCTTGGTGTCGAACCGGACTACCAGATATTCCAAGGTCTGGGAGGGATTGAGACTGCTTTTGTCCAGGTTTACGACCCAACTGAGTTCCTTAAGCAAGGAGGTTACCCTGATGGTCACCCATCTCTTCCATGGACTTTGCCCAGATCAACCAGTCGTCCAAGTACAGGTGCACCAGGATTCCCTCCTTTTCTCAATGCTGCCGCTACAATTACCATAATCTTGGAAAATATTCTGGGGATGGAAGCCAGGCCAAAGGGCGGTGCCCGGAACCGATAATGGCAACCCAGTAACACAAAGCGTAGGAAACTATATTCTTGCTGGATTGTAATATGTAGGTAGACCTTGGATAAGTCCAGGGAGCTCCTGATTGTACGGCCATTATCACGGAGCGCAGGGTTTCCATGTGGAAATAAATCACTCATGGATGTCTGTTGACACTCGAGGTCCAGGATGGGGGGCGAAAGGAACCTTCCTTCTTGGGTACGATGAAATATAGCCCTCATCCTGAGGAGCCTTAACTGGGTAGTCTCCACTGCCTGCTTCTTGTGCTGGGAGTAGCAAGGAAATATCATGAATATGTCCCAAAGAGTGCTGTGAAATTCCAGCACATATCCTTCTCATATGACCTCCAGTACCCATTTATTGGAAGTGATCGATGCACCCTTGGTAGAAGAGAGACAGTCGACCCCCTATGTCCTCATTTCAAGGTTGGGTTGGCAAAACTTAATTGGGGTGTTCAGGCTTGAGCAAGTCCTCCAACAACAGATTTCATAGGTTGACTGTGCGTTGAGTGAAAAAATACTTCCTACGAGTTGTTTTAAATCCGCTGGTCACTAATACTATGGGAGTGCCCTAGTGTTTGAAAGGGTAAATATCTGTCCCCTATTTAACTGACTCATGATTTTATAAACTCCAATCATATCCCCTTTCAGTCAACTCTTTTCCAGGCCTCACTCCATAAGGACACTTTTCCATCCCCTTTATATTTTTGTCACCCTTCTTTGTACCTTTTCTATATCTACTATGTCTTTTTTGAGATGGGCAACCAGAACTGCACACAGTACTTGAGGTGCAGTCGTACAATTAAATCTATACAAAGATATGATAATCTCAGTTTTATTCTCTACTCCAAATAATTCCCAATATTCTATTTGCTTTTTTGACCACCTCACACTGAGCTTAAGGTATTGTCTACAAGGACTCAGGTCTTTTTCCTGTGTTGACTCCTAACAGAACCCTGCATTGTGTAATAATAGTTGGGATTATTTTCCCTACATGCATTACTTTGAACTTGTTCACATTAAATTATATCAAACATTTAAATGCCAAGTCTCCTAGTCTCACAAGATCCTTCTGCAGTTCTTCACAATCTGCTGCTGTTTTACGACCCAAAACAATTGTGTTATCTGCAAGTTTGGTCATGTCGCTCAATTTTTTTTCTCCAGATTATTTATGAATATGTTAAATAGCACAAGTTTTAATACATACCTCTGGGGCACTCCACTAACAACCTTTCACCAGTTGGAAAACTGACCATTTCATCCTACCCTGTTTCCTGACTTTTATCCAGTTATCAATCCACAATAGGACATTACCTCAGATCCCATATCCTCCCAATTTCCTGTGGACTCTCATGAGGGATTTAAGGAAGCTGGAAGAGTGGTCGAAGATATGGCAGCTGAGATTCAATGCCAAGAAGTGCAGAGTCATGCATATGGGGTGTGCAAATCCAAAAGAACAGTATTTGATGGGAGGTGGGGGGCACGGAGCAGGAGAGAGACCTTGGGGTGACAGTGTCTAACGATCTGAAGTCAGCAAAACAATGTGACAAGGCGATAGCTAAAGCCAGAAGAATGCTGGGCTGCATAGAGAGAGGAATATCGAGTAAGAAAATGGAAGTGATTATCCCCTTGTACAGGTCCTTGGTGAGGTCTCACCTGGAGTACTGTGTTCAGTTCTGGAGACCGTATCTCCGAAGGGACAGAGACAGGATGGAAGTGGTCCAGAGAAGGGCAATCAAAAAAGGTGGAGGGTCTTCATCGAATGACTTACGAGGAGAGATTGAAGAATCTCAATATGTACACCCTGGAGGAAAGGAGGAACAGAGGTGATATGATACAGACTTTCAGATACTTGAAAGGTTTTAATGATCTAAGGACAATGACAAACCTTTTCCATTGGAAAAAAAAATCAGCAGAACCCGGAGTCACGATTTGAAACTCCAGGGAGGAAGACTCAGAACCAATGTAAGGAAGTATTTCTTCATGGAGAGGGTGGTGGATGCCTGGAACGCCCTTCTGGAGGAAGTGGTGAAGACCAAAACTGTGAAGGACGTCAAAGGGGCGTGGGATAAATACTGGGAATCCATAAAGTCGAAAGGAGGTGAATGACGAGAAGAGGCATGGGGGTAGTTTGCGGGAATTACAGCTACTACCTGGAGATTAATACCCTTATTCAATAAACATACTCACTGTCAATGCAACTCCAGCATTGCTCTATGCTTCAACGGCAAGAGGAAATGTGGAAAAAAAGGATTTGCATTCACAAAAAAAACAAGGAGTAGCTTGCTTGTTGCGGCGATTACTACCCCAAACCAAATAAGTCTGATACTTCACCTTCAGTGCATATCCAGCATAGCTCTCTGCTTCAACGGCAGGGGGGAAAGAGGAAGAGAGGATTTTTTCAGGCAACAACCAACAAGGAATGAATTACATAGTCTGGGTAAACAAATAATTATGGGAGTAGCTTGCTTGTTACGGCTGTTACTACCCTGAATCAATGAAGCCTGATATTTCACTGGGAATACATATCCAGCGCAACACACTGCTTCAACGGCAGGGGGAATAAAGAAAAGAGGAATTATATTCAGACAACAACTAACAAGGACTGAATGGCACAGGCTGGGTAAACAAACAAGCATGGGAGTAACTTGCTTATTGCAGCAGTTGCTACCCCTGACCAATTGAGCTGGATGCTTCGCTTGGATGCAGCTCCAGTGCTGCTCTCTACATCGATGGTGGGGGTGGAGGGAAACTGGAACCAGGGGGTTGCTGATGGGGGCCAAGAGTAACAGATAAGTATGAGGGGGAAAAAAAAAAAAAAAAAAGAGTGTGAAAGCTTGCTGGGCAGACTGGATGGGCCATTTGGTCTTCTTCTGCTGTCATTTTTCTGTTTCTATATATATTAGGGACTTTATCAAATGCCTTCGAAAATCCAAATGCACTATGGGCCGGATTTTAGAGGATTTACGTGCATATGGAGGGGGGTTACACGCGCAGGGCCTATTTTAAAAAGGCCCAGCGACGCGTGTGTAAGTCCTGGGGCTTTACTAAAGGGGCGGGGCCAGAGGCTTCTGACACAGCGGCCATTGCCGCTGTGTTGGAGGATCGCATGCTGGCAGCTGCCGGCGGAGGCAGGCGCAGAAGTTAAGACAAAGGTTGGGGGGGGGGGGGGGGTAGGTAGCGCGGCTCGGAGTGTAGGTGTGCGCACTGGGTAGCTCGCGCACACATGTATGCCTGCGCGCACCCTTTTAAAATCTACCCTCCCTGCAGGAGGCCTGGTCATGATATGGTCCCAGGAATAGGTAACAATAATTATGTCAGTTGGTGACTGACATTTTTCCTCACTGGCAGAATTTAAAGCCCAGCGGTCTGGGAGACATTTTGGTGTTGCATGAAGCAATTGTTGAGAAAAAATGAAAGGTGATGTGAGGAGATTTGCTTAATATTTTCTGTAAAAGCTGAACAGTGATTGGCCTGCTGCGTAAAAGGCTGGCAAATAAAACCTATTTCAATGCCACTGATTGTAGTTGTGTCTGGATAATTGGGCAGCAGTTCTGGATAAAGCAAGAATGGGAGCCTTGCTATAATATATAAACACATATAGCACAGAAGATCACTAATGGCAAAGTAGTAAAGGGAAACCCAGAGATCAAGTGGGGTTTATGGCATTACAAAAAGAAACAAATCTAGTAGACAAGATAAAGAACATAAGGCCTAACATTTTTTCTATGAGACCTATACACAATGTATTTAAAATAAAGTAAGCTTTCTTTTTATTTCTCTCCTACAGCAAAAGTGATTTCATTTCACTCGTCTTTATAGAAGATTTTGCAGGTTCTAGTAAACATTTTCTTTTGCATAACTCTTGACAGGCACCCATGCACAGTTCCTAGTACTTGGTACAATCAAAAATGAGTCTGTATGAGCAACAGATTATAAAGAGATCAAGACCACCACATCTTTGCTAGTCTACTCATCTGACCCATGCATTCTCCAAATTGACCGGGGAGAGAACATAGGGTTGGCTGCCATTCCCAACCAAATGTGCAAGGCAATACAGAGTATTTTCCTAATAATTTAGTGAATGTCAAACTTTTTGATACTGGGGGGAGGCAAGAGTAGGAAAGCGGGCAAAAAATGTTAAGGTGAAACAATTAAATGCCAGATGGATGCAAATTAGTTGCGCAAAATACATTAAAAATAATGGAACAGTGCTGTTTTTCTGGTTAAAACAAACAAAAAAAAATTCCGAGGGCAGATTTAAATAGAGGTCACACTCCTATTAGCACGGTTTTAAATTTATTTTGGCTTCGATCACTAAGTACCAAAATCAGAGTGAACTGCACCCACGTTGTTTCACTAGAAAATTCTCAAATCACACAAAAAAAACACCAAAACAAAAAAACACAGAGTTGCGTTTTGGAAAAATCAAGGCCTCCAAGTTTCTGTAAATACATTCCTCGCCCTATATTAAAGCTATCGTATTTTTTGTAAGGTTTTCCCCCTCCATATCCGATTCTTGGATTTTAAACTAGATCCATGTCAGTTATTTGTATATTAAGTGTCCGATGCGTTGCATCGGTACCACACCCTGAGCCTCAGGGAAACACGAGATACTGAGGCGGTAGGAAAAGCCTTTTTTTTCCCCCTCCCCAGCTGCTGTAGGCTCCCTCGCCAGCGATATTAGCCCTCTCAGGGCGGAGCGGGGAATCTACGGGGCACATCTTCCGGCTTCAGCCCGTCAGCCGGAGTTTGCCCATTCAACCCGGGCGCCAATTAGGCGGAGACCTCAGCCAGGCAAAGAGGGCAGCAGGTATGGCCTGGAATTGCCCGGGGGGGGAGAGAAGAAGAGTACAATTAAAAGAGACAGAGAAGAAGGGGTGGGAGTAGTCTCGTAGTCTCCTAGCCCCCGCCTGCGCTGGAAAAAGAGGGGGGACATCACTAGCCCTGTCGACACTAGGCCTCCCCTTTCGGCGCCGCTTGCTCCTATTTTCGTGCTCGGACCGTACAAGGAGAGGAGTGGAGAAAGGCAGCGACTCTACCCCCACCCCCGGCAGTAACTGACATGCCGGCGACACTGGCCACGGAAGAGCTTAACCCGAGCCAGCTAAAAATACACCCAAGGCGCTCCTTGCAAGCCTTGCAAAGTGGAGAACGCGCAGAGACACCGGAGGCAACCCCTCCTCCGCCGCCGTGTGCAAGCAGCCTCCGTTCTGCCGCATCCGCTAATCCCGGGGAGGGGAGAAGTGCGACGCCCGCGCACGCTTACCTTCTCCTCGTCTGTCAGTTGCTCCTCCATATCCGCCATCTTTCCTTCTGACCACAGCCTCTGCTAGGCAAACTCCGGCGGACTGCCCCCATTGCTTGACGTCATAAGGGAGGGGCACTCGAAGCGGGCTCGCTTCCGGGAGAGGGCGGGGCTCGACTGAACGCCCCTCAACCACGGGCCTGGGTGGCTGGCAGGCGCGTTAGGTATGCGAGGTAGAGTGAAGGTATTTCTGTACCTGAGAGGGTGGGATGTTTGAGTTCTGCTCGCCCTCAGATATGAGGTGGCGGTGGATTTCTTTCTCCCCCCTGCTCCCCCCCATACTACCTTCTTCTTAATAATATTCTCAATTAAATACAAGGCTTCTTTAACCACTTATGAGGCCCCCAGGCAAACTTTGGTAGGTGCCCCCCCCCCCATTTTTGTTTTTCCCACATTGAAACAGCCCCCAGATAAGGATCAGAGAAACTCTACTATTTCAGAGTTTATTTTACAGCAATGCCTAAATTATTACCAACAAAAATTGTCAATACATAAATAGTTTCAGAGTACAGTTTTACTATTTGCTAATCATCCTTTCATTTTTTTTCTCTCATTTTGGGCATCTCAAGAAATATGGACAAAACTTTCTCTATATATAATTTTATTCCTAAATTAAGGAGTTTAAGCACACACAAAAAATGTTTACACAAACATGATTTGCATACAAAAGAGGATATTCTGAAAACCAGTCCTGTTTGTGGCTCTCGAGGACCAGAGTTGACCACCCCTGCTGTAGGTATTTCTCTATCCCCAGAGGGGATGTTATTGATAGTTTACATATTTCCAATAGCAGGCCTGCAATTTCATTTCTCAGTTCTTTCAGCACTCTGGGATGTATACCATCTGGTCCAGTTGATTTGTTACTCTTTAATTATTTGCCCTAGTACATCTTTCAGGTTCACTGAGATTTGTTTCAGTTCCTCTGAATATCATTTCTGGCATGGATATATCTACAGGAATTATACAAGCTGGTGAAAGTTGGGACAATTTGTTGCATTTAAATAAATGATTGGTTAGGACTAACCTGCATTATGGGACTTTAATTGAATACTGCCGGGCTCAAAGAATCCCTGAGGTTTAAGAATAACTAAAGAGCCAAAGTTATATGTAGAACATGAGGAGTTCTTAAACAAGTGGAACCAGATCCTCAACAAATGTTCCCTAGACTTGATGCTGCTAATAATTGAAAGAGCTAAGACAACAGCAGACTTATTACAACAAGAACAGGAACAATTAGTGGAGAGGATTAAAGCCCAGAATGAGGAAATATTTGAAAGTAAATGGAAGGATCATCAGAATGTGATACATAATTTCACGGAAAAATGCTTAGTAAATGAGGTCCTTAGATTGTAAGCCCACAAGGGCAGCCAAGGCCCCAGACAGACCAGCCGCAGCCGACCGCGAGAGAGAGGGACCACCCCGGGACCGTCCAGAGGACTGCCCACCGTAGATGTCATCGAGGCCATCGGGTAAGGGGGATTTAAACGGTGCCCCTTACTGCGACGAGCCCCTTCCAGTGCCGGCTTGACCCACCGCCAGCAGCAAGGCCCACGAGGGCAGCCAAGGCCCTGGACAGACCAGCTGCAGCTGACCGCGCGAGAGAGGGACCACCCGGGACCACCCAGAGGACCACCCACCGTCGACATCATCGAGGCTGCCGGGTAAGGGGGATTTAATCGGCACCCCTTACCACGACGAGCCCCTTCCAGTGCCGGCTTGACCCTCTGATCCACCGCCGGCAGCAAGGTCCATGAGGGCAGCCAAGGCCCCGGATAGACCAGCCGCAGCCAACCGCGAGAGAGAGGGACCACCCCAGGACCACCCAGAGGACCGCCCACCGTCAACGTCATCGAGGCCGCCGGGTAAGGGGGATTTAAATGGCGCCCTTTACTGCGACAAGCCCCTTCCAGCACCGGCTTGACCTTCCATCCCACCGCTGGCAGCAAGGCCCACGAGGGCAGCCAAGGCCCCGGACAGACCAGCTGCAGCCGACCGCGCGAGAGAGAGGGACCACCCTGTGACCGCCCAGAGGACCGCCCACCTTCGACATCATCGAAGCTGCCGGGTAAGGGGGATTTAAATGGTGCCCCCTTACCACAACAAGCCCCTTCCAGTGCCCGCTTGACCCACCGCCGGCAGCAAGGCTCATGAGGGCAGCCAAGGCCTCGGACAGATAAGCCGCAGTTGACTGCGAGAGAGAGGGACCACCCCGGGACTGCCCAGAGGACTGCCCACCGTCGACTTCATCGAGGCTGCCGGATAAGGTGGATTTAAATGGCACGCCTTACTGCGGGCGTTGCGTGACGAAGGAGCGCGAACAAAGGGGCCTGCCCCTTAGAGCACCCCTTTGAGCAGCAACGTTGAGCGCCCAAAAAACTTCAACAACCGAACAACAACACTCAACAATCACAATGCAACCAAGATATCTCAACATGCCTCACCCTAACCTGCAAAAGACAACATCCAAACCCCATCCCACGATACCCCGATGACTAATCAACACACACACAACAAAGACACAACAAAAAACATGATTTTCCTTATGTTCATGCTCATTAACACACAATCAATCACAAAAAAATTCATGTTAATCTCAGACAACTTACAAGAAAAACAACCAGACTTCATAGCCATCACAGAAACCTGGCTAAAAAACACAGATCATGTCATAACAAACCAGATCGCTCACAACCTATACGACCTCTTCTCCATACCCAGAACAAAATGCAAAGGAGGAGGATTAATGTTAATTATCAGAAAAAGCTTTGAAATGAAACTAATACCCCACTCTCTCCCACCACAATATGAAGTAGCCCTTTTTGAATCCTCAAAATTGCAGATATGCCTAGTTTACTGCCCCCCCCCCCCCCCCGGCCTACTAGACCGTAATATTTCACCTTTAATAGAATTCTTCACAGCCAACCTCAACCACAAAAACCCATAATAATCCTAGGAGACTTCAATCTTCACACCGACAAAACACCCTTATCACATACATCCCAAACACGACTAGATGCACTAACCACCCTCAACTTCTCACAGAATATTAAAGACCCAACCCATAAAGCAGGACACACCTTAGACCTGATCTTCACCAATGAAAAATTCCTGAACAATTGTTCCGTATCCTGCCTCCCAATTCCCTGGTCTGACCACTACCTAATACATGGGCAGACAGCTCTACAATCAAGATCCAACTCAAACGAAACCATCAAAACCAGCTCTACCTTCAGACCACCATTCCTCCTCAAACCGCTACAACATGAACTCTCACAACAATTAACAAACATAAACCTTAACAATATCAACACCGCGACCCAATCTTGGCTACAAATTACAGAACAAATTGCTAACACCATCAACCCCGAAAGATCTAAAATCACTAACAAATCAAAAATAAAAAACGCCAACCCATGGTACAACAAACAACTGAGAGAAACCAAAACAACCCTCAGAAAAAAAGAAAAGGCTTGGCACAAAAACAAATCCACACCAAACCTAATAAAGTACCGCAGCTATTTAGCTTACTACAAAAACCTGATCAACACAACCAAAAACTGCACTCACAACCCAAAGACCCTCTTCAACATTGTAAGCAACCTCATTGCTGACACAAACCCAACAATCACTCACACAAATGCGAATCTAAGTCATGATCTAGCCATATTCTTCAAAAACAAAATCCAGAAAATAACCGACACCATGGACTAAATTCCACCACAAAACACTATCCTAGACATGAAAAATATAACCCCATGGACCACCTTCGACTTTGTATCAACCACAGAAACAGAAAAATTGATTAAATCCCTAAACCCTTCAAACCATGACCTAGACAAAATACCAATAAACACCCTCAAAGAAATATCCCATATCATCACACCAGTAATTACCAACATCATAAACAAATCATTAGAAGAAGGATCTCTCCCAGACAGCCTGAAAATCGCTATAATAAAACCCATTCTAAAGAAAAAGAACCTAGACCCTATAGATCCTAACAACTACAGGCCAATATCCAATCTATCCCTCATCGCCAAACTAATCGAAAAAGCAGTACTAAAACAACTCAACGAACATCTCGAACTGAACAATTGACTTTGGAGAAGAATGAAATCTTCAATTTGGTTTCCGTCGCTGTCTTAGTACTGAATTACTTTTAATATCTTTAGTTGATTCCATTAAACGGAGTCTCGATAATGGACAACAATTTATTTTAGTTTCACTTGATATCACCTCCGCCTTCGATTCCATTGATCATCAAATTTTGTTGTTTCGTTTGCGGGAATGTGGCATTTCAGGCACAGTGCTTGCTTGGTTTGAGAGCTATCTTTCAGATCGCTCTCAAGTCATTAAATTTAATAATTTACGCTCTTCCATTCAACAGATGAGATCTACCCCGACGACATTCAGTTCTATATAAAAGTTCAGGAATCTTGGTCTGCAACAGTTGATTCATTATCGTTATGTATGAATACCATCAATCGTTGGCTGAAACATAACAAGCTGTTATTGAATACTAGAAAGACTTCTTTGCTGCTAATTCATAGACCACATTCGCAACCTTTACATGATGCTATTTCAATAGATGGTTTTTCATTTCCTCTTCTTAATCCCATTAAGAGCTTGGGTATATTGATTGATTCTACTTTATCATTCAAACCTCAAATCAGGTCACTCATTAGATCAGGCTTCTTTAAACTTCGACTTTTGGCAGGCTTACAACATTTGTTGTATGATGTAGACTTTTTGATGGTCATTCGGGCCATAATTTTTCCACATATTGATTACTGTAACAGCCTATATATTGGCTTACCCAAGGGAGTAATTCACTCGATTCAACTTTTATTGAACTCAGCCGCTAGAGTAGAATCTCCATCAAAGCGTTTTGATAGGATTTCTCCTGTGTTATGCAGACTCAATTGGCTACCTGTTCATGAGCGCATAATATTCAAGATAGGTATGATAATGTTTAAGCTTCATGCATCTGATTCATCTGTCTGGTTTAATGCGCTCTTATGAATCTATAATCCTGTTAGATCCTTAAGATCATCGCAATTGAATTTATTAGAGATCCCTTCAGTTCGTCAGGCTCGACTTTTTAATACCAGGGAAACCTCCTTCTCTATAGCGGCACCAACCCAATGGAACCTCATCCCTTTTGATCTCCGTGCTTTGGATGATGTTAAAAAATTTAAGATGTCATTTAAGGCTTATTTGCTCAATCGTGTATTTAACATCGTTTAATGCAATGTGAATGAGTGAATATAAGAACTGTTATATGTGACTCTCCCGTTTGGAATCATCATTCGATGTGAATGTGTTTCAATATGTCAGGTTAAGTGACTATAAGGATTATCACTCTATGACTCTCCCTTTTCGGATAGCCATTTAATATTACCATATTTGATGTTTTGGTATGGTTTCTATGAAACCTAAATATAAATATATTTGAGTGTGTTTTGTTTGCTTTTGTTTTTATTATGCATGTATACTTTGTATATCGCCTAGGCCTACTAGTGATAGGCGATTAATACATTTTATTAAATGAAAATGAAAAGAAAACAACATATTTTACCCTGCCCAACGCGGATTCAGGAAGCACCATAGCACAGAATGCAGTCATAAGAGGCTTAAAAAATGGACAGAGCTACTTACTCATACTACTCGACCTATCAGCGGCCTTCGACACAGTTGACCACAAATGCCTGATACAAGGAGTCGCTGAAATCAGACTAGCTGACTCAACCTTAAACTGGTTCAGATCCTTCCTCCACAACCGAGCATTCAAGTCAAAATTAACAACACCAAATCAGAATTAACACCACTAGAAACCGGAGTGCCACAAGGCTCCTCACTATCAGCAATACTATTCAACATCTACCTTCTCCCACTATGCCAACTCCTATCTAACCTCGGCATCTCTTACCTCATATATGCCAATGACATAAAACTCATCATACCAATAACAGACACAATTGAGAACACACTCAACCTTGCAGCCTCATATCTAAACAACATGAAAAACCTCCTAAACCAACTGAACCTCGTCCTCAACATGAACAAAACAGAATGCATTCTCCTCCAAAGAAAAACTACAATAACTAACACACATAACACCATCCAAATTGAAAACATGAACATTGAACTCAGTGACAAAGTAAAGGACCTTGGAATCTGGATAGACTCAGAAATAAACCTTAAAAAACATATATCTGCAAAGATTATTATTATTTATTATTTAATAGCTTTTATATACCGGCATTAGTGCGAGACATCATGCCGGTTCACATTTTAACAAAATGAGCGGAAAATACATTAAAACAAGGAGATGGGGGAGGGGAAAAACAAAGCCAACTGGCCAACGAGAGTGCAGGTTTGAGAAGAAAGAGAGAATAAACAAAATCAAAATGCAGATTAAATAACTGAAACTAATTACCACAAATCAGCATGATAATTACAACAGCAAGGGCATAATATGATGAGATTACTAAATAATGAAGGGGGAAAGGAAAAGGGGCGGGCACGGAGTTCTCGGCAAGGGAGGTTGGGTCATTGAAGGAAAAGGGGGGGAGGGGCGTGGGATGAGAAGAGCAGGCAGAGGGGGGGGGGGTGAAGGCTTCAAGGGAAAGAGAGACTAGAGGGAGGGCTCAGAGGCAGGGAAGCAAGGAGACTAATCTGGGTAGGCCTGTTGAAACAGCCACATTTTTAATTTCTTTTTGAATTTATTCAGGCAGGATTCTAAACATAGCATCATGGGCATGGAGTTCCAACATGTTGGGCCGGTGATAGAGAGAGCTCGTTCCCTAATGGAAGAGAGGTGTGCTATTTTCAGAGAAGGGATATGAAGGGTTCCTTTGTGAACTGTTCTTGTAGGGCGGCTCTGTTGCACAGCACTAAAAGGTATATCCAGCCACAGGGAGTTATGAGAGTGAATGGATTTGTGTATTATCGTGGTTAGTGTTTTATAGATTATTCTGAATGGTATGGGGAGCCAGTGCAGGTCTTTCCGAATAGGAGTGATATGGTCCGTTTTACGGGTGTTAGTTATGATTCTGACAGTTGCATTTTGCAACATTTGGAGCGGTTTTATAGTTGCATAGGGGAGTCCAAGAAAGAGGGAATTGCAATAGTCACGTTTGGATAGGAGGGTGGTTTGAATCACAGTGCGAAGGTCCTGAGAGTAAAGCAGGGGCTTGAGTTTTTTTAAGACATTAAGCTTATAGAAACCATCTTTGAGAATGGAGCTCACATATTTTTTCATGTTCAATTGAGGATCCAGGAAGACTCCAAGATCTCTTACAGAGGATTGATTTATACTGTATTTGCGTGTAGAGTCTGGCAGTAGGAGGGGTTTAGTAGGGTCGTGAAGTAGGGGTGGTTTAGAATAAGGATGGGGGGAAATAAGGATGGGGGGAAATAAGGAGGAGTTCAGTCTTGTTTGTGTTCAGAGCAAGATGGAGATTCGTGAGCAGAGCATTTATGGGCACCAGGCAGGATTCCCAGTGCTCCAGGGCATCAGTGATGGAATTGTGGATGGGGATAACGATTTGAATGTCGTCTGCATATAGATAGAATTTGAGTTTGAGCTCGGCTAAGAGATGGCATAAAGGGGTGAGATAGATATTAAAGAGGGTAGATGAGAGGGAGGAACCTTGTGGTACACCATGTTGTAGGGGGTGGGAGGCAGAGATAGCGTTACCAATTTTAACAGAGAATTTTCTGTTCGATAAGTAAGACTTAACCATGCAATCGCTAGGCCCGCAATGCCAATGGTTTCTAAGCGGTCTAGAAGGTGGTTGTGACATATGGTATCGAAAGCTGCGGAAATGTCAAGGAGGGCGAGGAGGTAGCTGCAACCCTTATCCATTCCTATGAGGATGTGGTCTGATAGAGTGAGCAGAAGGGACTCAGTGTTGAGATGTTTTCTGAAACCGAATTGTGAAGCATGCAGAATGTCGTGGTTTTCTAAATAATCCATGAGTTGCGAATTAACAACTCTTTCCATTATCTTAGCAATGAAAGGAAGGTTTGAAATAGAGCGAAAGTTTGCGGGGTCTTCTGGACCAAGGGATGGCTTCTTAAGGAGGGGTTTGACCACTGCTTGTTTGAGAGTGTCAGGGACTGAACCAGTAGATAGTGAGCAGTTGATGATGTCAGCAATTGCTCTTGATATGGTGTTGGGAATGGCAAGTAGAGCTTTGGCAGGGATGGTGTCACTTGGGTGAGAGGCGGGCTTAAGTTTTCTAAGAATGGATTCGATTTCCTTGGAAGAGGTGAGGTCAAAAGAGAGAAGGATGGGGGAGGAGGGAGAAGGTCTCGAGAGGGGAGAAGTAGTAGAGTCAGGGAATCTGGAGAGGAGGTTCGTGATCTTGTTGTGAAAGAACTGAGCAAGTTCGTTACACTTGGCATCAGCCTCAGAGTCAAGTATGACAGGTGAAGAGGGCTTGGTGAGAACGGAAACATATGCAAAGAGAGCTTTGGGGTTGAGTCTGTAGTCATGGATCTTGGCAGCATAGAAATCTCGTTTATGCTTCAAGGTAGAGAGCCTGTAATGGTATAGAGCAGTTTTATAACTGGCAGCATGCTGAGGAGTGGGATTTTTGCGCCAGATTCTCTCTTTAAGTCTGAGGTTATTTTTTAGTGTTTTTAATTCCGTGGTGTACCAAGGATTGGATGGTTTGGAGGCAGTATTTATGACACGTTTGAAGATAGGGCAGAAATTATTAGCTATCTCTTCAGTAATATTGCACCAAGAGGATAAAGCAGAGGCAAGGTCAGAACAGTCAACATTGGGCAGGGCGTTGGAAAGGGCTGTGGCAAGTTCCTCACTGGGGCAGGATTTTCTAGCTATTATAGTAGTGTGTTGTGGATTAGTTCTGACAGAGGTGAGACAGCTTTCAATCAGATAATGGTCGGACCAAGGGACTGGGGTGCATGATGGAGTGGATACAGACTGGATGGATGAATTAATGAAAATTAGGTCCAGCACGTGGCCGGCTTTGTGGGTAGGGGAGGTGATGATTTGTTGGAATCCAATGGCAAGGAGAGTGTGAAGGAAGGTGTCACAAGAAGAGGAGGGAGCTGGAGAGTCAACATGGAGATTGAAATCTCCAAGGATAATAGCCGGGGTGTCAACATTAATGTAGTCCACTATGAATTCTATAATGGGAGAGGGATTGGATTCAAGCAGGGCTGGCGGGGCATATACAAGGCAGATTTGTAGAGCTGGGGATTTGAAGAGAGCAATTTCTAGTTTGGAAGGAGAGGTAATGTGGGTCTGTTTGAAGTTTAGATTTTTTTTTTTTTTTACTGCAAGAAGATCAAAGAAGGCTTCTCCAAACTACTAATACTAAAACGACTAAACCATAACGACTTCAGAACCACACTACAATCCCTAATCCTGACAAGCCTGGACTATTGCAACTCCCTGATGTTAGGCCTACCCAAAGCAACCACACGACCACTCCAAGTCCTTCTAAATATGGCAGCCAGAGTCCTTACCGGTACCAAAAACCAGACCACAATACCCCTGTGCTAAAATCTCTGCACTGGTTCCCCATAGACAAAATAATTGAATTCAAAGCGCTAACCATGCTACATAAAACCATATATGCAAATGAAATCAAATGGCTAAATGTTGTAACACACCCACACATTCCACGACGAAACACAAGATCTACAAACAAAGCATTGATAGAAATTCCCTCAGTCACAGCAGCCAAACTCACTACAACCCATGACAGAGCATTCTCAATAGCAGCCTCTACCCCAGGGGTGGGCAATTCCGGTCCTCGAGGGCCACAAACCAGTCTCGTTTTCAGGATATCCCTAATGAATATGCATGAGAGAGATTTGCATGCAGTCTGCCTCAGTTGTATGCAAATCTATGTCATGCATATTCATTAGGATATCCTAAAACCTCAACAGGTTTGTGGCCCTCGAGGACTGGAATTGCCCACCCCTGCTCTACCCTCTGGAATAAACTCCCAGAAAACATACGACTACTGAGCAACTCAAAAGTCTTCCGAAAACACCTCAAAACATGGCTATTCCAATCATCCTACAGAGAGGACACTGGATAAGAAAAACATGATCACAGCTATCACCCACCAGAAAAATACGAACACACCACTTACCCACCAATTTGCAACATCACGCAAAAACCTTTCTTAGCACTTAGCACATCAACGATCTTCATTCAACCCACGACCAACTCATGAACCTACAACCAACCCCATCCTTCATAATCTTCCTTTACCTACTAATTATAACCCACTACAGTGATCACAAACTACAATCAATTACACTGTTATACTTTAGAATTGTTAAACGTTATTTGGTTTCATTGCTTCTTAAACGTCCCTATGTATTATTGTTAAACGTTTCTATGTATCATTAGTTCACCTGCATAACGTTTTATGTATTGTTGGTCCTATTGTAAACTGTTGTGAAGGCCAGTTCCAAACAACGGTATATAAAAAGCACATAAATAAATAAAGTTGCTGATGAAAGACTTCTTAGGAAATTAAAATGTCATGGGATAGGGGGCAGTGTCCTATTGTGGATTGCCAACTAGGGATGTGAATCGTGTCCTCGATCGTCTTAACGATCGATTTCGGCTGGGAGGGGGAGGGAATCATATTGTTGCCGTTTGGGGGGGTAAAATATCGTGAAAAATCGTGAAAAATCGAAAAATCGAAAAATCGAAAAATCGCAAAACCGGCACATTAAAACCCCCTAAAACCCACCCCCGACCCTTTAAATTAAATCCCCCACCCTCCCGAACCCCCCCCAAATGACTTAAATAACCTGCGGGTCCAGCGGCGGTCCGGAACGGCAGCGGTCCGGAACGGGCTCCTGCTCCTCAATCTTGTTGTCTTCAGCCGGCGCCAT
The DNA here is from genome assembly GCF_901001135.1 of Rhinatrema bivittatum. Classification (NCBI taxonomy): domain Eukaryota; kingdom Metazoa; phylum Chordata; class Amphibia; order Gymnophiona; family Rhinatrematidae; genus Rhinatrema; species Rhinatrema bivittatum. The sequence goes on from NC_042623.1 coordinate 89,419,442, forward strand.
TTTCCAAAATGGCGGCGAAAAATGGCGGCGGCCATAGACGAACACGATTGGACGGCAGGAGGTCCTTCCGGACCCCCGCTGGACTTTTGGCAAGTCTCGTGGGGGTCAGGAGGCCCCCCACAAGCTGGCCAAAAGTTCCTGGAGGTCCAGCGGGGGTCAGGGAGCGATTTCCCGCCGCGAATCGTTTTCGTACGGAAAATGGCGCCGGCAGGAGATCGACTGCAGGAGGTCGTTCAGCGAGGGTTCCGGCGCCTCGCTGAACGACCTCCTGCAGTCGATCTCCTGCCGGCGCCATTTTCCGTACGAAAACGATTCGCGGCGGGAAATCGCTCCCTGACCCCCGCTGGACCTCCAGGAACTTTTGGCCAGCTTGTGGGGGGCCTCCTGACCCCCACGAGACTTGCCAAAAGTCCAGCGGGGGTCCGGAAGGACCTCCTGCCGTCCAATCGTGTTCGTCTATGGCCGCCGCCATTTTTCGCCGCCATTTTGGAAAATGGCGCCGGCTGAAGACAACAAGATTGAGGAGCAGGAGCCCGTTCCGGACCGCTGCCGTTCCGGACCGCTGCTGGACCCGCAGGTTATTTAACTCATTTGGGGGGGGTTCGGGCGGGTGGGGGATTTAATTTAAAGGGTCGGGGGTGGGTTTTAGGGGGTTTTAGTGTGCCGGCTCACGATTCTAACGATTTATAACGATAAATCGTTAGAATCTCTATTGTATTGTGTTCCATAACGGTTTAAGACGATATTAAAATTATCGGACGATAATTTTAATCGTCCTAAAAACAATTCACATCCCTATTGCCAACTAGTTAAAAGTAGAAAACAGAAATAAGGCTAAATGGTAAATTTTCCCAATGGAAAAAGATGAATAGTGAAGTGCCCCAGGATTCGGTTCTGGGACTACTGCTTTTTAATATATTTATAAATGACCTGGAAATGGGAACAACAAGTGAGGTGATCAAATTTGCAGATGACACAAAATTAATCAAAGTTGTTAAACCACAAGAGATTGTGAGAAATTGCAAGAGGACACTGCAAAACTGGTAGACTGGGCCTGCAAATGGTAAATAAAATTTAATGTGGCAAGGGCAAAGTGATACACTTAGGGAAGAGTAACCCAAATTAGAGCTACATAAATCAAGGTTCCACATTAGGAGTTACACTTAGAAAAGAATTTAGGTGTCATTGTTGAAAATACGTTGACATTTTTTGCTCAGTGTGCAGCAGTAGTCAAGAAAAATATATATTATTATTAGAATTCTAATGAATACATGCATGGAACTTTTTATAAAAGAGACTGGAGCCAGAGTTCCCTGGATCAGCAGGCAAAGAAAATGTAGCGAGTGGCTCACTCCTCAGCCCAGCGTTGCAGCTGTGGCAGGATTCATATTAACTGCAGCTAACAAATTAAAAACAAAAGAAATAAACACCTAGCTCAGCTGAGCTCTCTACTCAGGCAGGAATAAGTCATGTAGCCTGTATAGAAAAAAATTAAAAAAAGAAACTGCAGAGTTAGTCCAAAAAAACTAGAATGGAGCTTTAAAACTTTTAAACCGTTGGATCTCTGGGTGGGCTGGCACAATCTGTCAGGGCCTGATTAAGATACAGGCACAATAGGCTTTCTTCATCAATAGTTCTAATGAAAGGAACATAAATCAAACATAACCTGTACTTCCTGTCTTACAATAATGCAAGAAAGCAAACAAAGTAGCCATGAAGGCTTCCCTTACTGGCAAGCAAAGAGCGAGATCCAAACAGCTTGACAGAATTCAGCGCAGCCCTCTTCGGACCCAGCCCTAAGGCAAGGGAAAAATGTTTGTACCGGCAGAGAACTCTTTGCTGGCTAGAACTTAAAACAGCAGAGCTACAAGGGTTACTTCTGGGGGAATTCTGCGCACAAAAACTTAAAATTCTACAAAATTCTGCAAACTTTATATTGGTCAAAATAACACAATTTATATATATTTGATTTGTTTTGAATGAGCTACTTGCTAACTTCACGGAGTGCCCCCTGGTCCTATTAAGTAATTACTTTTAAATTAATACAGAAAAAAAGTTATTACTTACAGATGCAGAATTTTAAATATTTTGAGCAGAATTTCCCTAGAAATTCACTGTAAGAGTGTCCCTTACACTCGCTCTCCCTATTCCCTTGGCCACTTTGTCCTCTCAGGCCCCAACTCCTCCACCTGCCAGTATCTCTCCCCTCCACCTCTAGGCTCAACCCCTTCCAATCTATCGCCAGTCTCAGAGTTTGACCCCGTTCTCAGTACTGCCCCTTACACAGGCTCCCTCTGTCCCTCCCTCTCTCACACACATGCTCCCTCTCTCTAGTACACATAAGCACACCCTCATACAGGCTCCCTCTCTCACACACATCCCCTCATACAAGCTCCCTTCTCGCTTGCATACACACCCACATAAGCTCCCTTTCTCTCTCGCACATACATCCTCACACAGGCTACCTATGTTTCTCTCTCATGCACCCCTTCTCACAGGCTATGTCTCACACATACACAATCCCTTCACACAGACTAGCACCTGCACATACACCTGATCCCTTTTTCATACACATGCGCTCCCAATCTTTTATACACATATACACACTCCTTCACAATCTCCTCATACAGGCTCCCTCTCTCTGGCACCCACACTCAAGCATCCCCCCCCCGGCTCTCTCACCTCACATGCTCTCTCTCACCCCTTCCTTCTCACTCCCCTGCTTTCTCTCTCACCCTCACTTTCCCCACACTACCTCTCCTCCCCCCTCCTCTCATACCCATCTCCCCTCTCCCTGCCTCCCCCTCCCCTCTCTCACACCCCCTCCCCTCCCCTCTCTCACAACCCTTCCTCTCACACCTCCTCCCCTCTCTCTCTCTCACACCCCCTCCTCTCATAAGAACATAAGAAATTGCCGTGCTGGGTCAGACCAAAGGTCCATCAAGCCCAGCATCCTGTTTCCAACAGAGGCCAAACTAGGCCACAAGAACATGGAGTGTACCCAAACACTAAGAAGATCCCATGCTACTGATGCAATTAATAGCAGTGGCTATTCCCTAACTAAACTTGAATAATAGCAGTTAATGGATGTCTCCTCCAAGAACTTATCCAAACCTTTTTTGAACCCAGCTACACTAACTACACTAACCACATCCTCTGGCAATAAATTCCAGAGCTTTATTGTGCGTTGAGTGAAAAAGAATTTTCTCCGATTAGACTTAAATGTACTACTTGCTAACTTCATGGAATGCCCCCTAGTCGTTCTATTATTCGAAAGTGTAAATAACTGATTCATATCTACTCGTTCAAGACCTCTCATGATCTTAAAGACCACTATCATATCTCCCCCTCAGCTGACTCTTCTCCAAGCTGAATAGGCCTAACTTCTTCAGCCTTTCCTCATAAGGGAGCTGTCCCATCCCCTTTATCATTTTATCTCTGTACCTTCTCCATCGCAACAATATCTTTTTTGAGATGCGGCGACCAGAATTGTACACAGTACTCAAGATGCGGTCTCACCATGAAGCGATACAGAGGCATTATGACATTTTCCATTTTATTAACCATTCCCTTCCTAATAATTCCTAACATTCTGTTTGCTCTTTTGACTGCTGCAGTTCACTGAGTCGATGATTTTAAAGTATTATTCACTATGATGCCTAGATCTTTTTCCTGGGTGGTAGCTCCTAATATGGAACCTAACATCGTGTAACTACACCAAGGGTTATTTTTCCCTATATGCCACAGCTTGTACTTGTCCACATTAAATTTCATCTGCCATTTGGATGCCCAATCTTCCAGTCTTGCAAGGTCCTCCTGTAATGTATCACAGTCAGCTTGTGATTTAACTACTTTGAATAATTTTGTATCATCTGCAGATTTGTTAACCTCACTCGTCATATTCCTTTCCAGATCATTTATATATATATTGAAAAGCACCGGTCCAAGTACAGATCCCTGAGGCACTCCACCGTTTACCCTTTTCCACTGAGAAAATTGACCATTTAATCCTACTCTCTGTTTCCTGCCTTTTAACCAGTTTGTAATCCACAAAAGGACATCGTCTCCTATCCCATGACATTTTAGTTTTCTTAGAAACCTCTCATGAGGGACTTTGTCAAACGCCTTCTGAAAATCCAAATACACTACATCTACCTCTCACACCCCCTCCCCTCTCTCTTACACCCCCTCCCCTCCCCTATACCCCTCTCCCTCTCCTCTCACACACATACATTCACTCTCACTGAGGCCTTCATCTTTGCCGCAAGTGGAGAACACTCCATTCATGGCACACGGGGGCCTTCATCTTCGCCACGAATGGCGCGCTGGGGCCTTCATCTTTGCACACTCCATTCACAGCATGCCGGGGTCTCCTCTGCCATTTTCTGTGCAAGGGGGGGGGGGGGGGAATTCTGCGCTCCGCAGTAACACAGAATTCTCTCAGGACTAAAGGGTGGTGGCTCTATCTTTGGGCTGATGAGCTTCTGGCTGGGCATAGCCCAGCCCACAATACCTGGAAATTAACAGTACTACAGCGTCTCCAGTTTTTCATCATAAGATTAGCTCATTCAGAAGGGCTTCAACCTACCATTCCCAGGATCAGAAGATTCCCCAAGGGTCCTCACAATCATATACTAAAACTATGCTGGAGAGATGTAAGCAAAAGTTTATTTATAGAAAATTCTCATCTGCCCAGTCATAGTTCTGGGTGGAGTACAATAGCATATACATAAAAGTATAATTACATACAACTGTGCCTTAACAAAAGACAATATAGCATTTTTCCGATGGGTCTAAATCAAAATTACCAACATCTTAGGTAAATGCAGCAATTTGTACCTTATGCATAAGGAGCACTTGAGTACATTTTCTAATGTGAGATTTAGGTCATTCATGATCTATGGGGTTCCATCCTTTTCCAAGGCAAATTTATTTTCTAGTCCTTGAAATACAGAAATCTCACTTTGGAGTGTATCCTGTTCTATTGTCCACTGTTCTCAATCTGTTATTTGAGCTTCTAGATCCCTGCATAATGTTTACAGATTTTCTATTTGTAATTGAGAGGATTGTTTAATTAACTTCCAGTTTTCCCTTTTAACTGTTAGTTCCTTATTTTCCTGTTTTAAGGATACCACCTGCTGTTTTAGTTGTGCATTGTCTTTAAGTAACTTCCTAACACTAGTCCACAATAACCATAGGCATCCTGTTTGTTTCTGACAGTTAGTAATTGAATATAGGTTCCAGTATCCCTCAAGCTTTGTTTCTGAATCATGGATTAATATCTTCTGCACTGAAGTCCAACTATGGAGGTAGACCAGGATCTTGTATTATTTTTTTCATGATTACAAGCTTGCATATTAGCTACATCCATATCGAGCGACATCACCACATTGATCTAATATTGATTAGAAGTTTGTATAATTTCAGAATTACCTAGTCTATAGCGCCTTTGATTGATTATTGCAATTTATATCCCGTTCCATTCACATAGATTGTGCTTGGAGTAAGTTACAATAAAATAAAATAATAGCAAAAACAGACACAGCATAAAACAACAATAAAATCGAATTCAAACTTGCAGAAGGCTAAACCTTGAAGATGAAATTAGTCTAGTGATAACAAAGATATTTTTAATTACTCCCTAAATTGTCAACTTATCTCCTATGACTTTATAATAACAAGATAAGTCAGTGCTTCATATTCCTAACAGTATACTCACTCCGCTACACTCCTGTCTCTGAGTTTTGAGGTCTTATAGTGAATTGGAACTCCCCTTTGGTTCACAAAGGTGGAGGTATGAGTCTTTATCTGGTCTATACAGAGAAAGAGACAGGCCCATGTTTATTTTATTTATGGGGATGGGGCCAACCTTTTTTGTTTCTTTTTCCTTTATTTCATTTGTTTGTCATTTTAGTTTTAAAGAAATTAAAAGACATGAAAAAAAAACCAAGCAAAAATTAAAAACAAAATGAAAACCAAAATGACACAAAAAAGAAATGTGCACACCCCTAGTTTGCACTGACAGAGTCGTCTCAAATTTCTCTTCAAAAATAGAGAGAGCACATAGCTGCGGATTTCTAGCAAATTCTAAAGATCCTTGAACACAAAACAGAATATGCAAAGGTTCAAGCTCTTCTCCCTTGGAAGAAAAAAATGAACAAACAAGAGAATACTATCTCACTCTCACAAGACAGTATCAAAATTGGGTAACAGGCTCACTATTTTGGAGAAGACAAGTGAGCTTCCCACTAACAAAAACCAGAGAAGGTGGATAAACCCCTCTGTGAGAGGAGGCTAGCATCCTTGCTGCCTCTTCTTCTCACAGGATGTCGACTCCCTCCAATGTCTTGTGGATGCATCTGCATAGACTATGAGAAAAGGAACCAGCTTGAAAGAGGATGGACTCTGTTGATCACTCCATTGTTAGCTATACATCCATTACCATACCTGTTGCTGGAAATTTACACATTAGCTTATGGTAGAGGCCTAACAGGAGAAAGAATGACCTAAGTAATCTAAACTCTCTTTACTTCAGTTCTAAGACAATGATGTCTTCCTTGTGAACTGACAGGCAAGCCAAGCTCTGAATGATCACCTATATTTGGGATATTTCCCGCCTGATTCCATAAATCCTGATAATTCTGCAGTTGTGCCTAATTGAGATCAAGGAACTGACCCACAAGTGTTGGTTGGATATCCAGGTAACCAGTTTATTGATTTGAATTTTGAATCTGAAAGAGGTGAAAACTACTCAGTGCCAGTAGAAGACATCTAGACTGTTAACACTTGATTCAATATGACCCTTCATGGCTGAGACTGGAAGTCACCTAATTCCTGTTCACTATAATAAGTGACATAAATTGAAGATTTTCTGTTGACCATTTTTGAATGGAGTGGCTAACGACTGTGGTCTTGTTTGATATTTGTGTTCCTATGCTTTAATTTTAATAGTAAAAGTACTTCTTGGGAACCTGTCACAGATGTGAGCCCTTGGGCTGTGGCACGGTTGACCTAGCCTAGCAAGTGAACATTCTAGGTTCATGCTGACAGCTAGAGGATTCGCTCTTACTAGGACTGGAGCTAGGGCTTCACCTATACCAGCCCCATTCCCTGCAGGTTGAGACTTTGGGTTCCAGGGGCTGGCAGGACTTAGGCAAGAGTCCTGTAAGGCGTGGTCAGACTAAGTTGAGTGTTGGGCAGAGGACAGGGCTGGCAGCAAGAAAACAGTATCCAGGTCCAGGCCAAGGTTGGGGCAGGAGACAAGAAAGCAGTATGCAGGTCCAAGCTAGGGTCAGGACAGGTGGCAGTCCAGAAAGGTAGTCACTAGTCAGTATTTGTAGCAGAGCTCAGAACCAGGAATCAGGCAGAGAAAGATGGACAAGACAAGGCACAGGGGACCAAGACACAGGCAAGGCAAGGTAACAGAGAGGCAGGGCAGACAAGGCACTCAGAAAACAACACGCACTGCAGACAAGGCAGGAGGACCTGTTGCTGAGGCATTGAATCAGAGTGTTGAAGGGGTTTAATACCCCACCGCATTACATCATCCAGGAATGCCAAGTGAGAGCTTTATTAGTAGTGCAATCGCATGAGCGTGCACCTATGAGCAGCATCGGTGAGTGGCTCGCATGGCATCCTGGGGCCTGATGTTAGTGTCTTGCGGCATCAGAATGAGTGAGACCAATCACAAGAGCATCCTATGGCTGGCCAAACATTACAGAATCTTAAGACTGTATGTAGACTGGTTCTTGCAGATCAGAATGGGATCACATTGTCTCCAATTAGTAGAGACTTGAAACATGTTTTTCTGTTGATAAGCAGGCTGAATTAGCCATTACATGTAGGTGATATCATCTGGCGGTACTGAACGGACTCATCTGTCCTAGCTAATAGAGCTTTTAGCTGTACCTAGCATGTGCAGGTGTTCCCACGTGAGCTCTAAAGAAGTTAGGGCTGTTCAGTTTGGAGAAGAGACGACTGAGGAAGGGTATGATAGAAGTCTACAAAATCATGAAAGGACTTGAACAAGTTAATGTAAATTGGTTATTTACTCTCCAAGATAATAGGACCAGGGGGCACTCCGTGAAGTTAGCAAGTAGCTCATTCAAAACAAATCAAAGAAAATTCTTTTTCACTCAGCGCATAGTTAAACTCTGGAATTCATTGCCAGAGGATGTGGTTTCAGCAGTTAGTGTTACTGGGTTTAAAAAAGGTTTGGTTAAGTTCCTAGAGGTTAAATCCATAAACTGCTATTACGGTAATTAATAAGCAATAGTAGCTTGTGATCTGTTTAATGTTTGGGTATGTGACTTGGATTGGCCACTGTTGAAAACAGGATGCTGGAGGACCCTCAGCCAGTCAAGTTTTCACGTTTTGATACGCTGAGCTACTAAGTCTTGCTTTATCAATTGAAAGAAATTGGTTTATCATCTACCATATTAGTTTGTTTAATTCTTGAGTGACTGGTTTCAACATGTAGTTCTGGGTGGGTCTAGGTCTTCTTTACTAAAGTTAGATACCGCTGTACTGCAGAGTTCAGCACTGTCTGAACTATTTTGTTCATTGTTCTATTTTTCAGCTTTTTTAAAATCTTGATGTTGGTTTCAGGCTTTATGCCAATGACATGCAGTTTTACTTCCTGATTCAATCCACTTGTAACGCCCCTCACCTCTAGTTTGAAGCACCTCCTGCATCATGATGCATCGCAGGAATATGGCTGAACTTCCTGCAGTTCCTGAGCCCCTTTCATAGGGCCTGCTGGCTGGATTTTCTGTGACACGCCCAGGTGATATCACATCCTGCCTTATATAAAAGGAAGCTCAGCTCCAACTTCCAGTGCCTTCTCAACAGGTTTCCTGCTTGTTCTGCAGTGTTAGTTGCTACAGCGTGTTCCTGCCTTGCTCTTGGTTTTGTTCCTGTCTGTTCCTGTTTGTGATTTAAGTATTCTGAACAATTTTGTATCATCTGCAAATTTGATTATCTCACTCGTCATATTTCTTTCCAGATCATTTATAAATATATTGAAAAGTAAGGGTCCCAATACAGATCCCATGTCTTTCTATATGTTCTGTGATTTTGATGTTTAGAACACTTTCCACTATTTTTCCTGGCACTGAAGTCAGGCTAACCGGTCTGTAGTTTCCTGGATCGCCCCTGGAGCGCTTTTTAAATATTGGGGTTACATTAGCTATCCTCCAGTCTTCAGGTACAATGGATGATTTTAATGATAGGTTACAAATTTTTACTAATAGGTCTGAAATTTCATTTTTTAGTTCCTTTATAACTCTGGGGTGTATACCATCCGGTCCAGGTGATTTACTACTCTTCAGTTTGTCAGTCAGGTCTACCACATCTTCTAGGTTCACTGCGATTTGATTCAGTCCATCTGAATCATTACCCATGAAAACTTCTCCAGTACAGGTACCTCCCCAACATCCTCTTCAGTAAACACCGAAGCAAAGAAATCATTTAATCTTTCCGCGATGACCTTATCTTCTCTAAGTGCCCGTTTAACCCCTCGATCATCTAATGGTCCAATTGACTCACTCACAGGCTTTCTGCTTCGGATATATTTTAAAAAAAATTTTACTGTGTGTTTTTGCCTCTACATTCAACTTCTTTTCAAATTCTCTCTTAGCCTGTCTTATCAATGTCTTACATTTAACTTGCCAATGTTTATGCATTATCCTATTTTCTTCTGTTGGATCCTTCTTCCAATTTTTGAATGAAGATCTTTTGGCTAAAATAGCTTCTTTCACCTCCCCTTTTATCCATGCCAGTAATCATTTTGCCTTCTTTCCACCTTTCTTAATGTGTGGAATACATCTGGACTGTGCTTCTAGAATGGTATTTTTTAACAATGACCACGCCTCTTGCACACTTTTTACTTTTGTAACTGCTCCTTTCAGTTTTCTTCTAACAATTTTTCTCATTTTATCAAAGTTTCCCTTTTGAAAGTTTAACACGAGAGCTGTGGATTTGCATACTGTTCCTCTTCCAGTCATTAATTCAAATTTGATCATATTATGATCACTATTGCCAAGAGGCCCCAGCACAGTTACCTCTCTCACCAAATCCTGTGCTCCACTGAGAATTAGATCTAAAATTGGTCCCTCTCTTGTCGGTTCCTGAACCAATTGCTCCATAAAGCTATCATTTATTCCATCCAGGAACGTTATCTCTCTAGTGTGTCCCAATGATACATTTACCCAGTCAATATTGGGGTAATTGAAGTCTCCCATTATTACCGCACTACCAATTTGGTTAGCTTCCCTAATTTCTCTTAGCATTTCACTGTCCGTCTCACCACCTTTTGTGTTTCTCTCCTTGACCTGAATTTTCATTACTTTGACCTTAGCCTGGACCTTGACTTTGCTTTGCTCTCCTCCTGCCTTGACCTCAGCCTGGACCTTGACTTCACTTTGCTCTCTGCCTGCCTCATCCTCAGTCTGGCCTCCAACTTTGTTTCTTCTACCCAGCCTAGAAAGCTCTGCTGGTCTCCAGGACTTGCAGGCTCAACCTAAAGGAGAGGCGGCTGGTCAGGCAGAAGATCTCATCTTGGGGTGTATCAGCTGCCGCCTGTTAAGGCCCATCTTGTGCTCACACAAGATAGGCAGTACCACCTTAAAAGCGGCCTAAGGGCTCACTACCCTCACTTCATGACACCACTATTGCTAATGCTCTTATTAAGGTGTCTTACTCTCTCTGCTCCATCAGAGATTGGTTGTCAGAGAGTATGCTTGTCTTGAACATCAAACAGACAGGGATTATTTTTCTGTCTAGATTTCCAATCCTGGATGTTTCTACTGACTTCCACTTTGTCAGAGTGAAGATAGCAATTTCAAATCAGGTTCAAAACGAAGGTTTTCTGATGGACACTACTTTATCACTTTGATATCAGGTTAAGAATATGATTAAAAAAATCTGAGGTCCATATTCAATAGGCCGTTTAGTGGATGATAACTTTAGGCTGGCATATTCAAAGGGAGAAAAGTCCCACTATATATAGCTGGATAACAAAAAACCTAACCAGCTATTTTTTAAAATAGCCGGGTAGATTTTTTAGTTATGTGGTCTTGTGTGGCTGCATAACGCGCTACTTAACCGTATATCTTGAAAAAGATATCCGGCTAAGTAGCACTGTTATCTGCTAAAGAAAAATATGTTGCCCCCATCCCCTCCACCCCCCCCCCCCCCATGCTTCCAGTGATGCCTCTGTGAGAGCAGCACTGGAAGCGCTGGGAGCTGGGTAGAGGGTTCCTCGCTCCCGGCGATAAAGAAAAAGGTATTGGGGATGGTGAGGGGCAGGGGGATGGTGATGGGGTGTGGGAGCCACAATTTTCCCTAGTAGGTGGCTGGGAGCGGGGTGGCAGGCTGAGCTCCTTTTATAGGTAACATCGGGATTTGAGATCGGCTTCCAAAACAGGGCAAATCTCTACGATTTAAAAAGGTTTAGGGGGCAGCGGATAGGATACAATGTAGGCATTGACTTATGCTTTGCGGGGGGAGGGAGGGAGGTCATGGGGCAACTTTATTTTTTCTTTAGTAGATGCCAGTGCTACTTAGCCTGATATCTTTTCAAGATCTGGCTAACCTAGCTGGATATACCAGATATTCGGTATATCCAGCTAGGTATATCCAGCTAGGTTATCTGGCTAACCTAGCTGGATATACCAGATATTCGGCTAGGTTAGCCAGATATCTCAGCCCCTCCCTGAAACGCCCCTGAAATATCCCATTTTTATTTGGCTAAATTCTAGCTGGATAAGGGCAAAATATAGCTGGGTAAGCCATTTTGATGGATAACTATTATATTGAGTAGAAAACACATTGTATCGAACTCTTATCCTCTTTAATGTATCAACTTAATTTTTAGATTTTTAAAAAATGTTTAAAAAAAAACTTAATTTTTAAACGCCTTGGACCTTCATACCACCCCGCGATTTACAAGTTATAAATCTTCACTTGTGTATTCACTGCTCGGGGTCACTTTTTAATCATTGGTCTGCAAAAATAATTTTTTAAAGTATATGTGGGAACATTTTCTCCTTTTTCTTAAAAAACACAAAGAATGGTACTTCCCTTTTTGATTTGAAGACCAGAGTCCAGAGTCCGACGTGATGTTACGTTTCGCGTGCTGCTGCCTCAGGGACTCTTCGGCTTGTTTCAGCTACTGCTGTCTCAAGGAATCTCTGGATATTTGCAAACATGTATTCCAACAGGGAGGGTCCATTATATCTCTTCTGCAATAAAACTATTTTAGTTTCACGTATGATACAGACATTTACAACGGGAAAATGCACATCATGGACAACTATCTAAAGCCCTTAGCGAAGCTGCTTACCAGACACTGCAACCATTTTCTTCTTCAGCGTTTAGGTATTGTCGGGCTGAAATCGAGTCTAATTTATGCATGTAGCTCACACAGCTCACGTGGCTGTTAACATGCTATGATTGGCAGACAATTTTGTATGTTTAGGACAGGGAAATCACATGAATTGAACCCATTCAATCTCCTTGTTTAAACCATTTGGTTTAACTGATTGTAATTGAAAAATCCACCTTTGCTCCTGTTGTCTGAGCCACCTCACTCTATCTCCACCTCTCCAGTCTGGTAATACTATTTCTAGTACTGTCCACCATATTTCCTCAAATGTATGATTTGAATCTTTGAAATGGGCTACGAGTGGTGCCTCCATTTTGCCGGTTTCTAAGCAACTCTTATGCTCTGTCAGTCTTGTGCAAATTTGGCATTCCAACATATACTAAATCTAGCTGGATATACCAGATATCCCTGAAACGCCCCTGAAATATCCCATTTTTATCTGGCTAAATTCTAGCCTGATAAGGGCCAAATATAGCTGGGTAAGCCATTTTGATGGATAACTATTATATTCAGTAGAAAACATGTTGTATCAAACTCTTATTCTCTTTAATGTATCAACTTAAGTTTTAGATTAAAAAATTTTTTTTTTTAAACTTAGTGGCAGATTTTTAAAAAGTACGCTGGTGCAAACAAAAATACGCCAGATTTTAATAGATATGTGTGTGTAGCCGCGCTTATCTTTTAAAATCCGGGGTCAGCCTGCGCAAGGCTGCGCAAATTCGGCAGCCTGTGCGCGCCGAGCCGCGCAGCCTCTGGATTTCCATTTTCATAGACTTGTTATTACAGATATTATTTTGATTGTTTGAATGCTGTTTCCTTTATTTTCATTTTATGTGATAATTTCCTAATTCAGTGGTAATTTCCTATATTTGTGATTTAGAATTTATTTGAAGTTTTCATTTAAAGAATATGTGATAGCTCCTATGCTAGTAAAGATAGCCTTGACTTTTCCAGCATATTGTTTTTATTAGTAGTTTAGTGTTTCTTAGGAAGCCATAATTTCTTGTACATTTTGTGATATGACTTTCATATCTGAGGTGCTCAGCTGTTCTTTATTTGCAAGGTTTTTGGGTGATATGTTATTTTATCTGAAACCCTTACCCTATTTCCTCTAGCATAATCTTTTGGTAACCCATCTAGAGTTAACTATGTTTAATTGTGCAATTCTTCCGTTTTATATTTATACTGAGAAAAAGCAATTGCTTAGTTATCCAGAGACCGATTTAACTGTGCCTATTCTGCACTTATGGTCCTACTATAGATTCATATCATACTAAGACTCGTGTAGCATTGAATTGTCTGTCTTATTGGAATTGAAAATGAGTGCAAATTCATATGTTGGTTTGTGATGTCGGTGGAGAAACTGAGGAAGAGGAATAAAATATACATGTAGATATATATCACTGACATGGAACACTTGTGGAGTGGAATGCAGGCACACATTGATCCTTTCTGGACAATTCTTTTTGTTGTGGTTTTTTGGAGGGGTATCGCAGGGGGACATTCGGATTGCATTAATCATTTGTAAAATTAACATACTGTACTCAAATTTTTATTTTTTCCCAGATGTTATTTAAAATCATTCTCACTCATACACACTCAAACGCACTCTATTCATTCATAAAACATATTTAACATTAAACAATCCTTATGCATGAAGACTCAACATATTCTTGATATTTCAATCCTTTCTTTTGTTTTTCACTTTAACATAAATCCCTGTTTTTTACATGGATCACACAATACACATCTCAATACTTTTATACCAGTGCATCAAAAATTGAATCAATTTCTCTTCTCCATCAATCCCTTGATCTTTCCATTAATCCCTCTCTTCTCCATCAATCCCTTGATCTTTCCAATAATCCCAACAGGGCCCTCGTTTCACCTTACGGCTTCATCAGAGGAATGTTAAATCAATGATTTGCAAATGTTCTTAATATATCGGTATATTTAAGATATCCTGCCGAATGTGTAGATACACCATAAGAACTCCAACTTTCTTCGATTGAAATTCAAATTCTTTGTATAAACGCTCACAATCCGCTATCTTCACACCTCACATCAAACATCAAAAGATATTTATATTATTTCTTCGATTCCTTCTCTCAAACCTTCATACTGCCATTACGCTATCCATTCAATCACCGCCAAACTGCTTTTTTTGGCTACTACTGATATCATCCGTAAACTTTATCCTTCCGTTCCGTCTTGACCGCGGAAATTTTAACCTTAGAACGCTTAGTCTTGCATGCCTCCGAGCAGAATTTAGCCTGCCTCACGGCTTTACAAACGCTTTATGTTGAGTGCAGTATGTTAGTTTTGTAAATGGTTGGTGTGATCTGAGTGTCTTTTTGTGATACTTTTCTGAAAGATTACAGTGGAGAGGGTTGTCTGGAGGGGATTGATGTGTGCTTGTGTTCCACTCCAGAGGAGTGTTTTATGTTATTGATTATTGGGCACGAAGAAAGTGATATATTGCCTAAACTTTTGGGTTTCTATTTTGTAGATATATATCTATATCTGTATACTGCATATATATTTCATTTTTTTACAATGCTTTTTTTCTAGGAAAAACAAGTGCCAGTACTCATGGCCCTTCTTGGGGGGTGGGGTGGGATGGGAAGAGGCAACCACCTAGGGTCCCACCCCCTTGCAACTAGCCACAGAGCCTATGAAATGACAGCTTTGCAAATACATGAAGTGATGAAAATAACGGAATGTGATTAAGTAACAACTAATTAATCTCAAAAAAGATATAATTGCGATGGAGAAGTTACAGAGAAGGGCAACCAAAATGATAAGGGGAATGGAACAGCTCCCCTATGAGGAAAGTCTAAAGAGGTTAGGACTTTTCAGCTTGGAGAAGAGATGGCTGAGGGGAGATATGATAGAGGTATTTCAAATCATGAGAGGTCTAGAACGGGTAGATGTGAATCGGTTATTTACTCTTTCGGATAATAGAAGGACTGGGGGGCACTCCATGAAGTTAGCATGTGGCACATTTAAAACTAATTGGAGAAAGTTCTTTTTCACTCAACGCACAATTAAACTCTGGAATTTGTTGCCAGAGGATGTGGTTAGTGCAGTTAGAATAGCTGTGTTTAAAAAAGGTTTGGATAAGTTCTTGGAGAAGTCCATTACCTGCTATTAATTAAGTTGACTTAGAAAATAGCCACTGCTATTACTAGCAACGGTAACATGGAATAGACTTAGTTTTTGGGTACTTGCTAGGTTCTTATGGCCTGAATTGGCCACTGTTGGAAACAGGATGCTGGGCTTGATGGACCCTTGGTCTGACCCAGTATGGCATGTTCTTATATTCTTAAAGGACACGGGCAAAATATTGCATATACCGCAAAAGTTGTTTGACAGTTAAATCCACTTGGCAGTGCAATTACCTGACCCGATGAGGTCCTAATGGTTGCTTGTGAAGATTTAAGTGGGCAAAAAATACATTTTGAACATGGTTTGACACTCTGTTACTGTGGGAGGATTGTGACAGCTTGCGTGGGCCACGTGATCTTTAATGTTTGAGCCTCCAGAGAACATAATTCTAAGTGGCTCTTTAAACAAAGGGTGGATTTCCTGAAGGATAGCCCAGTGTTTACGGATGGCTCGGCTTACAGAGGCAGATGCTAATGTATGTCTCAATACCAGAGTTTGTTGGTTCTGTTCCCTCTTTGGTGGTTTTTGCAAAAATAAATAATCTCTATTGGCATACAGGGGTATTCTCGCTGTAAAATGCGGTCTGCCATCTGTTTGGCTTGAGTTTTGTAATCTGCCCGGTCTGTGCATAATCTCCTCAGTCTCAAGTGAAGATTAATAACTTGTAAACCGCGGGGTGGTATGAAGGTTCAAAGCGTTTAAAAATTAAGGGCCTGATTTTAAAAAGCATTTACTCACTTAAAACTGGATTTTACTCGAGTAAATGCACTTTACTCGTGTAAGTGGGTTTTTGAAAATTGCTACAATATATGCCATGAATTGTCCATAGGATTTGCTCACGTAAGTGTCCTTTACTCAAGTAAATGGCTTTTGAAAATTGCTACAATAGCAGTTACATTTACACGTGTAAATCCTTATGAAAATTACCCCCTAAGTTTTAAAAATTTTTTTTTAAAAAATGTAAAAATTACATTGATACATTAAAGAGGATAAGAGTTCGATACAATGTGTTTTCTAATTAATGATTTGTTCATTGATCGCTGAATAATTCAATATTTAATGTTGGTGTTTAACTATTATATTGTCCATCTAAATGGCTTTGAATGTGGACCTCTTGTTATGACTGGGCAGTGGGTAAGCAAGAGGTGGACCCTTGGGCCGACCTGCAGGTACACAAAGAGCAGGCCGGGAGGCGGAGTCAGAGCTTGGCAGGAACACCCGGAGCCTGGAATCCCCCCGGGAGGGGCCCGTAGGGACCCAGGCCCTGGGGACTAGCACAGTTCAAGATAGTCCAGAGGGTTCAGAGAGTTCAGGAATGGCTACCAGAGAAGAGACAGGGAGCTGGGTAGCCGGCGGGTCACTGAAGAAGGCGGGGTCTGAACTGGCCGTGGGTAGGAGGCAAGGCCGCGAGCCTACCCGGGAGCAGGAGAGATGTGTGACCAGCGCAGGAGTCCGAGGCGGACCGGGATCAAGGCAGGCAGCAGGCTAGCGAGAAGTCCGTGAGGCAAACCGGGATCAAGGCAGGCAGCAGGCTAGCGAGAGGTCCGTGAGGCAAACCGGGATCAAGGCAGGCAGCAGGCTGGCGAGAAGTCCGTGAGGCAAACCGGGGTCAAGGCAGGCAGCGGGCTGGCGAGAAGTCCGTGAGGCAAACCGGGGTCCGGAACCAGGAGACAACGAGAGCAGAAAGTAAGAACAGGAACAGGAAGCAACTAGTCAGCAGGAAACCTCGTTGCAAGGCGTCTAGTGAGGGACTGGACGCTGGTTAAATCTGGAGCAGAGCGTGACGTCAGTAGGCGAGGCGGAGCCGGGCTTCCGGGTGCTGTGCGCTTAAGAGGACTCTTCTCGTGTGCGCGCGGGGCCAAGCAGGAATAGGCCTGTAATGGCGTCTTCCTCGTGGGGACTCCTCGGGCGGCGGCCCTATCGAGCCTGGATTCAAGCGGTTTCCTAAGGGAGCTGAAGCGACAGTAAGCGGGCCTGAGCCCGAACATGAGAGGGGTGGTCGGAACCGCAACACCTCTCTTTTTATAGGCTTTGGTAACTCAGACAATTGAAGCCATTCCTCTCAGAATCTGATTAAAGAGCCATGCTGCATGCTTTACTAATTTAGATAAGAACATAAGACTTGCCATACTGAGTCAGACCAAGGGTCTATCAAGCCCAGCATCCTGTTTCCAGCAGTGGCCAATCCAGGTCATAAGTACCTGGCAGGATCCCAAGAGGCAGATAGATTCCAAACTGCTAATCTCAGGAATAAGCAGTGGATATCTGCAACTCCACCTTAAAAATGGTTTATGTACTTTCCCTCCAGGAACTGGTCCAAACTGTTTTTAAACACAGCTACACTAATAGCTATCACTACATCCTCTGGCAACAAATTCCAGATCTTAATTATGCATTGAGTAAAACAATATTTTCTCTTATTAGTTTTAAATGTCTTACATAGTAACTTCATTGTGTCTCCTAGACTTTGTACTCTTTGAAAGAGTAAACAACCGATTAACATTTACTCGTTCCATTCCAATTATTATTTTTTAAACCTGTATAATATCACCCCTCATCAGTCTCTTCTCTAAGCTAAACAGTCCTAACCTCTTTAGGCTTTCCTCATAGGGGAATTGTTCCATCCCCTTTATCATTTTGGTCACCCTTCTCTATACCTTTTCTAATTCTGCAAAATCTTTTATAAGATATGGTGACCAGAACTATACACAATACTCAAGATGAGTTTGCAACAAGGAGCGATACAAAGATATTATGATATTCTTTGTATATTGGTTTTCCTCAGTCCACATTAAAGGCATTGCAAATAGTACAATTGCAGCAGCATGAATTATTATTGGTATTAGTTATAAGGGGCATATTAGTCCCATTTATATCAAATTACACTGGCTACCTTTTATTTATTTATTTGATTTATATTCTGATTTTTCAGATACTTAAAAGCAGATTACAGTCAGGTACTAGAGTATTGGCGAGTTAAGTTTAGGATCATATTGCTCATCTTCAAGGCTCTTCATGGCCTAGCTCCTAACTGATTCAACTCAATGTTAAATATCTGTCGGCCGGTTCAGGTTCTGAGGTTGTCTTCACAAAATCTATTAGTCATACCATCATTTCAACAGATCAAGGGACAAAAACCTTATTACTGATTCAACTATATGTAAAGACTTTAAACCCCTGGCTTTCACATAATCATTTAAAATTAAACATAGCAAAAACAGAACTCCTTTTTCTATCCACTATTTCTGATTCAACTCGCTGCCCACCAGCAAACTTTATCTTTGATAACCATCCTATTACAATCACAAACTGTGCTTGAAATCTAGGCGTACTGCTAGACTCCAGGTTATCCATGAATTTGAATATTTCAGCGTTAATTAAAAAATCTTACTTCAAATTACATTTACTCAAAAAACTAAAGCCACTTCTCTTTCCATCTGATTTACGCTCATTTGTTCAAGCACTCATCCTGTCAGGTTTAGATTATTGCAATGCTCTATACTTAGGTCTTCCAGCATTTACTATTCATCTGCTTCAACTCATTCAAAACTCCACTGGTCGTCTAATTTCTAACACCCCACACAGAGAGCACATTACTCCTGTTCTCCAATCCCTCCATTGGCTTCCTATTCTTTATTGTATTCAATATAACTTACTATCCTTTAACCATTTGGCTATGTCCCATTTTAAGACTGTACCGGCCACCCCGTCAACTAAGATCCATGGACAAATGTATGTTAGAGGTCCCAAAAATAAAAACAGCCAGACTGGACCTAACCCACAGGCGCGGCTTTTCAATCACTGGTCCAATATTTTGGAACTCTCTCCAGGACCATATTCACCTTATTTCAAATTACAAAGATTTTTAAAAGGCACTTAAGATGCACCTCTGCTCTAAGGCATATGGTAATCCTGAAAGTTCTTAGCTCCAATTCTTACTCCCCCTTAACCTTAATCTTTTAACTTGAATTTATTTGTATCTATTTGTATTTATTTGTATCTATTTGTACTTGAATTTATTTGTATCTATTTGTATCTATTTGTATTTATTTGTATCTGTTTTAAGAACATAAGAACATGCCATACTGGGTCAGACCAAGGGTCCATCAAGCCCAGCATCCTGTTTCCAATCCAGGCCATAAGAACCTGGCAAGTACCCAAAAACCAAGTCTATTCCATGTTACCGTTGCTAGTAATAGCAGTGGCTATTTTCTAAGTCAACTTAATTAATAGCAGGTAATGGACTTCTCCAAGAACTTATCCAATCCTTTTTTAAACACAGCTATACTAACTGCAATAACCACATCCTCTGGCAACAAATTCCAGAGTTTAATTGTGCGTTGACCGAAAAAGAACTTTCTCCGATTATTTTAAATGTGCCACATGCTAACTTCATGGAGTGCCCCCTAGTCTTTCTATTATCTGAAAGAGTAAATAACCGATTCACATCATTTTATGCTGTTTATAATTATGTTCTTAATTTTTATGTATGTACCTTTTGTAAACCACTTAGATCCACTAGAAATTGTATAGGCAGTATACAAGAATGTTTAATTAATTAAATAAATAAATAAATAAATAAATAAATAGTTTAAAAACCTACCAGATAAAAGCCCATTCAACCCAATCAAATGCCTTTTCTGTATCCAGGCTAACCAACAACCCATCAGATTTCTTCAACCTGCCAGACTAAACAGTCAGCAGTGGTTTCAAAAGATTAGTAGATGATACTCTACTGGATATGAACCCAGTTTGATCTGGAGAGACTAAGGAATGAATAATCTTGCCAACTCTGGAAGCCAAGATTGCAGCGTAGATTTTAATATCCTGGTTAAGCAAGGATATGGGTCTATAGGATTCAAGGTGTAACGGAACCTTTCCAGGTTTAGGAAGTACCACAACCGTAGTCAAATTATGCCCCCATCTCAAAGCACCCTCCAGCATACGCCATTGTGAACATATGTTGAAGAGGCTCAAGAATGTTATCTCTCAACATTTTATGAAATTTGCGTCCAAACCCATCAGGGCCTGGTGCTTTCCCCAGTTTCAGGGAGCAAACAATTCCCCTTATCTCACCCGCTGAAATAGGAGCATCCAGGCTCAACTGATCCTCATGGGATAATGTAGAAAAAAATTTATATGGGTTAAAAAAAATGTTTGCAAGGCCTAAGCCCTGGAACTGAGTATGGCTTCTGCTTTCATAGCTAAAACTAGAAAAGGGGATACATTTATACAACAAGCAAATAAACCCACATTTATGCCACTAAAATGTATTTTTTCAACCAAGGGATTACTGGTTACATTCTCTGAAAGAATGGTAGGCTAAAAATATCCATATATTACCACACAGCTGATTGCTTACACTGAACTCACCAGATTTTAGCTATTTTTGAGCTAAAATGTATGGTTTCATCAACCGATCATTGTCAAGTATTTCTCCAGCAATAAGGAATGAGACTCGCCTAACCCCCACTGATACGAACCAAAATCCTATTCTCTTCTTTTTTTTTTTATAGATAGTAATAGGCACAGCAGTTCCAATGTTCTCTATCTGAAGCTCATGTTCTCTTGCAGAGACCTAAAATAATTTTTGTGATGCGCTCTCATGCACATCTATTTATTTATTTATTTTATTTATTTATTTTGGATCTTTTATATACCGAAGTATAGCAATCTGCCTTCACTCCGGTTTACATGAAAAACAACTTAATACATAGAGTTAACATTGGAACATTGTGAAAAACATTACATGAACAAATTTACATGTGAATGAGAGATTTCTTAATGGAACTATTATAACATTTTATATAATTTGTTAAAATATTTGTATTTCAAGGCCAGACTAATGGCTCAGTAGCAGTGCTGTGCACTACCATGTGGGAGATCTGGGCTTGATTCCCAAGCTTGTCTTCTTGTCGGGCTATCAGCACCACTTACAGGCTAGAAGAAAGATACATGCATACCAGGATCTAGAGAGAGTTAGTCTGAAGCCCATGGCCAAGCATTGTTGCCATGGCCAGGTTAGATAGGAAGTGAGTAAAAAAAAAAAAAAAAAAAAAATATCAAGGGGGAAAACCCAGAAAGTTGTGAATGGAGGCTCTTGATGATATAACCCAACAGAAGCTGGTTCTTATTAAGGTAGCAGCCCAAAAGAGCAAGCGGCAACTGCTAGGTTAAAAAACAACAAAAAAAGAAAATTACTTGCATTATTACCATCTGTTAAGAGCCTAATCTTCTGAAAAACTGATTAGGATGCTGTGCAATCTTTAAAAATCAGCTGATAGATTTTAGGTTTCCTTCATTTAAAATGAAATCACATATCTTCATAGAGAATGGAGTTCTGACAAATGGGGCATGTTATTCAATGTGCTTACCCACTGGAATCCAACCAAGTTAAAGCAGAAACTGGAATCTTGCTCTCAGCCCTTCATGCAAAAACACCTCTGCAAAGAGCTCTTCAGAAGTTTAAGCTGTTACCTACTATTTCTATTTTCAATTATGACGCCATTTATAATACTACCAAAGACCCTGTCCTCAGTTATTTATGAATCTAGGAAGGACATATGGCAGTAAGTACCTTTGGCTTCACCTCAGGCACTTAGCTGTTCCTGCCGGGCCTTATTGGACCGAAAGTGCAGAGTCTTACTGCTTAATTACATGACAATCAAATGTGCTGGTTAAGACAAGGTAGTATACTCTACAGGGTAAGTCCATAAATTTTCTGAATAATGTGATATCATTCCTGTGATTCACCAGTCTTGTGGCCAGGGTTGTAATAAAAATGACACATTTTGCCTATCTTCTTTTTACTTTTAAAAGGAAACAAGGAAGGCTGAGATTTATAGCTTTAAGTGACTCACTCCCTCTGTTCCCTTAGGATTAGGCCATTCTTTAGCTCCCTCTGCATTATGCCTTTGCATAATGTCAAACAGTTGCCTACCGAGGTATATGTGCATAAGACTAAAACTGCTTTTGTTGAATATTAGCTTGATAAAGCCTAGGGAGCAGATGACCAGACCCAGGAATCAAACCCAGTTCTTCCTCCTGGCAGGGTGCAGAACTTGCCACTGGGCCAGCCCTGAAATGAGCTGCTTTGAATTTCTGATAATTACCCAGTGTGTGTCAGGGTCTGTATACCATTTCAAGTTTTGTGTAGTATCTGAAGATATTCTGTGGTTCCAGATTCCATGAGAATGAAAAAGCAAACAATTTTCTGAAGTTTGTTTAAAATTTTGTCGGTGGCCAATTAATTTTAATCAATTGTGATTCATATTTTAGGCATATGCAATTAATAGTCAGTTGATTGGCTATGATACCAGAAATTATACTTGTGATTGGTGGATCATTAGTTTCCCTGACTGGTTACCTGGTATTCTTTAATAGTCTCCCATGCAAATACTAGCCAGATTTGACCCTGTTTAGTTAGGATCAGCATTCATTTGTTTTTGAGGGAATATCATTTTAAACAATATTTGGCTAGTTGGAAGACCTGTATGTACTATGAATATATCACGTACTGTCTTTCTCCCATGGCTTATTTAAGGAGTTGCAAGATTATGTGATCCTTTGAATTTGAAGAGGTTTTTTTTTTAAATGTTTATATAATATGTAAGTTATAAGAAAAGATATTTCAATAAACTAACAATCAAAGCAAAAGGAGGATAACTTTTAAATATGTGCACGCGGGCCCATAAATATCTCTGTATGCTCATGCCCATGTATTTTACATCGTGTGTGCAAATATGTGTGCATAATATAAAATATGCTTAAATGTATGCAAAAATATTCATAAGTATTAAAAAGATAAACGGGAATGCATTTTTATGATAGCCAGATAAGTCTTAAAAAGCTTTACCCAGCTGGTTAAGTAGCAATATTCAAACTTATCCAGCTAAGGTCATCAGCTAACTTTAGATCTGTTATTGAGCAGGTCTAAAGTTAGCCGGTTATCTTATGCAGCTAACTTTAAACTTAACCGGGTATGTTCAATGGCACGGCTGCACCACTGAACATCACGGCTAAATTAGCCGGCTAAAAGTTATCCGGCTATCTTACTTAGCTGGCTATGTCTGAACATCTACCTCATAGTGTGTAGTTTAGGCTTCCAGGGCAGCTTTTGAAGAAAGCTGCACTGGAGCATGCCCTGAGCGGGTAGGTGCATATACTGCTCTAAGCAGGGATTTTTATGATTCGAAGAGCTGGGGGAGAATCCGAGGGATGGAAGGGTGCAACATGTAACATCTTTAGACTGAGGGGAGGGGGTGGGGGGAGGGGTGAGAGGGAGCAGAGGCAGCAGTACTTTACAATTGTGATAGATCCAGAGGAGGGGGGGGGGGGGGGGGGCGGGGAGCAACACCCACGAACCTTGGCACATATTTAACTAAATTTAAAAGGGGATTGGGAGTAGGGATGCATGGCATGATTAGGCATTATGGAAAGTTTGTTGGAAAGGTTGAAAATCTGGCCGTCAGCCCTTTACTACTAATAATTTTTTTTCTTCAGTTTACAGCACTAGTTGTCCATATATTTTTTTAAGATATTCGGTTAACTAGGAAGCTATCCAGCCACACAAGGCCAGATAATGTAAGACCTGCTCTGAAACAGTTCTAAAGTTATTCAGCTAACCTGGACAGATATAATTGAAATTTGGCTTAGTTAGATAACTTTGGCATCCCAGAATACCCCTTTTTTATCTGGCTAAATTATAGCCAGATAATGACTTATTCAGCTATAATTTAGATGGATAAGGGGCTGATTATACCAAACAGAGCCATAACTAGCCTATGGCCATAGGCGCCAACTACCATGGAGCACCACTCACAATGTGGTTTACAAATTGCCTTCCCTTCTCCTGAAAAAACCTCGGTCTTCCAGAGCTCTGCCGCAGCCAGGAGAAAATTAACTGCTCTGCCTGCTCATGGTGTCCTCACTCCCCTCAGCATCCTCTTTGAAGAAGGAGGCAGGAAATCGTCACTGGAGCAAAAATATAAATGCTGCTGCTCAGCTGAGGTGCACAGGCCATGCCTCCCTCTGCAATCAATTACTACTAGCCCAGAGGAACTCGGCTCAATTTAATGCCAAACAAATGTTATATATATAATTTTATTTCACAACCGTATCAAAAAATACATTTTAGCAAAAAATGCTGAGTGCAATAAACAATATCCACATTTAAAATATTCACATCATACTCACATCCATACCACGCATACCATCACAACACACTGTTAAAAAACATCATGTACATCAACAATACTGATAACGGATCTTATATTCCCCCAATATTACAACGCATTATACTTTAAAAAATATTTCGTTGTTATAACAGCTACCCAGTGTCTGCAATTTGTTAACAAACAACATACTATATTCTTCTAAATTAAACAATACTATCAAGTTTTATAACAGATACCAAGTATCTACCATATATAATCAGATAATAACATGATATGTTGTTTAATTTATACAATGTAATACCCAACACTATAATGCCCGACGGGATACCCGTTTCACCCTCCTTTGGGCTTCTTCAGGGAAAATTGCTGTATTATTCACATGAGCACCGTGTATCAACGTCTTCATAATACGTATTGTTCAATGTCCATATGCCCATCCTGCATCATTGAATTCCATGGTGTTCATTGTGTGGATATCAATTGCACAAAGCAATCAATTCTACAACAGGTCTATCCAGCATGAAAACACTGTTTCCCACTGATTTCTAAACGCTTAACTTGCAACCACAGGTCTGCCAAAAGTACGTTGTCAATTCATCATTGATTTATCGTGGGAAACTAACCCAAAATGTTTCAGTACCTCACCAGGACTTCAGAATAATCTCCATCTATAAATATCACTTCAAAAAGTTTGCTGCGACAGACGCCGCCGCCATGTCCGGGTCTTCACGAAGAAGACCCGACCCGGACATGGCGGCGGCGTCTGTCGCAGCAAACTTTTTGAAGTGATATTTATAGATGGAGATTATTCTGAAGTCCTGGTGAGGTACTGAAACATTTTGGGTTAGTTTCCCACGATAAATCAATGATGAATTGACAACGTACTTTTGGCAGACCTGTGGTTGCAAGTTAAGCGTTTAGAAATCAGTGGGAAACAGTGTTTTCATGCTGGATAGACCTGTTGTAGAATTGATTGCTTTGTGCAATTGATATCCACACAATGAACACCATGGAATTCAATGATGCAGGATGGGCATATGGACATTGAACAATACGTATTATGAAGACGTTGATACACGGTGCTCATGTGAATAATACAGCAATTTTCCCTGAAGAAGCCCAAAGGAGGGTGAAACGGGTATCCCGTCGGGCATTATAGTGTTGGGCATTACATTGTATAAATTAAACAACATATCATGTTATTATCTGATTATATATGGTAGATACTTGGTATCTGTTATAAAACTTGATAGTATTGTTTAATTTAGAAGAATATAGTATGTTGTTTGTTAACAAATTGCAGACACTGGGTAGCTGTTATAACAACGAAATATTTTTTAAAGTATAATGCGTCGTAATATTGGGGGAATATAAGATCCGTTATCAGTATTGTTGATGTACATGATGTTTTTTAACAGTGTGTTGTGATGGTATGCGTGGTATGGATGTGAGTATGATGTGAATATTTTAAATGTGGATATTGTTTATTGCACTCAGCATTTTTTGCTAAAATGTATTTTTTGATACGGTTGTGAAATAAAATTATATATATAACATTTGTTTGGCATTAAATTGAGCCGAGTTCCTCTGGGCTAGTAGTAATTGATTTGATTAACAGAGGATGCACTTATGTACATCCCTCTGCAATCAGTCATATTTCCAGTCCTCATATCTTGGGGGATCCTCTCAGGAATATAATTTCATTAAATCTAAATAAGGCAATTAATGAACAGAAAACTCTGGTTTTTAAATGCATCACTCTAGCTTTTGCAGTACTACAGCTTTAAAGCACAAGTTAAATTTAATGAGTAGCTTTTAAATGTATAGCTCAGTAGTACTGTGGGTTTCACAGTACACAGTACTACTATAAGGTTTCTATCCCAATAGTGTACAAATTTTCTCTTGACAACATTAACATTTAGCACTAATTAATTCATTTGTTATCTGTAATGTTCCTATGCTAATAGTATGCAAGCTTCTCTTGACAGAGCTAACAATTGACACTAATTGATTCAGCTTCCATCTCTAAAGTTTCTTTCACATTCTCCACACAATTTCCTGATTTCAACAGTACACAGGGCTTCTCCTGACACCATTAACAATTAGCAGTTCACTAAAGTACTGAGGGCTTCACTGACCTGACTTCCCACTTAAATTCCCTTGGTTTGTTGCCCTCTCTTATTAACAACTTCAGTTCCAAACGTTTTTGTTTTTTTTAGCTAACAGTTTGTTAGGGGCAGTCTTCCCTGGCATCATTCTGAAGGGGCCATAGCTTCAAGGTGTATTCTACTCCCTCTATTTCCAATCCTGTATCCAATTCCCTCAGAGCTTCTCCAAAACATTTCATTTTCCTGAACTAAGTTTCCCAAAGCCTCTGTAAGTATAGCAATAGAGTTTCTTCTTAATAGCTTAGGAAATAAACTTAGCTTAAGGGCCAGGACGTTTATCAGGCTCTGACTCTTCCTCCTCAGAAATTTCCTCCATTGCAGGTTGTGCTCTCCTCCCATGTGCCCTTTTTATAGAACCTGGAGCTTGTTACTGAGCTAGTATTGATTCTACTCTGACTTAAGCTCCTCCCTGCTCAGGTTCTCATAGAAGCTAGCCAGAAGGAAGCTGGGAAATGTAGTCCATTAGGGGCAATCATCTTAGTTCCGCCTTATTTTGCTTCAGAACAGGTTCTGCCTTATAGTTTAGAATTCTGTCTTTTGCACGGGGACTAACCAAACTCCTAATGTTTATCACAGTAGAATAATAGCAAAGAAGGAAAATATGTAGAAATAAAGCATGCACATAACATTATCAACAGAAACAGAAAAGTTGCTGTAAAAGCAGGACAGCATTGAATAAACTGGAAAACATCTATGGAGACAGGACACCCCACCTGAAATTGTAAGATTTCACTATTGACTTTTTAATTAAATATTAATAGCAACAGTGCAGTCAATGTAAGAAATCCAAAATGCTCATACTTCTTCATGAACTGTCTCAGTTACAGTTCTAACAAAGTTCTTTACAGTCCCTTGTCTGGCAATCTGTATTTCAACCTTATGGATCTTCTCATCTCTGCTGGGCATCGACTTGGTGATAAGATCTCTGGGTGGTGCCAGATTCGTTTGGGTAAGAATGGTAGCAGGAGTCAGGATGGCTGGAGATTTCGGGTCTGTTGATACAGGAACCATGGGTCTGGCACTGATGATGGCTGAGACTACAACTATCAGAGTGGTCAGAATGAGCATTGTGCATCTTGGAACCCCGGTGGAGCAGTGTATTAGCAGCTGCTTTTTACTTGAAACACTGATAACCATAGCAGTGACCTGAGGACGGGTGCTGCATCCGGTTCAGGATTTACCAGTTCAAAGCAAACTATTGAGTTTGATGTTGTCTCACCACTGCTCCAAAGAAATTCTGGCCCTGTTAACCAGGTAGTCTGCATTAGGTATGCTGAAGAGAAAAGACCTTGTGGCATGGTTAGCAGGGTTCAGTTCAGTTCATTGGCAATACAGTGCCACTGTTCTTGCTGGGTTGATTTCTCATGTTCACATACACATAAAGCCTCCTCCTCTGATTGTATATATAATCTAAAACCACTTTACTGTCAGCATACAATTTAACCATGTTAGGTTGCAAGTCTATTTCATTTAGCAGGAATTCAGCAATTTCCACTGCTAACACTGCCCCACACAATTCAAGTCTTGGGACAGTATGGTTAGTCTATAGAGCTAATTTAGGCTTGGATTGCGAGAATGGAGAATCCTGGCGGTAACAGGGGGGCGGGCCTGCGAAAGCCGGCAGCGATCGCACCACCGCGGTGTTATCGCTGCCGATTTTTGCACCCAATAGCGCCACCGTGAAAGGTGGTGCTATTGGGTGCGCTACTGGCGGCAATAACGGGTCTTACCATATCACCGCCAGCGAAGTTCCCGCCGTGTCTGCCTCCTCGCCGCCCCGACTCTGCCCCTGGCAACCAATCGCCAGCGAAAAGTCCCTTTTTGCATGCGATAGGCTTACAAAATAACCTCCTTAGCCTTACCAAGGATAAATCTCACATGGGGCTTACCTTCATTGTCTATTATCTTCAAGTTGAACACTGCAGCTATGGCTTTCACTGAGGCTCTAAAAAGACCAGATTTCTCAGTATTGTGTTGTAGTGAGAGAAACAGAGGTATACGTACATGGAATCTGGAACCAATCAAGAACTTGTGGAGAGAATCTCAACGCCCACCACTCCCCTATCATCCTTAGTGCAGCATAATCGATCAGGTTGTCCCATTCTCATGTCTCTGCAAAAAGCTCTCTTAGTAAAAACTTTCCTGGTATAGTGACTGGGGCTACAAATCCAAGTGGGATGCTGGCGGTTACAGCAACAGGCTAGTTTTTGAAGCAGATTAAGACTCCTAAAAGGCTGTTTGTTAAATCTGGTCCAGTAAGAAGCACATCATTCAGAGAATGATGCTTAAAACTGATGCATGAATCAAATACAACCCAGATTTGACCAGGTTTCTGAGGATAGTATACACCAAAGTTAGGAAGATATCAGCACTCTTCTCCTTCTTTCAGTGGCAGAGCTGGCTCTGCATGACCATTTTCATGAAGGCCACAAAAATTATCCTTTGTCTCTGGTTTTCTCTCCAGAGTCTGACGCAAGGAAGGAAGTCAGGACCAAGCCTGCCCTCTGTTATTGGGAAGCCGAGGCCTGGGCATGCCACCCAGCTGTTTAACTCATCTTTGAAAAATCCCCTATTCATTCTCTTCAGGAATTCTTTGTCTTCCATTGAAAGCACAGTGTTCCATCTCCTGTAGTTTGGAACACCGTACTTCCACGATCTTCTTCACAGTTTTCCGTTGTGGAAGTGTTCAAGTAGGTCTGTGCAGCATCAATTGGTTGTTCTTTGTAGCCAGGCATTTCTTTAATGAAGAAATGATTAAGACATAATTTGCAAAAATATATATGTCTATTTTCTAGCACACTGATAGTGAATGCATTAGCAATATCTGGCTTGTGTACACTGTCAATACAAACATCTCCTACTATTACCCAATCAAGGTCCAGTCTTTGGGCATAAGAAGTGGTGTGAAAACCGTTGCATTGCTGATGAACCTTACAAAGTCTCAGTATATTCCTACCAAGTAGAACAAGGTGGAGCTGATACCATGCAGACTCTGGAATAGGGATTTCATTTCTGTTGTCTGATAACTGATTGCATTCTGTATAGGGAGAGGTAGCTTAATGCTGCCATCTACAGCTTTTATCACACTACTATTCACCTTCCTCTCAGAGGTCTCTATTGTTTCTACACATTTTCTTAGTGCGCAGGGTGAATTATCTTCCAGTATGTTAAACAAATGGAAGAACTCTGATCTGGCCAATGATCTATTACTTTGATCATCCATGATTTTATATACCCTTACTGATATTTCAGGTTGTTTCTTAGGATGCACCTTAACAAGACATAGGGGTATATTTTAAAAGGTTGTGCACGGGCGTACATGTGTGGGTGCTACCTGGCGCGCACACATGTACACCCGATTTTATAACTTGTCCTATTCTAACCACCCCCAAATGTTTTGTTTTACCTTTTGCGCCTGCCGGCCGACTGCCAGCACACAATCCCCAGCACAGTGGCAAATATGGCCGCTGTGCCAGGAGCCTGACCCCGCCCCTGCCCCTGGACTGCCCCCTTTTTGCAAGCCCCGGGACTTACATGCGTCCCGGGGCTTTACGCCCCCTTTTTGCAAGCCCCTGGACTGCCCCCTTTTTGCAAGCCCCGGGACTTACATGCGTCCCGGGGCTTTACGCGCGCCGCCGGGCCTTTTTAAAATCCGGCCCATAGTTTTGAGCAGGATCTGCCACCATGTCCTTCTCCACAAACTTCTGTGCATTTAGGAATGACTTCTGGCAATACTATTTGTTCTTCACCTCCTTCCCTGCCATCCTTTGAGACAGGGATAGATGCTTTAGGGGAGATGATTTCTGCATTATCTGGGTGCAGGGCAGTAATATGTTTGTCATTGTTAAACTCTATATATTTACATTTTTTAAAATTTATGAATCGCCTAACACAAAATGGCCTAGGCAATGAACATAATAACTTGCATAATTTAAAAAAAAAAATGTTCAAGAATAAAAACTTAAAAATACAATGAACATAAAATCTGACATAAAATTAAAAACTTAAATAACATTGACAGAAAATAAATAACTCATAAACGTTATCAGAACTGATAAAATAAAGTCAGAAAATTAATAAAAACAAATAAAACATCTAAAAATGGGCTAACTTAAAAAGAAAAGTTTTAATTTGTTTTCTGAAATCTTTTACACAGTCACACTGTCTAAAATAGATAGGTAGCAAGTTCCAGAAAACAGGACTTGCAACTGAGAAAGCACATTCACGAGTAATATGTAATCACGCAATTTTAGGGGAAGGAAGCTCCAGAAGTCCTCTTTGAGAGGAATGCAGAGTTCTGGAGGATTGATAAAAATTTAAAATCACATTGGCCCAAACACATGAATGGTCATTTAAAAGTCTGAAGATTAACATTCCCATTTTATATTTGATCCGCTCTTGAATTGGTAACCAATGGAGCTCAATCAGTGTGGGAGTGATGTGATCATTCCTTCTCAAGCCTGATATTAATTAACCTGGCTGCTGTATTCAATAGCAACTAGAGTGAGCGAAGAATTGTGGATGGGATCCCAGTATATAAGCTATTGCAGTAATCTATGATGGGGAAAAATTGAAGCTTGTAGAACTGTACGAAAATCGGGAGGGGGAAGGAGCTTTTTGAGACCTGAAAGAACTTGGAGTCTGTAGAATCCTTGGGAAATGACATGTTTGATTTGAGAATGGAAAGAGAGTATTGTCCAGAATGAAAAAATGGAAAAAGAGAGAATTAGCAAGAGTTATAGTCTTATCAGTGAGAGATGACTAAGGACTGTGAATGCAGATTAATTCAGTTTTAGACATATTAAGGGCTTAATGGCTGCTTTGCAGAGTTTAGAGAGGTGATTTGTGGAAGTACAGTATCTGAAATTGTTTCCTAATTGCTTGAACAAGTTTTTAAGTTCACCCGGCAGATTTTCTCTGAAGCCATGGCACTTCTTCAAAGGGTGAGGTTTCTCATGGAAAGGGCATTGTCTGTCTGGATCTTCTACCTTCCTGTTTGTGGAAATATAAAGGGTGGAAGGTGTAGATGCCATGGGTGAAACTTCTATTATATGTACAGCTACAGGTTTGTTTGTTTTTTAATATTACCATACCTTTTAGTTGGTCCTTTTTCCCAGGGGTGACTTGGGCTGGTCACATCTGATGCTTCAAGCATAAAACTGGGATCATTTCTCATCACCGCTAAGTTCCAGATGAACCTGGAGAAAACTATGAAAGGTGGAAGAGCAACATTAGTGTCTAATTTATATCTTGAAATATGGGAAGCCCATTTTTCCTGCAGGTTGTAAGGCAGTTTTTTCAAGATTGGCTTTACTCCATAGACAGCGTCTAGTCAGCGGAGGCCTGGAAGATATGGTGTAAGGATAGGCGAGCAAATCTTCAAGGCTGGAACAGGAACCTTGCTGACTCCAGCCGTTCTTTGTACAACTAGTCCGCCACAAACATCAGTAGACTGCCTCTCTTCTTCTATTGGTGTACTCTTACATAAACATCAGTAGACTGCCTCTCTTCTTCTATTGGTGTACTCTTACATAAACATCAGTAGACTGCCTCTCTTCTTCTATTGGTGTACTCTTACATAAACATCAGTAAACTGCCTCTCTTCTTCTATTGGTGTACTCTTACATAAACATCAGTAGACTGCCTCTCTTCTTCTATTAGTGTACTCTTACATAAACATCAGTAGACTGCCTCTCTTCTTCTATTGGTGTACTCTTACATAAACATCAGTAGACTGCCTCTCTTCTTCTATTGGTGTACTCTTACATAAACATCAGTAGACTGCCTCTCTTCTTCTATTAGTGTACTCTTACATAAACATCAGTAAACTGCCTCTCTTCTTCTAGCAGAAGATTTTTCGTTAGATGTTTTGTTTTTTGAGTTGATATATTTTGAATTATTTTTGTTTATTATAGATTCTGCTTATTTTCATCATCAAATTTTTTTTAGCTCATGTAAATTTTGTAGCTGCATCCTCATGTTTTGAAAAAATATGTACATTTTGTGTTAGCCATATCGCTGATTGAAGGTTGTTTGAAGCCACCATTTGATGTTTCTTTATAAAGATTTTTGTCTAATATATATCCTTTTGAGTTAGTGTGCATATGCGTGCTACTTTTAATATTGGATGTGTATGAGTCCCCTGAAGAAGCTGGCTGTGTGCTGGCGAAACTGTGGCCTATAGTTGGTAATATGTGTGTTTTTTAATTCATTTATGATTGTGCACATATTAGATTATTACAAATTGTTCTGTATTTTTATATTTGTATAATTGTATCTGACTAGTGTCTTACTAATTATACTTTCCTGTTTGTATACCTTGGGCTCATAACAGAGAGCATTTCTTCCTTTGGAACAAGTATATAACATGAGATCACTTATCAGCAAGCTACTCTATGCTCTGAGCTCACGAGCCAGAATGCTTCTTGTGTTCTTGGGTCATATGGTAGCAGCCATCCATGTAGTTCCTCAGACCCATTTTCATATGTTGTTTTCATTGGGTTCTGCCCTCTCAATGGTATCAGTTAACTCTTTTGTAATACAAATCACAATGGACATGAAAAGAAAATTGCATTGGTAGTTACACCCCCGTTCTCCAGGATGGAGCTCCTTTTCGAATGATTTCCCATCAAATAATACTGGTGAAGAACGAAAGGATGGTGTACTCTTAGGGACCTTTCGGTGTGCAGGGTACTTGGTTTAAAAAAAACCCAAAACATTTTCAAATTAACTAACTGATTAAAGAAAAGAACAGCGCTGAAACTGGGAAGAGATGATGAATTTGAAAAGAATAAAAGGTCTGAGGGACCCGCCCCTCCCCCCGACGTCATCGCTCACGGAACTGATCCGTTAAAAGCGCCAAGCCAGCAGGCGCTGTGCGTCGCGCGACAAAGGGGCACTCCCCTTCGTGCATCCCCTAGTTTTAATATTCCCCTTGTTATCTTTATTCCCTTGTTAACAATTTCTACTTTATAATTGTTTTACATTTCTGACAAAGGTAATGTATGCTTTTTAATATAATTTGTTGATTGTTCTATGTAATGCTCAAAGGCGAAGTTATGTTTTTATTGTAAACCGGTGTGATTTGTATTTTATACAGGAATGTCGGTATAAAAAAGTTAAAAATAAATAAATAGCAGTGTACGTCTCTAATACCTTCATACAGAGAGAGTTCAGAAGCTCCTACTCCTGGAGATGTGAGGCCTCCTGATCCCAGTTGGGTTCACACATTTATCCCCCTCCCAGTAGGGTCCCACCCACAGAGCTCTCTCTTCTTGTAGGATTTAAAGTGGACCAGGCTAGACGCCTAGTTCCACGCAGATTAAGGAGAAGTTTTAGGGCCACTCTTTCACATACCCTTCTTTTCAGCTGATATCCGCTGGTCCAAGCGTTTTCACTCCCTCTGCATCCCAACCAGGAAAGTGCCTCATATCCCCACTCCCCTTCTTCTGGCCTCCCACCAGCTTGGCTTGGGGTTGGGGGTCTAGGGTCAAGCTCACCCCCACACATTAGGATTACCCCATACAGTACTGTTACCACCACCCACTGTACCTTTTGCCCAATGTTCATCCCCAGTCCTTTAACTGAGTCCATTAATGGTTCCGGGTTCTACTTCTTCCCTGGCCAGACTCCTTGCATTCCCTGTGGATATGCCTGTGGTGGCTTCTTTTCCACTCACTGCAAATGTTGCCCTCCTCCAAGCTTCCGCTCTCTTTCAGTTGTTGCCAAGCATTTTCTGACTCATCTGCACCATCTTCACCTGTAGCACTTCCCTCTGGCCATTCTGCAGTAATGGTATTTGGGCTCTCTGCAACACCACTTACTAGCCCCTCTGCATTGCTTTTCGCTGGCTCCTCTGCAGCGCCTTTGTCTGGCCAGCCTGCATGGACTCTCGTCGGCCTCTCTACTGTGCTTCTCTCTGGCTCCTGCATGATGCCTTCCATAGGCCAATTGATGATGCATCCTGTAGGCCATTCTGTATTGCCCCCTTTTGGGCAGCCTGTGTTGCCTCTTCTGGACCAGGCTATTAAGCTCCACCAAAAGCTTTCTGGTATCTCAGACTCAGTCACTACAGGTTCAATCACCTTGTATCCATCCTGTTCTTGCAACTCTGGGTCTGTTTTGGCTTCAGGCCAGTTACTGCTTTCAGCTGTCCCCGAAGAGGAGTCTCTCTGAAGGATCAAGCTGCAGTCATGTGATTCACTCAGGTGCTGTGCACCCTCTGCTTCCAGCTTCATCTCTGTCAGACAGGCAGTGGCATGTGCCTAGTGTGCTTCCTGTTCTTTCCTGGCATTTGCCCAGAAAATCTGTGTATTTCAGGGCATTTTCTTGTAGCTGTATCTGGAGGATCTGAACTAATGCTTGTACATTCTTTCTCTTGTCCGACTTCTTGTGCTTTGTGCAGCTTCATCTTGCTGCTGGAGGTCATGCCCTGTGCATTCCCCCCTACACACACAGCCTCAGGTAACTTTAGTCTCTGTAGGGTCCATGCCCTGCTCCTGCACACTGTTTCTCTCTTTTTTTTTCTGTCTGTGCAGAGGTAAAATGAAAAAAAACCCCCAAAACAAAACCCCTCCTTATCTAGTCATTTACTCTTTTAATTAGTTCCCTGACTGAAGCAAGCGGAATTTGTTCCCTTACTCACTACAAACATAAACCTCTTTTCCCCTATAGGCCTTAAAGACCACTCTCTATTGAAGGGAATTTTTTTTTCTGTGCTCTTTTTTGAGCCAGTGTTTTAAATCTTCAGTGATCTGCAGCATTAGCAGCACTTCTTCTGCTTCAAACCTACTTCTTTAGGTAGGGTACACACCGTGAATTTCTCTTTCTTTTCTTTTTCTCCCCTAGGAACTTGAGTTTTCTCTGTACCAAGCATAGAGAAAAATCCCTGAACTGAAATCATATGTAAGGATAGCTGAGCAAATCTTCATAGGCTGGAGAAGGAACCACACTGACTCCAGATTTTCTTCATGCAACTTAAACTTTATTATTTCATTCCAACACAAACATAAGAAGACTCTTATATAAACATCAGTAGACTACTTACCGTCTTCTAGCAGTATACTTCTCCAACAGCTTCATACAGAGAGGGTTCAGAGTTCCTACTCCTCGAGGCATGGAGCCTCCTGATCCCAGCTGGGCTCACACACTTATCCCCCTCCCAGCAGGGTCCCACCCACAGTGCTCTCTCTTCCTGTAGGATTTAAGGTGAACCAGGCTAGATGCCTGGACCCACACAGATTAAGGAGGGGTTTTAGGGCTATTCCTTCACAAATGGATCAACTTTAGTTGCCTCAAATTCCAGTAGTATATCTCTAAGCTCTTGCAGCTTGTGATTATCTGTTTGAGATTTTTTAGAAATTTCTCAAACCTCTTGAACAGAGCATTCTCAATTGCATCTGGGCTACCATAGCATTGTTCGAGTCTTTGCCACATTACAGTAAAGCCCACTGAAGGATTGTGATTGTTCACTGTCATTGGTCTCTTTACATGTTGGTTCGTAAATGATTTTTAGTTACATCCGATATCATTCTTGTATGTAAAACATTATATTAATTTATGGTTTACTGTCTGTACTGCCTGTTATCATTTATACCTGTTATCTGTAAAGCCTGTTGCTAATTATTGTTTATTGTAAACCGCGGTGATGTATCTTTTTACGTACTGCGGTATATAAAAATCCCTAAATAAATAAATAAATAAATAAATAAATGTTCTGAAGATTCACTCTCCAACCATTTCATTAACAGGCTAATCTTCTTATTTGGGATAATGTCCACTTCTGCGATAATGCCTTTGAATATAGATTTCCATGCTCTGTATTTTTCTGTACGGTCATCAAACTTGATGAGCCATGCATTGACAAGCTCACGATGGATCATGCATTTAGCAAGATCTGACATGCCTACGGTCTCAGTCTGTATATGAAGATATATTTGTAGGATACTGTTGAACATTATATGTCTTTGTTCATCACCTGGCATTTCAGTTTTGAATATTAAATGTGTGAGATTCATCAGGTGCACTCTGGCTATGTGACAAGCATGTGTCAGGTATCCTTGATGGAGGCAAGATTACATCCATATCATGACCCCAGTACACATAAGGTGGCTGAGTGTGGGCATGAGGTGGTGAATCTCAGTTCAGACATATCTGGATCTGGATCTAGTGGTAATGCATCCATGCTAGGGCATGTGTTGATCTGGTCTCTGTCAGAAGTGATAATTGCATCATCAGAAGACTGTATTGTTCCATGCATGTTAACCTGCAAGGCATGAGGGTAACCTGCTACTCTGTGCAGGTTACCCTCACGCCTTCTGTTAAGGGTAGTAACTGTCAGTTCATGCAAAGGAGGAGGAATAGCCTAGTGGTTAGAGCAGTGAGCTACAAACCAGGCGACCAGGGTTTGAGTCCTGTTATTGCTCCTTGTGACCTTGGCCAAGTCACTTTACCCTCCATTGCCTCAGGTACAAAAAAAACTTAGATTATAAGCCCTCTGGGGATAGAGAAATACCTACAGTACCTGAATGTAAACCAATGTGATATCTCAGATTGAATGTTGGGATATAAAAAATAATAAAATAAATGTTACCCCTCCATGCAGAAATGTTAGGTGGCAAAAGACATTGCCTATTGTGTCTCAATTTAAGTGTGTGCTTTTCAATTTGTTAATTTCAATTTATCATTTGCCAGGGCTTTTTTTTTTTTAAATTTTTCAAGTCATCTCTCAACAGAGTATCAATGTGCAAATCCTTCAGTATTTTCCATAATCAATTGCAACAACATTCAACAGAGTGACGCACCTTTAGCACTGTAATTTGCCATCCTTTGAGCAGGGCTTAGAGGTCATACCTCCCAGGCAATTAGAACCTAGAACACTCAGTTTTCTTCAGGATCAATATGGCTGCACTCTGCGCTATATTAATAATACTGTCACACATTGGTTAACTACAAAGTTTGACCACGCACCTTGCTATAAAGAAATATCAAACAGGAAAACGTAATATGAGATATTATATCTCAGAACACATTTAGATAAGATAACTAATGCCAATTACCACATTTCTGTTGCCTGCAGAGGTAGGCTTAGTACATTCCTGTGTGCATGCACATATAGGGGTAGATTTTCAAAGCGGCGCGCAGGCGTAAATGTGTGCCGGCGTGCACACATGTACACCCGATTTTATAACCTGCGTGCGCAGGCGTGCGCAAGTTATAAAATCAGGGGTCGGCGGGCGCAAGGGGGTGCACAATTGTTCACCTTGTGTGTGCCGAGCCGCGCTGCCTTCCCCTGTTCCCTTCCCCAAACCTAATCTTCCCACCCCTTCCCCTAACCTTTCCCCCCAGCCCTACTCTAACCCCCCCCCCCAAAAAATTGTTATCTAACCTTTTGCGCCTGCCTGGAGGCAGGCTGAGGTTGCGCGCGCCGGCAGCCTGCCAGCACGTGATCGTCCAACACAGCGGTAATGGCCGCTGTGTCGGAGGCCTCTGGCCCCACCCCCAGACCGCCCCTTTTTGCGAGCCCCGGGACTTACATGCATCCCGGGGCTTTATGCGTGTCGCCGGGCCTTTAAAATCCGGCTCATAGCTTTTTTGTAAGCCTTTTATAAAAATACTGGGTGAACTCAAATGCAGGTTCAACCGTACATGGAACCATGTCGATCCATATTGCTGTAGATATTACCCTGATCATAACTGGAGAGATCTGCTTATAACATTCAGTAATGTGCTATCAATTTCTTATTATGGAGCTCTTGCTGTCAGTTTCTCATCAATGGGAGTGCATTAGCTCTGCATCATCTGATAAGTGTACTTTTACAAGCCACCCAGGAGTTAGAGGTCTGGGTTCAAACTATACTGGTTCCTGAAGATAATTTTGTTTGTGATAATTCTAATTTTCTTTTCCACTTAATATAAGTTTATATTATGGAATGTGAATCCAGAATTGATATTTGTCCTTCAGATTCTCTTTAATACTAAGCAGTTCAGCTAGAAATTCTATCCAAAAAATCTGTTAAACTCCAGAGTACTGAAAACTGGGTCTTTTTTAAAGGCTGGTGCTAAATTTTGGAATGACCTGCCTAAGGTGGTCAACTTGTTGACATTTCATAAAACTGTTAAATTGATGCTGTGTCTAAGGCTATATTTAAGATATGGGAAGCGGAGTCTGATGGAGAAGGAGGCTATGGGTTCTAATGCTATGTGTAGGCCAAGCTTCCTTTCTGAAGGTGAGGATTGCTAGATGGGTTTATGGCTCTGACTTTGTTCGTATTTGTTTTTATGCAATGTTATATTTTCATGATTGTACACTGCTCTGAGCATCTTGGACAAATGAAACAGTGTATGAATTCCAATAAATACGTAAATAAAACAGATGACAATTAAAGGCTGTACTATTTATTCCATAGCTCCTAAATGTCAAGAAGCTTCAAATGAATACACTTTTAAATGCAAAATAGATTTCATTTGTGAAAGTTTAAGATTCTATCCATTCTGAAGCAGCTGTGAAAGAAGGCCAGGTTACAGGTATTAGACTTTGGGTTCAGTATATTATAGAACCTATTTACTGGCTTACTCATAACAATTTATAATGGAACTGGTCACACCAGACCTGCAATCAGTCACACACAAGTCTGAAAGTAGAATTGTCATAGCATTTAATGAGTAAAGCAGCTCTTTTATTCTGGCCAGGCAGCCAGTAAAAATACAATAAAATGTTACCGCTGGCAGAAAACACTACACTTTAAAGATAATTCTTAGATGTAGTCAGCCTTGGCATACTCATACCTATTACCCTTTGGAAAAAGTCCTTCTCTCTGTGTTACTATTTTACGGACTCCTCTATTCTTTGAGCATGACTACCACCTCACTCATTCCCCCTTCTGTGGTTTTTTTGGGCGGACTTCTGCCTTTTCCACTTTGGAATAAATAACTTAATAAATTCTATACCCAAATCCTGGGCACGTGTCCAGTGCAGGGGATTTCAGATCTGTTCAGCACATCCTGCTTTTCCTGCACATTGGTGAAAAGTGGAAATGATGAGGCAGGACAGTTATAGAAAAGTGCAATATGAAATGACTGTTC
This sequence comes from Rhinatrema bivittatum, assembly GCF_901001135.1. NCBI lineage: Eukaryota > Metazoa > Chordata > Amphibia > Gymnophiona > Rhinatrematidae > Rhinatrema > Rhinatrema bivittatum. Next base: position 89,459,422 of record NC_042623.1, read on the forward strand.
ATCTGCAGTTGCTTTTTTAAATCTAAAAAGCCCAACATCAGTTTCCTCTGAAAATGCTCAATGAAGTCATCTGTATATTAAAAGCAGTTTTGTTCCCAGTATTTAGTTTCTAACAGTCATCCCTAAATGTGTACAATAGCGATGACTGAACTTGTGCACTAGATGGCACTATTGGATTAAGTTGTACTACTTTAGTTTCTATGGCCTACAAGCTTATAAGAAGAGATACATAAAGCAGTTAGCTTCCTTTAAGACAAACTCGCATTTTGAACAAAGGGTCTGTATACATTGCTCATAATTTCTGCCTTAGTCATGTAATCAATACGGATAATTCATTTTTAACTGCTGTCCTATCTTTGGTTCAATGCCAGCTGGTTAGAGGAGGCATTTGTCTTGAAACGGTAGTACTGTAATATATTATCTAAAACACTTAGCATAACACTTTCAGCACTTTAGGCAGCCATTACATTACAAAGTGCCAATCTTATTACTAATTTTAAAGCATAATTATTTCTCATCATAAATTTGGTGCAGTAGTTTGCCCCTGACATGGACTCATCTTTCACCTGATCTGCATCAAGCACCATATAAAAAATAAACAGTGTAGGAAAGATGCTAGCAATAGTCTGCACACCATGGCCTTTCACCCTAACTCTTAGATATATATATGAGAGAGAGAGAGAGAGAGACTTTAGGAAGCTGTCATTATTAGTCAATTATATCACTATAGGAGAGCCAGCTAGTAACTCGAGGTGAGGTTTTGGTGGTGGTCTAGCATTTTGGGGCCAGTTTTACATGCAGAGTGAGACGTACGAACAGCACGGTAGACCTCAGTGAAGATTTGACGTGATTTGGAGTGAGGAAAGTCAAACTAAGATGAGATTACTTCAATGTTCTCTCACATGCAGGGATCAGCATCACTCAACCACTATGTTTTATTTTATCTTGGGGTGGAGGTGGGGGCAATTTGGCTCACTACATTTTATAAAGTCTTTGTAGTGGGCAGGGGAGGGGAGGGAAGTTGTGGAAATTGGTTGCTGCTTGGTCCACTAATTTTTTTTTAATTATTTTAGATATCCAGCTAACATTAGGACAGAATATTTTCTAACCAGAGTTAGTTGGTTAACTTTATCTGTCTAGAGCTGAATAGCAGCACTAGTTGGACAAAGTTTAACCATGTCTTGGGAACGCTTCCATCTCTGCATCTTTTTATCTGAGTTACCAGGATAGCAGGAGGAAATTTTCAAAATCACATTTTTAGTCTCGGCAACTCCAAAAGTTGGGAGCAGGGAAAGGATTTACATGCATACTTTTGATATTCGGGGAAATGCCATTGCTTAATTCTGCTTTACAAAAATACAAGACCCAATACCCTATAACATGTAACTAAATACATAAAACAAAGACCTTAGCCAAATATAACAGGTCTTTGTTTTATGTATTGCTTAATTCTGGGTATTAGCAGCATGGGATCTACTGTTTGGGATCCTGGGCACTTTGGACCTAGATTGGCCACTGTTGGAAACAGGATACTGGGCTTGATGGACCGTCAGTCTGACCCAGTATGGCTATTCTTATGCTCTTATGCCCTAGTTTGATAGTACCCTGGTAGAGAGTCCATCAAGCTAGGACGAGAGAACATTGTAGAAATCTCATCTTTGTGTGACTTTCCTCACTCCAAATCACGTCAAATCTTCACTTCACCAAGGTTCGTACGTCTCACTCTGCATGAAAAACTGGCTCCAAAACCCTAGACCACAACCAAAACCTCACCTCGAGTTACTAGCTAGCCCTCCTATAGCAATATAAATAGTTGACTACTATTTGTGCCACCCCGAAAGCTCTCTTTCCACTCCACTCCCTCTCCCCTCCCTCTTCCTATGCCCAAAATGGAATTTGCAATATTTATTGTGAATTGCGTTTTGGCTATTTCAGCATATTGCACAGCTTAATGCCAGGAAAAAAGGTGTAGTTATTTCTGGTGATAAAAGGGTGCGATAACATCCCTCATTTTCATTGATCCTGCCCAAACCCCTCCCCAATACCGCCCCTTTGAATAAATTAGAAAAATTTGGATTTACGCCGTGCGTTGCGATAAATATTGCATGCGTTATGGCATTATCACAGACATTAACTCCATAACGCATTTTGATGAATGACCCTGTTAGCTACTTTTGATGTTCTACCATACAGATAAAAAAAATAAAGCTTGAATTATTTGAAGAGAGCATGTGTGCTTTGCTGAAGACTTCAAACATGATTTAGTGTTTGCAGCCTCTAGCTCTTGTAGAATAAGGACTGTTGGCGCCATGGCTGCTCTGTTAGCGTTGCCAACCAGAAGTCCAAAATTCAATTCCCGTCTTGGATTGTGGGCTTGGCTAAGGTATTGTGCTGGACTGCCCATTTTTGAATTTCACAGTGTGTGCCAGTTAGAGCTGGAGGTGCTGTTCAAATATTCTTCTCGTGTAAAGACCAATGCTAGTATTAATTCTACCATGATCACCTATTGAGATAAAGTTTATTTTTGACTATTTAGGCTTACAGCCTTTGCTGTGTTATTACCCATCCCACTACCCATTTTTCATAATTAGACTTTTAGAAGGCAGAGACCTTTTGCTCAGTTAAAATGGTCCATTTTAGTTCTACTAGGAACCCCCTTTTTTTTGAGGCAGCTTTTAAATACTAAATGGGTTCTCCCTGATCATGGCTTTGTTGTTTTAGCCAATGTCTATAATAATGATGTTCCTGAAACCTCTTATTTATTTTGTCTTTCTGTCTTGACCATGGGGAGTTTCCCTATTAAAATTATTTATATATGTATATACTATATGTATTTATTTATTCTGTTTCTAGACTGCCTGTCCAATCTAAGGTTCTAGGTAGACTACAACACATTTAACATAAAATATATCCTACAAAAGCAAACTCAACCAAATATGACTAAACCAGCTTGTTAAATGAAAAATAAATAATAAAAACTGTAAAATTCAAAACAACATTGCCTAAGTATATACCACATTCAAAATCAGCAGAGGAAATATCAAGATCCGTCCAAAAATGCTAACAAAATGTTGCTTATGTAATTTTAGCGTACACTAAAGCATTTCAGGACTCATCAATTTTCAAAACCTAGTAAAGTACATGTATTGAAAATATTGTGTGCACGATATCTGAATTCAAGAAAGCATGGGATATAAATGCAGGGAATCTCTGAGGGAGCGATAGGAATTATAAGGGCTAGATAAATTAGAGAGATGGTCAAACTAGATGGGCCATACGGTCTTTTCTGCCATCGTTTCTATGTAAATGTAGAACTGAAACAAAAAAACAATATGTACATGGGAAAACAAAACAATGTAAAGGACATAAAACTGAAATGAAATGACAGAATTACATGGAATAGAATTTTTCCATGCACATCCTTAGGCGATATGCTTAAACTGAAGAATTCTCTCCAAATTTCAGAAGAACTTTTCCACTGTGTACATGGCATAATGTGCCTATTAGTCAGTATTTCCTATGCTCTCCTAGAAGATGAAACATATGTGGAACTATAGCATTTTTCATAGTCAAAACAAGGGTGTACTATATTTATTTATTTATTTATTTATTTTAACATTTTTCTATACCGTTGTTTGGTGGGAACCATCACAACGGTTTACATTAAGGCACATAAAACGAAGCTAACGTATCTTAAGTTACATAGGTGCCATTTGAGGGTCGGTAACATAGTTTGTAAATAATATTAATTGGTAAGTGTAATGAGTCATTTCCAATTCACATTGTAACAGTTTAGGTTACTAGAATACCTTTAACATTACTATATACCTCCTTCTAGCAATTGGCATGGACTGCTGATGCCGATGGGCACTTTAGTTATGGAATCTGTTGCCAGAGGACATGGTCAAGGCATAAGAACATAAGAACATAAGAAAATGCCATACTGGGTCAGACCAAGGGTCCATCAAGCCCAGCATCCTGTTTCCAACAGTGGCCAATCCAGGCCATAAGAACCTGGCAAGTACCCAAAAACTAAGTCTATTCCATGTAACCATTGCTAATGGCAGTGGCTATTCTCTAAGTGAACCTAATAGCAGGTAATGGACTTCTCCTCCAAGAACTTATCCAATCCTTTTTTAAACACAGCTATACTACCTGCACGAACCACATTCTCTGGCAACAAATTCCAGAGTTTAATTGTGCGTTGAGTAAAAAAGAACTTTCTCCGATTAGTTTTAAATGTGCCCCATGCTAACTTCATGGAGTGTCCCCTAGTCCTTCTACTATCTGAAAGAGTAAATAACCGATTCACATCTACCCGTTCTAGACCTCTCATGATTTTAAACACCTCTATCATATCCCCCCTCAGTCGTCTCTTCTCCAAGCTGAAAAGTCCTAATCTCTTTAGTCTTTCCTCATAGGGGAGTTGTTCCATTCCCCTTATCATTTTGGTAGCCCTTCTCTGTACCTTCTCCATCGCAATTATATCTTTTTTGAGATGCGGCGACCAGAATTGTACACAGTATTCAAGGTGCGGTCTCACCATGGAGCGATACAGAGGCATTATGACATTTTCCGTTTTATTCATCATTCCTTTTCTAATAATTCCCAACATTCTGTTTGCTTTTTTGACTGCTGCAGCACACTGAACCGACGATTTCAATGTGTTATCCACTATGACACCTAGATCTCTTTCTTGGGTTGTAGCACCTAATATGGAACCCAACATCGTGTAATTATAGCATGGGTTATTTTTCCCTATATGCATCACCTTGCACTTTTCCACATTAAATTTCATCTGCCATTTGGATGCCCAATTTTCCAGTCTCACAAGGTCTTCCTGCAATTTATCACAATCTGCTTGTGATTTAACTACTCTGCACAATTTTGTGTCATCTGCAAATTTGATTATCTCACTCGTCGTATTTCTTTCCAGATCATTTATAAATATATTGAACAGTAAGGGTCCCAATACAGATCCCTGAGGCACTCCACTGTCCACTCCCTTCCACTGAGAAAATTGCCCATTTAATCCTACTCTCTGTTTCCTGTCTTTTAGCCAGTTTGCAATCCACGAAAGGACATCGCCACCTATCCCATGACTTTTTACTTTTCCTAGAAGCCTCTCATGAGGAACTTTGTCAAACGCCTTCTGAAAATCCAAGTATACTATATCTACCGGTTCACCTTTATCCACATGTTTATTAACTCCTTCAAAAAAGTGAAGCAGATTTGTGAGGCAAGACTTGCCCTGGGTAAAGCCATGCTGACTTTGTTCCATTAAACCATGTTTTTCTATATGTTCTGTGATTTTGATGTTTAGAACACTTTCCACTATTTTTCCTGGCACTGAAGTCAGGCTAACCGGTCTGTAGTTTCCCGGATCGCCCCTGGAGCCCTTTTTAAATATTGGGGTTACATTTGCTATCCTCCAGTCTTCAGGTACAATGGATGATTTTAATGATAAGTTACAAATTTTTACTAATAGGTCTGAAATTTCATTTTTTAGTTCCTTCAGAACTCTGGGGTGTATACCATCCGGTCCAGGTGATTTACTACTCTTCAGTTTGTCAATCAGGCCTACCACATCTTCTAGGTTCACCGTGATTTGATTCAGTCCATCTGAATCATTACCCATGAAAACCTTCTCCATTACGGGTACCTCCCCAACATCCTCTTCAGTAAACACCGAAGCAAAGAAATCATTTAATCTTTCCGCGATGGCCTTATCTTCTCTAAGTGCCCCTTTAACCCCTCGATCATCTAACGGTCCAACTGACTCCCTCACAGGCTTTCTGCTTCGGATATATTTAAAAAAGTTTTTACTGTGAGTTTTTGCCTCTACAGCCAACTTCTTTTCAAATTCTCTCTTAGCCTGTCTTATCAATGTCTTACATTTAACTTGCCAATGTTTATGCTTTATCCTATTTTCTTCTGTTGGATCCTTCTTCCAATTTTTGAATGAAGATCTTTTGGCTAAAATAGCTTCTTTCACCTCCCCTTTTAACCATGCCGGTAATCGTTTTGCCTTCTTTCCATAGTGAAATTCAAAAGAGCATTGGACATGTTTCTGAAGGAAAAATGAGCCAGGTAGTCTTAGGAAAGTCAGCACTTCTCCCTGAGAGTGAGATACAAGAAATAAATCAGCTATTGGGGATCTTCCGGGTACTTGGGAGCTGGACTGGCCACTGCCAGAGATAGGATGCTGCACTCAATGAACTTTCTTACTCAGCATGGCACTTATGTACTTATGTGTAATGAAATAAAGTCATAGGAATCGCTGGAAAAAATGTAAAAAAAAAGGTCGTGGTTGGCAACAGGATGGAAGTATTGGAGCAGCTTATACTGGAGCATAAAGGTTTGCTTTAGTTTTGACATGCCAGGAAGCACCTATGCTAGTTTGCAAATTTTTTTTTTCATAAGTTCTCTTCCTTGCACTCTTTTTATGTGGTTACCAGCCCAACTCTGCCTGGCAGGAGGAAGGGAAGGGGAATCGTTTTCTGGCCAGTGGTATTCTTACCATCCTCTGCTTCTGTCCGTCTTCACCAATTAAAAAAATACCATGACAGTGAGGACAGAGGCAACTGAATGAAAGTTTCAGGTAAACAGATTGGTGGCACACTCATCCCAAGTGTTACTGTTTTTCATAGATAAGCAAGCAGCTCTAGAGTATACTGGCAGTCACCCAAGCTCAAGGTTTATATATAGCTTATATCGGATGTGTGGGAATTTACTCACCAGGAACAAAGCAAAATGGCCATTCTGAAAAAATTTCAGCTTTTCTGGCGGTGTTGGACTCTGACCCTTAGACCATGATTTACACCTTAACTACCCACATCAGAACAGTTCCTCTTCAGAGGTAGAAAATCTGTTTCCAAAGCAAACGTGACCTATGCTGAAAACATACACAAACTGAAGATGTATGTGAGGTAACGATATTACTGATTTTTATTCTATGCATATACAATGTAAGTACACTAGAGGGCGCAGATACTGATTAATGGAGTTCTTGCAGTGCATATATTTCTGTCAATTTTTGACCACCAAGACTGAATAAGATTTAAGTGAACATCACCTAGTAAAGACCAGTTGAGATAAGTATTACAGCAATAAGAGTATCTTGGACTTAAGTTAAACAATGAAAGCAATATACCAGAAAAGCTATTTCAGTCTTTATTTCCAGACCTCTATTTGAAATGATTCCTGACCCTCATAAATAGTTAAATATCTAGCCTGTGACATTTTTCTTCTCATGCTGCTGAAAACTGTTTAGTCTTGCTTAGGGGATAGTCATCTCTGTCCCACTGAGGTTCATGCCTTTGTTTTTGTACAACTCCAAAATCTACTAGAATATTACTATTTAGGTTACAGGTACAAGTGAATCTACGACATTGGTTTACCTGCATCTGTTTTCATTGGTTGCACAAAGCTCTGTAGATTTGATTTGTTATAAATAAAGGTCATGGTGATAGTATACTGCATACCATATTTTACTGTGGCCCATTTTAAAACAGGACTGTATTTGTTTTAAACTGCTTGAATAAACACAATCATTAAGCATTTCTAAGTAAAATGAGCTTTTAGCCAACATTGTGAATCAAAGTGCTGCTTTGTTAATCCTAACCAGGCCTCCCCATACATCTCAATTACACTGCTTCATGGAGCAAGGACTATCTCTATTTTATGTATCTGTCCAGTGCTGCATATGCTTAGTGGTGCTGTAGAAATGTTAGGTAGTCCTAATAGTAGTAGTAGGAAGGTGATTGTTTCTTAGAGAGGGATGTTCTCATAAGTTGGCCACACCTTTTATGCCTAAAATAAGTCTAAAAATACAGGGAATTTTAGGACAAAAAGAGGGGATTTGGAAATAAAAGCAAAAGAGGAGGCAAGAGAGCTAAGAAAGTAGAAAGTTAATATTTCTACAAAATCATAAGGGTCCTTTGTTAAGTGAGTTGGAATACACAACTGTTTACTGTTTATGCACTTGCCTGCTTCCTGCATACAGATTAGCTAGATGGGTATCTTGGTAGATAAATGTGACTGAGAATACAACATAATGGATTTTATTATACTGTTTTCATACTCAGACTCTTTTACTCCTGAATTTGTTTATAGTATTCAGTTCTGCATTATTTAATCTGGCTCTGCTCTCTTTTTTTTTTTTATTCTGAAATAGCTCCAGAATTAAATTTGTAATAATTTTGTTGCCTGTTTGTACTAAAAGACCAGTGTACTAAGATGTGTTGTGCTTTGTAAAAGCATTAATTTGTGAAAACTAACAAATAATGTTGGTTTTTCACATAAAATGTAATTTTTGCAAAACACTGCAAAGTCTGTGCAAAATAGGCAATGAACTGGAGCATGTATTGATATTGCTATAATTCTATTATGTTTTTGTAATATGTTTTTTGACTTTCATTTTATTTTTGATGAATATTATTTGATTGTAATATACTTTGAGTTCAGTTTTCTATAGAAAGGTGTGAACCGAACTGATATAACACACCTAACAATGATACAATGCATCTCATTGTCTGTTTTCACATAGATAAATTTCACATGAAAAAAATGTAAAAATTGCATTTTTGTGTGAAACAACTACAGCTTATGGAGGTATAGTTAAGATTTATTTTGCAATAAAGTCTCTTTATCCCTCAGACTTTACCATAAAAATCACCACAAATTGCATTTGAATAATATTTAAATAAGCTGGTATCACAAGAAAAAGTTTGCATAGTACAAGTTAATTCCTCCAAACCCACTCATCAGTTAATACATTGGCTCCTTACTCTGGGATTGACTACTAGAGGTGTGAATCATGTGATTGATCGTCTTAACGATCGATTTTGGCTGGGGGGGAGGGAAATCTTATCGTCGGGTTTTTTTGTTTTAAAAAATCGTTAAAAATCGTAAATCGGGGGAGGGCGAGAAAACCGGCACACCAAAAAACCCACCCCGAACCTTTAAAAGAAATCCCCCACCCTCCCGAACCCCCCCCAAAATGTTTTAAATTACCTGGGGTCCATTGGGGGTTCCCGACGCGATCTCCCTCTCTCTCTCTGGCCACGGCTGCGTTGAGAAATGGCGCCGGTAGCCCTTTGCCCTTATCATGTGACAGGGCAAAGGTAGCGCCGGCGCCATTTTGTTTCCTGGCTCCCGTCGTCACGCCTGCTGGAGATCGCCCCCGGACCCCCGCTGGACCCCCAGGGACTTTTGGCCAGCTTGGGGGGGCCTCCTGACCCCCACAAGACTTGCCAAAAGTCCAGCGGGGGTCCGGGAGCGACCTCCTGCACGCGGGCCGTATTGCCAATCTTCAAAATGGCACCGGAGCTACCTTTGCCCTCACTATGTCATAAATCGGGGGCATTTGTATTGTATCTGCACTCTAACGATTTTGGACGATTCACATCCCTATTGACTACAGAATCAAATTTAATGCAGCATTAGCTATTTCTGAAATAATTAATCCAGCAAGAAACCTACTTTTCAGAAAGGATTACTTAGTGCAATATTAATGAGACCTTACTCCCTATTCACTTTGCAGTGTGAATGCAAACAGGGAGTGAGTTTAGCCCCAAGTTGCACTTGGATCAGAATTAACAGCCCCCTCCCCCCCACAATTTCCTGTGCCATCTCAGGGGTAGATTGGAAAATTCTGCTGCAAAGTTTCAGAATTCTGTTGCATATATGTGCCAATTTGCATAAATTTGAATTTTTTGAAAATTAAATAAAGAACATTTATTGTGCATAATAAAAAAAAGTCATTTTCCACCTAGATAAAGGTCATGCCTACCTACTGATACTCCTCGACCTATCGGCTGCCTTTGATACTGTTAATCACTCCCTCCTCCTAATTCAACTAGCGAACATTGGAATAACAGGCTCTGCTCTTGCTTGGTTCAAATCATTCCTAGGAAACAGAGGATACAAGGTAAAAATACACAATAAAGAATCTCAGTTTTATCCTTCCTCGCTAGGAGTTCCGCAGGGTTCCTCCCTTTCGCCCACGCTCTTTAATATTTATCTCCTCCCCCTATGTCAACTATTAACCAAACTGAACCTCAAATACTTTCTGTACGCGGATGACGTCCAGATCATCATCCCTATCAAAGAATCCCTCACAAAAACTATTAAATTCTGGGAAAATTGCCTGCTACAAATAGACAACCTCCTCTCAAGCCTAAATCTAATTTTAAATTCTGCAAAAACCGAACTTCTTCTAATTTCCCCTGAAAACAACAACCCCACCTCAAATCTACCAACTGGCTTTCAAACATCACAAGTAAGAGACCTAGGGGTTATCATTGACAATCGGCTAAATCTAAAATCTTTTATTAATCAAACTACCAAGGACTGCTTTCATAAACTTCACGTCTTAAAAAGAATTAAACCTCTTTTTCACTTCCATGACTACAGAACAGTCTTGCAATCAATAATCTTCTCTAAGTTAGATTATTGCAATTCCATTCTATTAGGTCTCCCGTCTTCTCACACTAAACCCCTCCAGATGGTTCAGAACACGGCGGCCAGAATCCTGACAAACACAAGAAAAAGAGAACACATATCTCCTATCCTCAAAGACTTGCACTGGTTGCCAGTTCACCACAGAATCTTATACAAATCCATTACCACCATCTACAAAGCTATCCATCAACTCTCTCCGCTCAACCTTCAATTCCCATTTAAAAAATAAACCTCCACCAGACCAATCAGAGAGTCCTACAGAGACTCACTACAGGTTCCTCCGCTCAAAACCTTTCAGCACATAACTCTCAGAGACAGAGCATTCTCCACAGCAGGACCTACTCTGTGGAACTCCATCCCACCAGAACTAAGACAGGAACCCTGTCTTCCAACTTTCAGGAAAAGACTCAAAACCTGGTTATTTATGAAAGCATATCCAGAAACCAACTGAACCTTAATTCACCTTAATCAACTCTGACCACCCAACAGGCAAAGGCCAATCAAAAACTGTGCCAGGTTTGGGCAGTTTTTCGATCTTCTGTTAAATTAATATCAACTCTTCACTGTTCCAAGTTGTATTACGACCCTGTTATATTGTAACTGCTACTTTTTTCTGTTGCACCTGTTAATGTTATTATTATTCTCACTTTCTGCACACCTTGTTTATTGTAAACCGGCATGATGCGATTTCCATCGCGAATGCCGGATTAGAAAAAACTCAAATAAATAAATAAATACATGTTAATTTTTTTTTTTTATTTAGGAGCTTTATGGGTGAGGAATTTCAGGTATTGATGTGGGGGAGGAGAGGAATAAGATCTCAGGGATGGGGAGAAGAGGAGGAGGAGGAGGAGGAAAGATCAAGGATGGGGAGATAAGAAGAGGGAGGATCAGGGATGAGAAGATGAGAAGAGAGGGGACAGAATAGGGAGAATTGCAGATGGGATGAAGGAAGAAAGATAAGGATGGGGATGAGCGAGCAGAAGAGGAAGAGGGGCATGTTCTGGGATATGGGATGATATGGAGGGGGAGAAGGAGATTCCAGAATCTGAGGGGGAAGATTAATCTGGAGAGAGGAAATGGAGGTGTGCTTCCCCTGGTTCAAGCCCTGCTCCCCCTTTCACATTCCCACTCTTCCCTCCATTAGAAGACATTAGAAATTCTTGTGGTCTGAATGGTTCAGAGGACTGACACAGGGTTATGAACCCTTTAACCTCTAGGTCACTGGGTCAATGGCTCTGGTCAGTAGAGGCCTATGTGAATGTGAAATGAATTATCAGTATAATTCTTGTTCCTGTAGACAGATGACCACATTACTATAAGCCACTCTCATAATTTGGCACTAACTGGCACTGTTGCTGTCAGTCCCAGCAGGGGTCAAAGACTGCATAAGTACAGAGATTCATTTATCTTCTCCCACTTTCAAATGACATCAGGTGCATTTTTAGAGCAGCATGGAGAAACTTATTCTGCCTTTACCCATTCTGTATGTGTTCTGTGGATAAAACAGAACTTTGATTTTCAGCGTTGTCAATCCAGCAACTTTTCCAAACACTAAATTCACTACAAAAAATGTAAACAGAAAAAGTTTGGATCTAATGCTTGTGATGTGATTGCTTAGAATAAGATCCATGTTGTTTAAGCATGCATGTTATATGCACACTAAGGTACGGAATATGCTATTAACCATTAGGGATGTGAATCGTTTTTTGACGATTTAAAAAAATCGTCCGATATTTTTTAAATCGTCAAAAATCGTTAGAGTGCGCGATACAATACAAATTCCCCCGATTTATCGTTAAAAATCGTTAATCGGGTACGGGAGTTATTTGGGGGGAGGGTGGGAAAACCGGCACACCAAAACAACCCCTAAACCCACCCTGACCCTTTAAAACGAATCCCTTACCCTCCCGAACCCCCCCCAAAATGTTTTAAATTACCTGGTGGTCCAGCGGGGGGGTCCCGGCACGATCTCCCACTCTCGGGCCATCGGCGCCATTTTGGCTGCCACTAATAAAAATGGCGCCGATGGCCCGATAAAAAAAACCCCACCCGACCCTTTAAAACTTACCCCTTAGCCTCCCCCACCCTCCCGACCCCCCCAAAACCTTTTAAAATTACCTGGTGGTCCAGTGGGGGCACGGGGAGTGATCTCCCGCTCTCGGGCCATCGGCTGCCACTAATAAAATGGCGCCGATGGCCCTTTGCCCTTACCATGTGACAGGGATGCCGTGCCATTGGCCGGCCCCTGTCACATGGTAGGAGCACTGGATGGCCGGCGCCATCTTTAAAGTAAGGTTTCCACTGGTTCTGTGGAGACTTGAGGAGACAAAGGAGCCCTTCGAGATGGCCATGACAGTACGAGAGGTTTCAATAAAGAAACATGAAATGTATTGTGGATACCCATGGATCTTGGTAGCTGGAGTTGGTACGTTACTGCTCCAACACGGCGGAGAATTGGGAATGGCCCAATGAAATTAGGTGCCAGGTGCTGAGAGGGTAATCGCAGCCTGGTTCCTGTATGCAGTCTAGAATAAGAACTCACAATATCTGTGTATGAGGTGGCTTCTGTAATAGAAGAGAGTCTTTGGAAGGTTTTAGGAACATAGGCCCTCGTGGAGCGAGTGCCAGTTCCTATCTGTAATAGTATTTCACAAGATATAGGTATACGATAGCTTCTGAGATAGAAGAGAGTCTGTGAAGGGTTCTAGGAACATGGGCCCTCATGGAGCGAGTACCGGTTCCTATCTGCAATATGAAATAGTAATGTACCAGATATAGGTATACGATAACTTCTGAGATAGAAGAGAGTCTGTGAAGGGTTTTAGGAACATGGGCCCTAGTGGAGCGAGTACCGGTTCCTATCTACAATTTGCAATGACAACTCACGATCTCCATACCTGCAATAACGTCTTAGACAGAAGGGAGTCTTCAGAGATTAGGAAATTAGGACCTTGTGTAGCAATTACCGATTCCTGTCTGTAATAGAACTCACAGTGTTCACGTCTGCGATCGCTTCCAGGCATTAAGGAGTCTTCTGAGCATTCAGGGACGTAGGCTCTCGAGGAGCAAGTACCGGATCCCATCTTAGCAGTCTGAAATCAAGAAGAGAGAGCGGGGCCCCCAAGGAGTGGGTACCCCTTGGTAAGTTTGTGGAGGCAGAACAGCAGAGAAAGATTTCCCCCTTGCTAACTCGATTCGTAGTAGCAAACAAAGACCTTTTAAGTTGGAAGCGGATAACGTCACTACAGGGAGACACCCCCAAGTTCGCGCCCTTGCCGGTACAAACTCTGGAGCGCGCGCGCATGCCCTTACGTCATCAGGAAAACGGCGGATCCGCAGCTTCAGGCCAGCCCGGGGATTCCAGGAAGACACGGCGAGGAAAAGCCGGGGCAGCATCTGTCCGTCAGATCTGAAAGGAGTCACCACAAAGGTAGAGAGGGTGGAGCGAGGGCGAGAACAGGCACAAACACAACACTTAGACTGAAGTTACCCTCCTCTCGATTTGCTCCTTGCTATGTTGGACCATTTCCAATCCTCCGATGTCTTGGCAATGCTACCTACAGTCTGAAGTTACTACCTGGATTGAACATCATAATGTCTTTCATGTTTCACTTCTGAAACCACTCATCATCAGTGAATTCTCTTCCAAATCTCAGGAACCATCTGTTATCAATGCAGAAGATGACCTAGAATACAAGGTTGAAGCCTTCCTTGATGTCCGCAAACGAGGCAAAACCTGAGAATACCTTCTCTCTTGGGAAGGTTTTGACCCCGAAGAAAATTCTTGGGAGCCTCTGGCTAATATCCTTGACAAAGAGATGCTCCATCAGTTTCATCTCTTGCATCCTTGGAAACCAAAACCTGGTACCCGCAGAGGAGACCGCCCTTTGAAGGGGGGTACTGTTGCAACCGTCCCTTCCCGACGGCTTCACTCCACCTTCCTTTCTTTCTTTGCACCTTCTCTTGCTGTGGATGGACACCTGGCTGCTGTGGCGTCTGCCTGCCGTCCTCTCTGGCGTCCCTGGACTGGCTTGGGCGCTGCCTCCCGCCATGCTCCGCTGGTACCTTAGGGTGTGCGCGCCGCACGGCTCTCACTCTTATTTCTTACTTGGCGCGAACCTCAGGGGCATTTGCTAGCCTTTGAGTTAGCAAGGGGAATTCTTACGGATGGGATTCGCTCTCCGTACCCAGCTACACTGCCTCCAATCTTCCATTGGACTCTTAGCGCTAACGGGGTACCCGCTCCTCAGGGCCCTCAGTTGCTTTTCAGGTCACTATCAGGAAACTGGTACTCGCTCCTCGAGGGTCCATGTTCCCTGACTTGCTGCCTGCTCCTACCTTCTCTTCTGCCTGGAAGGATTCGCTATTTTCAACACCAGTGAGTACTACCATCTTCACCTCGGAGCTGTTCCCTGGAACTAGGTACTCGCTCCTTGAGGGCCTGCCTCCGTTCCAGTCCTGGTGCCATCTCCTACGTGGAACCGCTGTGTGAGTACATTACCTTCAAGCCTCTCAGCTCTCAGGGATCAGGTGCTCGCTCCTCGAGGGCCTGCTCTCCCTATCCTGGGGTTCTCCATACTGGGGTTTTGTGCATATTCCACTGTACTCATTATTCTCAGTTCTTTCCACTACAGCACTGCTACTGGAGGAGTCACTGTTCCAGCACCTGAGGAATACTAGCCCAGCTGGGCTACTTCAGCTGCTCACTACTGCCACCTCTGGTGGCTTCATCACATTGTCTAATAAAAGATCAATCTCTGTGCTTGTGTGTCCTAAGCTGAGCCTGACCTGTGGCCCATCATGGGACTTCCCCCCCATGGGCATGGTCAGCTGCCACAGTGTCCAGGGTCCTCCCAAACCTTACTAATTATAAAAGGGTGATGGCGTTAAGCCCACGATAGTCGATACATGGGCGTAATCCTCTGTCCTTTTTTTTTATGAAGAAGAAGCCCGCTCCTGCTGGAGTCAGAAGGTCTGATGAACCCCTTCTCAAATTTTCTTTGATATACTCAGGCATTGCTTGAGTTTCAGGAAGGGAGCGTGGATATGTCCTGCCTTTGGGAGGCGTGGTGCCCAGCAGAAGTTCAATAGGGCAATTGAACTTTCGAAGTAGAGGCAGTGTATCAGCCTTTTGCTTCGCGAAGACATCCTCAAAGTCAGAGTACTGGGCAGGTAGACCAGTGAGAGTCGTGGTCTTCAAGACAGAAACTGCTGGAGACATTTGTTTCAAGAAGTGCTTCTGGCATTGAGGGCCCCACTGAACCAGCTGGAGGGACTGCCAGTCAAATTGGAGTCTATGTATCTGAAGCCAGGGAAGCCCTAGGATGACTGGGTGTGTGGAATGTTTTAAGACATTCAAGGATATTTTCTCTTCATGGTGGGTTTCCACAGTGAGGGGGAAGGCCACCGTGCGATGAGTGATTCGTCCAGGGAGATGTTCCCCTTGGATTGATGCGATGTGGAGAGGCACCTCTAGGGGTTGCAGGGGAATCTTCAGAAGCTTGACGATGTCGTCCATGATGAAGCTGCCACTTGCTCCAGTGTCAATAAGAGCAGTGGTGGCGAAGGAACGGGATTCCATGGAGAGGGAGATTGGAAGTAAAAGTTGGGGGCCAGAGACTGTTGCGCCCAAGCTCGGGACCCCCGCAGGCTTATGCTTTGAAGTTTTCCAGGTGAGCTGAACAAGACTGCCGCAGGTGTCCGGAGGCACCGCAGTATAAGCAGAGACCTTGCTTCTGGCACCGAAGACGCTTTTCGGGAGCAAACGCCCACGGTTAACTTGCATCGGTTCTTCTGTGGATGGAGGTGGTAATGGTAAGAACATAAGAACATAAGAAGTTGCCATGCTGGGTCAGACCAAGGGTCCATCAAGCCCAGCATCCTGTTTCCAACAGTGGCCAATCCAAGTCACAAGAACCTGGCAATTACCCAAACACTAAGAAGATCCCATGCTACTGATGCAATTAGTAGCAGTGGCTATTCCCTAAGTCAAATTGATTAATAGCCTTTAATGGACTTCTCCTCCAACAACTTATCCAAACCTTTTTTGAACCTAGCTACACTAACTGCATTAACTACATCTTCTGACAACAAATTCCAGAGCTTTATTGTGCGTTGAGTGAAAAAGAATTTTCTCCGATTAGTCTTAAATGTGCTACTTGCTAACTTCATGAAATGCCCCCTAGTCCTTCTATTATTTGAAAGTGTAAATAACCAATTCACATCTACTCATTCAAGACCTCTCATGATCTTAAAGACCTCTATCATATCCCCCCTCAGCCGTCTCTTCTCCAAGCTGAACAGCTCTAACCTCTTTAGTCTTTCCTCATGGGGAGCTGTTCCATCCCCTTTATCATTTTGGTTGCCCTTCTCTGTACCTTCTCCATCGCAATTATATCTCTTTTGAGATGCGGCGACCAGAATTGTACACAGTATTCAAGGTGTGGTCTCACCATGGAGCGATACAGAGGCATTATGACATTTCCCGTTTTATTCACCATTCCCTTTCTAATAATTCCTAACATTCTATTTGCTTTTTTGACTGCTGCAGCATACACTGAGCCGACGATTTTAAAGTGTTATCCATTATGACGCCTAGATCTCTTTCCTGGGTGGTAGCTCCTAATATGGAACCTAACACTTATTTGCTTTAGTACAAGTCTGGCTCTCATAGAAGGGCTGAGGTCTCCTGTTGAGTCTGACTAGCCCATGAAAGAAAACACACACACACACACACACACACACAATAGTTTGAGAGGAAGTAGCAAACCTTTAAGGAGGCTGGACATTTTAGCCTAGTAATTCACTGTGAGCAACCCCCTCCCTTAATACGGTTGATTTGGAATAAGAAGTAGGTTACAGGAATGGTTATTACTGTCACAGCTTACAGGGTATTAGGAGTAATCTGTTCTATGTATTCAGCCTCTCTTCTATATGGACTCAAAGCAGCTTTAGAATACATTAAAACAATTCAATACACTGACTTCGTTTAAGATAAATGACGAAAGTCCGTCACTAGATCGCAACCAATTGAATTTAGTTTGAATAGACAACGACCTAAAGAGAGAGGCCTGTATACTGTTGTGCTGTTGATGGCCCAAGCCCTTCAACTGAGGGCTTGGGGCATGTGCTGGGCATTGAGCAGGAGGTCGGGGTGCTTTCACTTCTTGGTGCCGTTGCTGGAGGCGATGGTCGATTCTCCCAGCGAGGGAAATCAGGTCCTCTAGAAATATGGGAATCTCACGGACAGCGAGCTCATCTTTGAGAGCAGGAGACAGGCCTTCTAGATAGAGTGCCCGTAGACGGTCTTCTTGCCATCCTAGTTCTGTGGCCAACATGCGGAATTCTACCGTAAACTCAGAGAGGGATTTTGAGCCTTGGCGGAGGTGGAGAAGATGATGGCCCGCAACAGCCTGACAACCAGGGTCTTCAAAGGTTCGTTTAAAGGCGGCGATGAACTGAGACAGTTGGGTGAGGATAGGATCAGAAGGTTCCCACAGTGGAGAAGCCCATGCCAGGGCCTTCCGCTCAAGGTGTGAGAGGATGAAGGTGATCTTGGTGGATTCCTTCAGGAACAATGAAGGCTGCAGGGAGAACTGCATGAAGCACTGATTGAGGAAGCCTCGGCAGAGGCATGGATCCCATTGAAATGAGGAGGAGCTGGCAGAGCCAGTGATGCTCTTGGTGGCAGTGTGGAAGTCAGGCCCGCGGGATTGGCCATTACTGCATCCTGCAATTGAGAGCAGAGCTCTTCTACTGAAGATGCTAGAGTCTCTAGGGCTCGTCGTTGCTCTTGGATAGTTGAGGCCAGACCCAGGATGTTCCGTATGGCGGGACCCTCTGCTGAGTCCATGGCCTTGGCAACCTGTTGCACCAGGAGGTGGCCCTTGGCCTAGTGAGGATTGGTAGGCTCCCTGGTCAGACCCAGAGAGCGCCTGCCACCAGGAGGCAGAGCACAGGAGGAGACAGAGACTAGCTGGAGCTTCACCAATAGCAACCCAGGGTTCCCTCAGGTTGAGCCTTTGGTTACCTGGGCCGCCTGGTCTTAGGTGGGCCTCACAGGATCTCCGAGAGATAAAGTTCAAGGGTGTGCCCACCACGAACAAGGGTGCGTGGTCGATGTCCAGGTCAGGGAGTCCAGGAGCCAAAGAAGGCCAGAACAGAGTCTCTGAATGAAGAACGAGGATCAAGGCCAGAGTCAAGTATAGCGTGGTCAGCCAAAGCAGGGGTCAATTTCAGTGGTCAGTCCGAGGATGGTCAGTCAGGCGCCGCGGAGTTGGGTCCCACCCCTAGCCCTTTAAGAGGCCGAGCGGTCCGCACGCACTTGCCTAGGGACGAGCCCGACCCCACGGAGGATGCCGAGCCCCACCATGAGGCCTGGTCCGGAGCGGAAGTGCAGGGGGACCGGAGACGCCGCAAACTGGGAGCAACTGTGGAGGGGACGTGCTCGGAGCTAGTAGAAGGCGTAGCAAAGTGAGCAGGCCCGGCCACGGAGCGTACACGGCCATAAAGCAGAACACTAACACCTAGAAAAATCAAATGCTAAAGACTAGTACCGATATCGATTATATGATAATAAGTTAAAACATTTGGTGTCTTTTAACAAATGGCTAGATCAAAAGACTAGTACTGAAATGCCTTCCTGAGTAAAGTGCAAACTGAAAGACCTAATTTGCAGAGGGATATATAAGGCAAGGCATTTCCTTATTTTAATTGGATGAGCTGAAAGGACCAGAGAGCGGATCCTTTCAGAACCCCTGAGTTCGTAAAGTCTTCCAGGTTTCTATGAACACTGGCTTATATACATCTATATCTTTATTTCTGTCTGTTTCCTATTTACCTGTATTGATTTGGGTACAGCTTACTGTATTCAATTTTGATATTACTTATCTTTTATTTATTATCCATATATTTACAACATTTAGTAAATTAAGTTTTGTTTTTGCAGTATTTGTTTATGCATGTTCTATGACATAATACCCCTCCCACAGCCACCGTGTACACCTGCAGTGCAAGAAATGCACGTGACCTAAGAGAATGGTAACCATACAATATGCTTGTTTTTTTATTAACAGTGGATTTGAAATCCATCAGCATCACATTCCATGTCCATGGCTACCCGCAGCCTTTGGTATAACTGGATTACCAGAAGAGCTCAAGGCATTTTTATGACCGTAATCTTTCCCAGGGACTGAATTTACTAAATGGTGAATTTTGAAAAGAAATGTGCACACACAAAATAGCAGATGCCCACACAAAGACAGTAACTTTCAAACCAGCGCACATTGGTGCACAAACGTTGGCCGATGCCCAGGGATGTGGCCATTTTATAACATACGCGCATGTTATAAAATAGCCTGGTCACGTGCACATGTGTTCCAAATTTTTAGTGGCCACACGCATGTGTACGCAAATCCCGTTTCTACTGCATAAATTGTGGAATTTTAAAAGGGATGTGCGCCATTGTCATTCCTGGTTTTACCAGTTTGTTCCCAGTTCACTCATTTAAGAGAGAGGTCCTCCAACCCTTCCCCCCCCCCCCCCCCCCCCCCCATGGTTTGACAGCCTTCACTCCTCCCAGTTAGCCCCAACCCTTAAACCCCGCAGATCTGCCTAGTTTTATTTTTTAACTTACACATCATCCATAGCAGAAGTAAAGTTAAGCGGCCGGAGGCCTTGGTGCACACCGGATCACATGTTTACATGCACATCTCAGCTTCACGCACTGAAATGCCCATGCCCCACCCAGACCAACCCACGGTCCTTTCTGCAAATGTTTGAGATGTGCACTCTGCAGGAGATACGCGCATATCTCGGTGGCTTTTACATTCAGCTTGGTGCACGCAAGACCTGCCATATTTGCGCATCCCCTAATTAATGCACATTAGGTTTTTAAAATCCACCTGAAATAGCGTATATTCATTCTAGCTCTATTTTATAAACCTTGCACATACATGCACAAGTACTGGTGCGTGAATACATTTGCACACATAAAAAAGGGGTGGATTAGTAGTGGGTTGGGCATTGTGGGGTGGGGCCAACATTTATGCATATGAGTTGTGATTTTATAACCTGCGCTTGTGGTGTGCGTACAACTATTACCTGTGCATATTTGACTTCTGCTATTTATCAGTTGTAAGTCAGAATAGAATTCTTTATAGCTAAATATTGATAGGGTGAAAGGTCAGGGTAAACTTGCGGGGTGTGCAGGCTGAATAACCAGGAGGATCTAAATGACCTAGAGATAGAATGGGCAAACTGGTGGACTAATTGGTAAAACTGGTAATTTTCTTCATACACATTACAAAATGTGCTGACTTGGGTGTGTAAAAGCCGACAGATGCTAAGGAAAATAAGTGACTATTTCCTTGTGTAAATGCTTAAAATTAGGAGCACACATCCACGTGAATAGGCATATTTTATATAATGTGCGTGCACTTGTGCGGACGATATAAAATTCATGTGCATGTGTGCTCGCGTCCACATAGGTGCATATGTGGATGCATGCAAGTTTGTTTTTAAGTTATCCTCCCTGTGAAGTGCGCATTAAAGCACTGCAGTAATGCACTTTAGAAATGTGTGCTTTTAGTGCAAAAATATTACCCTTCTGTTGCTATAAAAGCAGACAGGTTAATGACTGTATTAAAACAGATGCAAATATTAGCATAAAATATTTAAATGAACTGCTTTGCATGACTTTATTTTAGTAGTTCATCTAAATATTTTATGCATTAATGAGGACATATATGCATTGGCATTAATACAAACCCATTAATATGTATTAAGCTACAACACAAGTGTTAATGTGTGTTAAATGCCTGTGTAACCCCTAACACTATAGTAAATAGGCCCCTTAGAGAGTTCTTCCATTTCCCGATTTATAGTCTCAAAACATTTCAAAGCAAGAGGTTTTGGGCATATTCTCATGTGGCATGTACCAAATAAGATTAATTTTTGTCCTCAGTAGTGGATTGCTTGTTGGCATTAGAGATGATAGGATTGGAAAGTACACCAGACCTCTACAAGCCTTCTTTTTACTCGATGAATAAACTACCATTTCATCAGCTGCAATCATATGGGGAATGTACTTAAGATAGGCTAAAGAATTCAGCAATGAACTTACTGTTATTAACATTTTTTTTTTTTAAATCATCCAGTTCAAATGCTATGGAATGGGTCAAACATAATTGATTAAGCCATCAGTAACATCCACTCATCTAACTTAAGTATTAGTCCACTTAGAATTTTAATGAATTTACATACTGTGTGTTGCTTCATCTGAATAGTAAACATGAAGACATGGGAGCAGTACAGGTCTAAAAATGTCACATAATTTTATTTCAGAAGATTTATAGGCAGGGCTGGCTTGACCATTAGGCAAAGTAAGCAGTCGCCTAGGGCAGCAGCTTCTGGGGGGTGCCAAAGAGCAGCTATAGTCACAGCAAAACAATATTGCTGTTTTGGTATGGTAGGTTTTGCTATCTAGATTCCAAATGTCTTTTTTTTGCAGGGTTTTGTGTTACTTCACAAAGTCTCGCGTAATGGAGGGAGTTTGTGTCACTGTTACTTAAGTGACACTAGAATTTGATGTTTCTTTTATGTGGTGAGTAGTAATTTGAAACATCCTACTTCAGCCCAGCCAGCCATTTGAGATGATCTTTGGCCAATGTGGTATGGATTTCTTTTAATATATAAATGTATGTATTTATTTTATTTGCAGTTTACTTCCCAAAACCACAGATGATATTTTCAGAATCTATGAGATTACTACTACTTAGGATCTCTATTTGAAAAAATTTCTGCACATTTCTAATTTAAGGTCCCTGGTTTAGTCTGTATTTGGTGAGAATCTGTGTTTTGCATCTTCAGACCTATATTAAGGGCATTATTACATCCTTTTTCCTGCTGGTTATGTCTCTATGCAGCCCAGAATCGAACTGGCCTTAGCCAATACTCTTTTTCATTGCTTCGCTATCTTCATATCATCAGACACTAATCACTCTGATGTCTCTCTCCCAGTCTCAGTACATCAATATTTCACCCCACTTCATGTACAGTGTTAGGGCTTTGGCAAACTGTTATGGCTAGCGTCAGTCTCGAGCAAGCACTCAAGGTTTGGCATACCAAGGCTCTCTCAGTGGAAGAAAAGTGAGGTGTGCCCTTGCAGTGGTGAAGACGGTCCAGGTCCCGGCCACTCCGCCGACCTACACTCCCCAGGAGACCACACTATTATGGTGGTCTCTGAACAGTCCTCCGACCATTCCCAGCCCTTTCGGACCTGCGGCAGGGAGCAGCAGAGGCGGCAGGCCGGACGGAGGTCAGGTTGGCACAGGACTGAAGCGGAGAAAGCAAGGCCTTGGAACTTGGAGCAAAGCATAGAGGAGTTCAGGATGAAGACAGGAACAAGAGGGATGAGCAGGACCCTCAGGTGTCCTAACAATCCATTGCCAACGGGTGGCCCCAATGGACGGTCGCGGACCACACTGTCTCCTTCGCACCCTACACAGCCAAGAGGCTGGTCGCGGACCACGAGAAGAGCGGGAGAAGCTCGGGAAGTCACACAGCACTGGGTAGTGGAAACCCCTCAGGTCCTCCAGAGTTGGAACTAGGAATCAGAAGCAAGAGTTTAGGAACTCGGAACAGAAGTAGGAACTCTTGGAGGCATGGGTCCCACATCCTGGAGCATCAGGACTGGAACATCAGGAACAAGCAGGAACATCAGGACTAGAACATCAGGAACAAGCAGGAACATCAGGACTGGACCATCAGAAGCAAGCAGGAACATCAGGAAGTCCAAGGGAGATATAGCCTAGGTAGACTAGCCCATTACCGAAGCAAGTACTGAGTGAAGAGGAAGTCCTTTTATAGGATAGGAACAAGCAACTCCCTGGGAGGAGTTCAGATGAGCCACACCTGGCTGGCTCTTATAACTGGAGAGAAGAGCTGCGGGCTGGCCCCTAGGGAGAAGGGCGTGGCCCAAACCAGGAAGTCCAGGTGAAGACCGAAACAGGCCTCAGGCAGACCCCGAGGACGTCGAAGGCCTCCCAGGCCATGGAGCAAAAGCTGGGCAACCAGATCAGGCGAGGCCCTGGCTTCGGAGCGGCCTCCAGAGAAAGGTGAGAGGCCTCCCATAGCTCCAACTACTGGAGAAATCGTAACATACACCCCAAAATGTATGACTCTGCACTTCTTGGTATTGAATCCTAGGTGCCAAACCTTCGACTACTCTGAGTTTTTTTTAGATTGCTTTTCATTCTCTTTACTCCTTCAGGAGTGAACATCAGCTTTTGATACCTCGCAGGCCTTTTTTTATATCAGAAGGCCTAAGAGATCTCAATAGCTAACGTGCTATATCATCTTTTTTTGTTTGTCCTTTAAAATATATCACAACCTACATAAAATACTGGAAAATGTAAAATAGTTATTTTAGAGCTAGGTTCCTATTATTTTTCTCAGAAAACAATTACTGGATATAAATCAAAACCTCATAAACTCAATACAGACATATGCAGAAAAAAGGAGGTGATATTGCCCCTGTATAGGTCCCTGGTGAGACCTCACTTGGAAACCGTGTACAGTTCTGGAGCCCACATCTTTAAAAGGATATAAACAGGATGGAGTCTGTTTAGAAGGTGGCTACGAAAATGGTCAGTGGTCTTCATTCTAAAGCATATGGTGATAGACAAAGATCTAAACATGTACACCCTTAGAGGAAAGGTGAGTTAGAAGATATATGATAGAGACATTCAAATATCCTAAAGATTTCCATGCATAGGAGGCGAGCCTTTTTCAATGGAAAGGAGGCTCTAGAACAAGGTCATGCGATGAGGTTGAAAGGGGTTAGATTCAGGAGTAACCTTAGGAAATATTTTTTTACAGAGGGTGGTGGATGCATGAAACAGCCTCCCAGGGCAGATGGTGGAGACAAAAACAGCATCTGAATTCAAGAAAGCATGGGATAAATACAGGGGATCTCTAAGGAAATGATGAGATTTATAATGTTAAATTAATTGGACAGATGGGCAGACTGGTTTGGCTATACGGTCTTTTTCTGTCGTCATTAGAAACATAGAAACATATCTGGTACTCCCAAATGACGAAAATTACACAAAACTGAAGTTCACATGGAAAATATATTCTAAGATGAAATCTTTAATATATACCGAAATCCAGAAAACCTTAGAAATGTACAAAAAAGTATATAAAAATCCAGTAGTTAGTTGAATTATTACAGCTTGAAGAAATGCCAGCTTTCCTTTGACACAAAATATAATGGCTGCTTCCATAGCTGTTTCCAGAACCGTAATCATAAAACAACCCAACAAAATGAATTAATACAGAACTCATACAGATGCATTTAATCTAAAAGCCTATATGAAAATCAAAGCATTGAGTTATATTAATTATGAGAATTCCCCTAACAATTCATAGGTTGCAGTGGATTTCATGAGAAGTCAATACTAGTCATAATCCTTTCAGTAATATGATCAATAACCTTAGCTGATGTCATTTCAAATTAATTTTTTTTAATCTACAGGAAAAAACCATTTGGTAATATATTCTTATGACACTGGTTTTATTTTACAAATATCTATCTGAGATTCCTCACATGTGCAATATATATGAATTTGGAAAAATGTCCTTCATTCAAAATTGCAATCTTACAAAGTATATAAAATTGATAAATTCTTTAATTATGTGGCATTTTGTGAATCATTTATTTGAGTTGTATTTTGTGAATTATTAGGGGCATAGAGCAGCACTGCTGTATTTTCTTGGTTCATGGGGAGCAACTCTGATCAACTTCAGCATTTGGTCTTGTCAGATTCCTGCCCTCCGGATACTCACAGGTAGTTAGTAAGGCTGAGGAATACTTGGACTGGATCTAGGATAGGGAGAAAGTCAGTGGTCTGGCAGGATACATGTTATAGGAACAGTAACAGACTTGAGTAGCAAGCTGCAGTGCTGGCCAAGAACTAGAGTTAGGAACAGTTCACACAGAAGCAGGCTTAGCTCAGAAGCTGGCTTTGCAGGCCAGAAACTAGACTCAGAAACAGATTCTCAATGAAGCAGGCTTGAACAAAAAGCTGGACTTACAGACCAGAAACTGGAGTCAGTAATAAGTCCCCAATGAAGCAAGCATGGAAAAGCAGCTTGATTTGCAGGCCAGGAACTAGAATCATGAGCAAGTTACACTTCCAAAAGTAGTAGGTTTTGTAGCAAAAGGCAGATCAGCCTTCAGAGTTGCTGCAAACAGCTTCCTGCTTCCCAGCAAACCTTTTAGCTGAGCCCCAGTCAATTCTCATTGTCCAGGGGTGTGGTCTCCAGGGCTCTCTGAGCTAAACTTCTCTCTTACCACATCTGCCCTCTTCAGGTGCTCGATTGGTGTAGAGCAGGGGTTGGCAGACTATAGCACACATGCCAGAAGTGACACACAAGACCATTTTTACTGACATGGTAGTAGCAATGACTGCCGCCATTGTAATGCTACCAATATAGGCAAACAGCAGGTAGCCTCAGGCATGGTGTAGCTGCTGTTACCCTCCCTTATACCTACCACTGTCTCAAGATCCTGGTCCTGGCCCATGTTGCGGTTGACCGGTTGCAGGCCCGTCCTGTGATTGTCCACTCTTACCTCCAGCCCCGGGTCAAAGGGGACTTGCTGATGCTGCAGCTGGGCCCTGGTCGAAGACGCGGTCGGCTGCCATGCAGGCCTGACATGCTGCACTAGGAATGCCGTTCAGCTGAGTGGGGCATCCCTAGGCACGAGCACATGGCTCAGGCACTTTTAAAGGGCCCGTGGCAGGAAATTCACCGCGGTGCCCCTGGATGACATTACAGGTCTTTTCCTATATATGGCCTGCTCTGCCCTGCCGTAGACACCTTGGCAATAGGTTGAACTCCTTGGAGTAGTTGTTTGCCTCGTCGTTCCTGGTTCCTGTTTCTGTTCCAGTGCCTTGTCTTCATGTTCCTTCCTGTATCTTTGGAGTTCCTGCGTTCCTGTCTTGTGGTTCCTCATCCGTCTTCAGTGTCTTCCTGCTGTTCCACCTTGCCTCCTTCCCCCTGGATTGACTTCTCGGCTTGACCTCGGTTCGGATCCCTGGCTTGACTTTGGACTGCTTTTCAACTATGTTTGATTTCTCCCTGCCTTGTGACCACTGCTTGCGCCTGGTTTTGTCAAATTCCATTCTGCCCCGACCTCGGCCTGCTCTCATCTCTGTTGTCTGCTGCCTGCCACGATCACTGCTTGGACTGACTTTGTTACATTCCCACTGGCCAACATCATCTTCTGAGATAGATTCATATCCTCCCAGAAGCCCGCGCCTAAGTCCAGCTGGCCCCGGCATCTGAGGGCTCAACCTAAGGGGAATGAGGGCTGGTATTGGTGAAGTTCCTGTTGGGCCTCTGCTCCAGCCAGCTCCACCTGCCAACAGTGAGGACCTGCAGGGCTCCTCCCTCTGGGTAGTGCCAACCTCATCTCGGTCTAAGGGTTCACTTCCTTAACAGCCTAAGATGCTATGACAGTTGCTCTGCTAGGCCAATAAGGAGGGAGTCTGTAGCAGGAAGCCAATTGGAAGGAGCCAGATGTGAGTCTTATTATGTGGGGATAAGAAGGAGGAAGCAGGTAGTGGGGAGCCAATCGGAAGAAGCAAGATGGGGGCTTTAGCATGTGGGGCCAATTGCAGAAGACATCAAAATCACTGCTGATGGGAGGAGGCATTAAGACCACTGAAGGAAGGCTGAGGGCCTACAACTGCCTGAGACCATGCAATGTTGAGGAAGGTCAGTTGCGGGCCTGAGAATTGCATGGGCCAAAGCTGCCTGAGAAGTCCATACTGTTAGGAGGAAGGTCGATTGCAGCCAGTGTTGGTATCTGCAGAACTCCATTAGGGAAGATCAGCCAGGAAAGGGAAGAAGAATGATAGTGTGTGTATATGTGCGAGAGAGAGAGAGTGTGTGTGTGTGTGTGAAAGAGCATATGGGAGAGAAAGCAAGTGTGTGTGTGTGTGTGTGTGACAGCATGTGGGAGGGAGCATATGTGCGACGTGTGTGAGAGAGAAAGCATGCTGGAGAGAAAGCAAGTTTGTGTGTATGAAACAGCATGTGGGAGAGAGAAAGCATGTGTGTGTATGTATGGGAGATTATGTGGGAGAGACAGAGTGTCATGCTGCAATGAGGTGAGCCCTTGGGCCGCTGTCAGATTGGCACAGCCTAGTTTGTGGAACAGGCTGAGGTCAGAATAGAGAGTACAGGCATAGTCAAGAGATAGGATAAGGTATGGGCTGGCGGAATTCATGCAGAGATAAAGAGATGAGCTGGAATCAGGGCAGGTAGCATTTAAGCAGAGGTGAGAAGACAAGCTGATGTCATGGCAGGCAGCAAGTGAAGCAATGTTAAAGGGCCAGGCTGGGTCAGTAACAAGAAGTCAGTCCGAATGGAAAGGAAATTCAGGGCAAGCAGAAACTAGGACAGGCGAGGAGTCAGGAGCACAGCAAGGTTGGAAACTGGCAGGGAATGGAGCGGAAGCATGAATGGGCAGACAGGCAGGCAGACAAGTAGGAGTCAGGAACAGGAGCAATGATAACACCTTGGCAGAGGTAAGCCCTGAAGGTCCTGTTGCTGAGACACTGGCTGGGTGCACTGAGCTTCCTTATATTTTCAGGCAGTGATGATGTCATCAGCCAGTACCACAGGAAGTCCCAGATGTAGGGCCTTTAGAAAAGGTTCAGGAGCTGTAGTCTTGCTTCTTGTTAGGATTATTGAATGCAGCATGGTGCTGGGGGCTATGTCAGAGGAGCCTGTGACCAGAGGCTGTTGCTGAGGAGGTATGGGGCATTACAGTACCCCTCCTCAAGGCTGCCTTTACTAGGCTTATGGGAGAAGAGGCAATGGAATCTTCTAATCAACTTAGGTTGAGATTAGTTGCTCTTTCCCATGATCTTTCCTTAGGACCATACCCCTTCCAATTAATGCCCCTCAGCATCCTGGAGTCCACAATGCCCTGAATTTCAAATTCAGTGGCTGGGCCAGCAGAAATAGTGATAGGTGTCAGCATCATCTTTACACCTTTGCCAAAGACTAAAGGCTTCAGTAGGAATATGTAGAACGTTGTGGATGTGGAGAAATAGAGGCAGCTTGAGCAGATATGTCACTGGACCAAATTGCTTCAAGACTTGATAAAGCCCAATGAATTTGGGTGCAAACTTGATGGATGGAACTTTGAGTCTGATGTGCTTGATACTAAGCCAGATCTTGTTGCCTGGAGAGAACTTTGGGGGTCAGTCATCGTCTCTTATCGGCGTTCCTTTAATAGTGCTCAGTAGCTTTTCAGGAGCATCTTATTCCTTTTCCAATTCTCTTGCAGATTCAGGGAGAGTTGTTCTACTTTTGGGGTATTTGTGGATAGCTTAAAAGGCAATGATACCTTGGGATGCTTGTTAAATACGATGTGGAATGGGGAGGAACCAGAAGACTCGCTATGATGATTGTTATAGCAGATCTCTGCCCAAGGGAGTAGCTAAGTCCAATCATTCTTTTGGGACAAGACATAGACCCCGAGAAAGCTTTTGAGGTTTTGATTGATTCTCTCGGTCTGGCCATTGGTCTGGGGATGGTATGCTGAAATCCAAATTTATATCTAGTTTCTTGCAGAGGGCCTGCCAGAACCTTGAAGTAAATTGCACTTTCCGGTCACTTACTATATGTTCAGCAAGTCCATGGAGCCTGAATTGTGATGGGAGAAGTGATGAGCGAGAGTCAGGGCAGAGAGTTACAAAGAGATATTTTCAAGAATCAGTCCATGACCACCCAGAGCATGGTATATCTGGTAGAGGAAGGTAGATAAGAACATAAGAACATAAGAAAAAGCCATACTGGGTCAGACCAAGGGTCCATCAAGCCCAGCATCCTGTTTCCAACGGTGGCCAATCCAGGCCATAAGAACCTGGCAAGTACCCAAAAACTAAGTCTATTCCATGTTACCATTGCTAATGGCAGTGGCTATTCTCTAAGTGAACTTAATAGCAGGTAATGGACTTCTCCTCCAAGAACTTATCCAATCCTTTTTTAAACACAGCTTTACTAACTGCACTAACCACATTCTCTGGCAACAAATTCCAGAGTTTAATTGTGCATTGAGTAAAAAAGAACTTTCTCCGATTAGTTTTAAATGTGCCCCATGCTAACTTCATGGAGTGCCCCCTAGTCTTTCTACTATCTGAAAGAGTAAATAACCGATTCACATCTACCCGTTCTAGACCTCTCATGATTTTAAACACCTGTATCATATCCCCCCTCAGTCGTCTCTTGGTGATTGGTGATAAAATCCATCACAATATGTGTCCAGGGTTTCTCTGGTATTGGCAGTGGCTGGAGAACACCCCAGGAACGCTGATGAGAGCTTTCATTTTGGGCGCAGTTATTGCAGGAAGCTACATACTGTTGTATGTCTCTGCTCAAGTTGGGCTACCAGCAGTAGCATGTGAGGAGCTCTATGGTCTTGTGCACACCTTGGTGGCCAGCTAATTTCAAGTCATGGGTCCATTTAAGAGCTCGCTCTCAAGGATGTTTTGGAATTACTGTTTTTTGTGGAGGGACCATGATGGTGGACAGGCATGTGAATATGGAAAAATGAAACTAGGTGAATTGAAGCAGCTATGTGGACCAAAACAACTAGAACGTCTCTGGCTATTGACTGATCTGCATGCAACAGTTTGTATACAAGGAATCTGAGAACATTCACCCAATCTGAGAAAAGGAGAGCTCTCTTCTGCAGTAAATCTATCCATACTACACTGAATTTGATTTTCTGGGAGGGAAATAGAAACCCTAGTGATTGTATGAGTTTGTATTTATTTTTGCAGAGAAGTTCCTTGGAGTTCACTACCCCAATGCCAGTTGTCCAGATAAGAGAAGATTCAGATGCTGTGATGCTGCAGATGTGCTGCTGCTACAGCCTTTATTGAAGATCCTCAGTGCTGCTGAGAGGCTGATGGAGAGCACTCTGTCCTGATAGTGGGAGGAGTCCATCATAAAGTGCAGGTGGTTCAAGTGGGATGGATGGGAATATGAGCATAAGCATCATTTAGATCCAAAGCTCATGTCCCCTCCTCCTTCTGGATGAAGGGGAGGATTGGTATGAAGCTAATTCATTTTGAATTTCTCCTGAAGTATATGCTTGATCAGGCTTCTTAAATCCAGAATAAGTCTCAGTCCCCCAAATTTCTTGGGGATAAGGAAATAGTGGGAGTAGAACCCCTGGCAATGGTAATGGAGAGGAACTGTTCTATCTCGCCCATTGTTTGAGGAGTGACTCACTTCCAGGCGGAATTGCATCAAGTGAGACAGATCTGGATTGAAGGCTGAGTGATGAAGTGTAAGAAGCCACAAAAAAAAGCTAGTGGTATCCAGACTTTATAATCTTGTGCACCCAGCGAACTTTGGTGATCTTGTGGCAGGGGTGATCTGGGAAACTATTGACCAGTGAGTCTGACTTCAGTGCCAGAAAAGTCATGGAAACTATTCTAAAGAGTAAAATCACAGAACATATGGAAAGACATGGTTTAATGGGCACAGCCAACATGGATTTACATAAGGAAATCTTAACTCACCAATTTGCTACCTTTTTTTGAAGAGATTAATAAACATGCCGATAATGGTGAGCTGGTGGATATAGGGTATTTGGATTTTGAGAAGATGTTTGACAAAATACCCCATAAGAGACTCCTGAGAAAAATATCATGGGGATAGGAGACAATATCCTATTCTGGATTGCAAACTGGTTAAAAGATAGGAAATAGAGTAGGACTAAATGATCATTTTTCTTAGTGGAGAAGGGTAAACAGCAGCATCCATATGGGGACTGATGCTTTTTAATATAATTATAAATGATCTGGAAAAGGGAATGAGTGAGGTGATCATATTTGCAGGTGAAAACAAAATTATTTTGAGTTGTTAAATCACAAGCAGATTGTGAAAAATTGCAGGAGGACCTTGATATATTTATTTATTTATTTAACACTTTTTTATACCGACCTTCATAGTAAATAAACCATATCGGATCGGTTTACATAAAACAAGGGTATAACAGAAGCAATAAATAAAAGTAATTAACAAGTGGAAGACTGGTATCCAAATGGCAGATGAAATTGAATATGGATTAATACGAAGTGATGTACATGGGGAAAAGTAACCCATACTGTAGTTAAATTATGTTAGGTTCCATATTAGGAGTTACCACCCAGAAAAAGGATCTGGGTGTCATAGTGGACAATACTTTCAAATCCTCAGCTCAATGTGCGATGGCAGTCAAAAAAGCAAACAGAATGTTAGGAATTGTTAGGAAAGCAATGGAGTATAAAACAAAGAATATCATAATGCCTCTATATCACTCCATGGTGAGGCACACCTGGAGTCCTGTTTGCAGTTCTGGTTGCCCATTCTGAAAAAAGATATAGTTGCATTAGAAAAGGCACAGAGAAGAGTAACCAAAATGATAAAGGGGAAGGAATGACTCCCCTGTGAGGAAAGGCTAAAGAGTTTAGGGCTGTTTAGCTTTGAGAACAAACGGCTGAGGGGGAATATGATAGAGGTGTATAAAATCATGAGTGGAATAGAATGGATAAATATAACTCAGTTATTTATGCTTTCAAACAATAAAAGTATTAGGGGACATTCCATGTAATTAATATGTAGTACAATCAAAACAAAAAGTGGAGAAAATTCTTTTTTATTGAATGCACAATTAAGCTCTCATATTCACTGCTAGAGGATGTGGTTAAGGCAGTTAGTATAGCTGGGTTTAAAAATGTTTGGACAATTTCCTGGAGGAGAAGTCCATAAAATATTAACCAAGTAGACAAAGATGAATTTTCAAAATACTACACATATAAAAATTAGTATATATGTGTGTAAGGACTCTCTACTTGTGTACTCCGTATCTGTGGGTTTTTTTTTTTTTACTTTTTATTTACTGGTTTAAATTTACATGTCAGAAAACTCTAGACAGAAAAGCAAAATTACATTGAAAAAGAAAATATACAATACATATCTTCATATAGAAACAAATAAAGGAAACTTTAAACCACAATGAAGGAGGGATTATGAAGAAACCAGAAAAAAAGAGAAAAGCATGCTCCCATTAGTTATAATTTAAATAATGCTGGCAAACCTAAACTATCATAGTCCTAACTAACAACAAGTCCTAACCGTTATTACATCCTCAGGACTTCCGGACGGTGTTACAAGCCACAATTCTACCAAAGATTGACTATTGTAATGCACTACTACTGGGTCTCCCTAAAAGCACAATTCAACCTCTTCAGATGTTGCAGAATGCCGCTGCTCGTTTAATTACTAATACTCGACGGCATGAACATATTACTCCAGCACTCATGTTCCTACATTGGCTACCCGTATCCTTCAGAATTACTTTTAAAGTTCTCTCACTCATCCACAAATCAATTCACAACCAAGAGATGCAATGGTTCTCTGATCAGCTCATTTTTCGCACCTCCAACAGACCAATTAGAAATATTCACCAAGCGAAATTAGCTGTCCATCCACTAAAACACATCAAACACGTTTCCACCATAGACCGATCATTCTCCATAGCGGGTATCAAAATCTGGAACAACATGCCGTTGGACCTGCGTCTTGAATCCTGTCACAAAACCTTCAAACAAAGCCTTAAAACATGGTTGTTTGAACAAGCATTCACTCTATGAACCTCATCTAACCTAAAAATTCAGCTATCCCTTATTATTCCTCACTGGCTCCAAGTTCTTTTCCTCGCATTTTGTATTTACATTCTGCTATTCCATACCCCCCCACTGTTACTCAATTTAGGCTATTGTATGCAATGTGACATTGGTCTCGCTGCTGACAGTTAATTTGCTCCTGCGAATACATGGTTATTTATATTTTATTGTTTGATATTTAATGATGTATGCATATTATCTTTAAAAACCTTGTTTCTGTAAAGCCTGTTGCTGTCAAATATTTTACTGTTTTTTTTTAAACTGTTACATGTAAAGCCTGTTGCTAATTTATTGTTTCACTGTAAACCGAGGTGATATATGTCTATACGTACCGCGGTATAAAAAAAATCTATAAATAAATAAATAAATAACAACTACAGGTGCCTCTCGATTAGATAGAAATCCTTTAATATGAAAGGATCATAAAAAGCATTTAATGCTTCCCCACTTAACATGACATTTTAAAGGAAAATGCAAAGAAAATGTAGCGTCCAAAGCTAATACCCTTGGCCAGTTCATCAGAAACAATCTACATATTTGCTGAGATTAGGAAAAATAGATATTTTACCACCTAGAAAAAAATCAAGATTCCATACAAAAGTACTTTTTAAAAGTCCATTCTTCATCAGGTTCCAAAATATAAACCACTAAGAGAGTGGCATGGATCTTTATTTCTAGCTGAGAGTTTTGCAAATAAGCAGTTAGATCCACATCTCCTCCTAAATCCCCAGAAACAGAATCATTGCCCCCAACATCTACTGCCCTTTTAATTTTATCTGGAAAATAAAAGACTTTAACAATGGGTGGAAAAGCCTTTGCTGGAACTTTTAATACTTCCAAACAAAATCTTTTCAACATTTCAAGGGGAGCAATTAAATCCTCCTTGGGAAAATTAAAAAATCTCAGTTAAGTCTCCTAGAAAATTGTCCAGGTTATTAAATTGGTTACAAGATCACTCCTTGTTTCTAACCAATGATGACTGACATTTCAATTCTTTCTATTAATAAGACAACTGGATAATTTTCCCATCATGGGAAGTAAGAAATATGAAGATCGTCATATTGTAATAGTATAGAATCCATTTTCTCTGATAAGGAACTCCCATTCCCATGAGAGCAGACCACAAAGTGTCCATGGTAATTACAACTGGCTTTACTAAATTAAAATCAGAACTTAAAACAAGGTTACTGGAGTAGAGACCACTCAAATTAGCTAAATCATTTTGTCTCGCACCCCGGATCTTCCCATCCCCATGAATAGAAGCAAAGACCTCTTCGGGTAACAAGCTTTCATTCTGACTTGGGGTGTCTCTAGTAGTCTTGGAGGTGTCCAAGCATCTGGACTCAAGGAGAAAGAATCCCCACTAACAGTGGCACAAATAGTGCCAAGCTGACCAGCTGGAAGATATTGTGCATTCATAGGTTGCATAAAATTAGAAATAGGAGGCTGAGTCATAGAAGAGGGAATGATGGATCCAGACTTTGAGAGGCCTCAAAGAACCCTTCCTCTTCTTTCCTATATAAGAACTCTTATTTCTTATGTTCCTCCAAGTAGTGCTCAATTCTCCTCCCTACTAGAGAGGATGGTTGCTGGGTGAGCAAGGTGATAAAAAAACACAACTTGGTCTAGATTTGGTTGGACTTGCTGCATTGATTTTGATAGATGGCATTCATGTTATCAAGGCCAAGTTAGAAATTGTTGCTGTTGCGGAAGTAGTAGAGACAGCAGCCGCTATAGTTGGAATTGCCTGAAAGGGCATCTCTGGAAATAGTGTTTTGTAAAAGCATTTTTTTATTAAATTTCAAATTCTTGTCAATACAGTGTGCACACCTCCATCTCACTCAGAAGCTAGTCTTCTTTGACGTCGAAGCTTTGACGCCACATTATTCTCCTCCTCCATCTCATTGTTGTTAGCTAATTTTCCTTTGTCTAACATTACAACTTCAATTTCAAATTGGGATTCTATTCTTTTTTCAGTCTTGAACAAATTTGTCCCATTAGTAATCTTCAAACCTAGAAAATTCCGACCCCAACTCTAGTTGACTCCTCCACTTAAATTACTCCATCAATCTTTGAGAAAATGTGAACGCCATTGACGTAAACATCGGACTTTGGAATTTGCTTCTACTTTCAGAAATTTATTAAAATCTTATCAACTTCAAACCATAGAGGCCAAAAAAGAATTTTATTCTAAACAAATACATGACATCGGCTATAATCCCAAGGCTCTTTTCTCTTTAGCTAAAAAACTCACAAGTTTAATCTCTGCTAACTTTCCTTCAATAGATTATCCATCTGCTGAGTCTTTTCTTATTCATTTCAATTTGAAGATTGAGAAATTATATCTTAATTTCTTAAACACTGGTTTCGTATACTGATCCCACACCTTTCACTGTCTCTTTTGCTCATGTTACTATTACTGAATTTGATCAGATCATTGCTAACATAAATGATATTATGTGTCCTTGTAGTTGTCCTACAGCATTATTCAAATTGTCCAGAGATACCCGTCTCATCAACCTTTCCCTCGAGGAAAGTTTGGTTCCTGCCTCAAAAAAGCCACAGTCCGTCCTTTCTTAAAGTGCAACCTAGATAATTCGAATCCTAGTAACTATAGGCCCATCTCTTCCCTGCCTTTTTTAGCTAAAGTATTTGAGAACGTGGTACTAAAGAGGTTAACTGACCACCTAGAGCAGCATGAACTTTTGGATCCACATCAATTCGGCTTCAGGCAAGCCATGAACACTGAATCTTCTTTACTGTCTTTTACTGACACATTGAGATGTGGGATCGACAATGGTCACAAATTTCAACTTGTCTCGCTTGACATATCTTCTGCCTTCGACACGGTCGATCATGACATCCTTCTCTACAGTCTTCAAGAAATCGGCCTGCCAGGGAGTGTCCTCAAATGGTTTCAAATCCTACCTTTTCAATTATTCACAATACAATAAATTAAAAAATGAAGTTCTTTTGTTTTTTGCATCAGAACAGGTGTATCACAAGGCTCTTCTCTCTCTTCTGTGCTTTTCAACATCTTCTTGGCTCCAATCTGCAAAATTCTCTCCAATCTTTCCAATTGCTACAAAATTTATACAGATGACATTCAGTTTGTTTTAAAACTGCATTCCACTTGGCAAAATACTAAGGAATCTTTAAACATTTGTTTTTCTGCCATTAAATCTTGGTTACATCTTTTTTTAAATATGTCTAAAGCTGAATTTCCCACTGTTCACAGTCCCTATACTATTCTTTCTGACAATACCATCCATTTAGACAATATGTCTTTTCCAATCAAAAATCATGTCAAAGTTCTTGGAGTATTGTTAGACTCTACATTATCTTTTCGCCCTCATATGAAATCTGTTGTTAAACAGGGATTTTACAGGCTATGCGTCCTAATTGGCCTTCAAAAGTGACTGCATTCTTCAGAATTTCACACTATGGTACAAGCAACTATCTTTCTAATTGTTGATTACTGTAATAGTCTCCTATTGGGCCTTCCTTTTTTCTTGTTACAACTTCTTATAAACTCTGCCACCTGTGTAATCACTGGCTTAAGGCGTTTTGATCATATTACCCTGGTATTCATTGATTTACATTGGCTCTCAATCAGTGAATGGATTAAGTACAAAACTTGCATGACAATTTTCAAACTTATCAACAGCCTGTCCATGGTCTAATGCCATACTAAAAATATACCAGCCATCCAGAAGTCTGCGTTCTTCACAAAGAGGATTCTTAGATATTCCATCACCAAAGGTTGCACACCTTCACATTAATAGAGAATGCGCCTTTTCAGTTGCAGGCTCGGCCCTTTGGAACTCCCTCTCCATTGAGCTGCAATTATGTGAGGCCTTGAAAACATTCAGAGGCCTTTTAAATCTTTTCTTTTTAAATTAGCATACACTTGATTTTTACCTGCATGTATCAATTCTATTTCTTTGTTTTGAATTATTTAATGTAGACACTGTATTTTGTTACTTTTCTTGTTTGTTTTTATGTATGTTTTATTGTACATCACTTAGACCTATAGCAGTGTTAAGCAATTAAGAAATTTTAATAAATGTAAATGTAAAATGTAAATGTAAATCTGAGGGATCCTTGGAGACCCTTGTGGGGAATGAGGTGGGGAACACAACATGGAGCTCTCAGTCTCCGGTGTCCTTTGTTTCAGTGTCTTTCTGAACATCAAAAGAACAAAGGCACCATGGGTCTCACTGTAGGGGGAGATCAGGAAACAAAAAAAAAAAAAAGGAGTCAATGAATGATGTGGCAGCCAACAGAGATTGCCAGGTCTTCTTTTCCGATAGTTTCAATCCTTTTTTTTCATGAACTAAAGCAGAAAAAAAAGGAAATACTCCTTAAACCAGCCTACTATGGATCTATTTATTTATTAGATATTCTGAAGAAAAAGTCTCTTCCTATTTTTTTTTTAAGAAGGTAGCACTGAATTTTTTTTTTAAAGACTTATAAAGATAGTCACTGAAAATCCAGAGGTGATAAGTATATGTACATACTGTGCTTGGAAAAAAAAGACTGAGGAGGCTCATAGGCAATGCCTGAGTGAGAATTCCTGCACATGTTCAGTACAGCAAAAGCTATGAGAAAGGTACGTTCAGTGCCGTTGGATGACATTACACCATGCCATGGCTAACTGAGCTCTGCTTAATGATGGAAAATGCATGGAGCAGTCTTTACATCCTTAAACACCTTGTTAGGCAGACTGGATGGACCTTTTGGGTCTTTTATCTGCTGTTATTTACTAACTTACAATGCACAAGTTCAGTCAGAGTGAGAGCCAAGTACTGTTTTCAGTGACATACCTGATGGGTGGCGACAGCATAGTACTGGATGTAATTCTGGATAATTCTGTGCTGGTCAGCCAGAAGTGTCTGCTGTAATATCTGGCTAGAGTGTCAGGAACAGTATTTGAGAAGCTGATAAATAGCAGAGTATGTACAAGATAGTTCTCAATGACAGCAAAACATGAAAAGGGGAACGAGGCTTTGAAAAGTAGGATGAAACCCAACCACAACAACTTAAAATGCCCATGTAGCCAAGGTTTATTGTCCTTTATTTCAATGAGGTATACTGAAATATTGTCATATATATAAACATAAAATGTACCACTAATCCTATTACCATATTCAGGAATACATAGAAATTGAATCTTTATAAGAAACACATACTACTACAGATTTTTCAATAGTAATAACTTTATTAGGAATTCTTAAGTAATGTTTACACCACAGATTCAGTAAAATTACTTAGGTGTTCTCTGAAGACAGCACAACAATCAGTTAAACATGAGGGTGATGCCATCCAACAGAGCTTATGTAGAGAATCTAGAAAGCCTGGAAAAACGTTTCCAGGTATGTGGGATTTCTGTACAACCTTTTATATATTAGTTGAAGCAGTGGTTCAGTGATGTTTCATGGGAGGTGATAAAGGGTATTAGTAAATGGAGTTAACTTCAAGAAGGAAAGGCATTACTAGTAGTGTGCCTCCGGGATCAATCCTTGTGAAAAACATTGCAGGAGGATTGTCGGGAAAGGTTTCTCTTTTTGCCATTTATACCAATATCCGCAATCGGGTACACAGCTAGGAACGTGTGGAAAACAAGAGGAAGGCTCTAACGAAGCTTGAAGAATGGCCCAGAGTCTGGCAACTAAGATTTAATGTGAAAAATTGCAGTTATGCATGAAGACTGCAAAAATCAAAGGTAAGTATAGCATTGGGGGTGAAATTCTTCAGAGCATGACAGAAGAGCGGGATCTGGGGTAGTTGTATCTCTTGAACTCAAGGTGGCCAGACAGGTGGATAAAGTGACAGCAAAAGCCAGGAGGATACTTTGCTACATAGGGAGAGGAATGATCAGCAGAAAAAAGGAGGTGATATTGCCCTTACAGAGGACCTTGGTAAGACCTCATTTGGAATGCAGAGTACATTCTGGAGACTGTACTTTCAAAAGGATATAAACCTGTTGGAATTGATCCAGACAGTTGCTACTAACATGGCCAGAGGTCTTCATACTAAAGCTTATGAGGACAGACTTAAAGATCTAAACAAGTATACCCAAGAAGAAAGGTGAGATGGGGAGATATGATAGAGACATTTAAATACATCCAAGGTTTCCACGACCCGGAGGTGAGCATCTTTCAATGAAAAGGAGGCTCTAGAATGAGGGATCATGAAATAAAGGAGAAAGGGGGTAGACTCATGAGTAATCTAAAGAAATATTTCTTTACAGAAAGGGTTGTGGATACATGGAACATTCTACCAGTGCATGTGGTGGTGACAAAAACAGTATCTGAATTCAAGAAAGCATGGGATAAGCACTGGGAATTTCTACAGGAGTGATGGGAATTGTAAAGCTAAGTTAGTTGAGTGGATGGCCAGACTAGATAGGCCATACATTCTTTTTCTCTGTTTCCATTATCATCCTGGTTTTATTTTCAGAGAACCCCTGTTACAGGTAAGCAACTTTGCTTTCTCTGAGGAAAAGGAGGATGACCAGCCACACATGTGGAAATCAGTAACTAAAGGTTGCCTTCAACAAAATATGGGGAAAAAAACCCCAGGACCATCAACTGGTGGGAAGAGCATATTTTTGTTGGGAAAATCCTTGTTTTTACACATTTCTTTCAATTACAAAGAAAACAACCCAAAATATAAAAGTGTGAATTTTTAAATTGCCTGGGTAGCTTGCAGGTCCAAAGGGAAATATCTGTGGGAGTTTCCCTTTGAAAATTCAGGCTGGAAAACACCATAGGTACAAAAGTACCTGTCAACTAAATTGTAAGCTCAATGGAGAAGGCGCCGTCTCTTATAAGTGTCAGTAGAGTCCTGCATTCTCCTAGCTGTTTTATAGAAATGTTAAGTTGTAGGCCTTAGGCTAATGGAATTGGACCTGAAACCCCTCTCCAATCCAATGCCTTCCTGGTTCAGACTGGAGATAAAGATAATCCAGCATTTCTTTAAATTTAATTCCCCCTTTCCCAGTTCCTTAGAATATTGCAATAGAGGAAATTATTGACCTGGTCTCTGAAATCTCAGTAAATACAGGAACTTGGTGGTTTTAGGTGATTTAATATCCATGCACATAAGAAAAGTAAGGATAAAGAATTTCTTTTGTTAATGAAAGGTATGAGCTTTTCATAACAAGTCCACGTACAAGCATGTAAGGCAGGTCACATCCTAGACCTTGTATTTACTCTTGAAAATTGTATATCAAGTAATGATAGTTTTCGGTATTTTCCTTTGTCCTGGTCAGACTATATTTTAAATTA
This sequence comes from Rhinatrema bivittatum, assembly GCF_901001135.1. Taxonomy (NCBI): domain Eukaryota; kingdom Metazoa; phylum Chordata; class Amphibia; order Gymnophiona; family Rhinatrematidae; genus Rhinatrema; species Rhinatrema bivittatum. Next base: position 89,499,938 of record NC_042623.1, read on the forward strand.
CCTTCTCAGTACATCTTTAGATGACAGTACCCAGCTCCAATAAGTGTTCCAGTACTTCTAGGAATAATCGTAACTTCAATCTAGAAGAGCTAGCTAAAGAACTTAATACATTCTCTGAAGATTTTTTAGAACTGCCTCTTGACATCCAGGTAATGACATGGAATAGGACACTAAAAGCAGCATTGGATAAGATAGTGCAATTCCAAACATGCTTAATATTAGAAGGAAAAATTCATAATAGTACCTTTGGCTTAATTGTTTAAAACGATATGTCAGCTTGGCAGAAAGTGGTGGAAAAGCAAGAGCTCAGCAAAACTTCAGCCTCGTAGGGCCAATAATGCCTACTATAAAGTAGATATCAAGGTGGCCTTGGCAACTTTTTAAAGTTGAGGCAAATTTAAAAAATGAGACTAATGATATGACAATTTTGTTAACAGCCCATCAGCTGATATAATAGCAGACCACGGAAACAAAAGTTAATATTGAGAGATAATTTTTACCTAATTCTTTTACAAATGTTTCCAAAATCTGGATTTACCAAGTTCTCCATCTACGCTGTTTGGGATTAACTTTTTGGCACACAATAAATCTCTGAATTACCATTTGTAAAGTGTCATCTTTTGACTCAATTCCTTCTATATGTAAAAAAAAAATAAAAATCTGAACCTTTGTCTTCTTCCTTATCTGTATGTTATTAATAGTTTAGAATAAGAACTAGTTCCTTCAAAGTTCAAAAAAGCAGTAGTACGTCTGCTCCTAATAAACAAAAAAAGTAAAAAAAGAGGTTTTGAACCCTACAGATCCAAATCATAATAGACTGAGTTTCCAATCTCCCCCTTTTATCTAAGTTAATTGAGAAAGCAGTTTCTCAGTAACTTATGAATCATCTTGACAAAACGAATGCCCTTCAGTTGAAGCGACTGGGATTTAGATAGGGTTACAACACAGAAATAGCACTTGAAGCAATGACCGATGAAATCAGGGTCAGGGTTGATGGAGGAAAGGATGCTCTTATCGTGTTATTACACATTAGTAAAATGTTTGGTACAGTCAAGCATGCCAAGCTGCTTTATTGTTTACATAAATTCAGTCTGAACGAAACAGCTCGGAAATGGCTCAGATCACTTTTAACTGAGCAAACTTATCAGGTAAAATGAGATACAAAATTCTCCAAAACCAGACCGCTAGCTTGTAGAGTCCCACAAAAGTCAGTTTGGTCACCAACCTTTTTGAAATGTACATCTTGCCCCTCTTGTAACAATAATACAGAATTTTGGCACCAGCTGTTGTCTTTCCAATTTCATTCAGCTAATAACATATCTGGAGTCTAACGAGTTGAAGGGACTGTTAATTCTGAATTAGTGCCCCACCACAATTTCCACCTGGCTGCTAAGATTGAAAGTTAAAATTAACCCTACAAAATCAGAAGTGCTGTGGGTTAGTAGGACTAGTTGTCTCCTAAAAGATTTTCTGATTATTATAGGAGTTGGAATGTCTAAAAGATATAGTTACTATGCTAGGAATTAGACTAGACTCAAAACTCACTAAGATAAATCAAGTACTGGCTATTGTTAGGTCGTGCTTTTTTATCTCAAATTTTGGCAACAAGCACATCAGTTTCTTGAGAAGATCTCAAAATGTTAATTTACCCTTTTATAGTTAGTTACCTGGACCACGGCAATGTGCTGCACCCAGGTTGTACAACCACATTAATCAAGAGATTGCAACTTTCACAAAATATGGCTGCTAAACTCATTTTTGGAGCAAAAAAATGGGATCACGTTACACTTATACTCAAGGATTTGCATTAGCTGCCTGTAGTATCCAGAATAAAATTTAAATTTAAACTTTTGAATGTAAATGTATCTATAAAGGCCATCCACAGTATCTTGCACACTTACTGCTCCTCATAGATCTACTCAAATGCTGCGGTCGTTATAATAAGATCTTACTATTGTATTACCTACAGTAGTGGTCCCCAACTCTGTCCTGGGGACCCACCAGCCAGTTGGGGTTTTCAGGATGTCCACAATGAATATGCATGAGAGAAAATTTGCATGTTATGGAGGCAGTGCACGCAAATGTTCTCTCATGCATATTCATTGTGGATATCCTGAAAACCCGACTGGCTGGTGGGCCCCCATGGACAGGGTTGGGGACCACTGACCTACAGCAATCCAACTAGAGATGAATGACAAATCTGCCTTTTGTTACATTGCACTATCACTGGAATATGCTCCCATTTCATTTGCAAGAGAGAGAAGAATAAAAATTTTGAAAAGAACTGAAGGGGTGGTATTTACATTTAGATAGTTGATACTACTGTATATAGATCTTATTGATTGCTAGTAGAGTACCATTAGACTTATGAGGTTGCAGTGGCAGCTTTGATGTTTTATAAAGGTATCTTACCAGTAGTTTGTTGATTATGGCTAGTATAATCCTTGGGAGACTTTAGTTATTTTCTATTCTTATAAATTTAACTGTTAACCCATATTTTATTATAGATTATTGTTATATGTTTTTATTTTACTTAACTTATTGTATTATTATTATAGTAAGCTGTTTAATATATTATATCAAAACTATTTTTGAAAAGGTTATCAAAGAATATATTTTTTTGCAAATTCTTTTAAATTTGATGTTAAAGGAAAAGGTGGAAAATCTAAAGTATGAATAAAGCAAGCTAAACTAGTAGTAGTAATAGGGAAAAGACAACTGAGGATGCCTGATCGCAAAAAAGAAAAGGTTAATGGTGAAGAGGAGTCGCATGGGGGGATGCATCCGAATGCTACGGGGGACAAACAGACTGAGGAGTCTCCATGAGATGGCAACTGTGCAGGAAACCATGCTCTTTCCTGGAAAAACCTTTCCAGTAATCTATGGGAGAAGCTCTCTGTCAGCACTGTTGGATGACACTACCAACATATGTTGGCTGGTCATTCTGTTTGTCCTCGAGCTTGCGTCTCGAGGCATACAATTCTTTTTCATGGGCTCACAGAAAACCCACTTCTCGTTTTCCTTCTTGTAAATTGTTTTAACTGCAACAACCACTCTTGAATCCTTTGCAAATATTCAAAGAATTAGTATTGCTGTTGACATAGAATGTTCACACCTGAAATGAGAAATGTTGCAACATATACAGTTTATCTCCTTATCCAGTTGTATACACTCCACCCTAAAAAAAAGTATAGTGTCCTCTCATTACACTTGCCTTTTTTACTATACCATCTCCATTTAATGTTCAAAATGTTTAGCTCACAGGACTGGCGAACTAGTCAGGGTGGAGTGTGCTTGCAATTAGTGCATTTAATTAGCAATATTTACATAACAATTTCTAACATATATAAATCAAAATCTGATGCTTTTTTCTGAAACATTCACAGTACGGTATTTTGTGTTTTAACAAAACATTGTACATGTCATTAAAAATAACTTTTTTTTATATAAAAATATAATACTTTTACATGTTTACATCAACAAAACCAGTTATACCCTACACCCAACAAACAATACAGTATTAAGCACAAAATTCCACAGGAACAAAAACTGACACACATGCTCTCTCTAAAGCTAGAATATCCTTTTTCAAATGTATTAAAAAATCAGTAGTTTCCATTGTTTCCTGTGTACAAACTTCTACAAATGCCGTAATGAAGAGCTACCAGTTACTGGTGAATGGCTACAAGGCCAAATCAGGAAAAGCACAGCAAGAGGGCTTGCAAAGTGCTGTAAACAGGTCACACATTCTAGCAGTCAATAAACAAAACGCAATTCATTGGGGAGGAGAGCAGAAATAGGGTGTGGTTACAACCTTACTAAAGTTCTGTTTCAAGTACATTAAAACCTGCTTACAGCGAGCTATGTTCACTGAAAAAAAAAATCACCATATCGCAGGGAAAGCATTCCACTCACTGATGTGTGTCTGAAACAGTGGAAAAACAATAAATACAGCATGAGAACGTACACTGTTACAACTGTAAATGACTCAGTGGTCTGTATTTGTCCTACAGAAATGCCCGGGAAGGGAGGGGGAAGAGGGTGTGTCATGATACTGCAGAATGCTGGACATTTTTACATTTTGATAAAATGTAATTTTACTAATCTTTTAATTGTTTGTATTTGCAATAATACTGCATATTGCATCAAAAAGATCTCACTAAAATCTAAAAGACCTCGCTAAAAGGGTTCCATCCGTTTAAAATAATTTGTGCTACCTGGGAAGGAAAGCAAGTTTGCTTACCTGTAAATAGGTTATTCAAGAGACAGGATGAATTAGCCATCATGCGTAACATCATCTAATGGCCCCGACATAGAACAAGCTCTCAGAGATCAGAGAAAACTTTACCGAGCATGTGCAGGAGTTTCTACACATTCTGAGCCCTTCAGTCTCTTAGACTTTAAAGCTTCAGTGAGGTAGTTGCCTCTTCAGGGATGCAAGTGGGTATTAAGTATGGCTGATTCATCCTGCTGTTTACAGGTAAGCCAACTTGCTTTTTCCATCAACAAGCAGGTACAAATCAGCCATTATGTGTGAGGAGTCCCAAGCTAAGAGTTGGACTGCAGAAGTATGTACTTAAAAACAACCCGGTCCCACCAAGTGGAGCATGAACTACTGGGAGAACAGGTTGCACAGAAATGCGGAGCCTTCCCATGTTTGTGGGACTGAGATGGTGGGGGGATTCCCGGCTTGACTTCTTGCATCAAGAGCCCAATAATGCCTCGCTTCAAGACAAAGACTAGATCTGCTGCCCAGCCTTGTGCCGAAGCTTGGGGCTCATACCCACTGGTGCCCTTCCAGGTATGGGCTGATGTGGCTTAGGCAATATTCGGCCTCAGCTGCAGCAGTTGGGAGTCATGGTCGGGGCCCAGGCAGTGTTAACAAATGGCTATGCATATCTGTGATGGATATCCAGCGCCTGCAGATACAGGCCTTGAAGCTGCTCTGTATGGGCTTTTTAGCCTTGGATTTTTCCTATACTGAATCTTTATGCATTTTTAGAACTTGGGCAGTGGTATAAACTGAAAGAAAGCAGATGGCAACTAAAAAGGCCAAAATTAAAAAAAAACAAAAAACGTTTAGAGGGGCTGGGACACATCCATGAAGTAGCTCAAAGGAAGACTGAGGGGCTCACGAGGCAGTACGTGCATGTGGGAGCTCCCATGCATGCTTGGTAAAGTTTTTACTGAGCTCTGAGAATTGGGTTTATGCCAATGCCGTTGGATGTTGTCACCTATGCGCAGTGGCTAATTCATGCCTGCTTGTTGTTGGAGAATCTCAGTTTCAGGAAATGTTTATTGACAGAAAAATCAGAATCATGATGGTATGAATGTGTACAGAATGCGCATTTGGGCTATTGACAGTGCTGAAGGAGAATCTGTTTGGCTCTATAGATGTGGTTCTCAAACCATTAAAAATCTGTAGTTGGCTTGCAGAGGAAAGACTCAACAGAAAGGGATGCAGAATCTCATTCTCATCTACCCTGTTCCTGTAACACAAGTTAGAGACACTCATCTACTTCCAAGAGTCCTACCTCATTTCCAGGTAAAGCGTTCAAAGGGAAAAGTTTCTTGATCACCAGTGTCTCTGGGTTTATTCTCCTTTTCTCGAGGTCTGGAAATATTAAAATCTCTGCAAAGAACATGCTTTTAACTAACACACCAATTTGTGATTGTATGGGGGTAATATTCGGCCACGTGGTGACTGGCTAAATTAGCCAGATAAACCTATCCAGCCGTTAATTATACCAAACAATCTGAAAGGCAGCAGGATAAGTTTATCCGGCTAATTTTAATGCTGCTCTGAGGAATTCCTAAAGTTAGCCAGATAATGTCGAATCTGGTTATGTTATCTGGCTAACTTTCCTCCACTGTGGCATGCCCCTGACATACAGTTAAATTGTTAGCTAGATAATTTGGGGTAGTGAAAATAGTAAGAATTTCAAAATCTTGGTGACAACTTAGCCGGTCGAACCCCTTTGAATATGGATCTCTGCAGTGCTATCTTTCTGGAAAAATGATGCCGGTACTCAAGTGCAGTATGCATGTTTTTTGTTTTTTTTTTGAGGGACCATATAGCAAATCAAGCGGGTGGAAGAAAAAAATGCCGGTACTCAGTATTGGCAATTACTCCCTACAAAAAAAGCCCTGGACATCTGAGTATATAGTGAGTGACTTAACCTTGCTATATCTGTACTTTGATATGTCAAAGATAGCAAATGCCAGTCCTCGAGCACTGCACACAGGGCTGGTTTTCAGCCTATCCAAATTATGCAAACAAACCTAGTTTGTGAATCAATGTATACAGATGTATTTCAGGAATTTTCATTGTAGAAATCCTGCAAACCAGGTCTGTTTGAGGCATTTGAGGACAAGAGTTTGCCATCACTTCCCTAGGTTCATGAGATATAGCTAATTCATATTCTACCAAGTAAATACAGCATACTTATTAGCAGATTGGAATGTTCTTTATCCAAGTCATAATATATTCTCCATGGTGATATACTAGTTAAGATGATGCTGAAGCAGTATTATTCAGTCTTATATTTAAAAATAAATAAATAAAAAGACTTAATAGTTTACAACTGTAAAGTGGTACAAGGGTCTCAGTATCAATAAGGGTCCTATATTTCAAGGTCATTAACTGAAAGAGATCCCATTTTGGAGAATATTACTACTGTAAAGATTCTTTAAATAAACATGGTGCAAGATGTTTTGGTGGCTCAATGTGACAAAAAAAACCCCTCTGAGATTACCATGGTGATCATTTTTTTCACTAGTAGCATATATTACTGTCCACTAATGTAGTTAATGGAATGCTTTACTTCTAACTATTCTAACTAAGGTTTACTGTGATCTAATTTTGGAAATCTGTATTATTGAAGATATACATTCAAAAACAGTCAAGGTTAATGGCACTTTTTCCATAGGGGATACTTATTGATGTGTGTCTGATGCAGATTTGAAGAGTGAATAATGAATTTAAAAAAAATTATGTAATGGGAACATGCTTAAGTAATCTTAGAAATATGATTGAATTTGTTCATGCCTAATCAGTGTAGGCAATATTGAAAGTCAATGTATAACTTATTCCTACAAAGAGAAGCATTTTTAGATTTCAGATATCGTAACTATGCATAGGAAGTGTATAAAACAAACTCAGTTTTGGTCCCAATCGTTACACTGTGCGAGTACTATTTTCACTATGACACTGTAGCTTTAAACATGATACAATGTCCTTAGACTAGTGCAATTTAGACAAAAACACAAAATCTATCAATGTCTTCACAGAAACCTGGCAGTGGACAAGTAGGTTTACAAAACATTCACGTCTTATGACACTACCAATGCCGGTGCTTCAGCCTCAGTCTTGTGTACACATTTGGTCATGTATTCGTATCCCCATCTATGCTGTCTTGTGATGGCAGAAGGGATGGATAGGGAGCCACAGATTTTACGTTGACATAAGTTGCGTTAACATGAACATAATGCTCTCCGATAAAAGTGGAGAAGATGATGGATATTCTCGAAACCAGTTCGGAAAACGTTGGACGCATTTCAGATTTTGGATGCCAGCATTTTAGCATGACTTCATACCTGTTTTTATTAATGAACAAGAACAGCAGAATTAATAAGGTTCTTGGCAATTTAACTAAAAACAAAAGAGCTTTGAGTGGAAAAATCGATTGAAAAGGGCACAATGGCCCATGTTTTATAAGCACTCACAATGGATCAGGGCAGTATTCTGGCTGTAACAGCCTTCGTCCTTGCAGAAGGTAAATGGTTATATCAAAGGAATTTACATCAGGGTAAGGAGGTGCTCCCCTTGTCATAAGTTCCCATAGCAGCACACCAAAGGACCACTGAAAAGGTAAGTTAAAGACAAAATTTGTGCTTTGAAAGCGTTGAACTCATGCTGTCTTTCACGATCGAAATGTCATAAATCTAAGTGTGGCTCAAAGTCACACTCAGCAACCAGATATGCTCCAACAACCATTCACACAGAACAATTGCAACTCAATGCATATATAGGAGGCAATTTTTAAATAGCCCATGTAGTTGCAATGTACAAGGGAACTTTGGTTCAGATTTTCAAAAGCATTTGTGTGTGTAAAACACGGGTTTAAGCACATAAATGGGCTTTTTGAAAATTGCCCCAGGGGTTTTTTGCGAATAAAAATGCACATGGAAGCAACTTCACATGCCCTTTTATGCACACTTGATTGAGCCATTTTCAGGGGTGGGGAAACCATCTATGCGCACACTTTTGATTTTCCAAAGCATGCATGTAAATGACCATGCCCACATTTACACCTGCTCCCAAGCAGATGCAAATGTGTTCGCAGATGCCACGCGAGATCCTGCATAAACCTGCTATTTTCAGAGCAGACTTATGTGTGTGTAAGTCCGCTTTGAAAATCTGGGCTGAAATCTGCCTGTTAGCCCTGCACATATTCTTAAACAATTATCCTCAACATGTGTACTTGTGGTTACTTTAAAGAAAAACAACAAAAAAAATTATCTAGATAAACTCTCTTTGAAAATGAGCATAAAGTAGATACTCTAAAAGCACCTGCATACTTTGCATATATTTGTGCAGTTGGCAAAGAGGGTAAAATAGTGTTTGTACCACTGAAAGATAACATGTATACGTGCCGTTGACACACATGACCTGGTGGGGCTCCTTCTTGCAGTAAGACCTCTTTTTAACATGGTTAAAAACATGATGGAAGCCTGTGTCCCGTTTAGCCTGACGCAGGCAATTTTCAGACAAGTCAAGTTACGTACATGCCTTATATTACAGGGTGTATGCTATTTAATTAATTACTTTATTCATTCATTCAGACCAATTTCTAGACTAGATAGGAAGCTAAAACTTGCACTCAGGAGGGTAATTTTCAAAGGCAATTCCGCGAGTAAATCAGTGCTTTACCAGGGGAGATGACCTGTTATAAAACTGCCCAACCGATATGCAGGTAAACTTATGCCTGTATGTTTACCCACAGTGAGCAGATGCATTTCTACAAATTAGCAGAAATAAATGTGTATGGGCAGTTTTTATTGGGGTAATTTTCAAAGGGAAAGGATGAACATACTTTCCCTTTGAAAATTGTTGTTACTAGTGCACATATTTGATTTAAATTGTAAGCGGGCTGTTATACAACTACCCTCTAATAATAGTTCAAACAGGAAGTTTGAAAATAAAAAAAGAAATTAAGGGGGTAGGGGAGGGCAGCACCAACAGGTACCCAACATTTTAAAATATATTTTTTCAAATGAGCTGGTTGAAATTTTAGATCAGTCATTATGAGGGATGACAATTCAGAATCTGATATCAGGATTTCAAACTTTCAGCACATGAAGGATATTTCATAAGGGCAGTTGGCATAAAGTCAGCTTCAGATTTTAACCCCGTTTATAAATAAGTTAACTGATTTCTTTCCCTCAAGCCTCTACCACTCTAAACTACACCAAACAAAAGAGAAAATCCAAGATGATATAATTCAAATTATACATGCATATTTCTGACATTGCTTTCTGCGTGCATGAAAAGAGATTTCAATATTCTGTTTTTTGTAGAGCAAGTAAACAATCTAGAATTTTTCTCCAAATGAAGCAAAAAACAGTGCGTGTACACACACACACACACACACACATATATAATCTGAATATTAATAAATTGAACCACTGTTATGTAGCTCACAAATTTTATTAGGGAAATACCAATATATACATATTTTATTATGCTCTACAAAAACCAGCTAAAACCACATGTGACCAGTGCTGCTAATTTCCCCGATGAATGTCCTTCCAAATAAGTCTTGTGTTGTCACAATGAGGCTTGTTTCTTCCCCAAACTGCCCTATAAAAAAATCTGGAGGCTTAATATCGCCTCAATGTGCCTTTGAGAACATCTGTTGCTGTAAACATGAACTTAAGATGGACAGACTTTTAAGTTGGTGCGTATAAATATAAATATATGTACGAACACACACACACACACAGAGTTTTCTTCCTTTTCTGCACCTTCTGAGTTAACTCCAACCTCAAAACATTATGGAGGAAAATGTGCCAATGTTTCCCAAGCTTCTCTCTTTTTTAAAAAAATAGGATTAGGCAGAATTTATGTGCAGATCAAATAGTGAAAAATCTGGATTTGGACTCACTCTTTCAAATCAAATGTTCTGAGAGAGTCACCTCTCCACTAGAGTGGAGAGAACTAGCATGTTCTTTGTGTAATGGGATACTTGTATTGGGCCTACTTGCATTTATATTAAATGCTGTGTTATGAAAGAAAATTAAATTTTATAGGACGATTTAAAAAAAAAAAAAAAAAAAAAAAAAAGTAAATGTTCATTTATAGTAGCTTCTAGAAATAAGGCAGCTTTCACAGCAAAACATATATTACTGTACAGCATTATGACAATAGTTTAGAAGGTGCTGGGTGCTGCAGGGAGAATTTATTTATTTTATTTATTTCAGCAATTTATATTCCACCTCATTACCAGAACATCTATTCAAGGTGTATCACAACATATTAAAACAGCAGCAAATAATCAAGTAATGTATCACTTAGACATGCCATCTAGAGCTGCTTCATGTCATACTGAGCATAGAGGTAATGTGTACTCTATTCAGCAGGACACAGAAAGGCCAGTGGGTGTCTTTAATAAAGCAAATCTCCCCTACATCTCCCCCTCCCCCGGCACCTGGTGCCGCCTCCTTTCCCTGCACCTTTACTCTGCTGATACTGGGTTTCAGATGGATGGACATGACCTGCTCATAAGGCGTCCTTTTCATAAGGAATGCCTAGAAAGCACCAGCTATACAGTAAATTTAAAATGGCAGGAGCGGGACTGAAAGGATCTGAAATGTATGATCCTTACAAAGCTAAGTGCAGTTTAACAGGTTGGACACCTGGACCTTGTACAATACTATAGCCTTACCTTCAACTTACTGTATATGCAAGGGAATTTTTAGAAGGAAAACTGCTTCTGAACAAGATAGACTAAGGTGTCCTTAAAATCCTGTGTTTAGCAATACATATTCACATAAGCAGCTAAGCTAAAATGTCACTTCAAACCTAAACTATTTTTTTCAAAATGAACCAAAAATGTATTTTAGACACGTGGAATATACAAAAAACTGAAAGTGTGCTATAATTTCTTCTATTGTCCACATGTGGCTGTGTGTAAGAACCCTTTATATGATTTAAAAAAAAAAAAAAAGAAGATAAAATAGATTAATTTATTACCACATCAGATTTGGTTGTAAACTTTTGTGTCTGCAAACTCTCCAAAGCCATCCATTTCACTGGCAGTTTTGCACCTGTTTTATTGTGCACACTGTAGTATTCTTTATCATAAATGTCTCTTGCAAGTCCAAAATCGGCAACCTTGACTGTGAATTTTTCATCCAGCCTAAAGAAACGATAGAAGAACATTTCTTGCTCAGTACACGGGCTTAATACCGTAGTTTCTTCATGGCTGAAATAATACCTGCCCCACCATGTGCGTGTTTGTCAGCCTGCACCCAGGGACACGGCCATTTTATAACATACGTGTGTATATGCGCGCATGTTATAAAATAGGCTGACCGCGTGCATATGCGCGTGCAATCTTAAGTAGATGCTTGCTTATGCATGCAAATGCCGCTCCTACTGCGTTAAGTGGGGAGTTTTTAATAGACACACGCACCGATGCCATTACCAGTGTTCCCAGTTTGTTCCAGTTCACCCAGGTATGGGACAGGACTTCCAAACTCCCCTAGTTTAAAAGCCTCCCTTCTCCCGTTAGCCCTGACATTTAAAATCCTGCTGATTTACCTAGAATTTTTTTTTTTACTACATACACGCCATCCATAGCAGAAGTAGGGGTAGGGGAACTTGGGGCATGCCTTTGTGTGTAAGTATTTATATGCTAATTTCAATGTAAAATCCAGAAACACCCATGCCCCGCCCACGCATCGCCCCTTTTTCTGCGCATACTTGGGCAGCTTTTAAAATTCGCCTGGTGTGCGCTGGCCCAACTTGTGCGCAAATCTCCCGGTTTTTGATACGTGCCAGGCTTTTAAAATTCACCTTTAGTGAGGACAAAGTCATGTAAGAGAGACAAGCCAAACACCTGACAAACCAACACCATGAAGAAGGCTTTTTTATCTTTCTAAAAAGCATGTAGCTAGTTTGTGAAAAATCAATCCTCTATAATCTAAATGGATTTGAAAGTTTGTAATTGCTACACTTATAAAGGTAGATTTTAAAAGCCCTGTGCGCGTAAAATCCGGGGTTTAGGCGCGTGGCCGGGCCTTGCATGCACTGCGCGCATTTTCAAAGAGACCCGGCCATACGCGTAAACCCCGGTATGCGCACAAGTGCCAGACCTCTTCAAAGGGGTGGGCCGGAGGGGAGGGGGGGGGGCGGGCCAGGACAGCGCCATTGAATGCTGTCCCGAAGACTCGCGCGCCGGCCAGCTGCTGGCGCGCACAACTTACTTCAGCTCGGGATCTGAAGTAAGTTCTAAAACAACAAAAAAAAAAAGAAAGCTAGGTAGGGTTTAGGGGGTGGGGAGGAAAGGGGAAAAGGGAGGGAGTAAAGGGAAGGAGTTTAGATAGGGGGGTAGGAAACTGGGGAAGGCCCGAATGCGTCGCTGTGTGGAGTTTGCATAAATTCTCCCCCACCCTGTGCGCAGCGCACGCAGCCCTATCTACTATTTATACCTATTTTAAACATATACTTTTATTTATTTTATTTATTTATTTATTATTATTTTTATATACCGACATTCAATCTCAATTGAGATATCACACCGGTTTACATTCAGGTACTGTAGGTATTTCTCTATCCCCAGAGGGCTTGCAATCTAAGTTTTTGTACCTGATATACCCATTTTTCTTTCATTTTGTTCATTGTATAATACAAGCAAATTAAAACACCCTAAACAAAATATGAGAAATAAAACAGCCTAAACATAAAACACATGCTAATTAACATTGCAATAGAATTATTAATATCTTATCGCCATACGTTTAGCCCCCAATAGATCCAGATAGATTAGTATAAGAAAATAAAGCATTTTTACACACTAAAGCAAAGTTGCTTACCTGTAACAGGTGTTTTCCTAGGACAAGCAAGATTGGTAGTCTTCACAAGTGAGTGAATCCCTAGCTATAGACTGGACCCGAAAAACAATGGGACCAACAGACACCAAATCAGGTGCCAACGGGCACAACAGAGGTGCTGGTGGTAACAGCGGAGACAGTCTGAACTCAAATCAGGGGCCTTAGGCAGGAAGAGTTGGGTTCACAGCTGAAAGAGATTCCTGAGGACAGACTGGCTGAATCTGCTATCCCGGCGGCCCTCCCTGTCCAGACAATAATGAACTGCAAAGGTGTGGAGAGAACTCCATGTTGCAGCCTTGCACAGCTCCCCTATTGGAACCGCATGCAGGTGAGCCACAGAAGTCACCATTGCTCTAACAGAATGAGCCATGATGTGGCCCCCAGTTGCAGTCCTACCTGGACATAGCAGAAGGAAATGCAGTCCGCTAGCCAGGTGGAGAGAGTCTGCTTGGCAACAGCCGCTCCCAGCCTATTAGAGTCAAAAGAGTCAAAGAGCTGGGTGGACTACCTGTGGCCTGCTGTCCGGTCCAGGAAGAAGGCTAAGGCCCTCTTACAATCGAGTGTGTACAGCGCCCTTTCCCCTTGGTTGGAATGAGGTCTAGGTAAGAAAGTAGGCTGGACGATGGATTGGATAAGATGGAAATCTGTCACCACCTTCGGCAGGAACTTAGGATGCGTGTGCAGAACCACCCTATCATGGAAAATTCTTGGGTAGAGCAGATAAGTCACCAAGGCATGCAGTTCACTCACCCTGCCTGCTGACATGATCACTACCAAGAATATGACCTTCCAGGTCAAATACTTGAAAGCAGAGGAGCACAGCGGTTCAAATGGTGGCTTCATCAGCTGGGCCAACACCACATTAAGGTCCCAGGAAACTGTGGGGGGCCTCAGGGAAGGCTTCAGCTGACGCAGCCCACGCATGAACCCACACCCTATTATGGGCTGCACCGAGATGGGTGAACCATCTACCTCTTGGTGGTAAGCACCTATGGTGCTCAGATGTAACCGAACGGAGTTGGTTTTAAGCCCAGCCTCTGAGAGGTGCAGCAGGTAATCCAGGAGTTGCTGGGTAGGGCAGGAGAAGGGGTTGAGACCCTTCTGCTCACACCAGATGGTAAACTCCTCCATTTCAAAGCATAAGACTTCCTGGTGGAAGGCTTTCTCGAAGCCACCAGGATTAAAGACACCTCTTCCATGAGGTCAAGAGGCCACAAGATCAACCGCTCAACATCCAGGCTGTGAGGGACAGGGGCCGAAGGTTGGGGTGGAGTAGCCTGCCCTGATCATGCATGAGGAGGTCTGGGGAAGTCCCCAGATGGATTGGGTCCCACCGGGAGAGATCCCGCAGAAGTGGGAACCAAAACTGTCTCGGCCAGTGGGGGGCTATGAGGATCATAGTCCCCCTGTCTTGGCAAAGCTTCAAGAGGGTCTTTGATACCAACTTGAGTGGAGGTTACAAGTACAGAAGGCTTGTCCCCCAGTGCAGGGCAAAAGCATCTGTGGCTGGCTTGTTGTTTGACCTGGACAGGGATCTGTACTGAGGAACTTTCCTTTTGCAGGGGGAGAAAATAGATCCACTTCCAGGGTTCCCCAGAGATGGAATATCCGATCCGCCGCCTCCTGCTTCAGGGACCTCTCATGGGGCCTGAAAGTTGGGCTCAGCCTGTTTTCCAGGGCATTCTCTGCTCCTGCCAAGTACACGGCCTGGAGCAATATCCCCTGAGCCAGCGCCCAGGCCCAGATCTGCACCGCCTCCTGACAAAGTAAGAAGGATCTGGTGCCCCCATGCTTGATATACCACATGGCTACCTGACTGTCAGTCCGGATGAGGACCACCTTGTTGGATAGCCAATCCCGGAGAACCCACAGAGTGTAGCTGATCTCCCGCAGCTCCAAGAAGTTTATTTGACAGAGCTACTCGGGTGGTCTAGAGATCCTGGGTGTGGAGGCCATTTACATGGACACCCCATCCCAGGTGGGACATATCCGTGGTAAACTCAATCTGGGTGGGAGAAGCCTGAAAAGGTACGCCCATTTCCAGATTGGAAGGGGGGTCTTCCACCAAGACAGGGAAGCCCTGAGAGAGGGGGAAACCTGGATGCGGACTTGAAGGCCTTGGGTGGTCTGGTGCCACTGGGATTGCAGGGACCACTGGGCCCAGTGCATATGTAGATGGATGAAAGGGATGATGGATGGTTGTAGCCATGTGTCCCACTATCCATGCAGGGTCTCTCTTCAGTTTTTTCCACAGAGTTGTCATCTCGTGGTGGTGGAGCTCATGCTCTTTTTTTGCGGGAAATGTTCCACGAAATGGTTTTTATTTTGCTTCTTTTTTTTCTGCGCTGGGTCTCTTTCCAGTTCCCCAGTTGTTTTCTCATCATTTGATGAGCTTTTTCCTCTCCTTCGGTGTCCACCGGTCTTTGAGCCTTTGCGGTCTTCTGTGTGCCTCATAGTGGTTTGGGCTTCCATCGGTGCCCTCGGACTATGTCCTTAACAGATCCACATAAAGTGTGCATCCTATGCCTAGGGGCATGGCACAATGTTCAAGGCTTCAATCTGTGTGCTCAGATGACCCCAAAAGGCCGTCGTGCCAAGCTGGACAAGATGGAGAAGGTCTTCAGATCGGGTAAGTCTGATCCTTCCACTCTGGCATCGATGCCATTGTCGCCCAAGGACCATGGGAAACCATTCGTCCTCAATCCCTCAGTGGCCACTCCTCCCCCGGGGTCTACGGGTGAGAAGGGCATTGGGGATCGGCCTTTGTTGCTCTCCTCCAAGTCATATGATTGTCATCCTTGGTGATGGGGAAAGACCAGGCCGAGCACCATGATAAGTCTCAGAAGCACTGTCACCGGTATCTGTCCTTGCATGGTGCTGGTCTCAGGTTGGCCACGGCACTTGCCACCTTGCCCCTGAAGCAGCCCTGGTTAGAGGAAGCCCTGTCCTTCCTCGAGCCCAGTGGCTGAAGGCCATCCACAGCGATTCTGGTGTCGGGCGCAGACCCTCCATGGCATCCTGAGGAGGGTTGGCCTCACCTCTCCCCTCTCAGCCTGCCCTTTCATTCATCGGAGGCTTTCGAAGCAGAGCTTGAGTGTTGGGTGTGCTTGGCAGTGGAACTGCTGAGGAAATCTCTTAGATACCTCTTGTTCCTGCTTCAGGATGTCTCACATGTATTGGCCCTTAAAGAGCTGGTAGGCCGCTATACGGGAAATGAGCATAGGTCCCCTAAACACCTTCCTGCCAAAAGTATCCACGGCCCTCGGATCCCTGCCAGGGGGCACCAAGAAATGGGTCTGAAGACACTTGGCCTTTTTGATAGTGGATTAGACTATAACCGATTGATGTGGCAGCTGCACTTGTCGAATCCGAGAGCATTCTGGATGAGGTACACCACATGCACCTTCTTGTTGATGGGAGCCACTGGAAGGGGGTTTTCCCACATCCTCATCAATAACTCCGAAGGATCTCATGCGCTGAGACTGCCACAGTTGTCTTAGGAGGTTCCATGTACTGAAGGATGTCCAGCATCCTGTGCCTAGTATCCTCTTCAGTCTGCAAAGAATATAGGATGGTCTCAGCCATCAACCTGATAAAACCTGCAAAGGAGAGGTCTTCCAGAGGAGATTTCCTTCTACTAGCAGGAGGAGAGGGGTTGGAAGTGAGGCCCATCTGATACCTCATCTTCTGAACCATCAGAGCAGCCTCCTCCCCTCCCCCCTCCCCGGGAATAGGGGAGTTCCTCTTCTGACATTATCAGGAGATTGATCCTGTGGTGCTCGGTCCTCAGCCAGTGGTATAGTGACTGGAGCAACTGGCTAGCTGGGCCCCAGAGTTATCCCCCATCCTTGGGGGAGATTCCTCCTCTGAGGAACCGGGGATGACCACTGGACTGGTAGGCTGTGGCTTCGATGCCTTGCTGGGCATTG
Organism: Rhinatrema bivittatum; assembly: GCF_901001135.1. NCBI lineage: Eukaryota > Metazoa > Chordata > Amphibia > Gymnophiona > Rhinatrematidae > Rhinatrema > Rhinatrema bivittatum. Next base: position 89,516,983 of record NC_042623.1, read on the forward strand.
ATACTGCAGTAGGCACCAACACCAATGGCAGTATTGATAGAATACTAATAAGTGCCTGTAGGAAGTTGATCAGCTGCTTGAGGAGCATCTGTGCCAGTCCCGATGCCATCAGTGCTCTGACACAGAGGTGTTGCAGTGCCTGCCCCATGGCGAGATGCACTTGTTTCTCCAACTCTCTTTAAAAATCACCGATGCCAACACTGGCTGGATGGAGTGACCAGATCCTCTTTGGACTCGAGAGGAGGATTGGTGGTGACATCTGGACCGATGGAGGCCATGGGGGCTTCTCAGCAAAAGTTGGAGCATTCCCATGCCAGGCATTGTGCATCAAAAGGGATCAATGCTGATGCTTCTTCGGCTTCCCGCGGTGCTCAGTATGGTCCTTCCTTGGTGCTGAGGCTGGAGAAAAGGAACCTGATTCTGTCTTTAGCTTGGGGGAGCTGGGCGATGGCCTGTTCTCCGGAGTGAGTCCCTGACAGCAATCTAGCCGAAAAAGCCATCAGCCCCGCCAGTGTCAATGGGTCAGTGGCATTCTGAGGTCCCTCAAAGTCGATGCCTCCGATGCCGATTGATTGGTCTTCCGGTGCCTGAAGAGCTGTTCCATGGTTAAATTTGACTTGATAACTTGAGGGAGTTCACTAAGGAAATCTACTGAGAAAGCATTTAATTTTCAAAACAGAAATTATTAGAAAATGAGAATAATGGTTAGGAAAAAATGGAAAGCAACAACAAAGGTTAAGACTTTACATCAGCATGGACACTGTTAAAGTATATCATTTTGGAAGCCTAGAACAGACGTATTCCATACATTAAAAAAGATGGAAGGAAGGCCAAATGACTGCCAGCATGGTTTAAAGGTGAGGTGATAGAGGTTATTATAGCAAAAAGGAACATCTTTCAAAAAATGGAAAAGGGATCCAAATAAAGAAAACTGGAAATAGCATAAGAACTGGCAGGCTAGATGCAAAGTATTGATAAGGAAGGCTAAGATAGAATTTAAAAAGAAGCTTGCTGAAGAAGCAAAATATCATGATAAAAACTTTTTCAGGTACATTCGAAGCAAAATCCTGTGAGGGAATCAGATGGACCATTACATGATCAAGGGGTAAAAGGTGCACTAACAGAGGTCATGTGTGTAAGTCTAACATACTGTTGTAGCAATTTTCAAAAGCCACTTATGCAGGTAAATCCGATGGACAATTCAATGGCACATATTGTAGCCATTTTCAAAAGCTCACCTACAGGGTGAAGTGCACTTACATGTGTAAAACCCAGATTTACACGTGTATATGCTTTTGATAATCAGGCCCTTTATATTTCTAGACAAAGTAAAAGAAAATATGCTACATAAGCATCAGATATCCACTCAATGTACAGTTCTAGTACATTTTCTTTATTCTAAGCACCCCCTTTGGTTTGACTAAATCACCACAACTTCTGTCTCACCAGAAGGTTACTTCAACGAGTACCTTATGACCCAATTGTACCAATAAACTAATGAATATCATGTAATAATTTTTGGAATGAAGCTGTAATAAAGAGGTGGTGATAAAGAAATTTTTGGCACACAACATGCATTTTTGTAAAGTGTTTCGTTCAGTCTCCATGCTAATGATGAACACGTTACTATAGGGATATGTGAAGAGAAAGTGACTCATGGCTTATTATCTTCTTAGCACATTGCAAGAGAAGCAACAAAGCCAGTAAGAAAGGAGTTGGAGTATTCTGTCCGACAGTGCCAGCAGGGCTTAGGTGTGTGGAGCGGATGCACTCGGGGAGAAAGGAAAGACAGTTGTTACTGTGATGAAGAAGAGATTTCCTTCCAGGCCTCGGTCAGCAAGAGCACTGGTATCATACGGGCAAGCTCTCGTGGTGTGAGGTTACAAAAGTGGGACCACTGGGGGATGAGGAAAAAAGAAATCAAGATACTGTAGGAGACAACGGAAGAGAACAGTTTTGAAAATGGGAAAAGAACGGACTAAAAGCATACGGGATGGCAGATGGTTTCTCACCAAAGGGGTAAATGATATAAAGGAACTCAATTAGGAACGAGTGTGGGATGGGGAAGGCGCTGACAGGAGGAGCACATTAGAAAGTGATAGGTAGGTAACGTGCAAAAGAGAGAAGAGAAGTGAATGCAATAAATGATAAGAGTGCTTTATCAAATCGATCTTTCAGTAATCAGAGAAGCTTTTGGTGACCATGGAAAATATACAAAATTGTTCAGAGTAGTTAAATCACAAGCAGATTGTGATAAATTGCAGGAAGAGCTTGTGAGACTGGAAAATTGGGCATCCAAATGGCAGATGAAATTTAATGTGGATAAGTGCAAGGTGATGCATATAGGGAAAAATAACCCTTGCTGTAGATACACAATGTTAGGTTCCATATTAGGAGCTACCACCCAAGAAAGAGATCTAGGTGTCATAGTGGATAATACATTGAAATCGTCAGTACAGTGTGCTGCGGCAGTCAAAAAAGCAAACAGAATGTTGGGAATTATTAGAAAAGGAATGATGAATAAAACGGAAAATGTCATAATGCCTCTGTATCGCTACATGGTGAGACCGCACCTTGAATACTGTGTACAATTCTGGTCGCCACATCTCAAAAAAGATATAATTGCGATGGAGAAGGTACAGAGAAGGGCTACCAAAATGATAAGGGGAATGGAACAACTCCCCTATGAGGAAAGACTAAAGAGGTTAGGACTTTTCAGCTTGGAGAAGAGACGACTGAGGGGGGATATGATAGAGGTGTTTAAAATCATGAGAGGTCTAGAACAGGTAGATGTGAATCGGTTATTTACTCTTTTGGATAATAGAAAGACTAGGGGACACTCCATGAAGTTAGCATGGGGCACATTTAAAACTAATCGGAGAAAGTTCTTTTTTACTCAACGCACAATTAAACTCTGGAATTTGTTACCAGAGGATGTGGTTAGTGCAGTTAGTATAGCTGTGTTTAAAAAAGGATTGGATAAGTTCTTGGAGGAGAAGTCCATTACCTGCTATTAAGTTCACTTAGGGGTAGATTTTTAAAAAAAGCGCGTTCGCGTACTTTTGTTTGCGCACCAGGCGCAAACAAAAGTACGCTGGATTTTATAAGATACGCGCGTATCTTCTAAAATCCTGGATCGGCGCGCGCAAGGCTGCCGATTTTGGGCAGCTGGCGCGCGCCGAGCCACGCAGCCTGTCACCATTCCCTCCGAGGCCGCTCCGAAATCGGAGCGGCCTCGGAGGGAATGGTGACAGGCTGCGTGGCTCGGCGCGCGCCAGCTGCCCAAAATCGGCAGCCTTGCGCGCGCCGGTCCTGCCCCTGAAACGCCACGCCCCGCCCCCGACACGCCGCGTCATCCGGTCCCGCCCCCGACACGCCCCCGACACGCCCCCCTCGAAAAACCCCGGAACCTACTCGTGCGCCGGCGGCCTATGGAAAATAGGCGCGCCGGCACGCAAGGCCCTGCTCGCGTAAATCCGCCCGGATTTACGCGAGCAGGGCTTTTAAAATCCGCCCGTTAGAGAATAGCCACTGCCATTAGCAATGGTTACATGGAATAAACTTAGTTTTTGGGTACTTGCCAGGTTCTTATGGCCTGGATTGGCCACTGTTGGAAACAGGATGCTGGGCTTGATGGACCCTTGGTCTGACCCAGTATGACATTTTCTTATGTTCTTATGTTCTTAATTGGAGACAGGCAACAGAGAAAATCAAATGTGAACCTTTTTATCTATTAAAATAGTATCTTAATGCTAAAGACACAATGTACTAAAGTAAGATGAGAGAGGATGATTTATGGGGCAATTTTGAAAAACTGGAGTTTCCCTTTGAAAATCTGGGGTCAGCAGGGACAGGCAGGCACCTGATTTTGCACATGTTTTATAGCAGGCACGAAGGATATGCGTGATTTCAGTGCGAGAAAAATTAGATGCGTACCTTTGGCTCCACTGAAGGGGGGTTAATTTTCAAATGGGCAATCTAGCCGAGTTAATCATTTTTGTAATGCAGCTAGACTGCTTTTAAAATTGCCCTCTAAGGAAGTAATTAAAAAAACAATTCCATGGATAAAACAGTGCTTTTGCCACAGAAAAGGGCCTTTTAGAAAACTGTCCAACCTATTTGCAAGTACATCTACCTGCAGAAAGGGGAGGCATTCACACATACTATTGAATTTTCAAAAGCATGTTTGTAAACGTTTCTCAGAGGTGCAATCCACACCAATTAGCAAGTATAAATGTATGCGCGTAGTTTTCCTGGGATAATTTTCAAAGTAAAATGTATACACACATTCTCACTATGAAAATTAGCACAAAGTCTACAGGTAAAAAGTACTTACAGATTTTGTATTTACATGGCCAGTCTGAAAATTACCCCCTAGTGGGCAAAAGTAATTAAATTTACCTCCTAGTATATGACCAGAGTTTGAGACTGGCTTGAAGCTACTGGAAAAAGGCATTTGGTAAGTCATGGTTCAATTAAGGTCCAGTATCATGCAGTCATCGAATATAATGGAAATTGACAACATCTGCTTAAGAGAGCTGCTGCAGATCAGAGTGGAAGACATTGTTTCGACATCTGTGTTAACGGCTATTAATCAAGTTTACTTAGGGGCGGATTTTAAAAGGCGCGCGAATAGCCTACTTTTGTTTGCGCTCCAGGCGCAAACAAAAGTACGCTGGATTTTAGTAGATACGCGCGGAGCCGCGCGTATCTGCTAAAATCCTGGATCGGCGCGCGCAAGGCTATGGATTTTGTATAGCCGGCGCGTGCCGAGCCGCGCAGCCTACCCCCGTTCCCTCCAAGGCCGCTCCGAAATCGGAGCGGCCTCGGAGGGAACTTTCCTTTGCCCTCCCCTCACCTCCCCTCCCTTCCCCTACCTAACCCACCCGCCCGGCCCTGTCTAAACCCCCCCCCTTACCTTTGTCGGGGGATTTACGCCTCCCGGAGGGAGGCGTAAATCCCCGCGCGCCAGCGGGCCTCCTGCGCGCCGGGCCGCGACCTGGGGGCGGGTACGGAGGGCGTGGCCATGCCCCCGGACCACCCCGGGCCGTAGCCACGCCCCCGTACCCGCCCCAAAACGCTGCCGACACGCCCCCGAAACGCCGCGACGACCGGGCCCGCCCCCCGACACGCCCCCCTCGGAGAACCCCGGGACTTACGCGAGTCCCGGGGCTCTGCGCGCGCCGGGAGGCCTATGTAAAATAGGCTTCCCGGCGCGCAGGGCCCTGCTCGCGTAAATCCGCCCGGTTTTGGGCGGATTTACGCGAGCAGGGCTCTGAAAATCCGCCCCTTAGGGAATAGCCACTGCTATTAATTGCATCAGTGGCATGGGATCTTCTTGGTGTTTGGATAATTGCCAGGTTCTTGTGGCCTGGTTTGGCCTCTGTTGGAAACAGGATGCTGGGCTTGATGGATCCTTGGTGTGACCCAGCATGGCAATTTCTTATGTTCTTATGATAAATGAGGTGTACTGTCATAATCAAAGATAATATAAAATGCTAGGACGCTTCCTAGAAAAACTCAACAAGTGGGATCCGCACCTATGTCTTCAGGTAAAAGTTAATAGAACAATCAGAGAGGATGTAGAAGGAGGGCCTTGGACTTTTTATCACTCAGGAATTTGACAAGCCGGGACAGCTCATAGAATATATATTTAGCACTCCTATACTTTATAATATATTTACAGGGAAAATTTAGCCAAAATAGGGCTCTCAGCCGCACAGCCCTCGACGTTAACAAGAATGTTTTCCTCCTACTTCGGGCAGTGCTGGTCATGTTTGGAAGTGTTCCCACTTCCAAATTAAGGAGAAGGGCATCTGTATAAGAAAAATAAGTCTCAAGATTATCGTAATAAAATGCTACAGGGGTTCCCAACCTGTGACCCATGGAGCCCTCGGGGGGCCCACTGGAAAAGAGTGGGCTCTATAGGAAGGCTCCTTCCTATGCCTAACTGCAGCACTGAGCACTGTGTGGTGCGGAAGAGCCCGGTTCCACGCTGCTGAAGCAGAGAGGAGCAGGGCGAGTTGCTGCCAAGAGCCTGGTCAGCATGGAGAGAAGAGGAGTGCCGCCGCTAAACCCTGGTCCTGCAGTGAGGAGCGGGAGGGATCAGGGCTGTTGCCAAGAGCTGGCTCCAGCCACCAGGAGAGGCCTGCAAGAGCTTGTCACTGCCGAAAATCTGGTCACATGCTGCTAAGACTGAGAAGCAGGCTGCCGGAGAGAGGAGGGCTGCCGCTGAGAGCTGCTCTCACCACCAGGAGAAGCCTGCGAGAGTGCTCCGCTGCAGAAAGTCTGCTCCCACACTAAGAAGAGCGAAGAGCGGGGTTGCCAAGGACTGAAGATGAGGAGAGCCGTTGCTCCCAGTGCAGTCCCGTGTTGAATAAAATCTGAAGCAGCTGAGGGCCTGACTGAAAGTGAGTACCAGAGCTTTTCCATGGGGATACAGGGGAAAGGGGCCAGCACTAGAAAGGACTATAGGGAGAAGGCAGATGGGTGAGCATGGGGAAGGGAAGGGAAAAAAAAGATGGTTGGGGAGGGTAGCAGAGAGAGAACAGGGAGGGGAAGGGTGGCAAAGGGCAGGAAAGAAGGTACTGTGGAAGGTGGAGAAGGGACCATGGGTAAGGAGAAGCAAAAGTGGATAGAAGGAAGGGCCATGGGTAGAAGACGACAGGGGCACAGGGAACAGACAGCAAGAGGGAAGGAGCCAAGTGGGCAGGAAGGGGCAAAGGGAGAGAGGAAGCAAGGCAGGAAGGAGATGACAGGAGCCAGAGAGTAGGTATCGGGAAGAAGAAGCAGGGCAGGAGGAAAGGGGCTATGGGGAGAAGGCAGGAGAGAGGGCACAGGGGAAACACTCAGGAAGGGGCCCATGGGTGAGAAGAAGTGGGACAAGAATGAAAGGGACCATGGGTGGAGGTCAGAAGAGAGAGAGAACATTGGGCAAAGGGGCCGAGGGTTAGGGCAGGAGAAACAGACCATGGGAAATGAAAGGGACAGGGAAAAAGAGACAGTCCATCTCTGTCAGTCTCTCTCCACCAATCCATCCCCCTCCAGTCTCACACTCTCAGTCCATTCCAGCCTACCGGACAGATCCAGCTGCATGTTTGTTCCTATTTACACTATGCAAGTTATTCAACAGGAATACATTCTTGCACATTTACTGCTATGCACTACAATTATATGTATTCAGTTTATATCAGTAAGAATTTAATTAGCGGTATAATTTATGAATGATTCTGATATGCATATCATTTCTTTGTTATTACATTAATAACTTTTCCATATATGGCATATAACAAGTTCCTGGAAGAGAAGTCCATAATCTGTTATTAACCAAGTAGGCCTAGGCGGGAATGGCCACTATTGATCACTGTGCAATAACAGTAAGGGATCTATTTACTGTTTGGGATCTTGCCAAGTACTTGTACCTATATTGGCCACTGTTGGAAACAGGATACTGGCCTTGACTGGCCCTCAGTCAAACTCATTATGGCAATTCTTGTGTTCTTAAGTGCAGGTAAAATTTAAAGAGAAGTATGTGGGGGATCTGCAAACATTTTGGAGCTTGAAACGGGGCCAATGCTCCTGAAAAGTTTGGGAATCACTGCAATAACCAAGCATTGAAGGCGTAAGTACTTCTTGAGATTTTTCCAGGAAACCCATCAAGATCAATATATCAAGAGACTCTTGTGGTTGCGGCATCTGTGCTTATCCTTTTCTCTCTCCTGTTTTCAAAGAGCGGAAGACAGAAAACTTTGGACACAAGAGATATCAACATTTCTAGCTTTTTGAGGATTTCCAGTAAAGATCTTTTAAACTTACAGAGGATAATTTTCTGGGATTTCTGTGGGTAAAGTAATGCTTCCCCTGTTAGAAAATTACATGACCGATATGCATGTATAAATATGTGCCTACACGCTAGATGTTTGCAACTTTTATGTGCACGGGGAGAGGGATCCCAGGGAGTGGAGTCTGGACAGGGTTGGAGCTTATACCCATACTTTTTGCTTTTAAAATGTACGTGTGCAAATTCTCTCTGCAAAACTAAAATGCACCAAACAGCAGGTGTATGCATGCACCTTAGTTCTGCCGGGATACATTTCAAAGTGGACTTATGCGCATAAAAGTATCTTTGGCTGCTGTTCAGTTGGGCCTGAATAAAGATACAGGAGCACCTCATACTCTCCATCAGAGGGCTCTGCGCTGCCTGCAAAGGATTAGTCAACCTCCCGATAAATGACTTATTTCCCATCCCATGGCTTCTACTCCAAATATTTTCACTCCTGCTCAGAGCAGGAGCAAGTCCAGGCATTCTTCCTTTTGCTTGCACAACTCCCATTTCATATGACAGGAAAAAAGCAATTTTTATTTTATTTCCATAGATCATTATGGAGACTAGGCCACACCATCTTTTTCCTTTCCTTCTGTCTGTTTACACTGCAATGGGACTGAAAAATACAAGTGAGGAAAAACATCCAGTTTGAAGCTGTTCTTGATTTAAAAGAGGCGGCCTCTATTCAAAGTTTGGATAGCTTTTTTTTTTTAATTCACCCATCCTTCCTTGATAGCTATTTGCATTTGTTTCCTTTCCAGCTTCAAACTGACCCCTTAAAGACAAATGCACTAAAATTTTAGTTGTTTAGCCTACACAAGGTGCCATTACACTTAATGAAATTCCAGTATGTATGAAAAACCATCCTATTATTCCGATAGAGTTTACAAGGAGGATCTGCTATCCATTTGTAAGGAACTGCACATATGTGATGCAGCCTTGTAGATAGAGTCCTGAGACCCACGCCAGTGGCGGGTGAGTGAGCCTTGGCACGGGCCAGACTATGACTGAGTCCAAAAGTCTATACAAAGACCAGGCTGTGGCTGAAGCCAGGCAAGGACAAGACTGAGAGCTTCAGACAAGGCTTATGGCTGTTATGAATCTGATGCCAGATGGGCGGAGCAATCAGATAGGAGTTAGCAATCTGTTATGGACTACGCCTCCAGAGGGGAGGAGTTAGCAATCTTGTTATGAAACGGCTCCTGAGGAAGGAGGAGATAGCAATCTGTTAGGATCTCCGTGAGGAGTTAGCAATCTTGTTATGCTTCGGCTCCTGTGGAGAGAGGAGTTAACAAACTGTATGGGTTTAGACTGCAGAGTAGCAATATGATATGAGTCTGTAGCTGAAGATTCCTGATGGAGAAGAAGTAGCAATCTGTTACCAGTGGAGTGCTAGGAGAGACACTCGGCTGTAGAGGAATGTGGATAGGTGAATCCTTGGGCCGATGGCAGATGACTGCACCCCCAGGAGGATATCCTGAGAGGGTCCACCGGCTAGGCTTGAGTACGGAGACAGATACAGATAATTATTTTATTAGACAGGTTAGTAGAACCACCAGAGGTAGCAGTAGTGAGCTGATATGCTCGGCAGGGCTGAAGTCTCTCGGGTACTGGAACAGCGATCCCAGGGTTGAGCTGTAGAGAAACTATAGTGAGTAGACAGGGTATGCTGTGTACATAGCCAGAACTGGATGAAAAACTCACAAAAGGTCTTTAAGAAGCTCAGTAGCTGGAAAGGGTTAGGCCCTCGAGGAGCGAGTACCTGGTTCCAGGGAAAGCTCTGAGAGAGCAGTGGTAACTCACAATGTCTGTATCTGCTATAGCTTCCAGGCAGTAGAGAATATTCAGAGTGTTCAGGAACATGGGCCCTCGAGGAGCGAGTACCTGTTACTATCAGCAATCTGAAATAAAGATAAAGAGAGCGAGGCCCCCCGAGGAGCGGGTACCCCTGGTAAGTCCGAGGAGGCAGAGTAGCTTGGATGAATCCTTGCTAACTCAATGTGTTACTGAGACCTTTTATATTGGAAGCAGATGACGTCATCTCAGGGGGATGCCCCCGAGGTTCGCGCCCTCAATGGGTGCGCGCACGCACCCTACGTCAACAGGAACATGGCGGATCCATAGTGTCATGCCGGTCCAGGGACGCCGGAGAGAGACGGCAAGAAGACACCGCGGCAGCTAACCGTCCATCAGACCTGGAGGGAGTCGCCACAGTGGTAAAGAGGGCGGAGTGAGGGCATCGAGCAGCAACAGATGCAACAATGGCTTGAGGCAAGGATAATGGCTTGAGACACAGCTGATGGCTTGAACCAAGGCTGAGGCTGAGGCAGAGCCACAGGCAAAGACTGAATCAAAGCTGAAGGCTGAGAAGGCAAAACCAGGTAGAAGCTGCAGACAGGAACCAGGATGGAGGGCTTGAGCAATACAGAAGACTGGAACCAGGAGACCTTCTTACTGAGGCAACAAATCCAAGTCCAGACAGGCTAAGTAGTCTTAAGAGTGTGACATCACTATCGGGGTGGGAATCAGACTCTTCTGCCAACTTACGCTGAATCATGTGCACCATTGTGCATGTACACCCCAAGCATCTCTTCGCCGGGTCCTAGTATCACATGTATCATAGTGTCCAATGTCAACTCCCTGCCTCATGATGAACATCTACTGCTGAGGAATCTGGGAAGACAGCTGGATTCTAACATCATTCCTTATTTTAGACCGATGAGGAAGGTAGGCAGCCGTTAACTCTAGAATGCTGATCTGAGATTCATCAAAAGCAAATTGCAATGCAGCATAATGCAAAGCAAGAAACTGAGACTTTTGGTTCTTTTATTTATTTATTTATTTATTTATTTAAAATCTTTTCTATACCGTCGTTAAGCTAGTTGCCGTCACAACAGTTCACAATAAGGCACATAATTTCAAACTTAAATGTGTTGAGTTATATTAAACAGGTGCCATCAAATACTGTAACAGTTTCATATTAAATATTATTCAGTGGTTGTGATGAGTCATGTCTACTTTAAGTATATCAGCTATAAGATAAATTTACACTTAAGTCTGGTCCTCTGTTGTTGCAATCTAATAGAGGTAAAGTAAAATAAAATATACACACACACAGGTTAATGTTTTCTCAATTGAGTCATTAATTGGAAGTATTAATTGAATATCGTCAGCATATATGTAGTGTGAGATGCCCAGACCAGCTAGCAGGTGGCATAACGGCAGCATGTATATGTTGAATAGTGTGGCAGATAGGGCTGATCCCTGCGGAACTCCTGTTTGAAGGTTTATTCTTTCTGACATTGCTTTTTTGATTTGCACTTGGAAATATCTGTTATTTAGGTATGATTTGAACCATTTGATTGTTGTGTTGCATAGTCCTATTTCTTCTAATCTATTTAATAGGATATCATGATTTACTGTATCGAATGCCGCTGATAGGTCAGCATTACTAAAATGAATGTTTACCGTTGTCGAAACCTCTCATGATGTTGTCTGTTAGCGTAAGTAGTAGTGTTTCAGTGCTATAGTTTTTGCGAAATCCATGTTGTGATGGGTACAGAATATTATTGTCCTCTAAGTGTTCTGCTAATTGATTTTGTACGGCTTTTTCTATTAATTTTGCAGTTAGTGGTAAGTTTGATACTGGTCTATAATTGCTCAGGTTTTATTCTGGTTTGTGTTGTACTTTTTCAGAATATCAATCACTTCTTTCATTAAAATACAGATTCTGATTTGTATACACTGTGTGCCACACTGTTTTGTGATGTGCGTTTAGGAACAGACTACATATAAATGAAATAAAAACATAAATATAGCATTGTTATATATCTACCACACCGAATACTCCAAAATATTTCAAATATGTAAAAAAGGTTACTGAATTAGGAGAAACTTGCACACATATTAGATAAGTGATAATGAACTCTGGATTTGGTATGCTAAAAATAGGTTTGTTCTTCAGGATAGTCAATCTATGTAACTTAACTTGGTTCTTGGATCAAATGTATGCAATTATATCTCATGAATATTCATTATGGCAACCTTCAAAGCCAGACCTTACTGTGACACCCAAGGACCAAAATTTACCATCCTTGTAATAGATAGAGCGATAATTAGTCTTGTTGCTGGTCATTCATAAACTAACATAAGTCACCTAGTTATTTTAAAAATCTTTGATTTCAAAAGAAACCAAATAATTTAAAATCCCTTAAATTGAGAGATATACCTTCTTCATAATCAACTTTTAAAGCTTTAGCAACTTAATAAAACTAAGATGCAGACTCAAGTCCAGCAGTGAGTTGGGGGGCTATCAGTCTTTTGCATAGAGTGCCACATATACTGTAATGAGTACCTGTTGGGGTGTTTTATGTGTGCACCTGGTGAAAAGAGCTCCTGGCCCTCAGAGAATGAGTTCAATCTCTGGAGGACAGAGTGGCAGGCCTGGAGGAGCCGAGGCAGACAGAGAGGTATATAGAGGAGACCTTCACGAACATAGTAGAACAGTCCCAACTTCAGTCAAGCAGCACTTGTGCTGCTTTGGAGGAGCAAGGTCCCCTGATGGGAGACTATCACCTTGGTGTCGTAGTAAATGATCCTGTAGCTAGGACCTGCCCTCTAGGTGATGCCTTATCCTATTGCACCGAGGATGTGTCTCCAGGGCTGTATGCCCAGGAGGGAAGGATTAGGATGGCTATTACAGTGGGTGATTCAATCATTAGAAATGTAGATAGCTGGGTGGTTGGTAAAGCGTGAGGACCACTTGGTAGCTTGCCTGCCTTTGTGTGAAGGTAGTGGACCTCTTGCGCCACCTAGATACGATTTTAGAGAGTGCTGGGGAGAAGCCAACTGCCATTATACATGTGGGTACCAATTATATAGAAAGGTGCAGGAGAGAGGCTCTGGAGGCTACATTTAAGCTCTTAGGTAGAAAACTGAAATCCAAAACCTTTAGTGTTGCATTCTCAGAAATGCTTCCCATTTCATGTGCAGGACCCCAGAGGCAGGCTGAGCTCCAGAGTTTCAATGCAATGATTAGACTATGGTGCAGGGAAGCGGTTTTTGATTTGTTAGGAACTGGGGAACATACTGGGGAAGGGGAAGCCTATTCCGACAAGATGGGCTCCACCTTAACGAAAGTGGAATCAGGCTGCTGGCATTACACTTTAAAAAGGAGATGGAGCAGCTTTTAAACTAGATGATGGGGGAAAGTCAACAGTAGCTCAGACATGCATGGCTCGGAATGATGTATCTTTAATAGATACAAACAAAACGGGGAAGTTAGGTCATCCTAACTTTAGCAATAAATGCTAAAGTAACCCAGGGGCCTTTTATTAAAGAGCAGACAGAACAAAACATCCCAAATTACCTTTGTCAACTGATGAGCAGATTGTTAATACAATCAAAAAAAATACTTTGAAATGTTTGTGTGCAAATGCTAGAAGTCTGAAAAATAAGATGGGAGAATAGGAATATATAACACCGAATGAAGAGGCAGATATAATTGGCATCTCAGAGATTTGGTGGAAGGTGGGGACACCATTGGGACACTGTGATACCAGCATACAAATTATATCGCAATGATAGGATGGTTCAAATTGGGGGAGGTGTGGCACTATATGTTAAAGAGGACATGGAGTTAAACAGGATAAAAGTTATGCAAGAAGCAAAATGTAGTGTGGAATCTTTGTGGATTGAAATTCCATATGAGAAAGGGAATAAAATAGCAATGGGGATGTATTATTGATCACCTGAGCAGAATGAACAAACAGACAATGAAATAACAGGGCATGCCAAGGAAGCAAAGTTTCTAGATGAAATAAATGACTGTTTTATGGAGCAGCTGGGGCAAGAACCAACAAGAGGGGGAGCCATTTTAGATCTAATCCTTAGTGGAACACAGGATTTAGTGCAAGATGTAATAATGTTGGGGCCACTCGGCAATAGTGATCATAACATGGTTAAATTTGACTTGATAACTTGAGGGAGTTCATTAAGGAAATCTACTGTGATAGCATTTAATTTTCAAAAGAGAAATTATTAGAAAATGAGAATAATGGTTAGGAAAAAATGGAAAGGAGCAACTACAAAGTTTAAGACTTTACATCAGCATGGACACTGTTAAAGTATATGATTTTGGAAGCCTAGAACAGACGTATTCCATACATTAAAAAGGTGGAAGGAAGGCCAAATGACTGCCAGCATGGTTTAAAGGTGAGGTGATAGAGGTTATTAAAGTAAAAAGGAACATCTTTCAAAAAAGGAAAAGGGATCCAAATAAAGAAAACTGGAAATAGCATAAGAACTGGCAGGTTAGATGCAAAGCATTGATAAGGAAGGCTAAGATAGAATTTAAAAAGAAGCTTGCTGAAGAAGCAAAATATCATAATAAAAACTTTTTCAGGTACATTCGAAGAAAAATTCTGTGAGAGAATCAGATGGACTATTACATGATCGAGGGGTAAAAGGTGCACTAACGGAGGACAAGGCCATAGCAGAGAGATGAAATGATTTCTTTGCTTCAGTTTTTATTGAGGATAATGTAAGGCAGATACCCATGCCAGAAATATTTAAAGGTGATGATTCAGAAGGAAATGAAACAAATCTCAGTGAACCTGGAAGATGTAATAGGATAAATTGACTAATGAGTAGCAAATCACCTGGACATGATGGTATACATTCCAGAGTACTGAAAGAACTGAAAAAAAGAAATTGCACACCTATTATTAATCTGTAATCTATCATTAAAATCACCTGACAAATGGAGAATGGCCAATGTTATGCCAGTTTTTAGAAAGGGTTCCAGAGGTGATCTAGGAAACTATAGACTGGTGAGCCTGATGTTAGTGCCAGGAAATGTCATAGTTTAATGGAATAAGCCTAACATGGGTTAGCTAAGGGAAGTCTTGCCTCACTAATCTGCTACATTTTTGGAAGGCGTGCATAAGCATGTGGATAAAGGTGAGCCAGTTGATATAGTGTATCTGGACTTTCAGAAAGTATATGACAAAGTACCTCATGAGAAACTCTTGAGGAAATTAAAAAGTCATGGGATAGAAGACAATGTTCTATTGTAGAATGAGAACTGGTTAAAATAAAAAAGAGAGTAGGACTAAATGGTCAATTTTCTCATTGGAGAAAGGGGACTAGAAATCTGTACTGGGTCTGCTGCTTTTAACATATTTATAAATGATCTAGTAAGATGGTCATATTTGCTGATAATACAAAATTATTCAAAGTTATTAAATCAAAAGAGCACTGTGAGAAATTGAAAGAGGATCTTGCAAGACTGGAAGACTGAGCATCCAAATGGCAAATGACATTTAAAGTGGGCAAGTGCAAAGTGATGCACATAGGGAAGAGAAACTAAAATTATAGCTACATGATGCAAGGATCCACATTGACAGTCACCATCCCGGAAACAGATCTAAACGTCATCATGGATAATATATTGAAATCCTCTGCCCAGTGTGCAGTAGTGGCCAAGAAAGCAAATAGAATGCTAGGAATTATTAGGAAAGGAATGGAGAATATCATAATGCCTCTGCATTGCTTCATGGTGTGACCACACCTCGAATATTGCGTATAGTTCTGGTCATCGCATCTCTATAAAGAAATAGCTGAATTATCAAAGGGATAGAGAAGGGTGACCAAAATGATAAAGGGGATGGAACGCTTCCCCTATGAGGAAAGACTAAAGAGGTTAGAGCTCTTCAGCTTGGAGAAGAGATGGCAGAGAGGAGATTTTGATAGAGGTTATAAAATAATGAGTGGTTTGGAATGGGTAAACGTGAATTGTTTGTTTATGCTTTCAAAATGTACAAAGACTAGGGGACATGCAATGAAGTTTCTAGGTAATACATTTAAGACAGACAGGAGAAAATACTTTTTTACCCAGTGCATAATTAAACTCTGGAATTCATTGCTGGAGGTTGTGATAAAAGCTGTTAGTGTAGTGAGTTTAAAAGAGGTTTGGACAAGTGCCTAGAAGAAAAATCTATAAATTATTAAGGTAGACTTGGGGAAATCCACTGCTTATCTCTGGGATAAGCAGCCTGGAATCTAACCCTTGGGATCCTGCCAGGTACTTGTGATGGACTTTTGGCTTGACTTAGCATGGCAAATCTTATGTTTTCATGTACTGCCACCCTAAAATTGTACATCTCAGATGATTTGTGAAGCAGAAGAGTGAAAACTTCCATGACTAATAGGACAATGACATATATCTGGGTTAGTTTATTCCATTTCAAAATTCCATTGTTAAGAATATAATTACGTAAATGGAAAGACTGTATATTTGCAAAATCATAGTAAATCAATTTTTACATAATTTCCTATTTTTGCCAGCAGTGAAGATAATTTGGGTGTTGAGTCTTTACATGTGAAATCCATTAGCACTGGTGTTAACAGATTAATTCAAAGATGGTGAATCAGCAGAATAAAGTCAGTGATCTGTTTGTTCTTGCCGTTTTGTATAATTTTTACATACATTTTGTTGCAAACTCATGCCAAGCATGTTTAATGAATGCCAGACCTTTGTTTTTCATGGGGCATATGGTTCAAATTACTGACCTCAATGCAAGCTGGTTCAGCACACATTTTTAATGGGTATTCTATACCTGTGCATTTCCCACAAAGAAAGGCAGGTCAGTGCAATACCAGGAAAGGCTCCTCACCAAAGGAGAGCTTGTCCCTTCCATCTTACCCACTCTCTTCTTCACCTGATCCCTCTACCTTGCTTATAGATAACTCTAAAATAGTATTGGACTGAAGCAGGTAAAAAAATAGCTTATATGAAGAAATATAACTTCAAGATTTCAAAAATGTTTTTATATGAAATGACCATTAATCAGAACAGGTCTAAGTAAGTATAAAGTATGTACTACCCTTGGGCCTGCAGAAAGGTAGGCATGGCAATCTTGTCTACAGCTTCTTTAGTAGCCAATCTAAACTACAGACTTTCTTTCTCACCTGCAGTGCACTACTTCACTTTCCTGGTGCACTGACAGGTTCTTACCCACGCAAAAACAATTTAGCACACATTAAAACCTGTTTGTGCCAGTGCAACCGAAATACAAACATATGAAAGTGAGAATAATGGAAGCCTACAACCTCTTTAAACAAACTTTCAATAACCATCGTTAAGTCTTCTAAGTACCCATGTGCAAACTCTCAAATATCAGCTCATTCTGTTTCCGAGTTTGTTTTCTGATACTAGGTCACAGACAAATGGATGGACATAATCTCTGTATAAGGGGTTCTCACCAGACTTTGCACAAGAATGCCTAAAAATGTCTGCATTTCAATGACCTGAGCCTAAGACAGGCCTGGCCAACTCTGGACTTCAAAAGCCAGAAAATGGCCTGGTTTCCAGGATATTTACAATGAATATGCACGAGGTATATCTGCATACAATAGAGGCAGTACACACAAATTTATCTCATACATATTCATTGTGGTTATCATGAAAACCAGGCCTGTTTGTGGCTCTTGAGAGTTGGAGTTGCTACCTCTGGCTTAAAAGATGATTACCTCTTTTGACCTGCTTCCGTAAGCATTGTTTGGCATTTTCTATACAAAACTTTCATAGCATTCTATGACAGATTTTGCAACAATTTGCTGGTGGATTTCCTGGTTTTCATTTGATTTGTTGATACTACGCTATATTCACTTACATGCAGTTTCTTGCAGCCAGATCTCT
Organism: Rhinatrema bivittatum; assembly: GCF_901001135.1. Classification (NCBI taxonomy): domain Eukaryota; kingdom Metazoa; phylum Chordata; class Amphibia; order Gymnophiona; family Rhinatrematidae; genus Rhinatrema; species Rhinatrema bivittatum. The sequence continues at coordinate 89,534,508 of NC_042623.1, forward strand.
ATGAACAAACTTCTTGCTTGCAAGATATTCCATGCCTTTTGCTACTTGAAGACCAAATCCAATTAAATCTTTGACCGTTGGATTCTGCAAGAGACAATATTTTTTTGAAATCACTAAGAAAGATTCAGCAACCCTTGCATGCTTGTGGAAACACAGAGGTGGATGTTCAAAGGGGTATGACCGAGGAGCTTAAGTTAGCAGAACAAGCCCTGAGAATCCCACAGTGCTGACATTTTACTCTGATAACGTTTTACCCAGGTAAACTTTAGCCAGATTTAAAGGAAGGAGGGTGGAGGAATTCAGGGGTAGGGCTTAAATTTAGCCAGGCAGTGAGGATATTGAGCGCTACCTGACAAAATGCTGTTATAAAGTTATCCCAGGTAACTTTCTATGGACAGCTATAGGTGAACATATTGACCAGCAGACTTACTTGGGTAAGTTCTGCTGAGCCTCTCAGCTAAAGATACCCGGGTCGCTTTCTGCTCACTGCCTTGTTGAAATCAGGACCTCAAATTACATAAACGTTTTTATTGTCTTTTGGATTATTGTCAACTGAATTTAAAATGTATCTCATTTTTGTGCATTACTCACTACTGACTGCAGCAAATATGGAATGGAAGTAGATGCTTTTTGACATGAATTCTCAACAATCTACTTTTCCTTTTGCTTGCTGAAAATGGCTATTTAACTATTTTTTTTAAAGAAACCTTTTTTAATCTTCTTAAAGAAGACAGTTGCTTAGGCCTAGTGAACATTTTTCCCTGATCATTAACATATAACGAGTGAGTGAATCAGTAATAAGAGCTTGCAGGAAGAATCCAGTTGCAGTTGTGTAGTAATGATGGTATTTTGGGGGCTGCCACTGGGAAAGTCTCTGCTTCGATTCTCAAGTTGGGTCTTTTGCATACCAGATTGGCTGGGGATGCTGTGAAGTCATGGTCTGTGCACACTGTACATCTGGCTGGCCGGATTGAGGAACCATGATTGCGGGGTTGCAGAAGAACTCCTGGTGCAAGGCCTCTGACCCAAGACCATCACTGCAATGACCAGGTTAGGTATGATAAGGGAAGGGGGTGGGGGAGTGGGAAACAAATAGGAGGGAAAAACCCACAGGTCATTACCATTGAAGGCTCATGGCACCAGGATCCTAGTCCTGGTTATGACTGAGCTGGAGGTTAAAAGGAGCAATTGGAAACTGCCATGTCCAACCTACTCTCTCCCCGAAAATAAGTTCTCTAAACAATGGCATTTTGCGTAGACCTCCTCAGTGCACAATACTTTAAAGTACGAGAAGAGAATTACTCTACTTACATGAGTTTCATTTCTGATGAAATTTCGAAGATCGCCATGCTTCATGTATGGAAGAACTACTAGGGGAGAGCCCTCACTGGGAAGACAGATCCCCAACAGTGACAAGACATTAGGATGACTAAAATCTTTCATGATGATCCCTTCTTTGAGGAACTGAGCGACTTCTTCTATGTCTGTAATTCCTGAGAAATACATTAAAGAGCCCCTGCTACTGTGATTTCAAGCTTGACCAGATATGCATAAAAAAAACAGCTGTCAAACTTAAAACGTTACTGTCCCGTTTCTAATAAAGATAATTGCAAACATCCAGGTTTTTAAGAAGACACATTTTGTAACATTTTTATCAAAATCATGTGGACTTTCTGTATATTTTCTCTGATTGCTGTTTGAGTTTGCAAAACTACTTTATGGGACATATTTGGATTTTCTTCTGATTTCGTTGGATGTTTTTGTATTTTATGATTGATTTGTATTTAACACTGTGCGTTTCCCTTTAAATGATTACTGTAAAAAGAAGCTGCTTAATGTGAGACAGTTCCCTAATCTAGAAAAAGAGCTGACTCTGTGAAATGCTACTGGGGTGTTGGTCCTCATCTTTTGTGTTGGCCATCTAGGCACTGGCTGGTCATTCATATTGTGCTGAGTAAAGTTTAGGGTTTCAATTCACAGCTCCACTTCTGCTTACTGTGTCTCCTCTGAAGTGTGGCGTGCAGATAACCATCTGCTACTTTCTTCAATAGAGATCGCAAGCTTTTCCAGGTTTTTGCGGAAAAATGTTTATAATTGAAATATTTGTATTGAATGCCTAATACATATCATCAGCTTCAAACTAGTCAAAAATCAATCCAAGAACTGGTTTTAATAGACTGATATCTTTCAAGCAAACTAGGTAACTAGGTTACCAGACTTCTACTTCTATTTTGTCTAAATATTTTTGGTTTACAGAATTAACTTGTCTTGTTTCTTTGTAATTTTGTTTTCCATTCTCTTTTATAGCATTCACAGTCACAATACACACAGTCAACAATACAACACAGGCAAAAATCAGGAAGACCAGGGATCCAGCATTGCTTTGTTATAACCTGCTCTCTTTAGCAAATTTCCAGGAATTCAAACCTATTGTGCAAAAATGACATCTTCCTCCAATTCTCTGAGCTTGGGTGAGGTTCGATGGACCTGACGGCAGAGTGAGAACAGCATTCATTTGATTGATTACCTACAGTAGGATCTCCGTGGCAACCAATCATATCTATAGGTCTCTACAAAAAATAAAACTTTTTCTGTCTTGATTAAAAAACACATCTTTTGATTCTAAAATGTAACTCACTGTTGAGGGACTTCACGGCGCAATGAAGTTTTCGGCTTTCGGTGTCCAGTAGAGTCCCATGGTACACACACCCAAAGTGCCCTGTGTAACAAAGGAAAAAAAGAGAATTCGAGAGAGAGTCAAATTCACCTTAGATTATACTAGGACAAGTCTCAGCTTCCTAAATATTTTAAACATTCAGAATTTATCAATTAACAGCAACACACGCACACACACAGATCAATATTCAAAAAGGAGTTTGAAACCTCCCCCAGATTTCAAATTCTTGCCCCTCTAGCCAGTGTAATTTTACCTGGTTTAAGTCATTACCCAGCTAAAATTTAGCCAGAAATAAAGAGGCAGGGCTGGCCGTGCTTCTAAAAGTTATCCAGCTAAAACTAACATATCGCACTGGCCAGATAATCTTAGCTGGGCACGTCTGGTTAGGGAAAACGCTATCCTAAACCCAGCCCGATAACGCTATCTGGATACAGTCAGAGTATATTCAGCAAGAGACTTATCCGGCTAAGTTCCCCTGAAAATCCGGGTAAAGTTTCCCGCTCCCCAACCTGCTGAATAACTGTAATTGTGAAGACGTGTCAGCAGAAAAAGCAGGTGCAAATCTCCGAGGGTACTTTTTCCCTAGGCAATTTGAATACGTATGCAACGTATTTCCCCATTGAGAAGTAGTGCAAAGTCCATGGGGAAAAGTAGCTGTGGATGTTGCAACCACTTCCCTAGCTTTGAAAGATTCCCCCATAATGCATAAAAGCTGGAGGAGCCCTTTACATAGTCTATTACTTAGTACATACTAGCGAAAGAGGCTGAATTAAAACACTGAGATGGGGGAAAATTGAATATAAAATGTATTCATTGTTTAACAAAGGGGCCTAAACCATCTCAATCTTGGGGGTATACTGAGCTGCATTAGACGTTTACCATGTAGTAAACACATTTAACTCACAGTATTTTCAATGCCGTGCATAATTTAAACCTCAAAATCACCAAAATGGTGATGAGCTACTTTGCATTCGTTTGCAAAGTATTTGCATGCAAAGTAGCTCATTACTAGACAATTTAATGCAAACAAAATAACGTGACTTGCCTGAAAAAAGGGCAAGCCATATTATGTTAGAAAGTTAGCTGCAACTCAGTAGCTGGGTGGGATTAGAGTGGAATAACAGAGATGGGTATGGAGACAGTGGAGTGCGGCCTTATGCTTGGGGACACTTCAATTAAATTATGACTTTGAGGGGCAGGGAGCGGAGGCTTTTTAGAGAGGGAGAAGTAGCTAGTGGTGAGAGCAGTGCCCTGCAAACCAAGGTTGAAATCCCGCTGCTGCTCCTTGTGACCCTGGGCAAGTCACTTCACCCTCCACTGTCCCAGGTATAAATTTAGATTGTGAGCCCACTGAGGAAAGGGAAATACCAACAAGTACCTGATTGTAATCCGCTTTGAAGTGCCTGAAAAGCGGATTACAAATATAAAAACTATAGCTAACTGGCTAAAGTTGTGGCCATCTGGTTCTATAGAACATGCAAACCTTGTACAGTTAGATTTATGAGAGCCATTTACTACATTGCTCTGAAGTAACCTATGCAAAAGGACTCAGGTATTAAGTTTTATTCTGGGTTGATGTATTGCAGAGTATATAAAATTGCTGATGTTATGTAAAGTTATACATGGATGTTTTCGTCTGATGTTTGGAGTTGATGGCTGACATTATGGAAGTAACTTTCAAAGCAGTGCATGGGCGCACATTGGTGCACACCTTGGGACGCAACGATTTTATAAATTGTGCGCACATATGCACACGTTATAAAATAGCCTGAGCATGCATGTGTGTCTATTTTTAAGTGGGCGCATACCTAGGCACAAAATCCATTTCTACCCTGCAGGTCATGGCATTTTGAAACCAGAATGCATCCACGCCATGACCAGTTTAACCAGTTCATCCACCAATTTGCCCACTGTTGAGCTAGGTCCTACAAACCTCCCTGGTTTAATAGCTTGCACTCTCCCCAGTTACTCCAGATCCTTTAAACGCCTCCAAAATGGCTGTTTTTTGTTTGTTTGTTTTTTTACAACTTACACTTCCTCCAAAGGAGAAGGAAACTTACACAGCAGTGGACCTGGGAGTGTGGCGAGGTGCAAAAAGCATTTATGTGCACATCCCTTGGCCATGCCCTTAAATGCCCACGCCCAGACCACACCCTATTTTGAAATTGAGTGTGATGTGCTTGCAGCGTGAGACACGTGCGCATCTGGATGGCTTTTAAAATATTGTGGGTGTGCACACAAGTCGGGCTCGCGCTGGGCTTTTAAATTCATCGCACTGGGCTTTTAAATTCATCTTTATATGTTGATGTTTGTTGTATTTTATGTCATTACTATTTTTATATTTTATGTTCTTGGGACTCTATTTTGCTCATAACTCACAGATCATTTTGGCAATAAATGAGAAATAAATGCAAATATATGTGGCCACACTTAGGGCAAATTTAACTGGTTAGCAACTGAATGTTGTCCTAACTGGTTATATTTGAAAACTCAGTCCCGAGCATGCCCCGACCTGGCCCCTTTATTGAATGGCTAGATCTCTATGACCACAATTTAGTGCTGCCAGATTTTAACCAGACTGGGGTGTGGCAAAGGAATTTTTAACCAATTAGATTTAGGTTTAAAGCTGATTTTAAATGCATTAATATTTTGTATATCGACCCATTAGAATTTATTTTCATGTCAAATCATTGCAGAGTCTCAGAATTTTCTTCCATCTTTCACGTGTGCAAAAAAAAATGCCAGTCATAAATGCATCTACTTGCCTCTTCCTATTACTTCATTGAAATGCACTAGCAAGCTATCGGGTCCGATAACCACATGTTCAACCTCTTTGACCAGGTCAGGGTTCAAGGCACTGATATCGATGTGAACATTAGCCTGGAGAAGAGGGCTGGCTATATCCGACTCTCCACTGGATAGAATGGGAGAGAGGTCTGCATGAGGATACGGAGTTTGCCTGCACAATCCATTCTGAGACGAACTTGGGAACTGATCTGCAAAATTAAGAAGGAAAGGTCATTACACCGTGTTATTCTCATTGCTGAAAGACTGGTGGTTAAAAAAAAAAAAGATTCTAACATACGACAAGTAATGCCAAAACAGTATGGTTAGACACTGCATCGCTTCACACAACTTTGTTTATGAATCACAGGGAAGAGAATGAAGAGCAGCCTTTGTTAGCGTGCCAAAAATCCTCAAAGGCATTAGTCACTCAAGTGAGCTGCTTACTTACATTTCTAGCCTGTGGGTGCAAAAAGTGCTTATGCTGGCTGTCCTGGGAAAACAATATTAAAATTGAGAAAAAGAAAATAATGAAAGTAGAAAACTGTTGCTAAGTTTTCAAAATCGAAATACATGAATAGTTCTGATGTATCTAAAAAATAACTCATCTAAATGAGTACTTAAATTATGACTAGTAATCTGTATTTACCTAATGGTAAATATTCAACCAGGGAAATGGCCAGAGGTGATTCATATCCTGTAACTCTAAAAATAATACACCAGTAGTAATATGAGATTTACTTTCATGTACTGTAGTCAGAATACAAGTATGGGACTGCCTGAAATGCTTTAGATCACGGGTGGACAAACTTTGGTCCATGGAAGGCTTCTGTCCAGCCTGCAACAATGAGATGGGTCCCGGACAGTGACAGCAAGAGTTGCCAACTGGCTCCAGATTTTCAGGACACGTTAATCCAGTCCTGGTTTTACCCCATTGCATGCAGGGATTTGTAGTTCTGATCTTTCTCCTCCAGTCCTAAGAAAAGCAACACTACAAGTCTCTGCATGCAGTGCGGTAAAACCAGACATGGATCAGCCTGTCCTGAAAATCTGGAGCCAGCTGGCAACCCTAGTGACAGAATATCACTTCCACTGGTTGAAAGTGAAGTTACGGCCAGTGGCGGGTCTCATCTTGCTGCTGCAATGGAAGTTTTGGCCAGATCTAAGAGGAGACCCCTGCTCTTGGCTGCAATACAGGCATCAGTGAAGCCCTCCAGAAAAAAAAAGGTTTGCCAACTCCTGTCTCAAATGCATGTAAAGCAGGACTGAGCAACTCCTGTCCTCTAGAGCCACAAACCAATCTGGTGACCATAGGAAGGGTAATTTTCAGGAGGCCTTCAGCAGGTAAAGTAGAGCTTAACCCACAGAAATGGTCCTTTAGAAAGCATAGAAGTGATACTTGCAAAAAAACTACACGTATGCACACACACTGTGGACCTGATCTTGAAAAGGATATATGTGCATGGATCAGCTTCTGAAAATTGCCCAGGGGAGAGGGGTGCAGTTTGTGTGTATAAACCTATGCACAGGAGCAATTCCGCACGTATTTTTACATGCACTAGAAAAAGGTATTTATTTTATTTATTTAGTGCTTTTTTATACAGACATTCATGATACCAATCATATCATATCGGTTTAGAAGAAATCCAGGAAACCTGCATACCTTCAATTCTCAAAAGTATTTGCATAAATCTATACAGCAGGTGTAAATTTGTGCATGTAAATCTAACAAGCATACATCTAATTAGCAGGTGTAAATGTATGCGTGTATGCAGCTTTGGGTTTTGCATATACTGGCTACTTTTCAAAGCGGACTTATGCAGATACATCCTCTTTGAAAAGTCAGGCCACAGTCTGCATGTACTTCCCACGAGCACACTTTAGCCTTCTGCGGATCACTGAAAATTACCCTCCCTATGCATGCACGTTTACATGCAGAAGGGAGAGGCATTCCAGGGAGTGGAGTCTGATTGAGGCTGGGACTAATGCACACGCTTTTTGATTTAAAAATATTATGACGGTAACTTTAAAACAAGCGTGCGGGCGCCCATACACAGACATATGGGCGTGAGAGAGGGTATACCCTGGAATTTTAAATCATGCACGCAGTACTGCACACATGAGTTAAAATATATTTACCGCATGTATGTATGCCTCTAATTTTAAGCCATTACTCGAGCAAATGTACTTCACTTATATTCGTTAGAACTTTGTTAGCTCTAACATGCACAGAGACGTGGATTCTAAAACGTGCTTATGTGAAGGACATTCCTAGTTTTACCAATTACTCCGCTGGTTTGCCCAGTCTATCTCAAGATTACCCAGACTCCTCTGGTTCCTCAGCCTGCACTCCCCATATTTGACCCAGACCCCTCACTCTGGCATGTTAGGCCTAAAAAGCAATTTCTCCAGACTTACACCTCATCAGGACCAGCAGTAACTATGCGCGGCTAAGAAGCTGCTGTGCACTGTGTGAAACGTTTGGCCCCGCCCTGAAATGCCCATGCCCGTCCCTTTTCGCGCATAATTAGCAGCTTTTAAAATATGCGTTCCTTGTCTGCGGCCCAGATACTCAAGAACACGGGCCTTTTAGCACACGCAACATTTTTAAAATTCACCCCATGCATGGCATGGAAATTCTCTAGGCAAAACTATGCACACCAAACACTAAGTATAACTGTGTGTACATAGTTTTCCTGAGAATTTTCAAATCGGACTTGTTTGTGTAAATTTATTTATTTATTTATTTATAGTTTTTATATACCGGGAGTTCCTGTATACAATACATATCACTCCGGTTTACAAATAACAGTAAGAACTACTGCCGGGGGCAGTTTACACGGAACAGATCTTGGAACAAATCAGAACACTTGATCTAAATAAATAGTAAAAGAACAAAGCTGCCGGGGGCAGTTTACATGGAACAAATCAGAACACTTGATCTAAATAATTAGTAAAAGAACAGAACTGAGTTCAACTTTAAGCATATAAATAAAGGCAATTGCTAATCTTGTCTAAAAAATAAGGCAGAGAACAATACATTAAAATCAAAGGACTGAGGTGTTAAATATTCTAGTTCTTAGCTCTCTGGGAATGCTTGCAGGAAGAGCCAAGTCTTGAGTTTCGCCTTAAAGGTAAATTCACTTTGAAAATTGGTATAACCTAAGCGCATATTTACCTGTTAACCTGCATAGGGCTTCCGATTTTAGATTTTAAAAGATAAACCCTGATAAAACAGCCCTGAAGCAAAAAAATAAAAATAAAACCCTGGAAAGCCACCATTTCCCCATGTGCTCCCACTCCTCCTTTGCCTAACCGGATCCTTCGCTTTGTTTTTGTGCCTTTTTCATGCTATTGACTCTTCAATTGCACAAATGTTTGTATTTGATTCACCTGGAAAAGTACCCAACAATAGAACCTGCACTGCGAAAACACAGATATTGATTTTTGGTACTCCCAAATGTAACCCTTACTGGGTGGGTTTAAGTCTGAAGGGCACACAAACATATTTATTTTCTCCAGGGCTGTTCCGGCTAGCAATTAACTTCCATGCTGGACTCTCTATCCCGGGTGGATTCTTTGTATGGGGGAAGCTCTTGCTTATGGCCCGGACGATGGTGATTTGCTTCATGTTCTTCTAGAAGAGGCATCCCAAGGGGTGAGATGCTGGGACAATTCAGAAAAGACCAGGCTCTGATTTGGCAATGATTAAATAAAAGTCCATTTGTCCCTAATGTTAAAATTACTTCTGACTGTGTATTTCTCTTTAGGTAGATGTCCTTTTCTTTCAGGAATCTGGGTAGAGTTCCTATGGTAGTTTTAATTGTGCAGTACTCATCCAGCTGCCAACCGGGAATCATATTGAAGAGATCCCCTCAATTACAGAAAAAACAGTTCTACCTGAATCAATACTCTTCCTGGATATCCAGCCCATCCTGTTCCCAAGGGTGGGGATATGATTGTGGTCTCCTGATCTTACACGTTCTCCTTAGTTGTTTATTGAGGACTTCTCTTGAGGGAAAAGTCAGAATGGGATCAGGCTATCTCAGCACTGCATCCCTGTAGGGAGGGGTGAAACAGAAAAAACCTCCCCACGCAGGAAATGTCCAAAAATACTTCTAAAAGGTAAAGCTGGATACAACTTTAGCCATCACTGTCACTGGTGCTTGCCTCACCTAGGGTATAGAGTGGGCTCACAGGACTTCAGTCCTCTGGTTAAGAGCTCTTTTGCCCCAAAAGGGAATCCGGCATAAAAATCTCTCTCTGTGTAATTAATAAGAGAAGGACCCTCTGGCAGGGAGTTCTCGATGAGGTATCACTTCAAACTGAAGGTGCAGAGTGAGGCTGGGAAGCCCTATCAGAGAGTAAAATCAGCACATCCTCACTGTTAGGAGGCTCTCTAAAACTGATCACACTGAGTTCTAAAAGGGCTGGGTTAAATAGGCTGAGGCGTCCAACCACAGCCCTCCGGGTTGGGAGGGACTGAGGGGGACAGAAGGCTCAGTGAAAGTGCATTCTATAGAGTGGCCTAGAGACATTTAGTGGCCAACCCATAGGGATGCCACACAAAGAATCCCTAATTAGCTGGAATATAAACACCTAAAATCAGAAGCTCTACTTATACATGATGCTAGAAAATTATCCCCCAAATGCAAGCTTCTCTTTCTTTGAACAATGTATGCAAATATGAATAATCATTTTTGCTATCCTAAAAACCAGACTTATCTGTGGACCTCAAGGATCAGACTGCAGATCCCTGAGGTAAAGGTGTTTTATTCCATGTTTTAAAGAGAATATGCCATTGCAGACCACTGAAAAGCTGCAGAGTCCTGCAGGCATGGAGCTGCTTATAGATTACGGCAGTCACTGACGGGCTGCCCAATGATTCCTTTGGGAATCTGCGTTTTCATTGTTTGGCCCGTCCTGTGAAGCTCTCATGTAGGAACTTCTGCTATAATAAATTCTCTGATAGACTCAACACTTCCAAAAGTCTGTTCTTTGCAGCACACTATATGTCAAAGGAGAACATCTTCAAGCCAAAATCAATTAGTCACCCCACCCTATATGCATGTAGGGATAATGGTGGTAGGAGTGGGCCAGGTTAGGGGAGACATCTTCTCTCATTTTTAAGGGTCTGAAAGTAAAAGAATGTGACAACATATGGAATTGAATGTTTTCCTGGTATAGTGCTTCTTTCTGGGCTGTGATGAAAATAAAACAAATTGGAAAGAATAAAAACCTCTCCTATTGAAAAAAAAATGAATTAAAAAAAAAAACAGATCCAGAACCTTCAAAAGAGTAGTACCAGAATTGCTCTACTACCTACTAGGGATGTGCATTCATTAGGTCATTCGTTTCAGCGGTATGCATGTACCTTGTGGACTTACAGTACATGCATAAAATGGATGTGCATAACCCATTATGGAAAATACATGCTTACTATCCATTTTACGCGTGTACTGTAAGCCCACGAGGTATGCGCATACTACCAAAACGAATGACCTAATGAATGCATGCCCCTCCTACCTTCAAGTAATCAATGGCTACATGCACTTTTGATGCCAACTAAAAACATGGCTATTTACCCACTCAAACACCCTCCATAGCTTGCTACCTTATCGATTCCGATAAGTCACTTAAAACCTACAATGCTCAAAATATAAATGGGCCGATATTCCTCAAAGAACTGAGCTCCTAAATTTAGGTACCTAAATTCAGCCAAATTTATCTAGTCAATTGCCTAGATTTAAATTCCTAAAAAATGGGCATGGTTAGGCAAATTGCAGAGTTACTATATCTATCATTTGAATCAATGAAAGGTACCAACAAGAGGAGTTGATTTGCAGAAAGCAGTCTCTAGCTACCAAATGATAGAAATTCATCAGTCATATTAAACCTGCAGTTAATTCCTCTGACTGTTTATGTAAACTCCCCCCCCAAACCTACCCAGAGTTGAGTGCCCCCTCTTACAATGGTATATATATAGCATGTTATATTGACTCTATACAGTCTCTCTCTCTCCCCCATGCATTACTAACTCCTCCAACTTGCATACTAAATGTAAATTTTGCATACTAATGTGCATTGTGACATTTATCACATGCATTAGAGCCCAAATGCATTTTGATGAATGACTCAGTTTGTCTCCCCACCTTAATTCTGTCCTTATTCAGTCACCGTATGGACAGCAATGGATAAGAACATAAGAACATAAGAAATTGCCATGCTGGGTCAGACCAAGGGTCCATCAAGCCCAGCATCCTGTTTCCAACAGAGGCCAAACCAGGCCACAAGAACCTGGCAATTACTCAAACACTAAGAAGATCCCATGCTACTGATGCAATTAATAGCAGTGGCTATTCCCTAAGTAAACTTGATTAATAGCCGCTAATGGACTTCTCCTCCAAGAACTTATCCAAACCTTTTTTGAACCCAGCTACACTAACTGCACTAACCACTAATCGGAGAAAAAGAATTTTCTCCGATTAGTCTTAAATGTGCTACTTGCTAACTTCATGGAATGCCCCCTAGTCCTTCTATTATTTGAAAGTGTAAATAACCGAGTTACATCTACTCGTTCAAGACTATCTACTCATTCAAGACATCTCATGATCTTAAAGACCTCTATCATGTCCCCCCTCAGCTGCCTCAGCCAGATAAACTTATCCAGCTGACTTTGAAGGTATATTCAATAATGCAGCCACACTGTTGAATATAGCCAGTTGACATTAGGACAAGTGTTTGGTGCAACAGGACTTAGCCAGACTCTGAATATTGGAGTTAGATGAATAATTTAACCGGCTAACATAACTTCTCCTCAAAATGCTACCAGACTGCTACTAAGTTATCCTAAATTTTAGCTGGATAATAAGATATCTGGCTAATATTTAGCTGGACAAGTGCCCAAATATTCATTTAGCCACATAATTTCTGAGTTATCTGGCTAAATGCCTCTGAATATGGACTTCACATTTTTGCTTCCTAAATTTAGGAGCCTGGTGAAAGTAGGATTCTAAATTTAGGTATTCAGGCCTAACACATTTTCAAAAGGGCCAATTTAGGAGCCTAACTACCAAAGTTAAGGTCTAAACCCTTTGAAAGTTTTCCCCACCTGAATCTCTATGGCAAACTCAGCAATCTAACTAACCATAAGAACGAAACTATAATATGAAGGACTAGGAACAAAAAGACTTCACCTTCTAGTCAAAGAGTTTATTATGTCCAAGCTATTTCTTAACCTACAGTTCATGTTCAATTCATCTCCTAGCTATCTGAGCCTCACTGGATGTAAATAATCAATGATTTAAATTAACATTTTGTTATTTAGAAATTATAGCTGCCCAAACACTACAATGTATGCAAACATGCCATCCTATTTTAAAAACGGTATAGAAATACTTTAAAATAAATAAATAAATAAATTGTTGTAATGCTTTAAATTTGATTTCACCACACCTTATGTAATGCACCTTGAAATGACTGACCGGCTGTAAAAGATGGAATAGAAATACTAAATGAAATATGTTCAGAATTTGCATGTGTAAAAGACACCAAACCCTTTACCAACACAAATTTGTGGCTCAAACATAGACAATAAATGTCACAGCATATATACTGCACATATAGTATAAAGCAGAAAAATTGCACACTCCTTTGCAGCATACCTTCTTGAAAAGTTGATCGGTAGTCTACGGATTCACTTGAAACCATTTCTGTGGTTGGACTTACATTCCTTACATTTACAAGTCTGTCTAGGTGAGGAGTGTGCACTCTTCCATCATAGCGAACCATTTCACTACCCAGGTCTTAAAAAGAAAAGAAATACTGAAATAGTAAGAAAACAACTTATCCCTGCATTTTTTAAAAATGTCATTGCTAATTCTGACATTTTTGATATTCAGCACTTGGAAAACTATTCCTGAATAAACGTAATGACTCAGAGAAAAATGTGTTCCGTGGTTAATAGAAATAAAGGCAAGTAAATAACTTTATTGGAAAAGGTTTAATGCATTTCTAGACTACATTTTAGAAGCTACATTGGGTTAAAACTAAATAAAGCAGGTCAAAACCAAAGATAACATTTCCTGAACATAGAAGTGAATCATAGATTAAATTATACTGGTAGCGCGAAGGGGATGGGGGAAAGGTGGCATGGTTAATGAAATTAATAGTAACGTACCTTTTATTTGTTTTTTCTTTTTCATCCACAGAAGAATTCCCAACAATATCAAAAATACGATCACAAAGGAGACCACTCCGGCAATTATTCCCGTGAAATTTTGGTCTTCCTGAACCATAACTGTTCCGATAACAGTGGAAGTGACAGCTTGCATCCACTTTTATGCATATTTAACAGAAAGTCCCACCCCAAAGAGAAGTAATATTAATATCATTGCCAACAAAAAAGTTTGCTAATCAGCAGTATTTCCCTATTTAACAAGCAGCTAGTGCAATTAAACAAAAATGTTTTTTTGATAATCAAGGATGTTAACTTTCTCCAATGGTCAAACCACTGAGTGATGTACTGCCATAACTAGGTTCTACTGAAATTTGGAAACTATATCAAACAGTAGGGATGTGAATCGTTTTAGGACGATTAAAATTATCGTCCGATAATTTTAAAATCGTCTTAAACCGTTATGGAACACAATACAATACAGATTCTAACGATTTATCGTTATAAATCGTTAGAATCGTGAGCCGGCACACTAAAACCCCCTAAAACCCACCCCCGACCCTTTAAATTAAATCCCCCACCCTCCCGAACCCCCCCCCAAATAACTTAAATAACCTGCGGGTCCAGCGGCGGTCCGGAACGGCAGCGGTCCGGAACGGGCTCCTGCTCCTGAATCTTGTCGTCTTCAGCCGGCGCCATTTTCCAAAATGGCGCCGAAAAATGGCGGCGGCCATAGACGAAAAAGATTGGACGGCAGGAGGTCCTTCCGGACCCCCGCTGGACTTTTGGCAAGTCTCGTGGGGGTCAGGAGGCCCCCCACAAGCTGGCCAAAAGTTCCTGGAGGTCCAGCGGGGGTCAGGGAGCGATTTCTCGCCGCGAATCGTTTTCGTACGGAAAATGGCGCCGGCAGGAGATCGACTGCAGGAGGTCGTTCAGCGAGGGTTCCGGCGCTGATTTTGAATGATGATATATTAATCCCATCTCAGTAGCCAACACCCTGTTTGATAGGGATGTGAATCGTGTCCTCGATCGTCTTAACGATCGATTTCGGCTGGGAGGGGGAGGGAATCGTATTGTTGCCGTTTGGGGGGGTAAAATATCGTGAAAAATCGTTAAAAATCGAAAAATCGGCACATTAAAACCCCCTAAAACCCACCCCCGACCCTTTAAATTAAATCCCCCACCCTCCCGAACCCCATCCCTCGCCGGAACATCGTTAAAAATCGAAAAATCGAAAAACCGGCACACTAAAACCCCCTAAAACCCACCCCCGACCCTTTAAATTAAATCCCCCACCCTCCCGAACCCCCCCCCCCAAATAACTGAAATAACCTGCGGGTCCAGCGGCGGTCCGGAACGGGCTCCTGCTCCTCAATCTTGTCGTCTTCAGCCGGCGCCATTTTCCAAAATGGCGCCGAAAAATGGCGGCGGCCATAGACGAAAAAGATTGGACGGCAGGAGGTCCTTCCGGACCCCCGCTGGACTTTTGGCAAGTCTCGTGGGGGTCAGGAGGCCCCCCACAAGCTGGCCAAAAGTTCCTGGAGGTCCAGCGGGGGTCAGGGAGCGATTTCCCGCCGCGAATCGTTTTCGTACGGAAAATGGCGCCGGCAGGAGATCGACTGCAGGAGGTCGTTCAGCGAGGGTTCCGGCGCCTCGCTGAACGACCTCCTGCAGTCGATCTCCTGCCGGCGCCATTTTCCGTACGAAAACGATTCGCGGCGGGAAATCGCTCCCTGACCCCCGCTGGACCTCCAGGAACTTTTGGCCAGCTTGTGGGGGGCCTCCTGACCCCCACGAGACTTGCCAAAAGTCCAGCGGGGGTCCGGAAGGACCTCCTGCCGTCCAATCTTTTTCGTCTATGGCCGCCGCCATTTTTCGGCGCCATTTTGGAAAATGGCGCCGGCTGAAGACGACAAGATTGAGGAGCAGGAGCCCGTTCCGGACCGCCGCTGGACCCGCAGGTTATTTAAGTTATTTGGGGGGGGGTTCGGGAGGGTGGGGGATTTAAAGGGTCGGGGGTGGGTTTTAGGGGGTTTTAGTGTGCCGGTTTTTCGATTTTTCGATTTTTAACGATGTTCCGGCGAGGGATGGGGTTCGGGAGGGTGGGGGATTTAATTTAAAGGGTCGGGGGTGGGTTTTAGGGGGTTTTAATGTGCCGGTTTTTCGATTTTTCGATTTTTAACGATTTTTAACGATTTTTCACGATATTTTACCCCCCCAAACGGCAACAATACGATTCCCTCCCCCTCCCAGCCGAAATCGATCGTTAAGACGATCGAGGACACGATTCACATCCCTATCAAACAGGGTGTTGGCTACTGAGATGGGATTAATATATCATCATTCAAAATCCAAGCAGCACATAGGAGCTCCAATGTTCTTAGTATTCCACCATTATTCCTGAAAAGCAGAAATGAATACAGATGTTTTGGAGCAAACATCCTTTCTCAGCTTGAGAACAATGGAGCTCCCAAGTAGTCAGATATTTTATTTCTGTCAATGGCGACTGCACTCATGTGTTACTGTAGTGTGGAGTTCTTGTAGCTAAATTAATCCTGCAGAAAACAGAAATCTTTTTAGGCCATGATGCATTTTATTCCGACCAACAGATAAATATGTTGCAGTACATGAGCTTTTGAGAACAAAGCCGATGAAGGGACCTATGTGGCCTTAAAAGGTCATCCTCTTTTCCATGTGATACCGAAATAAGATTAATAATCATGTTCTCAGCAGCCAGGTTCCTATAAATTAGTATATGAGAAATATGTAGTACAAGAATAGCAGTGAAAGAAGAAGGAATGATAGTTAGATTTTCCTTATGTCATGTACTTGACACAGAATTGCATTATAATAGTTTCCATCTTTTCACATTACCATAAACATTTGTAACTAATCTTGACTGTGGACCTAAACTCATTAATTGATGACATGTTGTTCAAACATATTAAGACCAACTAATATGCAGTGGGGTAGATTTTCAGACGAGCGCGAACAGCCTACTTTTGTTTGCGCTCCAGGCGCAAACAAAAGTACGCTGGATTTTAGTAGATACGCGCGGAGCCGCGCGTATCCACTAAAATCCTGGATCGGCGCGCGCAAGGCTATCGATTTTGTATAGCCTGCGCGCGCCGAGCCGCGCTGCCTCCCCCCGTTCCCTCCAAGGCCGCTCCGAAATCGGAGCGGCCTCGGAGGGAACTTTCCTTTGCCCACCCCTCACCTTACCCTCCCTTCCCCTACCTAACCCACCCCCCCGGCCCTGTCTACACCCCCCCCTTACCTTTGTCGGGGGATTTACGCCTCCCGGAGGGAGACGTAAATCCCCGCGCGCCAGCGGGCCTGCTGCGCGCCGGGCCGCGACCTGGGGGCGGGTACGGAGGGCGCGGCCACGCCCCCGGGCCGTAGCCACGCCCCGTACCCGCCCCCAAAACGCTGCCGACACGCCCCCGGAACGCCGCGACGACCGGGCCCGCCCCCCGACACGCCCCCGACACGCCCCCCTCCGAGAACCCCGGGACTTACGCGAGTCCCGGGGCTCTGCGCGCGCCGGGAGGCCTATGTAAAATAGGCTTCCCGGCGCGCAGGGCCCTGCTCGCCTAAATCCGCCCGGTTTTGGGCGGATTTACGCGAGCAGGGCTCTGAAAATCTACCCCAGTATGAGCTATTATCTTGTGGCCTGTTAGACATGCACCAGCATTGTAAAAAGTATAATTAATTTGCTATTTGCAGGGAGCACATCATTGAAAACAATGGGAGGCAAATAAAATACCAGTGTGAACTTCGACATCTGAAGTTCTCTTCCTTAAGCAATTTGTGTTTCCATATCACCACAAGAAGATGCTACACATATTTTCTAAACTATGCATGCCTTGATACATAGAAACGATGGCAGAAAAGGACCAAATGATCCACACAGTCTGCCCAGCAAGCTTATGCCAGTATCTGCCGCCCTGTGCAGGTCATCCCCATGCTTATCAGTGTACCAGATCGAAAAAGTCAGGGCCCTTGGATGTTGTTTGAATCCAATTTCCATTAACCGTTGCCGTGAAAGCAGAGAGCAATGTTGGAGTTGCATTAAAAGTATCAGGCATAGGGGTAGATTTTTAAAGTTGTGCGCAGGGGTAGATTTGTTTGCACAACCCGGCGTGAACAAATCTACGCCCGATTTTATATAAAATCCAGGCCCGAGGCAGGTGTAACTTGCGTGCGCCGGCCAGCTGCCGGCGCGCCATTCCTCAGCCCGGGGGCTGGTTCGGAGGCCTTGGCCATGCCCCCAGATCGCCCCTGAATGCTGCGCCGCCCCGACACGCCCCCCAAGCGAAGCCCCGAGACTTACGCGTGTCCCGGGGCTTTGTGCGCACCGGCGGCCTATGCAACATAGGCGCGCCAGCGAGCAAGTCCCCTGCGCGCGTAAATCCAGCTGGATTTACGTGCGCAGGGCTTTTAAAATCTGCCCCATAGTGATTAAGGGTAGTAAGCGCCGCAATAGCTAATTATCCCCCATGTTTATTTTTATTTGTTTCCCAAACCGTAAAAGTTGTGGCCCTTGTTGGTTGCTGTCTGGACCCACTCACTGCCGCTGAAGCAGAGAGCAATGATGGAGTTGCATTAAGCCTTGATAGTGTTATTTTTTAAGGGTAGCAACTGCCACCCCAGCAAGTTACCCCCAGTTACCCACATGTACTGTTACGGTTCTGGCCGCGAGTGCCTCAACCAGACCCTTACCTCCGTGTTCCTGGACCTGTTCCCGCTTCGGGTGGCCTAGTCTGCGGCCTGTTTGGCAGCGTCCCCGCCGGGGCCACGCCGCCAGGAAGCCTCCCATGGATGCCCTGCTCCTAGGCGCGCGCACGCGCGCGCCACTTGGGCGCTTTTCTAGGCCGTTTCCCGCCAGTGGTGACTCCGCCCAGTTCCTGACATCAGACGCCGTGGCCTTGATAAGCCGGCCGCAGACACTCAGTCTTTGCCTTGCAATGGGTTTACCTTCTGGATCCCTGTTGCTCCGTGCCCCGGAGTGAGCTGCCTTGGTGCTCGCTCCGTTCCTGCTTGCCTGCCACAGTACCTGCTTGGTTCCTGCCTGGTTCCAGTACCCGAGTCCTGCTACAGTTCCTGCCTGGTTCCAGTATCCGAGTCTTGCTACAGTTCCTGTCAACTGTTCTAGTCTGGTTCCAGTATCTGAGCCCTGCTACAGTTCCTGTTGACTGTTCTAGTCTGGTTCCAGTTCCCAGTCCTGATCATCACTTGTCTAAGTCCCAGCGGCCAGGTCCCTATGGGCTCCTCCCGGGGGGGCTTCGGCTTCCAAGGGTGAAGCCACCTAAGTCCCAGCGGCTGGGCTCCTACGGGCTCCTCCCAGGGGAGTGCCAGCTTCCAGGGTGAAGAGCACCTCTACGTCCTGCCTGTACATCTGCCTCCCGGCCTGCTGCGTACCAGAGACATTGACCACCTTTCCCAGCCTCTTGCAGGTCGGCCCAAGGGTCCACTAAATTGAGACTCCATAACATGTACTCTTTTCGTTGTTTGCAGCCTCTAGCCTTTAGGGATCCACAGTGTTTATGCCATGCCCCTTTGAATTCCTTGACTGTTTTCATCTTCATCACTTCCTCAGGAAGGCTATACCAGGCATTTGCCACCCTTTCCATGAAAAAATATTTCCTGACATTGGTTCTGAGTTGTCCTCTGTGGAAATGAGTTTCATTTCATGACCCCTAGTTCTATTGATTTCTTTCTAATAGAAAAGGTTTGATGATTGTGCATCATTAAAACCTTTGAGATATTTGAAGGTCTGTATCACATCTCCTCTGTACCTTCTTTCTTCAAGGTATATATATTCAGATCTTTCAGCCTCTCCTATTAAGTCTTCCAAAGCTGACACCTCACCATTTTGGTTGCTCTTCTATCTTGACTTTATCCCTTTTGAGATAGGAGCACCAGTACTGAACGCAGTACTCCAGGTGAGGCCTCATCAAGGACCTGTGCAAGGGCATTATCACCTCTTTTATCTTACTGATTATTCCTCCCTCTATGCAGCTCTGCATTCTTCTGTGTAGTTATCGCCTTGTAACACTGCTTCGCTATCTTCAGATCATCAGACACCATCACACCAGTCTGTGCACATTAGTCTTTCACTGCCAATCACATAAATCTCTTTTGGATTGCCGCACCCCAGATGCATGACTCTGCACTTCTTGGCATTGAATCCCAGCTGCCAAATCTTCAACCACTCTTCAGGTTTACCTAAATCACTTTTCATTCTCTCTACTCTATTTTGTTGGTTTGGAAGGACGTAACACCTCCTTCTTTTTGCCAATGGCGTAATGCTGTTCATAACATGCTGTTCATGGAGTCACTGGCAGCACATTTGTCCTTTAGGTCCAAGACCAGATTCCCGAAGTCTGGGATTTGTATCGCCAAAGCCTTTCTACTAAAGCTAGGAATTTAATTCTGAATACTTTGTAGGGAGATCTATTTAATACCACACTAGGTAGACTGTGATTGGTTGGGGGAGGGGAAGATGAGGGAAGGGACTATAATAGGGTGGGAAGGAGAAACCCGGTCATGATGGAAGAGGTCAGATGTACAAGAGTACAGCATCTGATCTATCTGATGAGTTTTGTTGTTTTTTGTCACATGTTGACCTGAATGAGTGTGGGAGAGAATAAAAATAAAAGATTATATTGCCAGGTTTATTTTAAGATTTGTTGCACAATTAATCTGCTTGTTCATTTAAATTGCTTTAATGTATGCTATTGTGACTCTAATTAGTGTACTGACTGTTACAGTGCTATTAATAAACATATTTAAGCATAAAGTAATCTTAGGCCGCACGGTGACCTTCTGCAGCAGTTTCTTTAACCCCTGGCTATTGACTTTGGAAGGACAGCCTGATCACAGCGGTTCTTGGTGGAGTCAACCTGTTTTCACTTTACAATGATGGATCTGACAGAGCTCCAAGGGACGTTTACATTTTCTTATAGCCTTTCTTCAATTTGTACCTTTCAATAATGTTATCCCCCGAGTTCTTTTAGTAGCTTTTTGTTTGGCACGTTTTGGCCTTTACTTCATTTCAAACAATAGAAACAACTTGTTTCTTCATCCAGGAATATCCAAATCAGTCTGAGCAGGTGGTCTCTAATATATTAAGGGCCTTCTTAAAGCAATATTTTGAACAGGATCTAATTTGCATTTGCTATGATAAAGGGTGTGAAGACTTGTGCATTCAACACTTTTTGTTTCTGAAAGTGTAGAGTATGTTGTGTAGATCAGTGAAATAAACTCCTACTTTAATACATTTTGATTTGTATATTTTAGACAGCAATAAGAAAAGTGTATAAGGGTGTGAAGACTTTTACAGGGCACTGTAAGAACATGCCATGTTTGCTCAGAGCCTCAGACCAATGGTCCACCGACCATTCTCTCTCTTTGACATGGGTTGACTGGAAGTACCCAGAAAATCCCAAAATGAAAGTCTGTTTCATGTTGCTCTTCCTAAGAACTAAGAGGTGGAGAAACCAAAGTCTATTTGGCTAATAATTATATATGGACCTGTCCTCCAGAAACTTGCCTAAACCTTTCTTAAACGTGGTTATTTTTTAAACTCATACTACTAGCCTTAACCACATTTTCTGGCAACAAGTTTCATAATATAATTGCGCATTGATTGAAAAAAAATACTTGTCTTTTAAACCTGCTGTTAGTTTCAGCGAGTGTCCCCTAGTCCTTGAACTATTTGATACTGTAAATAACTTCTCTATTGACGTCTTCCATACCATACATAATTTTATAAACCTCTATCATATCCCCATTAAGTTGTCTCTTCTTCAAGCTGAAGAGCCCTAACTTGTTTAGCTTTTCTTCATAAGGGAGCCGATCCAACCCTGTAATCATTTTTGTTGCCCTTCTCTGCATCGTTTTTAATTCTGCTGTAATCTTTTGTGAGATGCGATGACCAGAATTGCACACGATATTCAAGGTGTGGCACGCGCTTGGACCCTGCTGAAGTGCCTGGCCCTGCACAAGGGGTGGGCTGGGACAGTGTCATTAGCCGCTGTCCCTGGGAAGCACAGCTGCCGGCGCGCGGAGATCACTTCTGC